>NC_045671.1:40689375-41290791 GCF_009829145.1 Chiroxiphia lanceolata
AAAAGCTCTCTTGGTGCCTTTTGGCACTTTAGAAACAGAAAGACTTTCATTACTGTTTAGTTTTGTCCTTCTGTCTCAATGTTTTTTCCCTTTGATGGGAACTGGAATGGACTACCTAAATATTTATGACTCTGTGTGATCAGGCCTCCTGCTAGCACTCCATTTACCCTTTAGTGCTTAATCAGGATGGACATGTTTAAAACATCAAGTCTGAATCTCAGCCTTCCTGTAGTCAAAAGACATTTTTCCATAGATTTAAACAAGTTCACGACTCCATCCTCTGAGGCAGCTTCTTTGGAAAATGTTTTTGTGTCATCTCCTAGCAGTTAGTTGCTACCAAGCACTTCAGGTACAAGAGGTTTAGCAAGGACAGCCTAAAATACTCTCCAAAGTAGTGCTAGGGTGACTTTTGTATTAGTTTCCAGATAGTTCTTTATGCCTCTTTGCAACTGTTTGAGTTTATTAAAACTGCATAAGTGTCATTCATAACAGATCAAAAATAATCACTTTGATATTATTCTGCTACACCTGATCTTTCCTTGGATTTTCATACTAGGAATGATTCTCCCTTACCTCTTCAATTTTATTCTTGTAATGCCATGTCCACACAATCATGTGCTTTTACATACATTAGGGAAAGATGAGCAACCAAGAAATGTTATTTTTGATAAATTCATTGCAAAGGATAACTCTTATTTATATCAACAAATGTCTTCTGGTTGTATTAGCATTTTGAAATTGTAGTCATGAAAAATAGTACACACTGATGGAGAGAAGAAAAAAGTTGGAACCTCCTTCCTATAAATTTTTGAATTTCAGTTTAGTTTAAATTTTATTTCAGATTTTTGGTCTAGACCAGAAAGAGGTTTTTAAATCTTGGAATAGATCTTAAACTAAAGAGAAATTCAAATTGCTTTTTCCATTCTGGGTGCATTCATGGGATTTGATGGATATAAGACTAAAAGCACCATCTGGATGTTAAAAAAAATTTAACAAATTTATCATCAACAAATTCACAGTCTATTTCAAATTACTTCTCTATAAATTGGGCATTTTTTCTTTTCTTTTTTTTTTCTTTTGTTATAGAGAATTTCACATATTAGAATCATTTTCACATAGACTGCATAGCCAACCACTATATTTATAAAATATATTGTCACCTCTGGTATGAAAAGTCAGTGCCTTCATGTAAGCTCTTAGCAGAAAATTCAGGTCTGCTCACTGATGTCACATGGCACAGACTCCGTACTTGTAAAATATGCTGTTATACTGTCATGGTTTGAGATAGCCCCAAAATCCAATTCCCTAGCTCCATTCCCCCTCCCACATCTCAACCCAATGTGAGATGGGTTTTTCCAGACAAAACACACCAGACTCAAAGTGGGGGAAAGGGAATATATTACAATGACTGTACAAATAAATATTATAACATATTATACACACGATCACAACTATCTCTACCATGACATATAGTATTTACAATGGATCAGATCTCTTCTCCCCTCCAAATAAAAGTCCAGGAGGGAAAGAAGGACAGATCCCTTCCAGTCTCTCAGGGCAGCAGCTTCTTCAGAGTAGCAGTCTATCTCTCTCTCATGCATGCAGTTGTTGCTGGATCTCTGCCAGCACTCACGAGGGAGGTATCCAAGCTCCCTCGGCCCCTTGACGCAGGCAAAGGGGTCTTCCGTGGGCTTCGTAACCCCAGACAAGGTCGTTTCACCATGTCATATCACGAGACACAGGGGGTCTTCGTGACGGTCTGGTATCTCCAGGAGATTCAAGCTCCTTGCAGGGCCTCTGTGCCCTGTCTCAGGCTGCGAGCTTCTTTGTAGCTTGCAGCAAGGGAGGGCCCCCAAGGCCAACCTCCCACACCGTCCTGGCTCAGCTCTCAGGACGACCAAGCTTCTCAGCTCCTCTCTCTCTCTCCGCTGCTGCATGTACTCCAGGGCTCCTCTCAAATAGGAGTCCATCTATTCCTCCTTCTCAGAGGTCTCAAAGGAGTTTTGGGGGGTCTGGAATCAGTTCTTACCCCCAAGAACTCTGTAGCTCTGCTGCTAGCTTCTGCTGCTTCTCCGGTTCAGTTCTTATCTGTCCTAGCTCTTAGCCAGAGTCTCCGGACGCTGCATCTGCCGCTACTCCTGCCCACGATGGAGAGAAAACATCTCCCGGCATAACTACAGGCACCTAGCCCAGCTTTATGCTGTTCCAGGTCCCTGCAGCTCCCCCAGCCCAGGGCTGGGAGGCCAAAGGCCCCGAGGGGCTCAGAGCCCCCTTCCTCGTGGCTCTACAACATGGCTACTTCTTCTAACAACCCAAACTATAACTCTTCTCTTCCGGTCTGGTTGTTTACATTTTTACATCTGGTATGTTTACATTTTTGCAGGAGCGCCCACTGGACAAAAAACTTCAAAACTTCCAGGGGTTTCCACCCCTTGGGGGCTACCACTTTTCTTAGCCTCTGGGGGGAAAATAAGATTCAAACCACTACATATACATACCTCCAGATGCATAAATATATAGAGGTAGAGATATATGTATTCACTCCAAGAGAATAGCAACCAAGTTTTTGGTCCATTAAGATTGTATGCAGCAGTATTTGACTTATTTTGGTCCAAAGGAGGAAAGAGGAGTAAGGGGAGGATATAAAGGGTTATTAATGCTCTGTGTTAGTGTGCCAAGTATGGAAATTAGTTGAAGAGAGAGGTCCAGAAAAGTAAGAAAATAAATATCGTGCCAATTATCAGTCTGCCCAGTATAGAACATGAATAGTATAGAATATTCTCCAATACTGCAAACTTGTCTCTTGTAGCTCACAGCAATAACTCTGCCAGTGGCACGGAGAAGGAACTTAAGAGTTCAAGAAAAACTTGCAGACCCAGTAGCCAATTAACAAAGACCAAAGTCGATGTTATGTGAGGTACTGCCCCCAACTTCTGCACTATTTTAAGTACAGGTATTTGTCTGCTAGTAATTGAAGAGGCTGACCACTAATTAACCAAAAGAGACGAAAGATTAAAGACCTCTGGAGACCTTCATTTTGTATGTTTGGTAATCAAGTGTAAGGACCGAAACTCAGCCACTCAGCAGGAAGAAGCTTGAAAGGATTATGCAGCAGGCCTTGGGCAACAGGGGCTGAGAGAAATCCCAGTTTCTGAGGACCAGGACGCTTCTTCACAAGACCTATTGGTATTTAATAATGTTGATTGACCTGTCTCCTGCAGCAAGATATGGAGAGACTTTGTGATGATGTTATCAGACCACGTAGAAACTCCTTTTTTCCTCCCCCCCAGGTAATCCTTGTTACGGGAAATATTAACCAATTGTGTAACTGTAGCAGAAACTTGTGTAATCCCCTAGCTAACATAGTCCATCCCCTAGTTAGCATAACCCATCCTCCTCATTAACATGTCCTGCCCCCAAGACCCTTAAATTGCGTTTCACATGTTCAACAAGGATTTCAGTTTTCACCCTCAGACCTGGGATCAGATGGTTATCAACCTCTTCAACCAAGAACAAATACAGGTTTGCTCAAAGAAAGAAGATCATGTTGCCTACCATGAAACCAGCATCCTTTCTGAACAGAAGACCAGGATGAAACTTTTTATACATTTGTGCCAGATTCTTCAAGGGTGAAAGTATCTTGAAGCTTTATTAAAGTAAGGTCCTTAAAATAAGAAACATCATCAAAATTACTATCAAATAAAATTTTACTATTGTTTATACAAGTACAACTTTTATGGACAATATTTATAGCATTTTATATTCAAAAATTTTCCCTGGAACTATTAACATCTTTTTCCTAGAGCTTTTTCATAAATAATTTGGTGTAGCACTTTCTTAAAATTCTGACAAGACAGCTATTAACTGAATTGCAGTAAAAGAATTAGACATTATATTACTTCTCCGCATATAATATTTTCATCATAATTTAGTCAGTTAATTCAGGGGACTCAGCAAAGGACAGTGTGTGATTACTGTTCGTAGTCTCTAATTTTGATCACTCTTTGCTTTCAAACTACCACACCTAGGAGATCAGAGGTGCTCTTAGGTTCCCAGGGTAGATACTCACATAATGTTGTAAATTGATTGATGTCAGACAGTGAAATTGTGGAGTTTATCCATCCCTGGAGATATTCAAAAGTTGTCTGGACAGGGTGACCCTGCTTGAGCAGAGGGCTTGGAGCAGTGGCCTTCCAAACTCAACCATTCTGTGACAATCCTAGTGGCACAAAGAAGAGTTTAAATCAAGGGCATACTGTGACATTTTGTATGTCCTTAAATAAAACCTTAAATTTTTCTTTTAATGTTTTCAAATAGAGCCTTGACAGAACAGTAGGTTACTGTACAGAGGTATGGTCCTCATTGGAGACTAAATGCAGTCTCATTTCAATAACTATGTGTTCTCCATGACTGAATTATAAATGACCATATTAAAGTATATTCCTACTTACCTGTATAACCATCTCATTGAATTCAAAATAGGTCTTCTTGAAAGAAAACAGTAAAACTGTTTCTGAAAATAACCTGGAAAAAGGAATCTTCTGTCTGACTACCAATATGTGTTCTGAAGAGACATGTCAGGTCTTACCATTCCCAGTATTTCCCTTACATGCATGGCCTTCTCCATATTAATCCATTTGTAGCCTAGAAATGTAAACCATTTTTTAAAGAATTAAAAAATTAATTAATTGTATAAAAAGTAATCAACTTTTATATGTTATTTATTATTACATTATTTATTATCCTCTTATATGAAATTTCCCTCCTGTTTTCCTCTCCATCTTTTTTTAGGTGGAAGGACTCCTCTCCATCTTTTTTTAGGTGACTTTATGTCGGTGTAGAGTCGTGACGGTTGATAAAGACACAAAGAGTCTAGTTATGTGCAGAAAAGATGTCTGACTATTTTCTCATCTGCCTTTTTATACCCCTTGCTAGCAGCAAGCAGTATCCTTATTTCAGGTAAGCAAGCAACAGCGTTTGCATTGGCTAGGATCTATTGGTGACACATTTGGCAAAGCTCAAGGCCTTATTGCGGTTCCCACATCCTAGGCCTACCAACTTTACAGTCTGCCTTTGTTTCTCCATTAGAGCTGTGTACCGACTTTCTCATCATCAAGGATACACCTGAAAGTTTGCCCAGTCAATATCTTCATCCTGGGAGCTAACAGACCCGCTATTAACCCCTTCAACTTTAAACTACTCAGTTCTGAGGGCCAGAACAATCATAGGATTTGAATTAAAATACAAGATAAGCCTATGTTAAGTGACATAATAGATCATTAATCAAATTTTGCTCTCAAGTAAAGTGAAAAATAGTAGCAAAACAGTGAAGAGACAGTCTCTACAAGGAGACAGCACACTGAAAAATAGCTAACCTTATTTTTCTGTTGCCTTGCTCCAGCTATAGCTTCTGGTAAAGATTATGTGAGAATAAGGGTGAAGGTTGCAGAGTGCAACCAGAAGACTTTCTCTATTACCACATAGGTCATCACTACAAGAACTTGGAAATATTTATCCAGATATGCAGAATTTAGTCAGCTTAAATAGGCCAGTCAGCCCAGTCAAACAAAGGAAAAATACAGAAATCATTCACATTTTAGTTAAAGGTATTAAAGACCACCTTTAAATGGAAAAAGCACATTTTCTGTTGCTTTGAGTGATGGAGGAGGTGTAGAGTAGTGACTCTACTGGGTCTTTAGTATTCTCTGAGACTTTGTAAAAAACCTCTTCATCTCACCTTAATGTCAGACATCTGTAATACAGACACTTAGATCTGAGCTAGTTATCTGGATGTCTTTTACAATTGCCTGAGAGAAACAAGTACAATTTATTTAACCTATTTGAAATGCCTATTTTGAGACAAAATTAATTGTGCTCTATAAATGCCACTTTTCTTTCCAATTACTGTAGTAGATACATACGAGTGTTAATACAGTTATCCAAGCACAAGCTGATAAATCCCACCTTGCCACCCCTATTTTCTCTCAGCCTTTTTTTCACAGCTACCCATTTAAGCTCTAAGAGTTCAGTGGTAACTTCTAAGTTTGTGTGTGGATTAATAAAATGGGGTCTTCAATCAATCAATAGACTACTACAACAGCATCTTTAAACAACCAAGGCCTTATCCCAATACCGAAAGATTGGCATTGCTAATGTATCTGGAAATCCTTTCCTCACCTCAGAGTTAGGATAATTTTACAAGCTCCAGCCCATAAACCACTAAGCAGCTTTTATCTTGGACAATTGCATGAAGGACATCTCAGTGGCACTATCCAGCATTAAACCTTCATACAGATCTTGCAATAGTATTTTGATTCCTCAGACTCCTCTTTTCTAAAAACCTAACAACCAGACACTGTTATTTTTACATAACATAATCTCATTTTTCTATTAGGAAAATATAATCAGGAAAGCTCTAGCCTTGCTCTTGCTCTCTAAAATTCCCTAAACAGCAGCTTCATACCTATTGCTCAGACGTATGGCTTTGTTCAGAAAGTCACCATTCAGAAGGTGAGGAAAATATCACTATGAAAACAATTTGGAAAAACAAAGAAAAAAAGAAACTTTTCTAATTTGCATTTTTAATTTGTGTTTGTTTTTATTGCCTACCTTCTTCTGTCACAGAGTCTGATTCAATAAAATTATTTTCACTTCAGAGAAACTTCCTTTTACTCCCAAAGGAAGAAAACAAATTGTAAGGCTGCAGTGACATGAAAGCAAGCTGCTGTTTTTATTAGATTCAGGTACAATCAAAAAAGTAAAATTATTTCCATTTCTACCAAGGGAGTATTTACAATAATGACATTTTGCAGTTTTGTAAGATCAGTGGGTTTGCACACTATGGCAGTGTAAATCTGGGAGTTAGCTTCTGGCCTTAAGATATATTTTAGCCTTTTCTCAGCAACATGATTGCATCAGGACCTTTGTTATTATTTGAGAAATGTGACCAAAATATCCTTTCCTGTCTGCTGTTGTGAAAATATTTTGCTATTTGCATTGTACAACATATTGGAAAGACCATCTTGCCTTCCAGCTCAGTAGCCCATCCTCAGAGCTCAATCATATTTATAGTCTTCATGTTTTGCAAAAATTTGTATTGGATTTTTACAGTACCAAAGCTAGTACTTGTGTTGCCCTCTGTGGGTTTTTTTTGTCCACTTCCTTCCTCTACGTGTTTCTGAAACACTTATCTCCTTGTAATGACTTTACATCGGAAATAAATGGAGCCTAAATTCCGCCCTCAGACAAGCATACAAGTTTTTGTTGATAGAAATAATAAGTTAGACTCATATCCTCTTTATACCTCTGCAGCTCTGCAGAGAACGCTCAGGAAAAGCAGATGGTATCCTCTCTGGAGAAGTGGTTCTGCCAGGCATAGTGACATTTACTTGTCAAGATGAAAATAATGAAAAATTAATCGTGTTACCATTAGTGGCAAAAGGATAAAACCTCTTAAAGAGATGCATCCTGTTACACTTTAAAAAAAAATTTGCACTTGTGTTTTGACAGAAGGGAAACCTACAGGTGCCTGGAAATATCAGGCAGTATCAGCCCATGTTAGAATGTGTTGTGTTTTTTCTCCCTATGTGTTTCTTCACTCTTACTGTGAGTGTTCTGTGAAAAGAGGTCTTCATCTACCCTGTTTGAATGCTAACAAAAGACAGAACAGATAAACATGAACGATCAGATGGAAGAGAGGAGTATCTGCATCCAGGCTACTGAGTACCCTTTCATAGACATTAAAGAGATATGAAGACGTTTTGAATAAAAACATTTAGGAAGGACTTTCACAAGCAGGATAGACAACCTAAAAAGAAAAAGGGAAAAAAAAGATGCTTGTTTAAAAAATTAAAAAATAGATGCATTATGATCATATGTTCCATTATGATTGTTTTTTGTAATGTAAGTGCAGAATGAGGTGTGATTGGCAAAGGAAGAAAAATCTGTTAACAGCTTTGAAACCTGAAGAATGGCAATGGGCAAGACAGACAGAAGGATTAAGTAGAGCAAAGCATAATAAAAAAGGTTTATATTTATACCTTACAATTTCAAAATTTCTACAGATACGTCTTCCTCATGTGTAGAATCTCTAGCAGGAATCATAAATGTAAACATTTATGGATAAATAAACTTGAATACAACCCTGATGCTAATGGCTAATTGCTTAGTTAATTAATAAAAAGCAGCAAAAATGCATTTTCAAATCACTTTAATTTCAAGATCTGCTGTTAAGCTTCAACAGTATTGGAGGTGTGTTTCTATATGACCCATTTCAAAATGCATTTGCAAGCTAAATTAAAATTAGAATTTAAAAAACACATTAAAATTTCCATCAAACATTGATAAATTCTTTTACATAAAGTGGTGAATGAAAATTTTCAGTGAAAACAGGAAATTCAGATTGACTTGTAATAATAAGTGTAACAATACTTTCTGCTAATGATGAGTAACTTGAGAAACAAATAATTTAAATGTGCTGTTGTAGAATTCAGTTTGAAAACAGGAGACAGAAAGCAAGACAAAACCAAAGTATTAGGAAACAGATCTGAAGTTAAGTCTAGATTTCCTTCCAGCAACAGTTCCAGGCCTGTCTATCAGTGGCAAGGCTCATCTATTTTATTTATTCGTGTCACTTTGTAAGGTGTCAGGCAGTATAAATATTTAACTTATTTAACTGTTGTATAACAGAGAAGTAAAAAATATTGACAAGGTTTCTGGGTTTCTTTATTCTGTTGGGGAGGTTTGTTGTTTGTTTATTTTGTTTTTCTGTTCAAAATTTGAACTTAGCATTAAGAAGTCATTAGAATATAAGGAATTTTTACAGCCATAAATGAATGTTTTTAGAAAATTAATTTTAACTACAACAAGAAATATCTGATACCAGAAAACAGAAGACAAAATGATAGAATCAAAGCGTATTTGATCCCCTTATTACACATTTTTTGAGGAGTCTCCTTGAAAGTTAACAGATGGAGCTATTCAGAGTGACTTGACACTTGTGCAATTACATAAATTTCTGTAAGAAATTTTGAAGCAGTCTCCTCTATTGTCAATAATACATGTAATATACACACTGCAGCACGATAAACCCAGCTAGGAGGATTAAATGCAGTTTGTCACACTTACACTTCACCCTTGAGGCCTTCCAAAGCAGCCATATCGCAACCAAGGAGGGAATGGTCTTTGGTAGCAGGTAATATCATTGTAGTTTCTATTATAGATATCTTAAATTTCATGTTAGCCTCAGTAGGTCAAGGATTTAATTTGTTGCTTTTTAAGGAACAAATACTTGAAGTGGAAAGAGAAAACAGTTGTAGTGAGGTGAGGAAAATCTTCAATACTGCAATATAAGCGCAAATGGAACCTAAGCATCAGTTTGTAAGTGTGTTTTGTGACTATATGGAAAATACACCAACTTTTATATTTATTTTAATAAAATGTCATCTAGATAAAGCATACAGGGAAAAATATCAAGATTTATTTAAGAACATTTCCACCCACCAATATCTCTCAGAAAGCACATATTGCAGTGTTGCTATGTAAACTTCAGAGTAAATATCTGCACACGATAGCCTGCAAATGGTGATAAAAAAATATTCAATCTGCTCTGGAGGCAGGGGGTAGCACAATGACATCTGCTCTTATACATCTTCTCACTGTCAGCATGCAAAACTTCAGATAAACCAGAAGGCTGGAAAAAAAAATCTGGTGTGCTTAGTACAAATGACAAATACTATAAGGAAACAATAGCTCCTAATTTATTATAATGCCGGGATCTGTTCCCTTTGTGTTTATAAACAAGTATAGTTTATAAGTGAAAACAGATTGCAGGGACATTTTTAGAAAGAAATGAACAGACATTGAACAATGACATGCAATAGGAAGAAATTCCTAAGAAATAGATTGTTTTGATCAATGAATCACCTTAATATATTTATTTGTAATGACTCTATCAGTGGACAAGGAAGGGCTACAGAAGTAATTTATATGGATTTCTGTAAAGTCTTTGACACAGTCCCCCACACCATTCTCCTTCTGTCTAAACTGTAAATGGATGGATTTGATGAGTGGACTGATAGATGGATCAGAAAGTGGTTGGATGGTCACAGAGTCCCAATGGACACCAGTGACCAGTGGTGTCCCTCAGAGGTTTGTATTGGTACCAGTGTGATTTAATGTCTTCATTAATGACAGAGATGAAGTGACTGAGGGACCCTCAGCAGGTTTGCAGGTGACACCAAGCTGACAGTGCAGTGACACACTTGAAGGACAGGGCCATCCAGAGGGACATGGACAAGCTCCAGAAGTTGCCTCTGGAAATCTCATGAGGTTTAACAAGGCCAAGGGCTGGTGCTGCATGTGGGTCAGGGCAACTGCCATGATCAATCCAGGCTGGGGATGAGCAGGTAGGGCAGCCCTGGGGAGAAGGACTTGGGGGCGCTGGTGGGGGAGAGGCTGGACATGGCCCAGCACAGAACCCCCCCGTGCCCTGGGCTGATCCCACAGCGTGGGCAACAGGGCAGGGGGGGATTCTGCCCCTCTGTCCCCTCAGGTGAGACCCCACCTGTAGAGCTGCCTCCAGCCCTGGGGGCCCAGCACAGCAAGGACATGGAGCTGCTGGAGTGAATCCACAGGAGGCACCAAGATGATGAGAGGGATGGAGCAGCTCTGCTGTGAGGAAAGGCTGGGGGAGTTGGGATTGCCCAGTCTGGAGAAGAGAAGCTTTGGGGTAAGAGAAGCTTTGTGGCCTTTCAGGTTCTGAAGGGGCTGCAAGGAACATGGAGAAAGACTATTTAAAAAGGCCTGGAGTGACAGGACAAGGGGGAATGGCTTCAAATTGACAGAAAGTAAGATTAGACTGGATATTAGGAAGAAATTCTTGGCTGTGAGGCTGGTAAGGCCCTGGCACAGGTTGCTCCGAGAAGCTGTGGCTGTCTCATCCCTGTAAGTGTCCAAGGCCAAGCTGGATGGGGCTTTGCAGCAATCTGGGCTAGTGGAAGGTGTCCCTGCCCATGGTAGGGCATGGGACTGGATGAGTTTTAAGGTCCCTTCCAACCCAAACCATTCTGTGGTTCAATGACATTTATTTGTTATTGCAATGTATTCATAAGTGCACTGTTTATTTATATAAGTACCTTTTTAATATTTGTATAAATCTAACTTATCCTTCCCAAGTATGAGGGGAACATATTTTAGAATTTTATGAATTATGACCATAATCTAACCTCTTTAAATTTCTCCCCGAGTCTATTCTGTCTCTGTATGTTTTCCCTAGACTCCTTTTTTTCAGAAATACGATTTTTTGGTAACACGAGTACCCCATAAACAAAATTTAATAATTGAAGAAAAGCACCAGTGCTTAGTTTATTATTGGCAATATCAGAACTTAACAAAAAGGGGGTGTCTGCTTAGGGGGGAATTTAGTTGCTTGCTATTCATTTTATCTAATTCACCTCTCTGTCATTTGCTGATATTGAACTTTATCTTTATTTAAACAGTCTTCCCCCTTCCCTTTTCCATTTTCCTTTTGGATTTCAGAAGGATATTGCTGAAATGTTCTTGCTGAATCCTGTCAGCACATTGTCTTTGGCTCAGATTAGTTTCTTCCTGCCATACCAATGTCAGGAATCTTACAGGAGTGCAGCATCTTCTGTGGTGTCTGACCTCCTAAGGAGCAAGATCTTACCACTGCACAGGGCACTAAAAAAGATACCCAAGAAGGTCTTTAATTGGCTTTGTAGTGAATGTTATAGTCACTTGTAGGCACTAAGGTGCTTCTCTTAAACACAAATCTTTCAGTCTTCACCTTGGTTAGTGCATATTATTTCAGCGTTATGAATTCTTGGAAGATTCTCTGTGGGGCTTCAGAACTTTCTGCCTGGTGCCTTCTGCCATTTACTGGATTTGTTAAATTATTGCCTAAGAAATGTCCAGGGTCTCTCAATTCCTGTAACATCCTCTCTATGAGTTACCCTTGAGATTGGATTTGAGTTTTTATATTTGTCTTTTATTTCCCAGTATTTAGCTATTGAATCCCTAAACATCTTTTAAATACAGGGGGTTTTGTTTGACTGGGATCAGTCTAGACTAAGGTCAGTCTAAACTGTTGTTCCATCAAAAGAATCTATCAGAAAGAATAAATGCAGATTTATTTTTTTTTAAAAGCTAGAAATGCTGAATATTCCATTGCTGTTTAGCCTTAGAGAACTTTTTTCTTCTGTAATCATAAGTTTGTCATCATTTCCAGTTGTTTTCTCGGGCAGTCAGAAGTTCATACATTTTCTACAAGAGCTTCAAAGCAATGTGTAAATGTTCTATTCCAGTTATAGCCTTCTTGAAAGAGGAGGTAAAAGGAGTTTTGCAATGAAGATTGAAAAGGAAGATGAATGATGGAAGATGAGCCATTCAGGGACTAAATGAATGGAGGAGATGGATAGAAGGAAAACTAAGATAAAAGGGACAAATAAGAGGAAAATAGAAAGGGTAAACTAGAGTGAAAGAGTATCTGTGCTATTGAAAGCCTTCACTTAGACCCTTAAAATATTTACCTGCCAGATATTTTTAATAGGTGGGACTTGCTCAACTACAAAAACTTGGGTTTGAACTTAGAGACAAGTGTGTTCAAAAAAGACATGTGAGGCTGAAGTGCCTTGGTTGGGAATTTGGTGAGACTGAGGCACTAAACAAAGGGGTGGGTTGAGCTTTAGGTCCATCCTTGTCCTTCAGTTTCTGTTTGTTCTGGGCTTATCCAAAACTCATCTGGGAAATCTGGGGTGTGTAACAAGAGGCATGATTTCTTCACTTATTAGAACCTTTTGAAAATGCATTCATTATCCATAAGTAATTAATAAGTTGTTTTTGATATTTCTAATGTAGAAGCTCCCAAAGGTATTCATTAAGACTCTTGCATCAGTGCTAATTGCTGAACAGGTACCTCATAAAAGATACTGCTGTTTTTAGGAATATAACTTATTATCTACTTGCAGCTTTTACTTATTCAAAACTTATTTTTTCCAAATAGAGTTGTTACTTTGAAGCTTCTTCTACTAGGGAGGTATGAAGTTTGGCCTAATTTGCTGAGGTTATGTTAGTGAACAGTGAAGCCGAATGGAAATAATACTTTGACAGTGTATAAGTCTATATTTTTTTACCCAATCAGAATATTTTTCTCTCTTTTCAACAATAAGCCCAGGCTCTACTGCTCTATGCCCTCATTAACCACTGAGGAGAAAATCAATACATCATAGCAACATTAATTGGTAGGGTTTTTTTAAACCAAATAGCTACCAGTTTTGACAAATGTATTTTACTCAGGTCCAGTTCTATTGGAAAAATAATATTTTAAGTACCATAAATGTAGTGTTCTTAGTAGTGGTTTTGGAAGAGAGGAAAGAGTTGCAGTTCTGCAGCTGGATTTTCAGGAACATCCAGAATAAATTCTAAATTGTGAAGTATTTCTCATAAACCATATTGTTACTAAATTACACTGTGTATTAAATATATACAGTATAAATATGACTGACACACTTATGGTAAAACTTCTTCATTATTTAAAAACTACATTTTCTCTTAGGGACAGATTTTTTGTGAATATAACTTCTCTTTTTTCTTCCTCCCTGTTCTTTTTCTTTTTTCTTTTATTTCTTTTTCTTTTTTATTTTCCTTTTTTCTTTTTACTTTTTCTTTTTTCCTTTTCCCTACTTTTTTCTTCCTTTCTGTTTTTATTTTTTCTTTTCATTTATTTTTTCCTTGTTTCATTTTTTTTCTTTCTTTTCTTGATTCTTTTTGTTTGTTTGTTTGAGAGTTTTTTGGAGTTTGTTTGTTTGTTTGTTTGTTTGTTTTTCCCCTCCTTCTTTCCCTCCTTTTTTGCCTCTCCCTTTCTGGGCTGCTTCAGAGCCAGGGCAGAGCCCTTTGTGACATCAGAGCTTTCTCAGCCACCATCACCAGCGAGGTCACAGCGGCCACACGCGATGCGTCACAAAGGGCTCCTCTAGGGGAAGGTGCCAGCACTTAAAACCCACAAGTTTTTGGCGGATCAGGAAGACCAATGTGTTGGGGTTTTTTCATCTGTATTTCTTCTCTGTACATATTTTAGCAGTAAGTTAGAGGGATGAAACTACCAAAATAGATCTCAGCCTGAGCAGAATGGACCTCACAGAATGTACTTCTCCCTAGTCAATCTTGCATCTTCAGAGTGAATGCTAAATATTTTAAGCAGAAATTAATAATTTTTTCCACATTTCCAAACCTTTCTTTTCCTTGGAATCAGCACAGCAGTTCAGTTTACTGTACTTTCTGCTTCACCCTCTTGTGCCGTGTTTCAGGTCACACTTTTGATGAGTAGGAGTTAGAGCTGGATCTCAATAACACTGACTTTAGGGTTAAGGCAGTAAGTAATAAAGAAATTAAAACACCTGTATTACACTCCAAAATTAGTCTTCCTTGTACTGCTGAAAATATTTGAATTAATCAGAAACATTAAGGATTTAAGGAACCTGTATGGCGAGTGGAAAGAAAACTAATGTTATTTTTATGTAGCTCTCGGTGTTATTATAAGACTTGTTCATAGTATGAGTTAGGTATTTTTAAAACCTGGATATTATTTTAGCTTAAACATAGAGATTTAGATGTGGCAGAGAACCTTAAAGAGGAAAGAAAAGTTAATATTAATGCACATAAGATATGACTGCGGTGAAGATGAGAAAATTTTGTCGTCTGGAAACCTGAACAGAAATGGCTCATTACAATGAAGCATTGTGGGGAAGAAGTTTCTTTAAAAGAAAAAGGTGAAGAAAGGAGATGACTGAATAGAAGGAAAGCAGATGGCAGAAGATTGCCAAAAACAGCAAGCCACAAAAACATGGTGGATTTACAGACAGTTTTGGAAATATTGCTCTGGTGTTACTGCCATCTAGACAGGAATTGTTCCACCTGCCAAGGGCCAGATCTGGAAGGGATTTTGTGTTACTTCTTCCCAGATTAATGGTGCTAGGGAAAAAAAAAGAGCTACCAGAAGTGAAAAATTACTCTGAGATCTTTTTTCCTGATCCCACAATCATCAAGGAGTCAAAGGTGGTTTAGATTGTTTTGAAACTCATTTCTCCTTAATTTGTCATATCTCCCAGCCATGTGGAAAGGCCATATTTGCCATACTGGTTTCTTACAACTATTTGAAGAAACCTGGAAAACCACTGGGTGTTTGTTTATGTATTTGCTAATCTGTTGTTTAATTACATTAATGCCTAAGGGGGGGAGGGGCATATAAAACACAGCAAAAATACTTAAATAATTTAAAAACATGACATGAATAATTGTTTCTTAAATTCCTCATGCAACTGGAATGAGGAGAACTTAATTAAGCTAAGTGTTGTCTCTATTAAAAATGAAATCTAGAGCAAGGCATTTATTATAGTAGGCACAATTAAAACTGCTACAGCTCAGCAAATTATAGAGGAATAAACACATTTTGAAAAATTCACCTTCATGTTATGCAAAAAAACATTTCTTCTTCTACACTGATAATTAAGCTTTTCTATAACAAAGGGCATTAAATAATATATTAGAATATACATTAAAAAGTCCTGTATTTTCCTTTGTAATTAGAGTTGAATGGTGTTCCTAATTTTTGGATAGGGCAAGTGTTTGCATTAAGAATGAACCCATGTGCAAAAATATGTAGGTGGTGAATCTGAGCTTAAAAATAAAGCTTCATGTTGAACTCTTCTCAACCTTTCCTGTGTTTTAAAGACTAATGTTTGAATGCTTCCATCTCAGTAAAGTGTGGAAGTATTTTCTTCTTTCTGGATCTCTTTCCCACCATGGTGAGGGGTGCACCAGTCCTAGTTCCATTTCCATCTGAGCTTAATGTGGATAGGGAGGGGGGACTCCAGCACCAGGGGTTTCTTCAGGTCCTGAGCCTGGAGGGGAGAGGTGCTCTCCCCTCCTCCCACCCACGTGGTCTCATGGCAGGCACAGAGACAGCACAAGGGGCATGGAGAGGAGGCAAGAGAGAGTTTATTGTTGGGGGGGTTACATTTATAGGGTTAGGAGGATTCACAGAGTAACCAATTACAAGTCTCAAGGGGTTTACAGGAACACCCAATCGCAGGAAGGGGTTAACAACTAATAGGAAAGGGTTAACAAGGTCCAATTAGAAGACCTCAGGACATCTTCCCAGGACACTCCTGCATGGGAGATAACAGTTGCTGTGGGGGGTGTTGGGAAGAAGAAGCATGTGTTAGCAAAGAGACTACAAAAAGCTATTTTGAAACATGTTTAAACCACAGTTTCTCATATACTGCAGATTTACTGCCACACTTCATTATATCTTTCTCACCAAAGACATTCTGTAAAAAGACGTAATTGTCAGAGCAAAGGTTTTGGCTTTACAGAAGCTTCATGACTGTCAACTATTTCCATAATTTCTGAATGCAACAGAAAAGAATAAAACAGGGCTTTCCCTTTTTCTCCTACCTTCTGCTGTAAGAAAAGGAAGTATTTTCTTCCATACCCAAGTCTGAGACCTCCCAGGGTTCTCCCCTTTTAAGAGGCAGAAAGGACTCCCACTGACTGAATGGGATTTGGCACAGGTATGTAGAGCTCCCCTTTCTCACAGATGCCCTTGAAGATATTTACACTTGACCTCCCTGAATTGTTTAAACCTAGTTTACTTGGCACTGTAAGGTAGTGCAGAAATTCACCAAAACATCTAATCTCTACCGGAAAGATTTCATGAAGAAGTTTAACCACAATACACGCGTGGAGATTTTACCCCCATTTTTATTTTGACATGATTTATCATCAGGCAGGATTTTGTTCTCCCCTCCAGGTTCCATTGAGTTGATACAATTGTTTTTCTTCACTGCCATGCAGTAACAAGCACAAGGATAAAATACAAAAGTCCTTTTGCTGTTTAAGACACGTCTATCATAACAAGCTGCATGTAAATCAATAACTCTCCCCTGCAGTGCCAGTGAACAACTGGTCCATGGGGCTTTGACATGGTGGAAATTCTGGTATGGGGCCAAAGGTGCAACATTATATTTCCTTCCAGCTGGCATGAACACATGTAATCAGTGTAGGTCAGTGTGGATTACTACAATGATTACTAGGAGAAGCAGCCCCTCCTCAACTACAATCACCACCTACATATTATTTGCATACATTTTTTTGTTAGCATCCTATTGAAGCTAGTTCAAAGATGAATAATTCTTTTCAGACTTGATTTTTATTGGTTTTTTAACTGATTGCTTGGCCAATCACAGATCATACACTTCAAAATCCTTTCAGATTAAAATGGTACACATCTTGTATTGGTAGAGTGCAATTTACTGATGTTAAAATTAGCAATTTGATAAAAGCCAAGGATAAAAAAATTTGATAAAAGCTAGGTTTGCACACTTGCTTTGTATTGATTCTGTGCATACTTCTAATTATCTGTGCAGTCAATAAAATAAGCTCTCTGTCAATCAATGGAACAAAATGTAATATACATTTAATTATTTTATTCTGCCAAAATTAATACACCGATTTTAATAATCCAAAAATGTCCCTCCTTAGAGCTAAAAAATACTGTCTAGAAATATTTCTTTAAAAAATAAGTAAAGACATCTGAATGTGTTTGTCTGCCATAGGTGGGTTTTTTCCTGTAATTTTCTTCTTACTCTATATGGCAAACCATTAAAATAATAAAATCACTACTTGTTTTAAATGCCTTGTTGCATGGGAACTGCATGTAGCAATAATTTCTGCAGAGATAAAAACACTAATTTAGTGTTACCAGCCTTCAGATTTCTGTAACAAGTGTAGTGCCACTAAAGACCTACTAAGACTGTCCCCTTCAGAGATGAATTCAAGCAGAAATTTAAAACATGTAGATGGGCACAAAAAGCTGTTTGGAGCATGGAGATGGTGAGAAATAACCTTGTCAGTCAGCCTAATGGTTTCTTGCTTAAATGACATACGTCTGCATTAAAACATACATGGTTTTTCCTAAGTGCCAGTTATCTGTCCAGGGGGAATTAAAGACTGAAAGAAAATGCTAAAAGGCAGGATGCTGTCACTGACTGGAAACTACTTTATTGCCATATGAACACCAATCCTTCGCTCAGGGCAGAGTGTCTGGGGATTACAAGTGCTACTGATATTTGTCAAAATGTGTTTTCTCTTTTTACCTGTAGCTTTACTCTGTCTCTGTCCAAAATAATGATCCTGTTGATCCCAGTGTTTTGCTGTGATGAAATGGTGCTTGGCAGGCATGAGGCTACTGGAGAAAGTAATGTACACACAGAAGTGCTTTGATGAAGTCTGCTCCCAAACAGGCTATTACTGCAATTGCAAAGAGAGTCTTGACTAGGACCCCTTCCTTTCCAAACATGTTTTCATGACAAAAAAGGGGCTTTCACAACATTTATAAGATGGTAATATACCTCTAGGTGACCCCTACAGAGAGATGGGGTACTTTAATAGATGATCATGATCTCTTGTACATCTTATTTCACTGCCACATTTTTTTCTTCCTTTGTGAATATGAACAAGTGATTAAAAAAAAAGCCACAAAAGATGTCACATGAGAGAATAAACTGCAGTGATCCTATTAGAAAGCTGCATACCTGCCAAAAGGGACAAACAGAAGCCAGAAAAACAGCTCTGATCACTGATGCCGTTTGATAAATCTTCCTTTTACCTGTCTGAGGATTTACCTAAGACTTGAGTGTGGTTGAGCAGGACAGGCCAAGAGTAAAGGAAGACAACAATACAAAACTAGGATATAAAACTTTATACTTCTTTCTTTACACTTTTCTTTTAATCGCATATGAATTCAGGGCTTTATTTCAGCTAATTTTTCTTTTTGAACAATAATTTTAAAAGATTTATAGCGTGGTAATAAATGTAAGCAGAATCACTGTTTTAGCAATATTTGTTTCTCAATGATTAAATGGTAAGATAGCAACAAAAAAAGGTTTCTGTACCCTTGGAGTTTTAATAACGACAGGTAGAATTATCAAGCTTGAAAAACAGTAGGCCTTGGTACATCAAAAACAAAAGTTTGGTTTCTGAGTTGAAGTGAAATATGCCATTTAGTAGAGTTAAACTGATACTTGAGACCTCAAAAAATCATACATTGCACTTTTATTTTGAAAAACATGTATTTAAACAGAAGCATTTAAAAGAAAAAGAAATGTATTAACTCAGATTACTCTAAATTTAGACGCTAAAATATAGATGTGTTTATCGAAAACTGTGGCTCCTTCCATAACCAATAGAGAAAAATTAACTCATTCATTTGATCAAATTCTCAGGTTTAGAATTTGTTTTACTACAGACTCAGCTAGGTTCAGATGTTTACAATACAGACATCTGTAGCTAGTAAAATTGATCCTGTTCTATGGGTATCTCTATACTAATAAATAACATAGGTAGAGAAGGAGCAATTTTGGCATTCAGTCACTTTCCATCCATGTTCCATCATGTTGTACCTGTTGGTCTTATGCCAGAATACAGACCTGACCCTGGTTTATTTAGCAGCATATAGTCTACAAAACCATTTAGAGTGTTGAATGGCTATCTTAAGCGTTTGATTTCAAAAACAGATATGCAAAGTAGTGAATACACAGATGGTAAGATGATAGAGATAGGAAAGAATAGAACTAGTTGACATTTTGGTTAAACAGGTATTTTCTTCGGTTGCTTGCCCAAAAATATTGAATTGTCTCAATTGCATTACTAGTAGCATGTCTTAGTTTAACAAGATTACAACTCAGAAATTAAGAAACTTCAGGTGGAAATGTGGAAAAGTAAAAGAAACAGCTTTTTATTGACAAAATCTGAATAAACAACAAATGGTGAAATCAAAAACTTTCGGAAGAAACAAAATGAAGTCCCAATTCCCCAGGCGAAGGGGGAGGAAACCCGAGGCAACTCGGGGAGGAGCGGGGGGAAAGGCAGGACTGTCCCGGATGTTCAAAAGCTGTATGCAGCCACGTGGGCATGCAGGAGCATTGCGAAAGTCTTGAAAGCAGAATATACCTCGCTCTGAGATGGCTCAGTCTCTGTCTCTCAGTTGTCCTCCGTGAGGTGTCCCATGGGAAAAAAAACTTCCTCTCAGGAAAAGAAAAGGAGGCGGCTGAAAAGCCGGGCTCCCGGTCTGTCCAGTTCGCGGACCACCCCCAAAAAGCTCCCTAATAAAGGACTCCCAGCCCTCCCCGCATCCACTGCACTTCCCCGCGAGCCCTCCTTCTCTCCCCACACGGTGCTGCCCCCCATGTGCAGCGCTACTCCACTCCCATCCCCTCCCTCATTCCCCCGTCCAGGAAGAAACACGTGGTAGGGGTGGGGGGAGAGGAATGCAGGCGGGGTAGGGGCCCTACGGAAGAAAAAAGAAACTCCAACATCTCTTTTCAAACCTATGACATAGTGGCACACAAAGTGGTAAACCTTAAGGAGAAGGAATCAGCTATAACTGCTGAAAAAAAGACAAGGTATTTTACGGCTTTGTCACAGAACTTGAGAACAGAGGATGGTAATCAACAACTGCTGAAAAAAAGACGTCATTTTCAAGGAGACGAGGAAAAGTTGACACGGTTATAAAGTTTAACACCATACAGAAACTCCATTTCCTTCAAATTGTTAGCAGCCATCTATATGTTTCCATATTACTAATGAATTGCTGACCTTCTGCTGAGGCAGCTTGCCATGGTTACAGAAAGAATCACAAGATAAAGATCCCAGGTTTATCGCAAATTTGAGTGAAGACACAGGACCGTGCTTGCACTGTAACAAGCTTAATTTTGTGAGGAGGTGCGTAATATGATTGGATTTGCATAACAGAAAGTAGAAAGCAGGAATGCAGTGAAGCATTTTAGCAGGACTAGCTGATTATGATTCTAGAAGTAACATCAGCAGGGATTTAGAGCCTTCATGCTAACACTGCAATTTCTCGTCAGGAATGCAGTGCATAGCTCTAGGAGACAATATTCTTCCAGGTCAATCTCCTCCATCAAGCAGGTCAGCTCTTGTTGTAAGAACATCTTTAAAAAAAATATATAGAAACAAAAACAAACAAAAACCAAAGCAAACCCAAAGAACAAAAAATCACCACCCTTGTAGGAAAAATCCTTCCTTTAAATTTAAAAAAGGCAAAAATACCTGCAGGACAAAGGAAAATATAGCAGGAAGTTCTTTATTGCAGCGCGCTGGGTGCACTTCCAAGTCACATGGACCTAAAGGCACACCAACCGTTTGAAAACCACACCTTTTGTATTCTCCCAGCTACATAAGCTGTTACATATTCAGTGATCCCTGGTTTTTTACCCAAAAAGGTAATTTCTTGGACTCAGGAGGGGGTGTTACCTTCCCTCTTGATTGATTTGTGACGTACCCCCCGGCCTTTGTACAGGGATGTCTCTCTGTACACAATGGATGACCATGTGGCAGAAGGTATATTTTTATTTTTATACTTTTCCCTATTCCCAGCCACAAAAGTTCCCTGGCGTCAGGCCCAGACAGGACCCTCCACCTTACAGCCTTCACAATACACCTAAAAAAACCCCC
The DNA here is from genome assembly GCF_009829145.1 of Chiroxiphia lanceolata. Lineage (NCBI taxonomy): Eukaryota > Metazoa > Chordata > Aves > Passeriformes > Pipridae > Chiroxiphia > Chiroxiphia lanceolata. The sequence goes on from NC_045671.1 coordinate 40,710,928, forward strand.
TTGGAACTAGATGAAAAAAGAAAACTCCACCTCCTTCTGTTTTTCCACTAAATTCATTTGCTTATAATAAAACCAAGTTATTTATTTCTCATACCCCCAACAACAAGTGGTGAAAAACAACAACAACAACAGGTAAACTCATACAGACTGAAATTCAAGAAAAGAACAAATAATACAGAGAGAAAAAATAGAAAATTCAAAAAAGTGGATTAACTTCAGAGTTGGTGCAGGTACAAATATCTGTCTGAAGATAGCCATGCTATAAGCAATGAGTTTTTAACGTGCATATTTGGCAACTACCTATATATACTGAATGCCTCACTTTTATTTAAGCATTTATTTTTAAACAAGCCAATTTCAATATTTGAAGACTCAGTGCTATGAGATCTGATTGTTTCCCTTGTAGCTGTTGGCACCTGCTGACTTCAGAATTGAACGTACTGTAAAGGGAATGGAAGTGTGAAACGTGCTAAAATTATGTTAAGCAAAAAGGAAAAGTTTTTTTTAAGGGAAATGAGACATGCATAGTTTTCAAGGATCATGTGCAGCCCAGGAAGATAACTGCTATTTCTGGGTTAACTTTGTAATCAGCTGACATTTCTGAAGTTTAGAAATTATAAGTATTTAGTTAACACTTATGAGCCAAAATAAAAAGAAGAAAAGATGAAATACAGATTGTGGCAGTTTGAGCCACATTAGAAATCCAAAATCCAATTTTCAGGCTTTCCCACCCCTTCCCACAATTTATCCTAACATCGAAGAGAAAACTTTCAGGCTAGAGGCTTCTATAGGGGAAGGAGGAAGCATATATACATTTATTTACACAAATAAATATACTGTATAAACTAAAAGCAACTATATATATACATATATATACATATATATATATATTACACTTCTATCAGTCCCTTCAAAGCTCCTCCTTTTAATTTTAGTCCAGGAAAAGCCTTTCAAGGCTGATAGGTAACCAGTCTCTCTCTCATGGGAGTGTTCGGGGACCCAAACGCTCCCTCCTCACCAAGCTCCAGCTGTTTGTGGAAGTCCTTCCTTCCTCCCGAAGTCCAAGAAGGTAGCTCCGAGTCCTTTCTCCTTGGTCCTGTGTCATTTCTGCTGTGTGATCTCTCTCTCATACCTTGGTTCGCTGCTGCTGTAGTGTAGCTTATCACAGTAGGCATTCGGAATCTTCATTTCTCCAAGTCAGTTTTCAGCTGCCCTCAGTCAAATCTCAGCAGGGCAACTCCCGAGCCCTTTGGCCCATCTCCAATTTCACCTGGGATTCTTTTCCCTAGAGCCGAGCTGCTTCGTTATCAGCCTGTCCACTTGGCTCTGCTTCAATGCTGAGCCTTGCACCACTAAACAGTGAGAGGGAAAAACAGCCCCTTCTGCAGCCTGGCTGCAAAGGGGGGGAAAGAAGAAGAGGGCCTGGCTGCAAGGCCTGCCTCTCTCTCTCTCTCGCTTACCAGTTGTTTGTGAGTTGCGTCCCTCACAAACACTCACTCACTCCAATGCTGCCTCTATCTCTGGCCTAGGCAGAGTTGGGGGGCCGCAGGGCTCCCCTCCCCGGAGGGGGGGAAAGAAGGAACCCAGCCACCCCCTGGCCTTCTACACCTACTCACAGCAGACACCAACAGAAACTGCCAACAGCTTCCAGTGGCTGTGTATATATGACTTTTTTCAGAAGCGAACAAGATGAGTGGTGACCAGCCCTCCAGGGAACACTGCCCTGGCACCCAATCACCTCTGAGCCCCTGACTCTCAGGGGGGGCCAATCTTAATTCATGACACAGATGTAAAAAATTTAAGTAGCCAACTCAGTTAAGGTTTCTGGAAATTTCCTACTCCATTAGAATGCTCAGAGCCTTACAGAAAGCATTAGCAGTGCATACTAGAATTTGGAATGATCAGAGCTTGAAAGTAAAAAAGTAAAGAATTTGAGTGAACTCTTGAAAATAATAGGTCAAATATACTGATGATGTAAACAAATTAAATTCCATTAATGGTCCATTAGTGGGTAAAATTAATAACAGTTTCATATTTAAGTGGTTTATTGCTATTAAATTAGCAATCTAGCAGTAACTATGTAAATTAAAATAACAGCATTTACATTGACATGCCATCTACTACAAATAACAAATATTATCCAATGCCAGTAACTCCTCTGCTGGGAGAAAAAATTATTATCTTAACTGCAGAAAAGAATTGCTGAACTGCCCACACTGTTTCTTAAAATTTTTTGCTTGTTCAATTTTTTTTATCATAATATGACCATATAAGAAAACATTTTTGGGGTTCTGTAATGACAATACCACTATTGCTTATTAGTAATTAACAGGATTCTAACAGTCAAGATGAATTATAAGTCATGTCTTCCAAAAATTCACCTACACAAACTTGCAACAGCTGGAACTTATCAAAGAAACTGCAGGAGAATTTTGTCCCATCAGAACGTAATGTTCTACGAACTTGAAGAGTACTTTGTGATCTTAGGTGATTTTAGAAGAATTTAAGTCTAGGACATTTAGGAAATGAAATGGAAGCAATATGAAACCTTTTCTACAGAAACATTTTAATAGTGCTTGTCTTTCTGAGACTTCTCTTTTGAAATAAGTTTTCACTTAGATATTTTTTTAATGGCATATAGATCAAAAAGGAAACTTAAACTAGAGAAAAAATGGTTTCAACTGAACACTTTTGAAGAAAAAAAAAAGACTTTCTTTGGGAAAATTAAGAAAGGTGTTATAGTACAAATGTCTTTAAACTAGAAGAAAGCATTTGATATGCACAAATTTCTTTCATTAATTTAATTTCTACCTCCCACAGACATCCCCTTCTGAACAGGACCATTCTCTGTAAAAGGGTTTTCTTTTTTTCATTGTGTGAACAACTTTTCACTTATTTCTCTGCCTGAGACTTTCAAAGCCTGTCCCCATGACCTTATTATCTTGCTCATCTCTTGAGAAGAGAGAAAGCTGCCAAACAAGGTCTCTTATTCTTGGTTATAACCTTCACTCTAAAAACCCTGGGACAAACACAACCACCAGTCCTGCCTAACAGATCCTTCCCTCCCCATCCATGAAGGGAAGATTTCCCATCCCGAGGGAAAGTTTAGAGCATTGAGGATACAACTTTGCAGCAAAAGACCTCCTATCACTGCCAAGATCATTGGGCTTCTCTGGAGACCTTCTGTATTAAGTGACTAAAGCTCTTTTCGTGCTGCATTAATAGGAGTCAATAGGACTCTTATGTTTGTCTCTACAACACCCAAGCTAATTTTAACTGGATTCATTGTTCTTAGTGCAATCACATTGCATAACAAGTAGTAGAGATGGACATGACACTCAAAAAAATAAATAATGTTCATTAAAACTTAAGCACTGTTAGTGCTTGGTGCTTTAAAGCTATTTTTCCATATCTGTAGATTTTTGCAAATCCACATCATTAAGGTACATGAATATTTGAAGCAGAACAACAGCCATCCACAAATACTTAATAATGGTTTGACATGCCTTTTTTTTTCCTTCCTTTTTTGTCTTCCAAGAGCTATTTTAAATTATCTTTTCATGTTTTTGTGGGCCTCCTTCTACAACAGCTGTCCTGTTTAAATTTATGAAGTGCAAGAATCCACCTTGGATTCAAACAAAATCTGTTTTTTCCTGATATGTCAGACAGGCAAACACTGCCACACTAAGATGCCACTCTAGGATTAGGATAAGGATTTTGGAGGAGTTATATTACCTCTGCTGTGTGTAATTTCTTAAGAGCTGTATTTCAGAGGTGAATGACAAATGCAATTATTTTTCTTTTGCCTCCTCAGTGCATATTTATCCTAAATTTTATATCAAAGTTGGGATGTCCTTAAGAGGTAGAGGTTCATACATGTAAGTACAGAATCTCTCTGAGTCATCTGAAAACTTCTCTCCTTTGCTTTGTCAATGCAGTTCTCTGTCTGCATCATAAAAACACTGTAGGGATTGTCTAGAGTTTCCCTGGGAGAACTGGTGTTCACTTTAAATGAGAAAGCTGTGCCATGTGTGTAAAATTGTTACTGTTCTTTCCCAGGCATAGCTTTACTGCACACATAATTCAGAGTTATATCTCTGTTGTTCAGATGATAATGATCTAATACGACACTGTTTTTTCCTTTTCTGAGTATCCTTCAAAGGCCAAACTAACAAAAAATATATGTCTTTCAACTCTGTGCTCTAAGTTTCTTCAATCCTGGCAATTCAGAGCATGATAAATGTTATAGTGTAAGAACTGAAAGAAAGTAGTTTTCATCTATTAAATTATGTTGGTGTAAATGTATAGAGTAAATAACCTTGCTTTTTAAATGACTACATGCAAAAAAGAGTAACCCTTTTGTTTTCAAATTTGAAATGGATTGTTTTAATGACACTGAAATGTCTTCAATATTTAAATAGTAAACTATTCAAAACTTACCCTTCTTTGTGAATGTCTCTTAGTTTAGTTAAAATTCAAAGTGAAAAATTTTTGCTAGAAACTTGTAAAAATAAACCATAATATTCAAATACTGTCATATTTAAATTAACTCTATAGAGGGCTTCATAAACCACAGAGATAAAGAGAATAATTAGATTTTCATCTCAGTTTCTAGAAACAGCCCTTCCAAGGAGCTGGCTATTCTGAATGCTACACTGGCTGTGATTCAAAAGTCTGATTTGTGGTAATTTATCCAAGCTGTTTTGCTCCTACCTGTGTTTTCATGCAGGTGTAATTGCCAGGCTGGTCAATTGATGCCTCAGAACAGAAAACAGAGAAAATTATTTTAATTACAGATAATAAGAAGTAAACTCTTCATTTCAAGATTTCACTAAATAATGTAGCAGCAGGTCCCGTGATTTTTCCCCATTTTCTTGTCATTTACTCTTTGACACCTTTTAAAATAAATTTGTAAACATATTTGTGCTAAACTGCTGCTTCATGAATTCTTCAACAAACATAGTACAATTCTCAATATTCCAACCTGTTTCTTTCACAGATTTATAATTAATTGGGCCATAAGCATCAGAAAATAAAAATGAGCAATATCTCCCACCCAAAATAGTAACCCTGTTCCATCTTGCAATATTTTGCTATTCAGTAAAGAAAATTTTAAAAAATCTTGCCTTATTTTTTTAGTTTCATTATGCCAATATGTGCCTTCATTTAAAGATAACTTAATTATTCTGGAGCTACATTTTGAAGGGTTTCTTGATTCTAGACTCATGCAGCCTTTTTATCTCCCTATGTGGCCTTATTCCCAGACCTAAAAGGCAATCATAATACGTTGTTTATTTTTCATGGATGGAGAAAAACATTAGGTTTTCCAGGCAGTACAACTGGTGCATAGAGCTGAGAAGTTTCCCACTGGCCAGTCATAATATAATGCTAATAGTGAAGAAAAGCACTGCAGACAGTTCCACTTCTAAGAGTCTGGACTTGAAAGGTGTTGAATGTCTCACAACATATATTTACTTTCAAAGACTTATTCTAAAGCTCTAACCTGTACCCTCTATGGTGAAGAGATTAAACATTGGCTTCAAAGAGAAATGAGAGTATTCAGTTAAATGAAGTGTAACTAGAAAGCACTTTGCAAGACTAAAAAAAAAAATAAATTTTAACAAATGCTTTTGATATTTTTGTTGTCTTCCTCAGATAAGAAAAGCTTGGGTATTTGGGTCTGTTATAAACCTGTGTTTCCTTGGCTCAGTGTAGCACAGCCCATCACATTTTGGGATACAGCTTGAAAATGTGATTTTTTTTCTTTATTTTTTGAGTGGATGAGATAGTAAGAAAATAAGTGATTTCCTTCTTTTTAGTGAGGAGTAGTGTCAGTGAAAACTTATACTTTTGTAAATGTTCCCTTAAGTGTTCTTTATGGTTTTTGCTTAGCCTCTAGTTTAAAATATTATACTCACTGGTTTCTCAATGTAAAAATTAATGTGCTTTAATCAGCCAGTGGTACATATTTGCCACTCTTTCTTCAGGACAGAGATGGAGAATTCTTCGCACTAGAATTTCTAAAATGCTTGGGAAGCAACAGAACTGAACTGCACAAATATATCATTTTTATACTGTCTATTGCTATTTTCACACTGTCTTTCAATATCTGCTTATCTGCAACCAGACCTTTAGTGCAGAGGGCTTCTTAATTCTACTTTGAGTATCCACTGTGTATATCAGCTATGCAGCAAGAGAAACTATTAACTGTGATTATTCTGTTTTGTCATCCTCTACAATAATAGTCCACACACCGTAGCTAGCATGCAGCCATAAAAAAAAAAAAAAAGGGGTCTCCAAGGAAAGTTTTCAATGGTTGGAATCTTTGAGTGGTTTATGCTCAAAAATCGTAAAAACAATTCCACTTCACGAGATCACTGTTAAAAACAAAATGAGCGGGATAGATGGATCAAAGGAGGAGATCAAATACCTCTGATTGATTCTTTGATATTTTTTTTTTTTTCAAACTACCTCAGGTGTGAAGTAGGCAAAATCAGAAGCTCAAATTCCCAAACGATACCAGAAAAGACACAGAATTTCATTTGGATTCATTAAGTGGAATCTTTCTACTTCTGATCCATTTGAGCTGTCAGTATCATCAAATATTCACTTATCTAAATGTGTTTCCTGACATCTCTAAAAAAACTATGAAAAAAATCAACCAACCAACTAAAACAAAAAAAACCCAAACAAAACAAAACAAACAAACACAAACAAACAAACCAAACCAACAAATTAAAGCAATTAAACAAAGTAATTAAATTTTGAGCGATATCTGATTTACTCAAAAAGAATCTCTCACTTCTCCAAAAATTTGGAAGAGAATTGGGATATTTAAATCAGCATTTATGAATAACAATGCAGTTTGGGGAAGAGAGTTCCCACTTCATTTCTTTGGGAAGGGGGCTGTGATATTCTTTATCACATCTCAGGTTTCTTTTTTGTTATCACATCTTGGATTTTTACTTCAGCTATAAAAATGCTTTTCATATCAGGTCACAGGTGATCTCTTGAATCATCTGAGATTGCAAGAATTCAGCTGACAACACAGCAATGCTTTCAGAGCAAAAACATGAAATACTACCACGTGTCCTTTAATAATCTTCCTCATGTATCCAACTATTATTCTAATTATAATTAGAAGTGAATGAGATAAATATTTTTAAGACAAGAACAGGCATATTCATAGAAGGCACATTCATCAGTACGTTTTTTAAATGATACAATATTCTTCTCAGGAAGCCCTTTAACTACCTATGATGGAGTTAAGATCAGATTTATTTTCTCCCATTTGATTCTCTCCTTTCTCTGAAATAGGAATGGGCCCAGCTGGAACTATGTCCTGAAAGTGAATCTTGGATTATATCCACCAGACATTTCCTCATATTCTTAAGCTTTTTTTTTTCTTAAATTTTATCTACAAGGTGGGAAGAGGAGTTAAGAGGGGAAATAAAGTTTGAGCACTACAGTTCACTTATCTAACTTCAGTAAAAACATATACTTGGAGTAAATTGCTTCTTATAATGAGTGTCGTTTGCTTATACATTCGCTAAAAACTGTCTATGTATAATTATACAGAGAACAATAAGGGTAAAAAAAGGCTACCTGACTCCTCTCAGTAAATATTTTTGTCTGTTTTCCTGTTTTGGAGGGGGGGTGTTTAAGAAAAGCTCCTCTAGAATGAGGCTTTTGTTTGTTTATTTAGGATGTCATTTCAATGGATTGCTATGTCTTATGTCCCCCCTCCTAACTGCCCCCTTAAGGGAGGAACACCAGCCATATTTTCAGGAAGTCTTGTCAGTAGTATTAAGAAGCCACTTAGCATAAGGAAGTTATACTCTTCACTATAACTATTTTCTGTATTATCTCCATAGCATCTTTATTTCTGTCAAATGAGTACATCTGGAATGTTTAGTGTTACATTAAAGACAATAAATGCAAATCACAGACATTGCCAAAAGAAAATGTAAACTCCGTTACTACATATGGAAAATATCAAAGTATTAAAACAAAAGAAATTAACACTACTTGAAATAACATACCAATCATTGTTCTTTCAGATTTATTCATTTTACTTTAACTGTCTTGGAGGTCTTGGAGGAATCTCATTATCCAAAATACATGAAAAAGTAACAATTAAATTTGCCCAAGTCTTATAAGAAATTATTCTGCAAATTAAAATAGCTTTGCATTGCTTGACTTTGGCTTTATGGGTAGAATTTTTCCAATACAGGATGAAATGGAACACTAATTGCAACTCTAAGACTTAATGATTCTAATCTTGTTATTTCTTGTTGTTCCATACCATTATAACCTGTTAGTCTTAAAATTGCTTCCAAAATCTGAATATTGATTTCCAAGCCAAGTGGTAGAGTTTTCATTCTTACTCTGGTTTTCTCAAAATCAAACTGGTCTGTGTCAAACAAAATATTAGCACACATTGTATAACTTTCTCATTTTTAACTTCCACAGTTATTCCTTTTGACATCCATCAGTATGGAAGATTTTCAAGTTTTGCTTATTTAGAAAAGATAACATTTAGAGTATCACAGGGCATTCCATGACTTTTAATATGTTCTACAACATGCAAGTCATTCCTTGATAGATTAATTAAGTGCTTCATTTTGGAAAGGAAAATCCATTCTCACTCAGGGAGTATTTTTACTATGTTTTTCTTATATTCTTCAAAACAAACAATACATATTTATAGAGGTTGAATATTTATATTATTTCACTTGACTAAACATGTCAGTATTCATTATTTCACATACAAGTTATGGTTATTGCTTTATCTGATTTTCTGTTTTTCATTCAGTTAATTAGAGATTTGTGCCTTGCTTTCAAGAGAAAGCTGTAACAAAACATTCTTACAGACTTTCACCTGATACAGGCTGTATAACTGTTTAATCCACTTTGTAATAACTGTTTTCCATGGGTGTGAGATCCTGGATTCAAATCTCACTGAATTATTGATATGGGTCAGAACCAACTCACTGTGAGAGTGTGTGTGTGCCTGTGGGGAAGGGCTGGCCCTGGACCTGCAGGTCCATGGTAAGGCCTGCACAGGGCAGAGCTGAAGGCAAGGCCTGCAGCCCACGCAGAGCACGTGGCGCAGCTGAAGGCCCTGCAGCCTTGTCAGTCGGGCTGTCAGTCAAGGCAGAGCTGCCTGGCAGCTCGCCCACACCACACCCCTGCAGCCTGGGACTGGCTACAGCACAACTCACCCGGGACTGGAAAGCGCTGGTGGGATAACATTCCTGGGAGGGAAAACTGAACTCTAGAAATACATGTGGTCTGTCTTTTCTCCCTCTCCAGCCGACACCATGAGAATCATCGAGTCTTCTTGGTAACTATTCTCCTCTCCTTTCTCTCTTTTCTTCTCTCTTTCTTTATTCCTTTAAATCTGTTTACTTTTACTCTTTTCCTTCTCTTGTGAGTAACTTAAAACTAATCAACTGGGTTTTATTAAAGCTAATATATTGATTGTTTTTAGTGGGTGTTTCCTGTGGAATGGGTTTTCGTGCTAAATGTTTTAGTGAAATGCTTTTTTCTTGGTTTTGTTTTACTCCTGTAAAAACTTTTTGCCAAAATATCTTATTTTTCTCACTAAATTAAAAAGAGTTTCTCTTAAAGAAGAGTGTGTGAGTCTTTGGATGCTAATTACATGTGGTAACAAACCAAAAGGCTTTCAAAAAGTCTTAAATAAAAATGTAACCGCTCTGGGTAGCTTACAGCTTAATCTGGAGTGTAACAACAGGTCAGTTTGCAGTTATTTTGTATTTTTTTTGTAATGGATTTAGAATCCTGAAATATGTGTGGCTTGCCTGTTTTATTGACAATTATAATTTATAAGCTAAATAAATGCTAATATTTAGGGTTATTTCACAGGCATATTTTGACAAGTGCATCTGGTTTTGATTTCTGTCCTTACATTGGGTTGGAGTTACATACATTTTAAAACTTGTTTGGGGTTTTAGTTTTTCTTTCACTTAACTATGTATTTTGAACAATTTCCTTTTCTTCATTTGTCTTTTAGAAAAAAATTGGGAAATATTTCAAGACTTCTCATTACTAGGATTTGTACATGTCGTAGGATGATTCTATCCTTTGAAAGACACTGGTGACAACATATGATGCAACATATCTTCATACAAAATTACTGCATTTTTATATATTTGTTCTGTCATGTATAATATCAAAAACATATGCCAATTTAATTTCTCTTCTCTGAGAAAAATATAATAGTGTGCTGGAAAAAGATAAAATATCAAAACTAATGTCCAGATTTATTCTAACCAAGTTAAGGTCTGTTTACAGAAGACAGTAATGACAGATTCGTATACTAGAAGAAGATTAAATTGCTAGTGTAGTTGTATAAATCTTAGAAAGTTATTTTACAAATGAAAACATTCATCTCTCACAACAGAAAATGAGATGTCCTTTCAGGAGACAAGGACTAGACCTCAGTAAATCTTTTAGACTTGCAATCCTTCAAAACTTTAAGAAGGATATTTTTAGATTTTCCAGTATATACCAAAAGGAGTTGGGTGCAAACCTTCATGCAAATACTTTCAAGTTTTGTGGACTGGAACTATAGATGTTTAACTATAACTGCAAATTTCTTTTTATTACCTGTTAATTGAAGTATAAACATAAAAATTAGGCAGTGAAAAAAATGCTCAAGTAATGCCTCAAATTCACATGAGAATTTCATGAAACATTTTAACAGATTTGTCCATCAATTTATTTCTTTAATTGCTAATACAGTGACAATAAATATAGTCCTAAGAACAACAAAGAAATGTCATGTCATAAATTAAAAGCTTCACAGTTCTTGGTGTGCTGAGTGATGTTATGTGTTATTCTATTTTTATTTCTTAGAGTTCTAAGAAGGCTTAGGGACTTCTTTTCTGTGGTTGCTGTCGTTATTCTGCCAAATGAAGGGAATATTAGACACGGCGAATGCAAAGCCGACATTGAACAGGCCAGTGCCTTCTCACAACAGCAATATTTCATCTCAAATCCTGTCCTGCTCACAAACTCCTATGATCAAAGCCTCAGCCACTTGAATACAAGTACCATTTTGTTCTGCTTCTAGTATGTTTTAATTAGAAAATTAGCGTTTTATGTTTTACCTTTCTTCATGAGTAACTCTGTCCAATCTTTGGTTACAGTTTTAGGAGTGCAGTAGGAAGAGACTATGTGGGTTAAACCTACCTGGATATAGTCAAGGTTAAGGTGCTGAATTTTTTATGGACCTTCAGCCAGGCTGGATGGTTTCATTTACTTATTTCAGTTATTTGTTTTGGAATATATTTGTTGAAAAGAATAAAATTGAATGCCCAAGCTTCTCCTCTATGGCACCCTTGTCCATAAAATGCTTGTAGTTTACTCTCCAGATTCATGTCTAAATCAGCAAACATGAAAGCTGGACTTACTATTCTGTTTGCTTGTGTTCTGGGCCAATGGACTCAACGTTACTCTTCAAGATTTGTTTCTGATTTTTACTCTGCCCTGACAATTCCTACATCTGTGATGTTCATTTGATTACTTACAAGTGCTGTCCTGTAACAGAGGACAAACATTCCTTGCTGCGTATTAGTGCTCTCTCCCATCTGTGAATACTTTATCTAGCCATGATTTGAATAGTAAGACACAAATCTGTTCAGGCTTTGCAAAGGGTTATTTTTAGCTTTCCTCTACTCTCAGTTTTCTGCCGGGTATATGTGACTGGAATACAGCCAGAGTATGATTTATGTCGCAAATAGCAAGTGTGATTTAGGAATGAAGACCACATAATGATGTTATCAGTGAGGGACTCTGCAGTCATATAAATCTCATCACAAGAGCCAACAGAAGACATAATGGGAATATGGCTGTCCTAACTATTATGCCATTAAAATATAGGAAAGCAGGATGGCTAGTGAAGAGATAGTTTCTTTCGTGGAGATATCATGGAACAAATCCATCTTTTACATGTAAAAAACAAAACTCACACCAGCCAAATAATTTTTCCAACTAAACAGAACTAGAATTTCAATAATCAAATTATCTTAGAGCTCTTCTCTGGCAGTTATATCATGGAAATAAGTTACATTAGATGTTAATAAATCTGCTTGGGTACCTCAGATGAGACTTGGACTTTCGGTGAGGAAGTACAAGAGAACTGGCACTATCAGTGCAGTATGCAACAGTATGCAACAAACTTCTCAGCTTGAGGCAGGGAATAACTTTATTATCCAGTGCAAGAATTAACAAAAATTTTCTTCTTTCATGTATCAACAGCTGCAGTAGTGACTTTTTTTAATTAGAGTGAAAAAATTGTTTACTAATGTGTGCATGCAAATTTCCTCAAAGATCATCTGACCTTTCTTCTACCATAGGAGAAAGAACTATATAGGTGTCTTTTATTTTCCCTTTTGTCTTCTCTTTACGGTAGAGAAAATTAATTCAGTAACAGAATTTATCTCCCTCTCTTTTCAATGCTTCTCTAGTATCAACGACAGAGATTTCACGCACACAGCTTGGTAATTTTCAGCTTTTGGCACAGTGAAAATAAGACAGCTCTATACCCTGCTGCTGATTTATACAGGCAAACACTATGCATTCCCTCAATACACATTAAAGGGTGTGCAAGCCTCTTTGATGGGCAAGTTCAAAAGAAAAATCAGTTTAATATATCTTCTTCACCTGATAAATTAGTACACCTGCTCAGGCTAAATGGTTTAAATATGCTGATTTGTCAGGAGCTTCAAACTTGAAAAGAAGCCATGGTCAGCCATATTATGAGAGTAAAACCAGGTTTTGTATATAGTATTTTCCAATATGCTAGGCAGTTGTGAACTAATGAATCATCTTTGGTGCTATACAACTAATTAGCAACCAGCAGGAGTGAAGTTTTTGCAAATCAGGAATGTCCTTGTGTCATTTCTCAAGCTAATATGCAAGTAAAACTTATAAATCTTTCAGATCTTTTTAGATAACACTGAACTGTGCATAAACTAGAGGTTTGCCTATTTCTTAGGGTTTTTTATGCTTTCAGCAGTCCTTGGGGTACGTGTCCTAAACAAATGCTTTTCAAACTCATTTGATTTTTGATGTTATTAAATATGTTACACAATTCATCTAAGCAGCAGTGAAATGAATATTGAAGATATCTGCAAGTTTTCACAAGACACTTAAAAGTCTGTCACCGTCTCAGCTAGCTCATAAATTAAGATGATTTTCAGTATTTCCAGGGTATGGACAGTTTGACATTTCTTATCCAGTTAATCATAAATTCCATTTCTGAAGTGCAGTCCTTGTGATTACATTACATTGCAGAGATTATGTTAAAGTCATAGTTACTGATCATTATGAAAATAGAATCATTGAATGATGTAGGCTGGAAGGAACCTTAAAGATCACCTTCCCCATGGGAAGAGACATCACCTTTCTTAGGTGAATAGGCCATATATAGGAGCACATAATCTAATAATGGAGGATTCCATATGTTCTATTTTTACCATTTGAATTAATCTTGTTCCACTGTTCTGATTTATTTCAAAGAAATGCAAAAGAGTGAATAATGACACAGGTAGAATCAAAAAGAAACAACTGACATTTCAGAAGCACATAATCTGTTAAAAAATAATTTTCAACTGGACATTTTGAAAATATGGCTCTTTAATTTTAAACCTTTGTGAAAACAGCAGTCAGATAAAAAATTCTGGAATAATTGGTAAATCAAAATATGTAGAATAGGTTCTGTCTTGTAATTTCAAGGTATTTTACCCAAACACAAAGCTCTTTAGTATTTTATAAAAATTACTAAGGGACTTTCTTGTTGTCTCATTTCATGTATTAGTCAACTGATGGCCAGAGAGGAGAATGACCTGACTATTTCAGTGGAACCTCCCTTTTGATGACTGCAATCACCTGATAAAACTTAGAGAAAGATTTAATTTGCTGCACCTTGGCTCTAGGAATGGAGTTTCCCAGTTTCATGGGCATGGAAACTCCACCTACTGTCATCCATATTTCTTCCATCCCATCTACATTTTGGCTGAAACCACCACACTTGAGAGACACAAAAAGGGTTTGTGGAAGTTAGAAAGTCAGAAAACAATTTCTGTAAGACTTCAAGGCTAATTTTTTTTTCAGAAGGAAATTGTTGAGAAAAAATAACTGGTATGCGAATTTCTTTAACACATGGTTCTAATTAATGAAGACTTTGCTGTAAAACTTCAGCTCAGCTGGAATCAGATGCTTTTTTCATGGAAATTAAATGCAAACATAACGATTCAACTCTAAAACATAAAGTGGGTTTTCCCAGCAAGATACCAGGATACATAAAGATTTACTCTGAAAAATAACCTACTGCAACCATGTTTTCAATAAGAATAATTTCATATTTGCTTTATGTATGCTATAGAAATTCTCTTTGCACAAAGCACTAGACTTCTTGAGTCCATTCTATTAGTAGGCACTTATTAATTATGAAAAAATTCATTGTGCTAATAAATCATCAAACATATTTGGCAAAAGCCAAAGCACAGAAATATGTTTTTTAATCTCATTCTTTTCTATAGCTTTGGAAACAGAAGATTTTACACCTGTCCTATGTTTGATATTGATTACATGATACTTCTCCATATAATGCCTGCAGAAAAATCTCAATATCCAGAGAAATCAAGGAAGAAACATGAAATAAAATAGAATTTTTTAAAAAAATCCTTATAAAAATAACATAGAATCAGTCAGGTTGGAAAAGACCTGTGAGATCATCAAGTCCAACCCTTGATCCACTACCACTGTGGTTACTAGACCATGGCACTAAGTGCCACATCCAGTCTCATCTTAAAAACCTCCAGGGACGGAGAATCCACCACTTCCCTGGGCAGCCCATTCCAATGCTTGATTACCCTCTCTGTAAAGAAATTTTTCCTAATATCCAACCTAAACCTCCCCTGGCAGAGCTTAAGACCGTGCCCTCTTGTCTTGCTGATAGCTGCCTGGGAGAAGAGACCAACCCCCACCTGGCTACAAACTCCTTTCAGGGAGTTGTAGAGAGTGATGAGGTCTCCCCTGAGCCTCCTCTTCTCCAGACTGAACAGCCCCAGCTCCCTCAGCCTCTCCCCATAGGACTTGTGCTCCAGTCCCTTCACAAGCCTCGTTGCTCTTCTCTGGACCTGCTTCAGCACCTCAATATCCTTCCTGAACTGAGGGGCCCAGAACTGGACACAGTACTCCAGGTGTGGCCTCACCAGCACTGAGTACAGGGCAAGAATCACTTCCCTGGACCTCTTGGCCACACTGTTCCTGATCCAGGCCAGTTTTACTGGGGGATGGGGAGTATGTGTATATGCCAGGGAAAACAAACTGTCAGGACATGTAACTCTATTACAAACTTTCAAGATGCTCTAAGCATTTTGAGAGTCAACAACTGTAAGAAACAAGATATAAATCCATATATTCCACACATCACCACATTACAGCAACATTTTTGTAAAAAGGGATTAAACAAGACTTGGGAGCCTGTTTAAAATTATAAAGCATCAACTTGAACATACGGATGGCCTAAATGGTGCTTTCCTTCCCTCCACAGACGGTAGAGAAAGTGAAATAGTGAAATAAGATATGGTAGTGAACATAAAAACTGAGACATGGCTTCCTTGTAAAAGTAATTTATAATACAATCACAGTAAGCACAAATCTATGTATCATGAGAGATAAATAAAAGAACAGTAACAATAAAATGAGTCTTAGATCCCAATTTATTTTTGACTCAAAGTTTATGAAAAAGGTCTTCAGGCTTTCTTGGGTAAATTGCAGAGAAATGCTATTAAGCCACTGAAATGGTTTAAGGGCTGGGGAATAGACTGAAATTCACATGTGAGATCACATTTATATTCAAAGTTCAGGTACCTCATCTTCCTACATTGAAATTTTAGCCTATTTCCTTCCTTTGAAATGGTCTCAAAAGCATTTGCTTCAACCACTGCAGCTTTCAAACCTATTTGATGATTTACGTGGTCCTACATAATTTGTGACCTGTGATGGGAGGTGAGGGCATGAAGACTTTTGTTAAGTGAAAGTTTTTCCAAGAGATTTTGCTGTAGAGCAGAGAAAAGGTAAAAGAAAAATTGCGTGTGAGAGGATGCAGACAGAATTTGGATGCACTGATCCTCCATCCAGTGGCATCTGCTGATGCCAGTGATGAGAGCATTCCCATAAGCCCAGTCCTTCTGGCAAGCAGGAAAAATGCAAAGCTATGAATTAATTTCTTGTTTTTCGTCATACTTTCCTTTTTCTATCTGTTTTTGCCACTACTGTATTATCTAGTTATATTGAACACATAATTTTCATACGCAAATCCTAAATAAATGTGCATGAAGCTATACTTTCACTTGAATTCAATGTGAAATATTAAGATTTTTGTTGGCAATAAAACCTTATAGAAATCTTACAGAGAAACTGTTCTAGTGAGTCTCAGACCACTGCAATTCTGCTACATTAAGATAAATATCCATCTAAATGTCACTTCTGAATGGTTTGAAATTATTCCTATCCATCAGTTTTTGTACATTTACAGCATTTTCAAGTGTTTTCATAGCAAACACTCTTTCGTTTCATAACCCCCTCCCCCCCAGTACTTGTGTTATTATATGGTATTTGAAAATAAAGCTTGCTGCTAAGTTATGGAATACTTAAAAAATTCTTTTTCTCAACTATCATGAAACATTTTACTTAAAAACAATTTTTTATAATATTTATCTCTTTGCATTTTAATTCTTCCACTGATAAATTCTTCCACTTCAGGTCATGAATTTAAATTATAATGAATGAACAACAGTGAATTCACAGATTCATGTGCATTATGCTTTTTTTTGTTTTAAAAACAAAAGACAATAGTAAGGTTAAATTTGGTTGTTAAACAATGTTGTTTTCTATTTCACTCAAAGCACAAGGGAAGAGAGAGGCCACAGGGTCTACTAAGAACACTATTTTTGCTCCTTGGTTCATTCATGGATTCAGCTGTGATGGATGACTGACAGAATATGTAAGGATTTTTTCTTTGTTTAGCAAAAGAATTGTTAATTCTTTGAATCTTTTGAAGTTAATTCTTTGAATTCTTTGTTCACTAGTCATAACCCCCTTTATCATACACAGGTCCCTCAAACCACACACAACAGTATAACAAAAGAGATGCCCTTGCATGCTGTGCAGTGCATGGGACAACATATCTGTGCTATTGAATATATGGACCATCACAGAACAGCTTAAAGGGAGACAGTCAAGAAAGCAACCAGGAATTCCACATTTGGGTCAAGTTACTGACATGACTGATTCTACCAGTAAATAAACATGGGGAAAAGAACAAGCTGTGGGTCTTCATTGGTGCAATAGCCAAAGTTTCTTAGCTTCAGCCTGTTTTCACCAAGCCCTTTTAGTTGTTAAAGCATCTTGAGTGACAGAACCTACTGACTTAGAGCAAAAACTAGCAGAATGCAGTTTACTCCACGTGCAAGTGTCCATGTGTGCAAGCATAGCCACGGTTTCTTAAAAACTCATTTTTCAGCAAAATGTCTATTGAGAGGAATGTATCTGCAGGTTTTAAGAAAACAAACCTAATGTTTTATAGTACAGGTTAGTCAAAACTAGCACATTTACCTTTGATTTTTTTAAGGATTTTTTCCCAATATGGTACTTCTTCTTGAGTAAATACATCACAAAAGAGTAGAAACCACAACACAGCTCAGCCTTCTATGCACACTTGCACACCAAGGTGCATAGATCCAGTCTTAGAGAACAAATACGTCCATTTTGAAAAATCTTAAGTGGTGTTTTTAGGGAAATATTTTAAATATACATTTTAATAATATTTAATTTTCCATATATACTTAACAACAGATCCCTCTCATCAAAGTCCAGACATACTGGTGAAGGCTCCTCTGTAACCAGGAGAAAACAACAGCTCAACTCACCTGTATATATTTACCTGCACTGCCTGGTCACAAAGGATATCGAGATAAATGTACAGTTAACTATACAGGTAAAGATAGAGTAAAAAATAAGAGAGTTACAACAATGATAAATTGCACCACTTAAATCTCTAATGACTGTAGAGCGAAAACAATTTGCTGTTAAAAGATATCCACATTATATCTTCTGAAAAGCAAATTACGAGAAAAAAGTTTAAGAGTTTCTCAGAAAACTCTGCTTTGAAAATACAGTTGCATTATATGAAAAGAATTGTTGAAATTTCAATGTTAGTATGCACTACTCTTAAAAAAAAAAAGACATAAAAGAGACCTTTCCATAGCAGGAGACTGTACCTAAACATCTCAGAAATACATAGAGATCCTTATGCCTTTCTCTTTCCTAGTTTTTCAAACAGCAAAAATGGGCAAACTAAGCAAAGATCACAAATTCCTTCATTTTCCATCTGTGTTCCCACTTCTGCCAAAACTTTAAGATTTTTTGTGCACAAAGTTTTAGAAGAGGTTTTTTTAATGAGATCCAGATATACTGAAGAGTAACTAGTGACGGTCGAAGATGACAAGCACTTTAGAGATGGGCTGCTACAAAGTCAGAAGAAGCTACTTTTAAAATCATAGGATCATAGAATGGTTTTGTGTTGGAAAGGATCATAAGGCCCATCCAGTTCCACCCCCTGCCATGGGCAGGGACACTTTCCACTAGTCCAGGTTGCTCCAAGCCCCATCCCACCTGACCTTGGACACTTCCAGGGATGGGACAGCCACAGCTTCTCTGGGCAACCTGTGCCAGGGCCTCACCACCCCCACAGGGAAAAACTTCTTTCTAACATCCCATCTAACCCTACTCTCTGTCAGTTTGAAGCCATTTCCCCTTGTTCTGTCACTTCAGGTCTTTGTAAATAGACCCTTTGTATCTTCCTTGCAGCCCCTTCAGGTCCTGGAAGGCCACAATTAGGTCACCCCAGAGCCTTCTGCTCTGCAGGCTGAACAATCCCAACTCTCCCAGCCTTTCCTCACAGCAGAGCTGCTCCATCCCTCTCATCGTCTTGGTGCCTCCTCTGGACTCACTCCAGCAGCTCCATGTCCTTGCTGTGATGGGCCCCCAGGGCTGGAGGCAGCTCTGCAGGTGGGGTCTCACCTGAGGGGGCAGAGAGGCAGAATCCCCCCCTGCCCTGCTGCCCATGCTGTGGGATCAGCCCAGGGCACGGGGGGGTTCTGTGCTGGGCCATGTCCAGCCTCTCCTCCCCGACTTCTGGCCCCCTCATGGGCTCTGAGTGCACTTTTTGGGCTTCACATCATTAACTGTAGAATTTGGATGGAAAGTTCTGGCAAACTGCAAAATGTACAGATTTGCCTTGGGACAGCTTGGTTTTGATCCAATTCTAGTCATATAGGGTGACTTTATATCCTTGCATACTGTTTGCTGTTAAGAACTGAGAAGATTCGCTGGATGAATCCAACGTACTATTATTGGTGATTCCATTAATTAGAATATATGTTCCTTTACTTCAGTGGGTGTTCTACAGTGATAATTGTAAGCAATTATATAGTAATAAGCAATTAAGTAAGCAATCTATAACAGTACATGTTAATTTTTATTAATATATGCCTTTGCCTCATGTGTCCACAAAGATTTATAAATAAAATCTAAGTATAGATTAAGATATTGTCATGGTTTGAGATCTCCAAAAATCCAATTCCCTAGTCCAAGCTCCCTCCCACATCTCAACCTAGTGTAAGATGTGTTTTCCAGACAATCACACGAGACTCGAAATGAGGAAAAGGGAATATATTACGATGACTGTACAAATAAAGACTACAATGCATTATATACAATACTAATTATCTCTACCGTGACATAAGTATTTACAATGGATCAAATCTCTTCTCCCCTCCAAATAAAAGTCCAGGAGGGAAGAAGGAAAGATCCTTTCCATCCTCAGGGCAGCAGCTTCTTCAGTGTAGCAGTCTCTCTCTCTCTCATGCATGCAGCAGCTGTAGCTGGATCTCTGCCAGCACACACAAGAGGGTTATCCAAGCACCCTCGGCCCCGTCGTCTCCGAGTGAGGGGTCTTCTGTGGGCTGCGTTTCCCAGGACAAAGGGGCGCTATCACCACGTCATATCACAAAGCTTAGGGGTCTTCGTGACAGTCCTTATCTTCAGGGGATTTAAGTTCCCTACAGAGCTCTGTGCTCTGTCTCAAGCAGCGAGGGAGCCAAGGTCACCCTCTCCGCATTCCTTCTTGGAGCTTTCTAGCTCCTTTCTGCAGTGCTACTGCAGTTCACCCCTCCCTCAGAGGTGAGGGGTCTCCAAGGAGTTTGGGGTTCTTATTCAGTTCTTAGCCAAACTCTGTAGCCCCCCGCTGGGGGCTGGGGGGGCCCAGCCCCCAGTGGGGCTGCTGCAGTTTCTCCTCGTGGCTCCTACAACATGGCTACCTTCTTCTACCAAAACCACAACAACTTTCTCCTCCATTCTGGTTGTGGTATGTTTATATTTTGCAGAAGCGTTCATTGGGTAAAACTTCAAAACTTCAGTGGTCACCACCCCCTGAGGTTTTACCATTTTATAACTGCAGGGGGAAAAATGTTTCCCCCCACAACACATATATATTTTTTATTGCTACCATATTCATTTGAAAAGAAAAAAAAAAGAGAAAAAAACATTCGAAATAGAAGCTTCACAAAGATTTTCAAATACATGTATAAGAATATAGAAATTTTGAGTAGGATAGTATTCTCTTTAAGAGACCTTCAAGTTTGTAAATCAAGCATTACAATTTTAGGAATGTCCCTCCTCTTTTTACATCTACTGAAGTAAATAATCCTAAACGTCTTTAATCTGGTACTTAGTATCTTCACACTGTGAAGATTTAATGGATTTAATTTTAGTGGATCCTTATTACTTACATCCCATATGATCACTTTATTTCCCAGAACTGCTTTCCACCAGAAGTTATTAACTGTATGATTCTCACGTTATTTTAAGCAGTACCACTTCTCTTTCATTAACTCTTTCCTTCATCTCTAGTAAACATAATTTTTGTAGTGATTTCATAATCATTTCAAGTTTTGATGAAAATGTCTCTGAACTTTTTTTTTTTTTAATTCTAAGCATTAGGTGTTCGAAATATGTCAACCTTCACCTGTTTTAAGCTGTGAAACACTGATTTGTTTTTTTCACTGCTTAAATCTGCCAGCTTGTATTTTAAGGGTGTTTAACAGTTGCTGGTTCTATCTAAACAGTCCATTGAAGTACCTAAATGAATTTATTATTGCTTGAATGTATTTCCGATCATCTGCTGGGCCAAAGGTTAGAAAATGGGAAAGTGCTTTATATTTTTCTTTACATCTCTCCATTGTCCCTCTTTTTGATCCTCATACACTTTTGCACTCTGTTTTTCCAGAAATTTAGGGTTCAGAAGAAAAAAATAAAAATTTTTTTTCTTTTCACCGAAGATTATAATCCAGGTAATAAATGCAAATTTTAGGAATAATGGCAGCAATCAAAAATACAGACAAAGGCTAAAAGAACTTGGAGGTTATTAAGAACACAGTAACACATCCAACATAGTTCACAAAAAGAGAAAAAAGGAACCCTTTTAAAAATCGTCTTAACTTTTGCTTTTTTGTCCTTAAAGAAAATTTGGGATTCAAATATAACATCCTAGTTAACATGGCTTTCAATCAATTCTGTTTTAATAAGTAACTTTTTCTCACAAGGGAGAACTAAGAAATTTTTACATTATTTTTTTTAAGAAATCTTTTCTAGTCATCACTTCAAGACTAAGAAAGGAAACTCCATATTCTCTCTCATTAAAGCAGCTTCATAATTGCATGGTGCAGAATAGCCGTAGCTACTTCAAATAAGAAAGGAAGCACTTAGCAAGAACAAAACAGACAAGCATGCACTGAAAGCAGTTTTTCTCAGGCTATATCTGGTTTAATGCTTCAAAATTTCTTCACATAAAGCAAAACAAGGCTTGTGTTGATTTTGAATGCTCTGAGCTGGGGTTTAAAGTCAGCTATCAGAAAAGTTTGGATCTTAGAGTCTCAACAGCCTCTATTAAAAAGAATAATGTCCCCAGTGGTAGCAAATAACAATATTTTAACTAGAAAGCTGCTATATTTGACATTGCCTATCTACACAGACACATTTGTCTGAAATAACTCTGCAGGCAATCTGGGAAATGCCACCACACGAAAGGTTAATTAAGCAGTAAGACATGACAAATCATGCCATAGTGCAAATCTGTACATACCTTAGGAAGACAATGAGGCAGAAGGTAAAGCAAAATGCCACTGGTGCACCAGAGCTATTTATTTATTAGAATGAATGCATACTGAATTTTAAAAAATACAACCAAAACCAAAAAAAGGCTTTCAAATATTTCAGATATCCATTTTCAGTTTCTAAATACAAAGGTAAAAGGTTGGAGGCCTTTTGAGGACTAAACATCTCAAAGGGGTTACAGTACAATTCTGTAGTGATACACCAAGGGCTATACAAACAACAGGATCTTGGACAAAAGGACAATATATCACAGTGCAGAAATGCTAGTGGAAAATCTGTTTCAAATTAATGACAAGTTTCACTGACTTTCCTTTCTCTTAAAACACAGGAAGTTATCCTCTGCCCTTGTGGGTAGAACTGACTGTAGAGGTATTCAGAGTAGTGACACTGATCCAAGTCCTGGGTCAGTGACGAGATGACACAGACATGTCACCAGACCTAACTAGAGGGGAGAAAAACCCCAAAACCCAGTGTGGTGCCTTATGTCAGACTGTAAATGAAGTTTTCCAACGCTTAACCAATTGTGACATAATGATCTGATTCCTTTTCTCAGTACAAACTTTGATTGCAACACTGGATATCATGCACATCGTGCTTTCCTCAACTCTAAACAACCTCATGTGATGTTTTAATTTTAATTATGTACTCAATTAAAATCATAGTCCATGACCTGGGGTTTTGTGCTAAGAAAATAGAATAGGTCAGTCGGAAAGAGCAGCCTAAATCACAAATCATGTGATGGAGCTACTGCAGCAAAACTTTGCCAGATGCAGTTATTCTTAATGATTCTGAATTATTTTAATTTTTTTATAACTAATTTAAAATTCATTCTCAGTGGTAATTGTATTTTATATGATTATATCCCAGCAAATTAGTATATATTAAAGCTCTCTCAATTCCAAAACAACTGAGCTGTTGTTTGATCACTAGTGTATGAACATGCAGAAAGGAATTTATTGGATTTTTTTATGTATAAGTGGGAAAAAAAGAGGGAACTGAAGAGTCTTTAGAGCAATGGGCAAGTGGTGAAGACAAAAGGAGGGACTCCTGGCAACAGCTTTTTGGGGAGTCCTGACCAAATCACATAAACCCTTATTTTCCCACCTGTGTACGATAGGTAAAAACCTTTCTTTCATACCCTTTTATTTTCTATGTATTTGGAAAATATTTAATGAAGGAAATGGTGTTTCTAGCAGACATGCAGCTATCTTCTGGTATCAAAAGGGCCCCCACAGGCATTGTCTTGGTAGAAATGATCATCTACCTTCTGCCTTTCCTTATCTACTTCCTGTAAGCACCTCCTCCCATAGCCTATTGACCTCCACAAACCATTCTATTTTTAAAATAATTTATATTTAAATGTTTACTGAATATTTGTGTTTCTGTATGTAAATACATTTGTTTTCAGAGGTTATGTCACATTTTACTCTGTAGTCTTATCTGAAGAATACTTGAACCACTTTTGTGGAACAGGAGTCTTGTTTGTAGCTTCCGTGGTGCTAAGAGAAAAAATAATACGAAAGGTATAACTAGGGAGAAAATTTTGATTTTGCAACAGCAGCATAATGTGATGATGTTACAAACCAGATATTTTCATAAGTCACTGGCACAGGTTGACAAGGGAAGCTGTGGCTGCCCCATCCCTGGAAGTGTCCAAGGCCAGGATGGGTCTTAAAGCAACCTGGGATAGTGGAAGCTGTCCCTGCCCATGGCAGGGCATGGAACTGGATGATGTTTAAGGTCTCTTCCAACCCAAACCAGTCTGTGATCCCATAATTCTATGATAAGTGAGTTATAGGATTTTATGTAAATGTACCATGTATGGATTCCTATAATCACTTTTCTAAAAGTCTTTATTATAAACGTAATGTCTCCTTAGATGTTCACCATTTTGAAAGGCTTGGCAATTTTCTGCAACACCTGACATCAGCACTCAAAATATATGTATTTTCAAAGGCTCTTTAAACAAACACCTCCTCTTGGACTGTCTCCTTGGACCTTTTGCTGGTGTGTTTCTGAGAATTTCATGAAATTCTCATGAGCTACTTTGCCCTTTGCCAACAAGAATATTTCTGCTGATTTCAGCATAACCCAAGTAGCTGCTGAAGACAGTCTTTTCCACCATCTGTCACTTGCAGATGACAGATTTCAAGTTTTGGTGTGTCCCTGAAGAAAACTGTCTTCTACCTAGTCCTGTACTTTGCAACCATTTTCAGTCGTGCAGATCATCCTTGATTTCCTCTAAGCTTCCACAAAATCTGTATGCATTCTGATACATAACTGCACTTGTCAACCACCACTGTCATGTTTTAATAAAGACCTTGGAGCTCTTTATGAAGCGCAGAGAAAGAATCATCTTCCTTCTCAGTCAGTCCTAAACATCATATTTGTATACAAAGAGCACTGATGAGTTTAGTAGCAGAGGACATCCTCCCCAGGTCTGATTAGGACAAAGATGATTTGGTTTGCATACACTGCTTTTTACAGTGAACTGAATTGTTACATACAGCACAAAAAACCACTTCCTCTGATCCAATTTCTTTTTAAAAGTAAACATTCATATTTAAATATCCTACCTGACATTCACTGATGTTGTTACACAGATTTCTACATCATTAAAATGGCTTCATTGTCAGGGACTGAGTTTTGCACATCTGAAAATCTGTGATTTTAAAGAAAAATAAATAAATAAATTTTCGAAAAAACTGGTGTGAGAAATTATTTGCTAATGCTTTAATACACTTTTGGAGATTGTCAGGCAGAATATGCCTGAAAATCCAGGAATCATTGTTTGAAAAATAAACAGGGAAGAAAAAAATATTACTAAATCTGACATTGTGCAAATAAAGGCAATATTTGAGTTGTCTGTACTTATTTAAAAATTTATCAAGTCTCTATATTCTATGTAGTGCATTTTCTGGTACCAAACTCTTCTTAGGAATACTACTTTATATTTTTATAAACCCCTTGGACCAGGAGTAGGGAGCTCCAGCTTTACAGACAAGTAAACTTTATCACATGACCATCCTGTGTGACATGTGGGTGTCATTGCCATCTTGCCTTTCAGACTAGAAATTGCTCTGAAATACACAAGTAAGAAATGGAAGGTTTGCACAGAAAGACCTGCTCTTTCTTTGTGTCAAATTTAAGGAAAACAGAACGATTCTTCTACTACTTGCTTTGCCTCACTGAGCAAAAAAAAGTCCCGCCAGTCTCCTCCTATGTACTTTCTGTACTCTAACTATTGCAGCTCTAATAATTCTGATCTGAATTTTTATTTCTTGGCTATGATATAAGAAGTTTCTAATCTGCTGCCTTGAAACACAAATTTGAAGTCAATTTTATCACTTAGGCTAGAAAAGTGTAAATAACTCTAATCCAGATGATACATTTCTGTAAACAGAAAATAATTCAAAAATTACAAGAAAATAATGAAAAAATTTTAAGCAGAAGAGATCCAAAGCAAAATTTAAGAGTTAGCTACTTTAAGGCAATGAAATAAATAAAATAATTCCTCTGAAAATTGAACTTCAGTGTTATCTGAAAGCTCTCACTCAAAACTGATTTGGAGAAGAAATTGTTACCTGCCAGCATCAGCAAAAAAAAAAAAGTTGACTACAATGTAATTACAGAGGGATTTTAAGAGTTTGATTGAGTGGTAAAACTGAGAATTAAATTCATTGTTGATAATTCAAAATTATTTATATAGGCAAAATTAAAATTTCTCATAGGGAATCTGAACAACCAATTGCTACTAATGAAATACATAATTCATTTTAAGTAGATAATCCTCTGAAAATGCCATCTGAATGTTCAGTAGATATATATAAAAAAAATTAAGAATTTAAGAACAGAGAGCACAACATAGGGTAATTTATCTGCACCTTGTGCCTCAACATGAACTTCACTGCTTGAAATGAATAAAAAACCTCTAAGCTGTGGTTTATTTCCAAATACAACTTTGCATAATGACCTTTTCAGTTGCAGTATCCTCCTCGTCCCAAGTTAGTTATAGAAAATGAAGACTAAAGAACTAGAAGTCTTTTTTCTTCCTCTCGTCATTAAGAAATATATACCTCCTTTTTAATGAAGGAGGAGTTAAAATATATTTTAACTCCTTTGCAGTTAAAAAGTTATTTCTCTTTCTGTGGCTGTATTTTTTCCCAAAACCAGTTTTTACAGCTCAGAAATTTTGTTCATTTGTGACATAAATATGAAAATCAGGGACTTTGGACCAAATCTTGGCTTTTAACTGCTCCTTACCACCACTATGAAGATAATATTCCACTTTGACCAATATCAACTTATAAGAACAAACATAGTAAGTTGTTAATAGTTACTTAACAATTATTATACTTTACTATATATAAACTACCTATTACTGGCAAATTAATAGATAATCTCAGTAAGAAAGAGTTATTTTTGTTTACACAGCAAACATATGTTAGGGAAGAAATCTTGATTATCTACTCGAATTCATAAAGAACTTGCTCATTTTCAACTACTCATGGATCCTCCTCTTCCACACACACATACCAAAGATGCACCTCAGAGTGAAAAAAAAAAAAAATAAACTAATCAAAACTCAGTGAGTATGTGGTTTGTGCTCTCAGATGCATGTTATTCCAGCAGCAGCAGTAGAGCCAGGGAGTCACAACTCTTTGTACTTGTATAAATGAGATTACAAGCAGGACTTTTGTCCTTTTCGTATATGCTATGACCTTCTGATGGGAAACAATCTTATGCCCTGGAACTGGATGTTCAAATAAACTGCCTTCACATTTAAAATAAAAAATAATTGCTATTGCACTTTCTTTACTGTGTGTTGAGCACTGGAGAATTTATTAGTGTTGTGCAAATCTCATTTTTCATAATGTTCTTATAAAGTATTCCTTTGTTTGTAGAGTTTAGTGTTCCTCAAGTTCTAGAGTGCTTAAGTCTGGAAGGTTAGTCAACACAGCAGAGAAAGGCCTTGCTTTTTTTCTTAGCAATTTCGGGGTCTCAGGCAATTTCGGGGTCTCAGGCAATTTCACATTCTGAAGTCAAGAAGTTCAAGCTGTTTCTAATATTCCAACAAAATGCAAGCACATAACTTTGAAACTGACATTTTTTTTTCCAAAGGAAAAGTAAATGTTAAGTTTGCTGCTGCTTGATCTGCCAAGAACAGCAAATACTTGTTCAAGACTGTATTTTAAGCATTGCTTCCTGAATACTGTATGGTTTTCCCCTCACGCTCTAGGTCAAATTGAGGCTGCGTGCTGAAGCCCTACTTCTCGGGAGTGGCCAACCGTCACTGCTCATGGGAAGTAGAGAATAAACCCTGCTATCTTTCACTTCACTTTTGTACGTGCACGCTTCCGCTTTGCTTTTTGCAGACTGTTAGTGTTTGAAATGGACTTCAGCTGGTTACTCAGGTTAGTGTGCAAGACCTGGATCTCTTGTAGTAGTACTGATGATAACATGTTAATATGTTAATATGGCTGCTGCCTCAGTCATGTGCAGAAACAGATTTTATTTTCTGCATACAGATTTTTAGGTACTTTTTTTAAGGTCTGCAAGGAAACCTGTCCCGCTTTTCAGGTTTACATCTAGAATTCTCTTTAAGGAGGAGGAGTAGGATGGTGGCATACTTTAAGAACCAAGCACATTTATTTCCTCTTCTTAAGGGCTATCTTTGAATTTCATATCTGACATTAAAGAGTAAGTCAGGTATATAATCATTCCTTGAAACTGAAATTTGAACTGTCCTTTCCCAAGGGAATGTGTTAAAATCTGTCTCACAAGCTCCACTTTCTCCCTCTGGTCCCTCTTTTCCCTTTGCTATCAAATTAGAAACTTTATCAGTCTTTGTTTTTCTTTTATTATTCCATCCGCACTCTCAGACAGTTATAGCACAGACTCACAGCCTGGTACTTTGCAGTATCCTGAGAGCAAGACATATGGTTTCAATAACCTAATGAGAGGAAGATAATTGTACCTGATCCATATGTTCCCTAAGTCAGGATCTGAAACTTCTGCAAAGATGGCAACAACATTTTCCTATTGCACTTTGGAAGGGAACTGAAAGATTGTTAGCTGCTATCTCCCTTTGCAGTGAACACACCACCTGATGGAGCAGGAAGAAATAAAATCTTCTTCCTCCCCACAGTTCACCATTTGCTCTATAAATAACGCAGACAGATCCGATTAAGGCCTTTCAAGTGAGACAGAAAAAGGAGCCTCCACATCGTGGATTTTGATAGTGAGTAAAAATACAGAAGGTACTAAGCTAACCAAAACTGAAAAGGCTGTCTGGGCAAGTACTGAAATGCCAATACACTGAAAAGCACAGGCATTTCGGGAAGGGGGAACAAGATTGCCTCTTCTATATCCATTGTCTCTTTTTCCACAGCTTATTCTATTCCTCGCTTTTCCTGCTACCAACCTTTACTACTATTCAGTTTTATTTGTCACTTATTAATCCTTTACATTTATTTCTTCTGGTCAAAAATAAAAAACCCAGCTGTGTTGTCAGTTGCAAAATAAGGAGTGTTTTTCTATGGAAGTAATACTCATCAGAGAGCATTGAATTTGATGCACCAAAGTCAGATCTTGCTACAAATAACCTGTATAAAGAAAATACATTGACAAGTCAACAGGCTAACAAGTGTGTATTTTCTTTTTTTTGTCCCACCACTGACCAACAATTATTTTGACTCATTTAAAAATCAGATTGCCTACAAGCTATCAGGGTTTTTTTCAGGCAAAAACTTATCATTTTTTTTGTGTATCAGCATGGTATTACTGCTGATACAAACATCTTAATATTTCTACTACAAAGTCCTACTCTTGTCTCAGAAAGTTTAAGAAATATAGCTTTTTGTGAACAACTCATTGGTTTATCATGAGCCTTTTTTTATTACAGTGTGAATTATTTTTCCAGTTAACAGGTTGCTTTGAAACACAAATTAGTTTGCATACTGTTCCTTTTCAATTGTGCCAGTTATTTCCATAATGGTTAATATAAAAATCTAATTTCAGTAACCTACAGCAAATCAAAGCCTTTGACACCATCTCCCACAGCATACTCCTGAAAAAGCTGCAGCCCACAGCTTGGACAGGGGCACTCTGTGCTGGGTTAGGAACTGTCTGGAGGGCCAGGCCCAGAGAGTGCTGGTGAATGGGGCTGCATCCAGTTGGCAGCCGGTCACTAGTGGTGTCCCCGAGGGATCAGTGTTGAGCCCAGTTCTATTTAATATCTTTGTTGATGATTTAGATGACGGGATTGAGTCCACCATCAGCAAGTTGGGGGGGAATGTTGATTAACTGGAAGGCAGGAGGGCTCTGCAGAGGGACCTGGATAGGCTGGAGAGTTGGGCTGATTCCAACAGGATGAGGTTCAACAAGGCCAAGTGCTGGGTCCTCCACTTTGGCCACAACAACCCCCTGCAGCGCTTCAGGCTGGGGACAGAGTGGCTGGAGAGCAGCCAGGCAGAAAAGGACCTGGGAGTCTGGATTGACGGGAAGCTGAACAGGAGCCAGCAGTGTGCCCAGGTGGCCAAGAAGGCCAATGGCATCCTGGCCTGGATCAGGAACAGTGTGGCCAACAGGTCCAGGGAAGTGATTCTTGCCCTGTACTCAGTGCTAGTGAGGCCACACCTGGAGTGCTGTGTCCAGTTCTGGGCCCCTCAGTTCAGGAAGGATACTGAGGTGCTGGAGCAGGTCCAGAGAAGAGCAACAAGGCTGGTGAAGGGACTTGAGCACAAGTCCTCTGAGGAGAGGCTGAGGGAACTGGGGCTGTTCAGCCTGGAGAAGAGGAGGCTCAGGGGAGACCTCATCACTCTCTACAACTCCCTGAAAGGAGGTTGTTGCAACCATGCCCTCTTCTCCCAGGCAGCTATCAGTAAGACAAGAGGGCACGGTCTTAAGCTCTGCCAGGGGAGGTTTAGGTTAGATATTAGGAAGAAATTCTTTACAGAAAGAGTAATGAGGCATTGGAATGGGCTGCCCAGGGAAGTGGTGGATTCTCCGTCCCTGGAGGTTTTTAAGATGAGACTGGATGTGGCACTTAGTGCCATGGTCTAGTAACCACAGTGGTAGTGGATTAAGGGTTGGACTTGATGATCTCAGAGGTCACTTCCAGCCCAGCTGATTCTGTGATTCTATGATTCTATGGTAGTTAAGTCTACAGAACTCCAAGTTCCTCATAAATTGACCAAAATTAAACACATTAAGGACTGTGCTAGTTTTGGCTGGAGTAAAGTGGGAATTTTATCACTGAATTTAGTATGTGGAATGTCAGGTGTTGCTGATTAGCCATACCAAATCCATAAAAGCAGAAACCTAAGTATATTAGAATAAACAGATTTGATTTGCAAAAATGCATTTGGTAATCAGGAGAAATCATAGAGGTACAGGGGAAAAATATTTAAAGGTCAGGTTAACTGCTGATACAAATCAGCACTTCCCTAAACCACCTCTAGAATGTTCAAAAGCTTTCCTAGTTATTTCACTCTTTAAACCATCATCAGGCTGGAAGATTAGATATTTCTGAAAAAACATCAGCAAAGCATTATCAGTTTCAGATTCAGAGTGAAAGAAAACAAGCAGAAAAATCAACATTGTGTAGAAATATCTCCGAATTAAAAGATTAGTAGGGCAAGGAGGTGCCACTTTAAAATACACATTTTGAATACATGAATTCTAAGGAACATCATTACTCTACAAAGCCACATCAGCATTTAAATTAAAATACTAGGTCCTGAGAAAATAATAATAATAAAGGTAGGATCCAATGCAATTTCACATTCCTTTTGAAGTTGCTTGTTCCAGCAATTCTGACTCTGCAGGCAAAACATTCATATTCCCAGTGGATCTCAAAAGCTTGAAATGAATTTTACTTTAAATATGCAACTCCACTGCCACGTATTCCTGGAAAAGTTTGGGTAATAGTCCTTTCCAATCAATTCCTTCTTCTCATGTATGAATGATGAAAGTAGCAGGTCTATGAAGGAGAGGCAAATGGCAGAAAAATACAGAATTAGAGACATAGAGGAAAAACAGCCAAAAAAAAATGACCATTTGAAAGACAGGTGTGCCAGCATCAGAGACAGGAAAATGATGAGGAGAAAAAACAAACCCACAACGTTTTAGCAAACTAGGATTCCTAGGACCTCTCTGAAATGTGGCCTGAAAGTGTTGGAGAGTAAACTTAACCCAGTCTGTGCTGAAGAAAAATAAAAAAATATTCTGACAAATATTATAACAATGGCAATCTATGTAATCCCAGAGTACGGGGGGAAGAATGCTGCTGCACTAGGAAAACTCCATAAAGTTCAAAAAGGTCTAGAGCTGCCATCAAACTCTGCAGGCAAGAGGCACATCTATTTACATAAAAGTCAGACGGTACATTAGACTATGCATGCTTAGAAGCAGATAGATGAAATGGAGTCACAACTCCAAATGAATATTAATCCATTACTATGGCTAATTTTAACAGCTTGAAAGTCAACAAACACATTTGTCTTAGGTTCGAAAGGAATAGATGTGCTTTTGAAGTGAAGTGATGAAATTATTGCTGGAAATAAAAAGCTAACTATTGTACCAAATGTCAGGAAAATGAAATGGTGTCTTGTCAAGTATCTAAAGAGAAATGAATGCAGATAAATTATAATTAAATGTGACCATTACAACAATTTTTTATGTTTCAAAGCTATGCATTACACCTCATTTATCTTTACTCCTTCACTGTTCTTAATGGCCAAAACTGGCTTTTGCTAGTTATGAATTTCTAATGTTATGAAGATAGGTTTTTTTCCTCTTTGTGTCAAAGAACAGGTCACAAAAATGCTGTCCCTCACCTAAAGGTATTAGTGCCTGAATGGCTGATGGAGCTCAATAAGAAACAGTGAGCAGGGACTGAGTTTCCTCTTCCTTTCCTACTGAAGTCAACAGAAGCTGAAATTGGCTCTTAAACCAGTTTTATAATGGCATGGTTGGACTTAGTGTTTTTCTCTTGCTCTTTGGCCAGTAAAGGAGAGATTGATCAAACTAATTGCCTTTTCAATTTTTTTTAATTAATTTTATTTCTTTTTTTTTTGTCCCAAGAACATTTTCAAACAGAATTTGAATGTACATGAGAGTAGTGGATAAACAATGGAGAAAAACATTACATACTTGAAAATGACAATACAACAAAATGCACAAAATTCTGAAAGAAAAGCTATGGCTGGCACTTCAGAGGAACAGTCAAGAGAGAAGTTGGCAGAGAAGGACTGAGGTCTGAAGGCAGGTTCTGATCACCATTTACAACTGACAGGGGGCGTAACAGACTGAAGACTTTACAGTGGAGCACTGTTTTATTGTGCCATGAGGTGGTGTTAAATGTTGTAGCCTTAAACAACTTAAATACTTTTAGAATATTAATGCACTCAAGAATTCATTATAACATGAATAATATCTAAGGACTTCTTAGATATCAGACATTTCCACACAATAATATGATTTCTACAAGCCACAAAAGCACTCTGGAGTGTCTGTGTATAAAGTCTTTGTGACCAGTGTGATGATGTCTTCCATGAACCTTTTGAAAGGAGAAAATTATTAAGGAATAAAAAATATCTTAAATATGCAATAAATTAATCCTAACTATGATTACCATCAATTTTTTCAATAAATAATAGATGAGAAAAGCCTTCTGTCTAGTCAGTTACAGAAGTTTAACACTCACATTTTTACATTTTTTAGTGTTATTCTTACTCTGTTGGAAAAGTGTGTATCTCTGTTCTACTAAAAATGTGTGTGCACACTCTACGTAACTATTCATAGTACCTTTGGATCAAGTTTTGCACACATCTTAAAAGTCATCTACATCCATGAGGTGGATATTTATTTAGAATTTTTTTGAAGAAGCCCTTAAGGTAAGGTTTGGGCTACTTTGGTGTCTATATCATTTGGTTAACACCCTTTAAGTTAATTGAACACACTTCACCAGAAACAAATCTATCATCACTTGGTTCACAACACGTGGTTATTTTTAATGAACTTTCATGTCCCTTTCTGATGCAGAGGAGGCCATCCTGCAAAGACTCATCTAACCCCTTAAGTCTGTGCCCACCCACATAGGCGGACCATAATCTCGTAAAGATTATTCATATGTTAAGAAGGGGAGCAAGATACAAATCATCTTTCTATTCACTTCTTGGCCTTACTAGTTCCTTCTTTCTCCAATTCCTGAACTGAGCTTTTCCAAGGACACTGCTAACATGCACCTTTGCTCCTTTACCTTTAAGCTCCCCATAGTGTGGCAGTCTTTTCATAAAGATTTTCTGGTCTCTCTTCTCTGACCCTCCATACTTCATATTCCTGTTAAACCTTCACTGTGCTCACACCCCGACTCCCAACCCCTGGAAATGAACTGCTAGACTTTGAAGAAAATGTGTTTTCATTATTTCTCTGTAACTCCCATCCTTCCAGTAATGCAACATAAAAATGACAAATAATTTTTCAAAACTAATTTTTCAAACCTTTTATAATATAGCCATCAAAGTGAGCTAACACTATTTCTCCACTTTACTTGAACTTTTATTTCTCCTGCTTTTTGCAGAGAGTTACATCAGCTTTGTTCATTTTTAAGGGCTGCTCAGGGTCAACAGCAGCTCAGAAACAGATTTCACCTGAAAAAAATTGATGTACATTCTTTCTAGTGATATTTCTCTTTTGAGAACAGCCTTTTAATATTGTGAATTAAAAGCTTGGTAAAAACATAGGTTTTGATTAAATAAAAGTGCAGGCTTTATCACAAGTCAAGCAGCTGACCAACTAGTCATGGATTTTTGTTTTCTTTGTCGTGCTAAAGTATAATTATAACAACAATCATTATGTTTTGTTATTCCTTTTGAGGGAATGCCCTGGATGCCCAGCTGCCAGGTGAGTCCCATTGAGCAGGTGCGCAGCACAGATGTAGATGCGACATTCCTGAAAACATGTTCCCCGGGGCTTCAGTTGCCAAGATTACCCACCCAGAAAATAAATCTTACATTTGCACAATCTGAGGAAATGCAGACACTTACAAAATAGGTATGACACTGAACTGTTTGTTGGGAATTTTGTGTTACAGAAGAATGAGGAGTTACCCAAACAAACAATGTGCTGAAACTCAAGACAGAGTTTCAGCTCTGGAACTGTTGAATCATAGAATCAGGGAATCATAGAGTCATAGAATATATGGAATCAGTGCATCTCAGAATCATGGAATGATTGAATGATAGAATCACGGAATCTTGCAATCATAGAATAATAGACTCAAGGAATCAGAGAGTCATAGAATCATGGAATCATAAAAACAAGCAATCAAAGACAATACCAAAACAGGGTATCAAAGAATCATGGAAACATAGAGAATCATGGAATCATGGAAACATGTGCATTATAGAATCAGAGAATCACAGAGTCATTGAATCATGGAATCAAAGAATAATTGCTGCACAGAACCATGGAATTATATATCCACAAAGTCATTGAATAGTCAAATCACAGAATCAGGGACTCATAAAGTCATAAAAACATAGGGTCATTGCCTCATAGACATACGGAATTCTGGAATCATTGCGTCATAGAATCATAGAATTGTTGAATCACAGTACTATAGAATCACAGAAAAATGGAATCATAGAATGAGGGAATCACAGAGTCATAGAATCATGGATTTATCACAACATATACATATGGATGTGTAGAATCGTGGAATCATTGCATCTCAGACTCATGGTATCATAGAATCACAGAAGCACAGTTATTGAACCATTAAATGAATCATAGATTCAGGGACTCATAGAATCAAGGAATCAAAGAATCAAGAAGTCATAGTATCAAAGAATCACAGAATCAGATACCCAGAGGATCACAGAACCTCAAAACACTTTGTTTTATATATGCAACTTCTTTTCTCACAAAGGTGTTTGCTGTTTCTAAGAGTTCACCCAAAGTTTACAAAAATCTAAAATCCCCACACTTTTATGGAATTCTCTCTGATGGCTTTTGAGAGAAATGGAGATGTTTGTTCCAGCACTCTTGCATGTGTTCTTTTAGAAGAACCAGAATATCATTATTTCACATTGGATTTTCAAACACTGCACAAGAGTAAAATATGTCTTTTTATTTTTTTCATTTTTCATTTATTAACAGCCATCACAAGTCAATCACAAGTCAATCATCAATGTCATCACAAGTCAAACAGCTGGATTCTTTTTTTTTTTTTTTTTTTTTTTTGCGGGCTGGAATTTTGGAATTCCCTGGAACAACATTAATAAAAGAAAGGACTTGAGAATGGAACTAGAAGAGATAGTAAGGAGAATGACACCACACTGCCAACACTCCAGTGCAAGGTGGTGACAGAGCAGCATAAGGAAGATATAGGAGAAAAAAAAAGTAGAAGAGAGGAAAATATAGAAAGCCAGTATCTCAGATATCTTCTTACTGTCATTTAACATAGACTTGTCTTCACTAATCCCAGTTGACTAACTTCTACTGACTCCAGGGGGCTTGCTCTTTTTTGGTTGTGTCTTTTTTTTATTCCTCATTAAGTCATCAGCAGCTTTGTTCTTATAAATTGCTAAATTAAGGAGCAACACATCAAGAAATTATCTACTCATATGCACTTATATCATAAACAAAGAAACACTTTCAACATGGCAAAGCCCAAGTCTTACGCTTCCCTGCTCCATTTAGGTGGGGAAATTAGAGGTGGGATTCAATTAATGAGATTCAGCTTTGATCTCTCCCCATAAAAGTCTGAACCTAAAGGTTTATTTCAGATCTTGCATTTACAGTCAACACTGTACTTACATCTGTCTCAGATCCTGACCAGTCCTTTTAAGCTTAATCTCATTTCCAACAGCCTCAACAGGAAAAACTGCCCATCAAAATTCCCCAGCTCCTCAAGAACCACTGGGTATTGGTGCTGCCTGTGGCTCAGACGATTCTACCCCTTAATAATACGTCTCTGAATGTTGAATTAGCTTCAGATCTCTACTTTAGACATAAGACAATGCCTTACTTTTGTGCCCTTTAAACCATAATTTGGAGTTCCAAGTGGCATTAAATTACTTTCCTTCCTGTAAATTTCAGTCTGAGTAGTATTTCTTGCTTTCATTCTTTTCTCCAGCAATTGTATACAATAAAACAAACAAAACCACTGTCTACTGCTTGTCGTTTTTACCAGTGGAAAAAACCAACGTGCTCATAATTTATCATAACTTTCATAAAACTCTGTAATTTTATTGTATTCAGCCATAAAAAACAGTTGACTCTACTACAACAATTAAAATCACAAAAATAGCTTCATGATTCGGTATTTTCAACGTATAAACACAGAAATATCTTTCAAACAATACTTCAGGAAGCTCTGGAGATACAATGAAGTCTGATTTAACACAAAAATGCATAGGAGGCAAAAATCTGATAAATAAAGAAAACACAGATGCTGGAAACTATACTATCTCACATTTCTTAAAAAAAATTAGTTGGACGAGAATGGGCAATATTACTGTATTTTGTCACAATGTTGTTTAATTTTTATTTTTACGAAGTTCAGGTGTTTGTTTTCCATATTTTCCTCCACTTTTACACTATCACAAAAGTTATGTAGCATTAAGGGAAATCCAGTAGCCTAGAAAAACAATGGTGCCATTAACCTCAGTCTACTTAAGCTTAAAGAAGACAGAAGTTCTCTATCAACCAGTGCCTCAGGAAGTCTTCCATCATCCCCATATCACCATTGGCCAATCAGAGCTCAAGTCAGTTCAGCAGTTTAATTACCTAGGTAGCCTCATCTCCTCGGACGGTAAGATTGACAGAGAGATAGACAACAGGTTAGCAAAGGCATATAGTGCCTTCGGAAAGCTTCATAAAAGAGTTTGGCAAAACAAACACTTGAAGAAAAGTACAAAGATCAGTGTTTACAGAGCCATAGTGCTCTCTACTCTTCTGTATGGATCTGAATCATGGGTCATCTACCACCACCGCCTGCGACTCCTAGAACGCTTCCATCAACGCTGTCTCCGTACAATCCTAAACATCCACTGGTCAGATTATGTGACCAATACATCTGTTCTAGAACAAGCAGCAGTCCCAAGTATTGAGGCCATGTTGCTGAGAACACAGCTGTGTTGGGCAGGACACGTCTCAAGGATGAAGGACCACCGCCTCCCTAAGATCCTGCTTTATGGTGAACTTGCCACTGGCTGCCGCATGAGAGGAGCCCCAAAGAGGAGATACAAGGACTCCCTGAAACAACATCTCAGCCTCGGCCGTATTGATCAACATAACTGGTCTACTCTGGCCTCCAATCGGGAGTCTGGAGACAGACTATCTATAACGCTGCTGATGTTTTGAGAAAGCACGCAGGATCACTCTTGAGGAGAAAAGGCAACAGAGAAAGAATTGTGCCTTGCAGAATATACCACCTAAGGAGTCTTTCTGCTGTGCCTTTAGCAACCGGACGTGACTGTCTCGAATTGACCTTTTTAGCCACTAGCGCGCTTGTAACAAATGTGGGTAAAGCCCTCCCCAAATCTTCGTTCCCGAAGCCTAGCCATGATCATCTACTTATGGTGAGAATAAAATTTAGTAATACCAGGTGAGTAAAAACTCTAATTTACTCTCAAGATGAACACCATGAACTAGGATATCTTGTCAGAAATGTAACTTTATATTGCAGCCATATCTATTGAGTTCATGAGGTAAGAAACAATGTTTCACTATAAAGCTGCCAGGGGATATGCAACTTCAGAAAAATGACATACAGAACCATATTAATCTTGAGACAAATAAGCATTTAATTGAAGTTTCATTCACAGACACCCCAATTGCTTCTCTCTTTCCTACCTTCCCAATTTTATTCTGTACATGATGCAAATCAAATGGGAATATTCTTCCTGCGAAGTCTATTGCAATAATGTCAGCATTATTGCAAACCATGACCAGCAGTTACTGTGAAATGTAATTTCAGTCACTCTACTGTCTTTTTCACTACAAAAGATAATATATATATATATATATATATACACATATATTAGACCTTCAAGACTCTTGATTCTTCTAAAGTCTTTTTTTAGTTCAAGGAAAAGTAATCCTTAATAACTATTCTAAATCACATCTACTAGTTTAGGCAGTTTTTGTTTAATATTTACTGACCTGTTTGTGCCTTCCCATTATCCATGTACTTAAATAAATGGATAGTCCAGTTATCTCAGTCTCTGGGTCTCTTCCACCTCTTTATAACTCTTACTACAAAAATTCATAAAAAAGATGAGTCCTCAATTAGACAAGATGAGGCTCTAAAAAACTACCAACTATTCCCCATTTCCAATACCATATTCCTTTATTTCCAAGGGGAAGATTATCATGAGTAGTTCCCATGAATTTCCATAGGCATTTTGGGGAAATTAGACTGGGTGGTGATCAGCAACCTGGTCCCTCAGCATTTATGCAGAATATGTTATCGTATCTGGATAATTTTGTGCTTGGAAATAGATGAGTGAATCGGGCGGTGGTTTAACAGAAGTTCTGATAAAGAGCATCCTGATGTAAGCAGTCAGTCATAGATAAAATGGAAACCTCAAAGGAACTTCTGTAGTCTGTCCAGCAAATTCAGAGCACTGTGAAATTCTACCAGTAAAGGTAAAATTTTGAGTGTGTGTGTGATAAACAGCCATTTCTGTACAATATTAAATTAGATCTGATGCAAGGTAATTTATCTGTTTGTGGCATGTTCTCTTTAGTATATAATGGAGCAGAGTTTTAGAAATAATAGAGAAAATAAAATGTCCTGCAAAGAAAACATATCTTAATCAGATTTTTTTTTCATATTTTTGCCTAAATACACTTTGGTTTATCTTCTCTCAAAAATCAAACAAAATTTAAATAACAATAGAATATTGAATTTGAATCAAAAAAATACTCCCATTAAACTTCTTGAAGTTGTACATCAAAAATATAATTAAGTATCAGTTATTTAATTAAATTATATTTATTTTTCAATTTCTTGATTGAATGGAAGACGGACACTGTCTTATTCCAATATCTGACATATTTGCTAACATTCACAGCAGATATAGAACCTGGCAGAAGACTTATAGCAGAAATTTATAGTGATAGATCAAAGTATTCATAGTTCACCTCAAATATAACAACAGGCACTTTTCAAATAGGTAAGAACTGACAGTGAAGGGGTAAGACACGAAGTAATAGATACATATTTGTAGAGTACAAAAATATATTCAGTATCTTAAACAAGATCTCTAGTGGAATATTTACAGATGGGAAACTTTATTATAATCAGAAGGTGGGAAATCTGGTGAATTCACATGTGTGAGAAGAGTAAAAAGGAGGCAAAACCTGAAAATGTACAAGAAGCATTTTCAGGATGAGTGGACGGGAGAGAGAAAATTGTACCTGTGTGGTTGAATGACATAAATAAACAGATGACAGATTAGGACAACAGCATTTTAGATCAGAGCAGTTTTAGGAATTTTGGATTTGCTGGAATTTTATCATTAGCAGGCAGCATTTCTGGATTCAGGACAGTAACTGTTATGAAGCTGAGGACAAACCTCAGGTGATAATCAGCAAATACAGAGAGGTTGGCAACCCACCTCTCAGAGCCCAGGCCCAAAATTCAGAGAAAAAAATTGTCACTTATCACCTGAGCCTGATGCAAAATCAACAAACAAAAGAGACAAACAGTAGAGCACTATCCAGCTAAAAATGTAAGGACGGGAACAGAAGAAATAGAGCTGACAAATAAATTAAAGGCTGAACCAAATAGTATAAAAAAAAATTAAGCAGCCTAAGATTGCAATTAATTATTGTAAAAAACAGTTATTATGCAACATACTTTAGAAGTTCTTGTGCTTGTAGGTCATAAAATATTTATAGAAAACCCAGCAACAAACAAAGTCATGAACATATTGCCTTCTGCAAGGAGTGAGAACAAAGATAATCAAAACAAAAAGAAAGAATTCAGAAAACAAACCACAACAAAACAATATTTTTGGGAGATAAGAATTTAAAACAGATGCTAGTCTTCAAAACTAGGATATTAGCTGCTGCTCTCGCATCTCTTTAAATCATTCTGATTTAGTACAGTTCTTTAATTTTACAAACAGTCTGTTCTTGTAAAAGTATGTGCCCATGTACATGATGACACTTCTCTAACAATTGAAATTTCATCTAAGGGTTTCAAAGATATTATTTTAATTTTTGGGCAGCAGGAGGGTCAAGAATGGAAATAAACTCAAAACTCAGAATCAAATTATGCTCTGGTTACATAGAAAGGACTACAAAGGGAAAAAAAAAAGGTCCAGTTTCATGTATTGATGCTATTCCATTTTCTTTCTATTAGAAAACTGAGAAAAGGGATGATTCAGAGTAAAGAGGGTCCTCTTTTCCTACTGGAGAGCTGTAAGTAGTCATCTCTGACTTGGTAACCAACTTCATCCATTAGCAAATACCAAAGGAGTGCAAGAATCTCAGGCACAATCAGAATCAGGAAAACATCCAGTTCTTCAGATTCTTGTAACGATTTTCTTAATAGTATGGTAGATCTGAAGCACATTAATATTGTCTACTAACTACTAACTACACTACAAAATTCTAGAAACATCCTTTCTGAAAAAATTTCTTCTCAAAGTCTCTTAGCATAAATATTATGGGATTCTTAAAAACAGAGAGCAAAAAGATTTTTATTTACCTAAGCATAGGAAGTAAAATACATACATATCACTGGTTCAAATAAAAAAGGACAAAAAAGCAGTAGTTGACACCAGGAAAGGGCTCATGTCCAAAGATTTATTCATATTTAAATTAAAATGTAAGCAGTTTCACAGTAAGGGTTTCCTTACATACATACAAGCTTCACCTTACAAAATCTAGGTCTTTTTTCTTTCTCTTCAGTTTATGTCGAGATCTTTAACATGACATTTCAAGATTATTAGAAAATTAATCAAAATAATCCAGTCATTTCTCCAGTAAAGGCTAGGAAATAAAATGGTGCTTTGCCTACTACATTGTAATAGCTGACCTTTAACATTTCCAATTTATCTTGGATTACACCACAAAGAGCTTTCCCTTGCTTTTCAATGTTCTTTAACGAAAGTGATTACCTTACATGTGGGAAAATCACAGCAGTTTAAAAAGATAGAATCAAAATGAAAGCCAAGTTCACCAAATAAACAGCCAGGATCTCAATGAAAGATTGGAAACAAAGTTATTAAAAAAACAAAAACAAAAAAACAAAACAAAAAAAAAAAAAAAAAAAACAAAAAAAAAAAAAAAAAAAATGAAAGACCTGGAAAAGTCTAAAATAAGCAAATGGGCATTTTAAATGCACAGTAAAATAATATCTTTTCCAAGCTGCTGTTCAGGGTGTCTCCAAGGGGTCACCTTCCAAAACAGCAAAGCTGAGCTTTACTCGACAAAAGCTGAGAGGCCATTGGGTGTCATCTCACTTTGTAGGTGACAGGTTTCAGAGTTTGGCTGCCAGTTTAACTGAGGGGGCTGGAAACTAACACACACTCAGGAAATTTTCAGATTTACCTCCATTTTCTCCCAAGACTGATCTTGCTCTTCCCCCCACTTTGAGTGCTCATTATTTTCCCCCAAAGGGAATGGAGATATAAGCATATACCAGACACAACCAAAAAGACACGAAAAAACCTTTTTCCACCCTTTTTATTTTAACTGAGGTAAAAAGTAAAAGACAGAAATGCAGCAAATGGGACAGGAACTTGAAAACCATTGTCCTATTTTTGCTTGTTTGCTTGTTTATGAATGTAAAAATTGTCAGCAGATAGAGCTGGTGCTACTGTTCACACTGCAAATCTGCCAAAATCTATGTTTCAGGGCAGACAGTGGTGTCTAGTCATAGGGATTTTATTTTAGATTATGTAGCATTATCTTGCTTGAACTTCACCTTCTGCTCCTCAGTGTCATGGTTTGCCCGAGGCTTTCCCTCTGTTCTTTCCTCTGCAAGGTACCTAGATATTCCAGAACAACTAAAAAACTTAGGTACTTGGGTCTCTCCACTGAATTCTTTCTTAAAAATAAAAGGGAAAAAAAAGAAATCATAGTTCACGCAGCTGCAGGAAAAAAAAATTAAAAATCCCTTCTACAAGTGGTGAAGGGTCAAATAAGGTTTTCCTCTCAAATGAAGCTGCAACCTTTCTGGAACAGGCAGTTTATAGGCAAAGACACTGGTGACAAGAAGCAAAGAGCTGCTCTCTGTATGCCTGAAAAAACTGGTTGATTTGAATGCAAAGATAACAAACATTTATCTTGGTAAGTGGTATGGCATGGAATTAAGCGCTGTTGGATAACTACCTTTGAGAATTAAGAGCATGTAGAGATGTTCCTTTATATTTTTTTCTTTTTAATTATATATTGTATGTCATTAAATCTTCTTATCATGTTCCTACACATTCAGTTCTTCGTGTAACTTGAATGTAATTGCCTGTTTTACCAAACCAGATTGGAAGTTAGCCTTTCTTTAGCAAATTTTTATTGCAGGAGCAGAGGAATCAGACAATATGGTTTGGGGGTATAATTTGCATTCATTATATCAGAAGCCACATTCAGTTTCCTGGAGAAAAAACTCACCAGAAATTGAACCCAGCCATTGCTACTGCTCTGTGTCACTGTTGTATTTCTTCCCTGTATTCTGCCATGAGCACACATAAGGCAAAAAATCATCATATGTGTACACATAAACTTAAAATGTTGTTCTTGTTTAAGCAGTTTAACTGTTGACACCTTTCTGAACAAATTGAGCTGCACAATGAACACAGTAAGAGCTACAAAATCTAACAGAGAACTTAAAAAGATGAAGAAAGAAAACTAAGATTAGAGTGCAGTCACATTAGGTTTAATAAGTAAGACTATGGTGCAACAGGTAGAAGGAAAAGAAAAACACGGGTACACTGTCTGGAGCA
This sequence comes from Chiroxiphia lanceolata, assembly GCF_009829145.1. Taxonomy (NCBI): domain Eukaryota; kingdom Metazoa; phylum Chordata; class Aves; order Passeriformes; family Pipridae; genus Chiroxiphia; species Chiroxiphia lanceolata. Next base: position 40,754,166 of record NC_045671.1, read on the forward strand.
AGGAGAAAAAGAATTGAGGACACTGAAAAAAGCAAAGTGTATTCAGTTGCTGTCACTACAATAAAGAGTAATCATTAAAATCTTTATTTTGTTTGGTTATGTTTTTTAAAATCAGAATAAGGAAAACAAAATTGAGGCATATGTGGTTAGACAAAATGTATTCAGATCAGAGGATCTGGTGGTATTTATTTTGATACAATTTCTGAATTATTGATGGTTATATGAGAAGTAATGTGAAATTAATGAGAGCCTGGAGGATTGAAAAAGAACAGAAATACTATTTGTCTTCAAAAAGTGGTTAAAAAGAGGATAAACTGTCCTAAGTTTAATACCTAAGGAGATATCTGAACAAATTACTAAGAAATTGATATGTAAATTATTTGGGGATTAGAACCTGGATCTAGCATATGATACCCAACCAATTTCATCTCTTTCTTTGAAAAGGTCATTTAATCTATCATAAAAGGAGCACAACAAATGTAATGTAATTTGAACTTTTTTGGAAACCCCCACGAGATTTACAGAGAGCATGTTGCAAATAAACCCACACTGAATGCATAGTTAATGTAGTTGAAAAATCTTACCAAAAAAAAAAGCCTCTTGTAAATGTTAAACTTATGAGAATTCTTCACAATTTAGGCAAATGCAAAATGTTTAGGAGGTTATAAAAAAATGTCAATATAGTTCTTCTGTTAGTACATTTATGAACATATTACTTTATTCCTTCATATCCTCATTACTTAAAATTTGGTTTCCATCTTAGCTGTTTTTTTTTACTTTATCTCTACATACTTATAGCATGTATATATACATACTTAGAGTATGTAAAGAGAAAAAAAAATTTTTTCACTGGTTGCCCTAGAAAAAGTGTTACGTTTCAGCATTATCTCTTCCTGGTCTTCATTAAAGTAATCTTGATGCACTATGCATCTTAATTTTCAATTGTATTGTTTTACAGTGCTGCATATTGCCAATAACTTTCATCTCATCAGAAACAGCACATTTTCACCATTTTCATGTGAGATTTTTCCTACTAATTCCTTGGTTGTGTTGAATTCTGTTTATGCAAAACCTATAATCTGTGTTCTACTGCAGTCACAAGCACCTTCCTTGAAAATGAATGAGTGCTTGCATTTTACGATCACTCTCTCACAAATTACCTTCAATCTTTCACATTCTCAATCAATTGTAATAGAGAGTTGTCTCCTTCTAGATGTATTGGTTAAGATTTCTGAGGGGGTTTTTTATTTTCCAGTGAGTTGTCGGTAATCTGATAATTCCCAGGACACATTCATTATTACTAATCTTTTTCCTGGACATTTCCAATAGTTGCTGAGATAGCTCATGTATCTTTTTCTTCCTAAGAACAAAACCCTACATCACCTTCTCTGTCTTCTGTTCCACCATCTTCTTCATTGAAAGGGCTCAAAAAACTTGAGTATCATCTCTTTTAGATTAAATACAATTTATATCTAAATTAACAAATAATTCATTGCAACAGGAGAAGATCTAAAGAGCAAAACAGCTCATTTCAGGATTTAGTGGAATTACATGATCTTTATGTCCCCTCCAATCCAAATCATTCTGTGATTCTTTGTTTCTTGTTCTTTTTTCTACTATTTCTGCTATTTCTATATTAACTAAGTTACATTTTCTAATAAATAAATTTCCTTTTTCGTCAGTATATACTTTGAGGTTAAATCCTTCTGTGTCTAAGGAAACATTTCTTCTTAAAAAAAAGAGGACATGAAACAACAACAACTATGTCTTTTCTACTGGAAATATTTTTTTAACATACCAAAATAATATTTTACACCAACTTTTAATTCTTATATTCTTTATTTTTTTTAGCTCCACATTAAAAGCAGCAGATGGGAATTAGAAAACTGTATCGTTTGGACCACCACTAATGTTCATGTCTGCATGATGATGGACCTCGGACCTTTTCCTCAGAAAGGCAGACTTATGAACATAAAGCTTTAAGCTTCCATTCTAGTATTTACTTTGAATTTTAGCATCAGTAAGATCCCAGAGATGTTATGAATAAAAAAAGGGGGGGTTTTCCCAATTATTTCAATCTGGTTTAGCAACATCAGAGTAGATTTGAGCAGAAATGTAAAAATATTCATACATCATGGTAAGTCATTTTTCCTCTGACATGAGGACTATTTCCAGCACAAAAAGTCAGATTTTTCCACATAATATATAACAAAGCAAGAATGCAGCAAAGGTATTGGCAATATTTAATCAGCAATTAGTAGTTCAGCTTCAGCAGAAGATGGAAAATGCAAAATAGACTTTGCTATTTAAAACTTCTGCTTGTCCTACGCACACAAAACTATCTTTGAGGCCACCAGCCCTACATGTTTTTTTAATTAGTTTTGCAAAAATTTTATTTTCAACGCAATCTTTCTCCTCCATTCATGAGCCTTCCTCTGCCACTGAAGTTATTCTCCACAAAAAAACCCCAAAGCAACTCGCAACCAAAACACCTGATCTCTCCCCATTTACCCATATCATGCTTTTAGTACAAATTAACAGGCCCAAATTTTTGTATTAACTGATTCAAGTTCATGTGTTGTATTTATTTGCTTAGTTAATGGTGGAACCTTTCCCCTAGACAAAGATTGTATTCGTTGCACTCCCATAATTTTCAGGGACTGATTAACAAATTATTTTCTTGCCTGACTGAGAATGTGGGTAGACCCAATATCATTCCTGCTCATGGTGAGAATTACACTTGGCAGTAGTAAAGTGCTGGAATAACACTATGAATTAAATACAGAAAAAAAATGGATGGCTGAATAACTTTTTTTATATTGAGTTTAATTAATTTGAAGTATCCTCTAATACTGAAGAGGCAAAATAACTCTGATACTAATAAAACTGAAGAAATAATTGTCTTCCTGTTTCTTTAAGTGAAATTTTCTCATTATTTTCTTAGTACTGACGAAAAAAGGTGAAATTTCCTGGCTCTTGTTCATATTGTATGTTCTATTGTAAAATGTTTGTATTTTTACGTGAGTGTTGTATTTCACGCTAGAGATTCTGTATATTCATGTACTAATTTCTGCTTACAAGGGAGTAAATCCATTGATGTAATTTGTGACAATTTTTGAGGTTTTCTTTCCTTTGCTTCTGGGAAAGAGCAAATCTTTCTGGCTGAAAACAACCAAAAGCCTATTATTCTGATAGAAGAATTTTTGTTTGTTCTTGAAAAGTAAAAGCAGTACCACAGATCTGAAGAGACCTATTTACATCTTAGTAGTCCCTGGTGTAGTTAATTATGTGTTGTTAGCTAAGAATTGCCTGTAAATTAATTCCTGTCATTTTACTGAATATTCTTTGTGCTGGTTGCAGAAAACAGATAGAAGAAAGGGCAGATTTTCCTCTTCCTCCTCTCTACCAAATATTCTTTTTTTAATGGTATTTATTAACCACAGCAATAAGTAGTTTTGAATGCCATTTTAAAAATTGTAATTACTTATAACTACTCCAAATATTTATGGATTGAAAAGAAATTGTACCCCTTTAGAAACAATGGCTATTTCAGCCTAAAATGAATGATATAGAGAGATATATTGTTAGTGGATAATATTTTCATTAAGAAACTCTTTATAGTCAGCAAATATCATGCAGCAAATATTTCCAATACCTTTACTGGCAGTGTTCCTATGGGTAAGGATTGGAAGTGTCTTAAATAGCAGCAAAACAAATCTAAATACAGATCACCTTTCTCTTCGCTTTCATCCTCTTATCACAAGTATCCAGCTCACAAACTTTTCCCATCTTTGTTATGTCAGCAGCCACAAACAGTCCAGTGACTGCAGGGCACTGTGAAAAAAAACAGTAAAAACAGCCATATCACCAGAAATACAGAATCACTCCAAGTGCATTCCATAGGCAGGGTAACAGGAATTTGAAAGCCCTTTGTACTTGCCTCATGCATGTTTGCCCTAAATAGCACATGTGCATGGAATCTTTTTGCAAAACCACAATAAAGTCTGATCTCAGAGGGCTTAATTAACTCTAGAAATTACCGTTTTTAAGAATGTGAGAGGAAAAATCTGGTTTATGTAGGTGCACGCAAGCCTATGAGAAAGCTGGAGGACAGTGGGGAATGATGGAAAGGTGGAAAGAGAATTCTGGAAAATAAACATTAAGAAAGCAAACATTTGTGAGGCTCTGCTCTCTGAAAGAAATACATTGCTTAACTACAGGAATAGATAGCAACAAAACTTCCTTCAGCTGTTTTTTCAGGTGATTATGTCGCACAGTTAAGGGAATCAATTTTCCTGGGTGTTTTTGGTGACTGTTATCACAACAGTAGATTGCTGTTCCCCATTTATATTAACGAAGGGAAAATTTTCCAAAAAGACAGAGTGGTGGAAGAGGAGACAATTATGATACTGGAAGTAAGTTTCCTTGCATGAATTGCATTTAGATATTTTGAGGTATACCTGGAAATGAAAACTGATGTTCAATTTCTCCCTTTTATATTGCCTTTATTTCAGTCCTATCAAGTTTGTAGCATCTCCTTTAAACTCACCTCCCTGATGTTAGCAAAGGCTCTTCTTACTAAGGAACATATTTTTTTGGGCAATCTAAGGCACTAGATTCCCAAAACACAGGGAGAAACTAAAGAAATAAACCAGTCTGAGGTGTAGAGCAAGGAGAGGAAAAAAGAGAAGGGGGCTCACACAAAGGAATTCTCTTCCCAGGAAAGACATTAATTCCCTGCCATCATTTTGATGTTATAATGTTGACAGAAAACACTCAGAAATGCCACAAGAATTTCATGTTCTGGAAATGCGAATTCCTGAACTAAGTCTGGTTTGCTGCTGTTTTGCTTAAAACCAGTTTTCATTCTCTATAGGGATGTCAAGCCCTGTGGAAGTTGTAATTTGAAAATCTCACCTTTGCTACTATTAAGGTATCAAATTTACAAAAACACTCAATTTTTTTAAATCCTTTCTGTCAGTTAATTGAAGAGTTTAAACTGTGCTTTTTAAGACCAACGAAATATCCTTGGAAATCATGTGAATTTAAATATATCTTTAAGCTGCATCCATACTAAATGCCATGGGGTCTACAAGAATACAACAGTGATAAATATGTTCAATTCTCCTCAAACAAATTATTTAAACTTTTCTAATGGAAAATTTGAACCCTAGAGATAATTTGAAATTTTATTACAGCACGTAATATGGCAGTTTTCCAGCTACCTCTGGGAAATACTACTTCACAGGGTATTTAAATTCTTAAGGAAATGATGGCAGTGCTGTCATTTCTCTGTTATTAGTTCTATTAGCCCATGTTATTTACTCTTAATCTATTTCTTCCTGAAGCCAAACTTAAGGATTTGAGCAAATTTCATTCTATTTATCATCAATGTGGTTTTAGAAGAGTTTGATTTTAGAGAATGAGCATTGTTAAGAGTCAATAGAGCAAGTGACATTATTTTTGGAGATAGTCTGTAAAGAGCCCTGTCTAAATTAGCACACGTTTGCACACTTACAGGAGTTTCTTTGTAAATAATAATTCAGACTGGACAATCTGTTCACTAGAAGTAAACATATTTATGATTTTCAGAGTGCTAGATAATGTCAGCTATAAATTAAGTTTATACAGATTTGCACATCACATTTCCAAATAAAGTTTCAGTACTTGAAAGATATAAGGAAAATAGATTATTTACTGCAATTACTTCAGAGCTTTAAGTTAGTTCTAACACAATGGAATTAATGCCTAATGTTCAGATATTCACAAAATGATCATCTGAACATGATTTACTGAATCTTTCCCTTGTATTCTTACATGGTTGTGGAGAAACAAGAATCAAGGACTGAGTCTGAAGGGAGAGAAATGACAATGATGGAGTAAAAAGTCTCTCATTTCTATGTGTCCTTGTCATAAACATTTTTTTTTCCAGGAACAGGCTGTTAAATTCCTTTCAAACAAATCTTAAAGGAGAGTTTATGAGGATCTTATTTTTTGAATCACACTGAAAAGTCAAGAAATAAAAATATAATTCTGAGAGTAAAAGTTTTTGTTAAAGTACTTGTAGCAACATTGAGTTGATCCTGGAACATCAAAGAAGGACACTTAGAAAAGTATTGTCAGGGACAAATTTTTATGTTCATTCTCCTAATTTTTTAAATCTCAAAATTTGGAGCACTGTTATTACAAATAAGCTTTTCCTATCAGGGCTTATTATATTAAATTTATTATATTAAATAATAAATTTATTATATTAAATTATTTGCTTTTACACATAAATATTAAAAGAAGTATAAAGATCAGAAGTTCCAAATTACAACATTTTATTTTTTAAATCTCATTTCCCTGAAACGTTGTTCAAATATCAGTAGTATTTCCCTTATTTTATATTAAGGGTGGATAATAATGATATAATAATGAAATTTAATCTCTATGTCCAAGCTGAAAACCAAATCACATTCCTTTGAAGAATCTGATGCAAGACTAAGTGACCTAGAAATGGAAATTACGTATGCTTGAAGCATAAGAGATCTAATCAGAAATGTTTTGCAACACCATATTTGTCTCTCAGGGCATCTGAATTAGTTCTTCTAAAAAAAAAATCAACAAACTTTTAATAAGAGAAATCAGAAGTTTGGGATTGTGATATTTGTGCTTCTAGGTAGAAGGGAGACGTGGTTACTTATATGAATTGTGGGTGTATAACTGGAGCCATTCAACTTGCAGCTATATTTTAGAAGCATAATGAAATTGTATTAAATTCCATATGCATCTGTTCCATGTGCACAAGAATACAGGTAAGGCAGCTATGGAAAAGCCACAATGAAATTTTATCTCTCCGAAGATAAATTTAGCCAACTCAGACTTTGCCTGTTTATAGGAAATTCAGAACACTGATTTCTTCATAACAACACTCATAAAATCATTACAACACAAATTCTAGGAATCACCAAATATGTTTGGCATTTTTCCATTTACTTTGTTTGTTGACTAAAATACACCAATATTCACCAAAGTGCATCTAGATAATGTCTTGGTCAAATGGGGTCCTGAAAGGAGGAAAGATCTCTTGTACTTGGTGCAGAAATTTATGCCATGAAAACAAAAGGCTGGCATTTCATAGAAAATCTGTTTTTACTAAAAGTAACTTTCACATTGTCCTGAAAGAACTGAACAATTGGAAGGCTCTGAAGGACATCACCAAAGACAATCCAAATTGTATAACAGTTTTTCATTCTTCAGATTCAAGCCATAGAGTGATATCTTCCCACGTCTATAAAATAAAAAGGTCTAATCCCTCTGAACCCAATTACACACTCTGCAGATTCAGTATTTTTATTTTATATATTATGCATATTTCCAAAACAAAATGAAAAATATATAGAACTTATATGAACACAGGGATTTATTCATCTTATTCTTTAGCATAATTCAAGTGATAAAGTGCATATTCTTGTGTCGATACTTAGCTGGTCACTTATTCTTCATTTTTTTCCCCCACACAATATCTAAACACCTTATCAGAAAATGTTTTCTGCTTTATGCTTTCATCCTCTGAGATATCAACCCTCTTTGGAAGCTTCCCAAGGCACACAGACTCTGTGTTATATGTTAAGATTTGTATTCACCAGACTTTCTCCTAGACCAGCCCACAAAACTCTCTTTTTGTATGTGAAATTAGTTGTCTTTGTCAACATTCTCACTGCTTTATCTGCAGTGAATTAAGGCAGTTTACTACCACTCACAACGTTTTGTAAAGTTTTCTTTTAATGTTTCATACTCCGACCTGTCTTTACGTTTCCAGCTAACTTAATACCACCTAAAACTTTGTTTCTTCACTGTTCATTATGTTTGTAAGTAATTTATTAAAATAATAAAAATCTTCCAGTGCAGAGCACTTTAGAACTCAGATGGTCTCTCTCTCCTTGAAGAACTGGATATTTCCTCCTACACTTTGCTCCTTAAACTTTTAAATTTTTTAGCATTTACCCATGTATTCAAGGACCTTCTTTCTTACACTGAGGCTTCTTGGTTTTCCTACAGTCTTTGATCAGGGGCTCTGTGTAAAGTCTTTTTGGAGAACCAAACAGGCTATAACAATGACATAATTCCTGTGCCATTTCAATTACCGTCTCATTTCCTTTTACTTTTAAGTTGATTGAATATCCTCTACTGCTATTTGGAATTTTGGTTTTATTTCTCAGTTCGGTTTCTACCAGTGAACCTCTTACCCATGTCTAAACTAATATGTGTTTACCTGCTCTTACATTCAAGGCTTTTTAATGCTTATTTTCTCCTGAGATATTTATTATTTTCTGCAACCTACTCTTGATAACAGATTACTGTGCCCAAGAGGGATTGTTTGTTTTAAAATTTTCTTCACTTTCCTTGCTAATTTTTCCTTGAGAACTGCAGAAACATCAAGCTCCTTGTCTCAGTCTGATGAGACTGGAATGTTTGCTAAAGAGGATGAGTTATGAGATAGACCGAACTCCTCTCTCTCAGCAATTGTAAATTCAAAATTAAGGGGCTTAAATCGAGGAAGTGTGGAAAAAACAGAAGAAATTACAACCCTTTATTAAAAGATATATGTATGTTGGCAAAACCAGTAACAGAACACAAAAAAACTAGACAGTAGTTCTAGGAAAACAAAAGGTCTGAAGGAATACTTCTCTGTCCTTTAGCGCAGTCCTAATCATGGCCTGCAGGGGGCGCTGTGGGATCGCTGAAGGTGTAGGGCCTGCAGTATCTGGTCGTGGCCGGCAGGGGGCGCTGTTGGGCTCCAGTGGTCACCGCATGGGAAGAGGGGTCCGGAGGGAGCAGTCCCGGACCGCAGGAGGAGCCGAGAGGGAAATGGGGGATCCTTCCCTCAGTGGGGAGAAAGGGAAGGAAGGCAGCCCACTCCCACAGGACTCACCGCTGTCTCAAGTGATGGCATCTCAAAAACTCCCCCCTTCTCTCCCGCGGGCATGCAAACTCTCCGATGAAACACAGCAGATCCGAGGAGCAGGATAGCCGGGCAAGTTGGAGCCAGTAGTTCGAGCTGACCAGGATGGAAAGCCAGGAAAACAGACCCCCCAGTCCCTCTTCCCAAAATGCCTGCACGAAGCTCCCCCGATTCCCTCTGAGCAGCCAACAACACAGTCTGCCCAGTTCTCTGTCTGGGCGGCCAGCTCCCCCCAGCTTCTGATCGCCCATTAGCCAGGCATTCGGCTACATCCTTTGTAACGCTGATTGGCTCCCTTCCCCCTTTTCCACTATTCGAACTCTGTTTCTCTTACAGAGAAAGCAGGGAAAGAGAAAATTCCTCTTTCAGATTTATAACCTATAACACTCCTTTAATATAAACTCTCCTTTTTCTGCAACTATTGAAACACTGAGCTTGTTGAGGCTCCTAAGACCATCACCACTAATTTTCACAAATGCTATCTCATTGACTTTGTGGTTCTCCATCTGTTTATTTGCAGCCATTTGCCAGTTCTTGCCAGTTTGAATAGGATGAAAATTTGTTGAGACAGAAGTTCTCTTTAGAACTTCCTAAAATTGTGTCTTACAGATCCCTTACATACTGTGAGTTTTCAGTCCATGACTAAGTCAACAGAAGTCAACAAAAATAAGCAAATAAATCAACACATTGATAGTATTATAAATTATTAATACCAACATCTCTCTTAAATCTGGTTAGTGAGGCTCAGGTAGGACTCCTGCTTGCAATACTCAGATGGTCACTTTTTTCTGCCTCTTGACATACTGTGGCCAGAATCTCTTAATCTGTTTGGTTTATGCAAGAGCAAAGAAAATGTGTTGTATTCTGTACAGCCTGAAGTAATTCTGGAGCCACTGAAGGTGCCTTTGGTGTGGTGCTCAGCCAAAAAATCTTACAGTATGTCCTCAAATACTCCTGCACTCATGTCATACCTACCTCAGACAACCCCCTAAGTAACCAGGGTTTATTGTAATAATAGTCTATTTTTAATATTAAATATTTAATATTAAATATTAAATATTATTAAATTAATTAATATAAATAAACTAATATTAAGTTAATTAGTAATTAAACAATCTCATTGTTTCTGTCACCTCAGAACCATAAGTAACCAGCAGGAAAGAAAGCTTAATGCTAGAAAAGCAGACTCGTGATTACAGTTCAGAAATCACTGGTGGGGAAAAATAGCTCCTTCCTACACCAAGCATTTGAATAAGCTCTCTCAAATGTATTGGGTAAAGGGAGAAGGGCACTATTCAAGATTCTCATAGAGTTAATAAAGTAAGAGATGTGTATCATTGCTAACACTTCACAGCAGAACTGAACTTCTCAGGAGTTAAAGAGAGGGTGAAACAAGGGAAATATTAGGGATACAAGAGCAGTAATTAGATTTATTTTCTTTTCCCCTTCATTTCCCATATTGATTCTTAGCCAAAACTTCCTCTTCTCTACCTTTTTTATCTATCTGAATGTAGCTGCTGGGTTTTCAATATAAACATACATCATACCCTATCAGACAGCACTGCCTCCTCAGCAGATGGTGTCTGGTGGAGCCAGGTAGACATCAAAGCCCCTTAAAAATCTCCATGTGTGAGAGTGAGAACAGTATGAGGAGGAATGTAAGGATAAAACCAAATTTTGCCACAAGTTAACCACTCCTCAATTAAAACTAGATTATTACTGGAATCAAAGTGTTCTTCTTGCTTGCTTGAGCTGAAATTAAGAGAAAGGGATTGAACAGATGTGCAGCAGTGTCATGCAGATAATCAACCTACCTCAACCTACCTCATGGGGGGGGGTGGGAGTGGGAATCAGGAAAAAAAGCCCCAAACACATCTTATAATACTCTATCAAATCCAGTAGATTATACTACAGAGAATTAGTTCTGAAGCTGAATTGCAGTTTTTTGTATTCACAAATATTGTCATCTACTGGAGCTGGGGAGTGGAGGGGGAAGGGAGATAGAAAAGAAATATGATTCATTCTTCAAGTTATTGAGGAAAGTTACTGTGCTTACATGCTAGTAAATAATACTGTGACTGCTGCTGCAATTTCATATTCTGACTAATATTGTGCAGCCTGGCTGCCATTAGACTGTCTTTGTGGCATTTCCTTCACCTGCAAATGGCTATTGTTCTTGATAATAGGCATTTGACAGCACAATATCAAGCGTATAAGTTATTGCACTTTTGTGCTTCCTACTTATGTCATTTTTTTGAGACTTAGCTATCACAAGGTAATTTTTAAGATTCAGGGAGCTTTCTTCAGATATAAATAGTCAAAGGAGAGATTTTGCTGACTGAAAGCTTAGAGCTTTTTGGTTTTTTATAATTTTACTGAATTGTCAAAAAAAGGTATGAAATATTTGTAGTAGATGAGATCTAGGAGTAATGAAATTCTACTCAAATTTAACTGAAGCCTTTGTTGCCTCAGTGTTACTGTGCTTGTTCTTTACTTAGTTTAAGGAAGCTCCGTGTATGGTGTCACCCAATTTTAAACATTTTCCTCTTGCACATGCTTTCCTCAAATGTAAACAGGGCTCTGGCTGCACAGCATGTGCTGAACTTCAGTGTTTACTAGGACTTTTCCCTGCAGAGGAATGAATTTGCTGGATATATTTATTCAAAGATGTTATTGACCAAAAACAATCTTTTGAATAAATTGTAAATCAGAATTTTTACAGAATAGTTTCATTTTTTCAGATAAATTATTTAAATGAAAAGAATATTGTCACATTTAGACAGTGAAGATAAAAAAAACAGGCTATGCAAAAATCATAAGAAAATAATCTTAGATTATTTTAAAGTTTCTTTAGCTTGTTCACTTATTAGTTGTTTTGCTAAGTAAGCTGGCAGAAGTGTGAGGGCTTGTATTCAGAAACATCACACATAGGAGATTCCCCACAAAACAGAAACTCTATATTTTATTTTCTCTGCTTTGCCTATTTACTTGCTAAGTTACTGTTTGCCACATTAGTTAGTGCATTAAAATTTAATTCTTATTAGCTACTGAAATCAGTTGACAAAACCTTACACACCAAGCACTACCCCATTACTAAGTCTATATTATTGAAATTTAACATTAAGTGGTATTTTTAACCATGAACAATACAATATAACAAAACACTGTGTATTTATTTTTCCTCCTAACAAACAAACAAGGTCACTGAATTATTTTTTTGGGAGCGTAATACGGCAGGTATCAATGTATATATGATGTGAGCTGAATGTTCTAGGTAACCCTTTCATGTAATTCCTTCTTTCCTTTATCCTTGATTTCTCATTAGCATACATATCAGATTTCCTAAATGGCTTCTGAAGGTTCAAGAAAGAGCATCATTGCAGTGGAGGGTCTTAAGCACAGTATGAATTTAAATCAGCCCAATCAGACTTACAGAGACTCAAACAACTCTCAGCAATACACTAAGAGAAGACGTGTTAAAAATGTGATCTTTTTTTATTTATCCACTCTTAATGCAGATTAGCAAAATAAGGCAGTGCTAATTTTATATGCTGACTTTGATTTATGAACTACCAGACATGAACAAGGATTTGTTTCAGTCAGGATGTCCAACCATCCTTCCAGTGAAAGGTGGTTTTCTCCAGGCAGCTCTTCAAGTCTTTTGTCCTCATGCTTGTCAACTGGAGAACCTGCAACCCAAAAACTTGCTTTGAAAGGCTGACACCTGAATAAAAATAAAAAGAAAAATTAAAAGATTAAAAAAACAGGAAAAGGAAAAAAAGAGAGAGAAAGAACACTGGAACAAAAGAGATATAAATAGAAAATTCTATCCCTCTCAAAGATGAATTATTGTAAACATTTAAGTATTGCAAAATCTTCCCTTGAAACTGTATAAGGGTCCAAGTATTATTCAAAGGAGTAAATGTTTAAGAAAATCACTGTAGGAGGAAAGCAAGTTTCCCTGACTTCTAAAGAGTTCTGAAATAGTCCAGCTTTAAAGAAAATTGACATATGTGGGAAACCACTTAAGAGAAGTGGAACAAAGAGAATCTTCTACTGCTCAACATAGTTTGTGCAGAGTGGAAGTGTCCTCTCAATCCTTCTTTGTTTCTTTTTTCTTTTAGGTTTTGAAACCATTGTACAAAGAAAGGAACAAAAAAGCAGAAGTTATCTAAGAGTTACTGATGGTCCGTGCAGAAAAGCTAATTAAACCCAATCGTTGAGTTTGTAGTTCACTCTAGAATTCTTAATACTATGTTAAAATCTCCATATGCTTTTATTTGCTTTGCAGGAAAGCAACCAAATGTTCTCTAACTTCAGCATGTTTCTTCGGGGCTGGGGGGTGGGGGTGGGAGCTGTACAGTTTAAACATTTCGAACAAGGTTTAGGAAAAAAAACATTCCATTCCAAAAACCTTCATGACTACAAGAACCAGAACAAGCCATAATATTGGGGTATCAACAGATACCATGCCACATTCCATTTCTTTACTAGAATGGCTGATATGCTGTTGAATCCCTCAGACTCATTAGTTATACATGATCTCTCCATAGATGTTATTCAGTAGAATATCCAAAGTTTTAATATGTAGTGGGACAAGATCAGCTGACTTTTTTTGTAAATCTTGGGTTCCTGGTGAAAACCTGGAATATTATACCTTGTGTCAGCTTTTCAAAAAGGGAAGTATAAAGACAAAATAGCATTTGGATGCTTAATTGTATACCAGTCCCTATAAACATGGAAGAAAAGGCTACAAAAGCCACAAAAAAGTAACAATTGAAAAGGCAGTTTAAAAAATCTTACAATTTGTGTTTCCAGACACATTTTTCAGGAGCTGATGTTCATTTCCGTGCTGGACACTGAATATTCTAAGCAAGTCTCCTCTTTCAGATGTTCCCAGTTCAAAATTTAATGCCTCCGAAAGGCTCACTTTACCCAGATTTCCAATTTTATGCATTCGACATAGAGAAGAATGAGTCAGGTGCACAAAAATACACAAAAGCCAAGAATACGTGAGGTAATGATCTCTTCTGACCCCACATTTTGTGAATCCATTTTAAGACTCAACATTACTTAAAACAAACAGGATGTCTTATTTAAAAAGAAAAAGAAAAAAAAAAAAGAAAAAAAAGAAGTAAGCATAAAAAATATTCATTAGAAAGAAAATGTTGGATGAATACCTTACAATTTCTTCAATCTTTGCACAAATGAACACATTAATTCATGTCAGCTGTTTTCTCACACACTCATTCATTTTGTGTGAATATCCTAAAAGATGCATTTCTTACTCTACTAGAGACAAAAATGGCAAATACTTAATTTTAAACAAATTATATTCATGGGAATGAATTCCAAGTTCTGTAAAGATCACTGCCTCAATAGAAATTTGATCATATACAGTTATATCTGCCTACTGAGTTGATGAAAGCAGATGATCTCTGCTGTGAGAGGCATTCTCCAAAGGGCTGAGTGTTGATCTAGCTTTGAAATTACACATTGAAATTTACTTCAACAGCATGCACACCCTCATTGAATCTAATCAAAAACTGCCAGCACAAATTCAGATTCCATAAACAAGTGCTGACAACAACTTAGAGATATTGAACAGACCAGCAACAGTTTGTAACTATTCTACAGTATAGAATTTAAAATAATCAGATGTGAGAAACCATAACTGCTTGTAGATAACAGGGGACCAGAAAAACCTTGGTTTACTATTTTAGAAATTATCTTCTCAATTTAGAAACAGTAAGTAAATAAAGCAGGGCTTCTCTGAGCTTTCTCTAACTTGCTCAGAACCAAGGGAATCTAAAAAAAAAAAAAAAAAAAAGAAAAGGGAAAAAAATCAATATATACTTTAATCTCCAGTTTGCCAAAATAAGCATAAGAAAAGAAAGCCTAATATCTCTGAATTAAGATTAGTTTACTCATTTTTCACTCTTTTTGGGATAAGACACATGTGCCTTTTCTGAGGAAATTACATTAATTTTAAATTTATTTATACATACATGTAAATAAAATATAAATGTAAGTATAAAGATAGGTATAAATAAATATAAATATAAACATAGATATAAATGTGTATAATTAATTAACTAAGCTTCATCAATGGATTTGGAGCCAGAACAACTGCCTTCTATGCAGTCAATAAAATGGAGTTATGAGTGGGAGTATTTCATTTGTAAAAAGCTATAATAGGTTATTTTATTCAGCTTTTTCATCTTCTTTACAGATCAGGAGTGGCAAATCATTGAAAGCCCTTCATTCAACTAATTCAAAGCTATAAGAACTATGTGATAAACATCAGCCTGAGACTCAGGGAACACCAGATTACTAGGAAATCAATATGATGATTTTACTTTTAGTCATGAATTCAAAAAGACAGATATATAACTATACTATCAAAAAGGTGTGAAAATTAAATTCTAAGGAAAGAGGGAATTACACCATGTTTTCTCCTTTGCTCTTGTTAAAACTAGCACGGAAACTATTGTTTCTTTTGTTAAGGGAATAAAGGAATTTGGTTTATACCTGATGCTCTTTCTATGCCTGTATAAATGATAACATTAGAAGAACAGATGTCTGTTTAAAGATGCTTTTCATAAATAAGTCTTCTAAACTACCAACTCCTCTCTAGAAATCAGGATAAAGCTCTAAAAGGAGAAATTGATTCCCTTCTACATTTGAGCATCTCTAGCCTGTAAATATAAAAGAAAATGGAGAGCTAAATGAGTGAGATTATTAAATAACAATTTTCAAACACTCCATCATTTACAACACCTAAGCAAGTGCTGTTTTAGGGCTATTACATTACTGAAACAGATCGTTCAAATTTGACAATCCAAATAAGTCCATTGAGGTCTGTAAGATAATGACAATATAATATCCCTTATTTAAGGACATCACCTAACTCCAGAATATTAGAAAACAAAATATAAATTGTTCAAATTCCACAGCGTCCACCAGCATCTATAATTAAAATGTCATGTACACCGTGCTTGTACACACCCATTTTCCTTCTCTTCCTTTTACAGTTACAGGAACACCAAAACTCAAGCAAGGAGGACCCGCTCTAGACACAAAGAAAATATTTCCCTGTCAAGTCAAAATGGAAACACAGATTGAGAGTCCCCTGGATTTACAGAACCTGAGCTTCTTTTCCTCTAGTTTTGATACATCTCTGTTGGGAAATGAAGCATTTTTAATCAGTGCTGTAGCACAGCTCAGTCCAGTCTTAAATTTCAGACCATTACAGGTTTGTCCCTTTGCTCTGAATTTGGGCAATCCAGGTGGATTGACTATGGTTATGTGTTCATGGGAAATTGTAACAGTCAGACCACAAAGCAAAATTCTTCAGGTTTCCCACTCGAAACATTTGAACTACATCCTTTTCCTGAAAATGAGTCTTCAAATGATAATTCCTATTTTTCTTAAAACTGTACAATAGACCCAGACAACTAAATTTCTTGACATTACTTTAAAACCTATCATGTATTTCGGTGATTTTTTTAAATTACTAAATATAGAATGACAGTTTTGCACTAAGATATTCATACATTTTTATTACCTGTAAACATGATCATGAAATTATAGAAATAATTTGTATAATGTCATATATTTTATCAATTTATGTGTATCTGAAACACTGAGAAATGTTCTCAGATTTTTTTTTCATGAGTCACAAGATTTTTTTCTGAATTTGTGACTATAAAGTGGGAGAAATTAGTGGTCAGTGTTAAATTTAATTACTTTGGCACTAATGTCTTTCACCGTTAAGTAAAAGACGTTAGTGTAATTATTTTTTTTTCTCACAGAAGGACATGAGAAGAAAAAGAAAATCTGGAAAGGAGAGTTTTTTATGTTGATTCTTTGAAACTGTATTTTTATTTATTTACCTTTAGAAATCCACACAATATTATGTACCACTAGAAAATGTGATGTACCAAGGAGTAAAAACAAACACATCTCTGTAGAATTTGAGTATAGAAACTAAATACAATTTTTTAATTTATTCCAGACAAAACATATTGTTTTCCTCTTTTTTTCAGAGGAGAACCCAGTAACCAGCAGTGCATGATCCCAAACCAATAACAATTTTGACAGGATATAGAGCTGTACAGCTGCACCAATACTTCAGGAAATGTTTCACCTCTCTCTCTGAAGATTTTAAAAAAGAATATCAATACCACTCTTACAAATCAGCAGTGAAAAATATGATAGAAAATAACCTGTTTCAGACTATTTCTTGCCATTTTGTTAGAGATTAAATCAAACTTGTCAATTTCTCAGTACATCCACTTTATCCCGATACAAGAAACATAAAAATCATATTTTAAAAGAAGAGAGAGTGCCCATCTGTTGCATGATGACTGACAGAAATCCCATTTCTGAAAGCTGAAATGGCAGATGGCCTTTCTTGATCCTCATCCGATGGATTTGTCATAATAAGAAATGTGCCCTTTCATTTGACATGCTCTTTCCCATTGATTTCCAGATGACAAATAACTAGGAAAAGCACTGAGAAATAAACAAACAGTGGCCTTAGACTGGATATTTTCTTGATTTTTAATTTAATTTGTCATTAAATTAAGATATACTGTAATAAAGTCAATTTCACAGGCGTTTCGAAATGGGTCCTTTAATTGCCACATACAAGAAATGCATTTAAAAGCTAAACTTTTGCAGAATTACAATGCAATTGTTGCTGCAGAGTTCACGTTGCAACAACATTTCCAGAATGTGGATATATGTGGACATATTCTATGGTAAAGATATTTACCTTATTATTCAGAATGTGGCTTTAGCATCTGTTTCTTTCTGAATACTACTATTTCTGAATACAATTTTTTATTTAGAATGGTCAGATTTTAGGTTTTGCTTATATTTTAAAACAGGGGAAAAGTTTTTGCAGAAGACAAGGACACTAAAGTTTCTTAAAGGAAAAAAAAAATCTTCTGTGGGCACGGTTAATCTGATACCATAAAAGGCAAGTTACTGTCCAATCCTGCTATATAGAAAAAACAGTTTCCTCTACATACAGTTTTGGCACTGGAGTCGGGCTTTAGAACACTAAAGAAAAGGGGGGGGAGGGTAGAAATTGCTTTCCTTTTTTCTACAATAATTGCATCCTCTCAATATGGACCAAAAGAGGTCTGATTTTGATTCACAGCGGGAAATCTCCTTGTCCTAGTTAGGAGAGCTGAGACCAGTTCATCACTGGATGGGTGTAACCCAAAACTGTATTCTATAGCCTTCCATGCCATTTCCCAGAAACTGTTTTCAATAGACTATTTACACCCTCTGCCCAGAGCAGCCTGACTCCTCAGGCTACAACGTAGGTGTTAAGAGGCCTGCGATATAGAAGGGTGCCTCCCTGTTCCTCACATCCTTTGGAAAACTCTCCGCCCTGAGGAAAGTACTGAGCATTCCTGCCTGAACTGGAGAATATATAATCTTGGAGTCTTGGAACTTTTTTTACCGCTCGTGGGATCCAGAGGAAGACTGCAGACCACCAGATTGCAACCACCACCCTTGACAGGACTGCAATCACCACTCTTGACCAGACTGCAACAGCACTCTCACCAACAGGTTTTCCCCCTCTCCCTTTACTTTGGATTCAGGGGGCCCAACAAACACCACTCTGTTCATGCCCCAGGGTGCTGGGTTATACATTTGGGTTTTGTGGGTTAAAACCAATTGTTTGTCTGTATAATCGTACTTATTGTATTATTTTATTAAATTGTTATTCTGACTTATAATCTCTCTTTTGGGTTGAGTTCGTTTTCCCCTGTTGGTTTACCTTTAAACCAGCACACTCCTTGAAAGCTTGTTGAAGGTATAGATGCTCAGCTTATTTTGTCACCTATTTATGGTCTACACAATGGAAATAATTCAGAACAATGTGATTACACACAAAGATGGAATAGAGTTACTTTGAGTGCCTTCTGCACAGAAAAATGTTTCTACAAGGTCTGTTAAAACTGGGTAGTAATCACTTCCAAAAGTCATTGTGCAAGTAAATAATGTAGGAATGATGCCAAAACTTCCTTACTAACTGCTCTTGTTTCTGGCAAGACACATCTGAAAAGAGACTATCCTCTTCTCTACCTTGGGATCTCTCACTTGTCCTCATGAACTATTCTCAATCCAGGATGTTATTGAGCCTTTATTCATCATACCTTTTGACAAATAAGTGTGAACACAAGCAGTGGAGTAATTCCTTTGAGAATGAACCAGATATATTGCTCAGGCATGAGCTGACTGCACTTGCAGCTGTGCACAGCTCAGGCACTGAACGGGAGAGACGATCTCCAAAATATCATTGCTCAGGAATGTAGGATGTGGGTGGTGCCAAGTAGGTTGCTGGATTTCTGTAAATCCTACATTTTATCCAATAAATTCAGGTTTGAGACAAATGCTGGCATGTCCCATGGTAAGGCAAGGAAACGATCATGCCTGTGGACACTATAATGTCACATTGAGTTACATGTATTTCTTTTCAAGTTCCAATTCCTCCACACACTTTGCCAGCTGTGCTTCTGCCATCCTCTGGATCTGCAGCTGGGAGTCCTTGCCCAACACACACAGTGATACTTCTCAGTTCTCACTTTTTCCCTGAAACCTCCTCCAGACCGGTCTTATTTTCGGCTTTACACAAAACTGTGTCTCTCCTCTTTCCATTCCGCAGTCTTTCTACGAGACCTCCCTGTGGAGCTTGATCCATTTCTGTTGGATTCAAGACACATCAAAACTGCTGCCTCTGATGTGTAAACAGTAGAAGGCAGCAGAGATTCTTGACCCTAAAATCCAGAAAGTTTATCATCTCCCTGCTGATTTTCTCCTGAACTTGTTTTTCATTCTGTTTGAAATAGGGCAAATAATTAAAAAAAAATAAAAATCAATTAGATCATGTTACCAAGCTCCTCAAACTTCCACTGAAGTTACAAAATTGATGAGTTTTAAAGTCACTGTGTTAAGAGAAAAAAGAAATTCCATTGAGACAAGGTGGACTCCACCTCTGCTTTTAACTCAGACAATTCTTCGCTTCATTAACCCAGTGATTGTTAGATAACACTGTAATAGCCAAATAGCTCAGATGTTCTGAGAGTCCCTTTTTATTATGCACTTGCAGACAATAGTATCTCCCTCTGGAATATCAGAAATCTATGTTTTAAATAAAGCCAAGTAAGTGACTGAACAGACCACAGAGAAAAGGAGAGCAAACATGAGAAATTACTAGGTTTGAATTAACAGTTAACATGGCTTATTTACCTATATAACTAAAAAATGTTAACATGCTGTAGTGGATTGACTCTGCCCAGATACCAGGTACCCACTAAAGCCGCTCTCGCTCTCCCTCTGCAACTGGACAGAGGAGAGAGAAAAAAAAAGAGCTAAGAATTCATGAGTAGAGATAAGAGCTGAGAGTGACTGATTACCGTCACAGGCAAAACAAGACTCAAAGTTGGGGTAGTACTTATATTTATTACTAATAGTATAAAAGCCAAAGAGTGAGAAATAAAACAGTCTTAAGGAAACACCTTCCCTCCACCCCTCCTTCCTTCCATGTCCTCCCCCCTAGCAATGCAGGGGGACGAGGAATGGGGGTTATGGTCAGTTGTTGTTTCTGCCACTGCTCAGAGAGAGGAGTCCTTCCCCTGCTCCCGTGGGGTCCCTCCCACAGGAGACAGTCCTTGATGGACCTCTCCAGCATGAGTCTATCCCTTTGGCAGGAGTTATTCTCAAACTACTGTCTCATGAGTCACTCCTCCATGGGGTGCAGTGCTTCATGAATGAGCTGTACCGATGTGGGTCCCCCACAGGTGCCATGAGTCCTACCCAGAAAAAACCTACTCCAGCATGAGCTTCCCTCTCCACAGGTCGCAGGTCTCTGGCAGGACCTCTCTCCATCCTAGGCCTCCCATGGGGTCGCAGCCTCCTTCATGAATCCACCTGCTCCAGCATGGGCTCCTCCATGGGCTGCAGGTGGGTCTCTGCACCCCGATGTTCCTCCATGGGCTGCAGGGGCACAGCTGCTCCACCATGGTCTGCACCACGGGCTGCAGGGGCCTGGAGCACCTCCTGCCCCTCCTTCTGCACTGACCTTGGTGTCTACATTGTTATTCCCTTGTTCTCACTCTGCTCTTCCCTGGCTGGAATTTTCTTCTGCACAACAACCTTCTGTTATTAAATACTTTATCACAGAGGCATTACTATTACTCCTAATTGGCTCGGCCTTGGCCCGCCTCAGAAAGTCCATCCTGGAGCCAGCTGGCATTAGCTCCACAGAACAGGGGAAGCTTCTAGCAGCTTGTAGTGGGTTTGTGTAGCTAAATAACATTTCTTTTTCTGGGGAGGAAACTAGGATAAGTCACCTGACTCGAATAGGAAGATATTCCATACTGTGTTACATTAGCTAAAATATAAAAAGGGGAGGAAGAGATAGCTCACTCTCTTCTCTTCTGGGGTAACTGTGCGGAGCGGTCGGGCAGTTCCATTAGGGGAGGAGATCCTTGGTTGTGGGGAAGTATCTTTATTTTTAGTTCTTCTCCGTATGCATATTGCTTATAGTGTTTTTTATCTTTGTGTAAATATAAATAATCTTTCTTAGCAGCTCCGATCTAGTAGTTTTTTCCTTCCCTCTTTTCAGCCCTTTCCCCCCTCCTTTCCTCTGGAGGGACTTGGGCGCAGGCCCAGTGGATACCTGGTGTTCAGCCAAAGTAAACAATAACACAGCTTCTAACAGAAGCTTCCCCCGCAGCCCCCCCGCTACCAAAACCCAGCCTCAGAAACCCACTACACATGCAAATATAATTTAGAACTTTTACACACTCACCAGCTTCTACTGTTAGAGATCTTCACCCAGCAACGTATAAAACAGTTGCACACTGTTTTATATCAATCTGCAATAACATGTTTGGCTTGGAGGTTCATTGGTCCTATTAGGTTCAAATGCTAAAATTCTGCATATTTACGTGATCCTGCTTCTTGTGTTATTAACAGCAATGAAATAGTCAGGTACTAAGAAAACAGGGAGAGTGCTAAAGCCTTAGCTTTGGAATAATGTAAATATATAATCACTCACACAGACATCTCACTGCATAGTTTGCTTTGGAGATTGCTTTACAATTGCATCTCTTCATTATTCGGTGTGCCCCACCTGATTACTGACAGGAACCATTAGACAATCAGAGAAATAAAGTATGCCAACAGAATCAAGGAGGTTTCTTTGTCATAAGAAGGAAATGAGATAAAAATTGAAATACTCTTCCTGATTGGTGTTTTTAAACACATGTATCATGAAACACTAACCTACAAGCTATAATCTCTGCTGCCTTCCAGTAACTGATATTAAATCTTTAACCAGAGTTTTGATTTTTTTCAGAGAATGAAAAGGTAGTGGGTTTGTGTCTTCTAAAGTGACCACAGCCATACATTGCAAACACCCTGCTGTGAGCTGATGTGACCAGTTTTCAAATCCTGGGATTTGAGATAACCATCTGGCCTTCAACAAGGTCAGCTTTTGGCTTGTCCTCTTGTCAAACACACAGCTGCAATGCCTGAATGAATGATGTAGGTCTGAGAAAATGATGCCCATAGATTCCACATTTGTGTAGCATTTATTTAAATTTTGAAAGGATACAACGTGGAAGAGGTCTCAAACAGTAGGCACTACTGATTGTGAATAAACATTTCTAAGTTACTGGTAAAAAAAAAAAAGGTATGACCTTGTACATTGGCCTGCTAACAAAAGATTTGAGTTTTTATTCAGCTGCATCAGCCCCAGTGAGGAAAATGCATTGCAAGAAGGTGTAATTTTGGTTGATGATGGGTCACTGAAGAGAGAGTCTCATGATAAATCAAAATTTCCTACCGCTTCCTTAGCAGTAAGTTCCCCAAAGACACAAGTGCCTTCTAAAATTTCAGCTCATGCACACTGGTACACAGTCATGTCTCAAAATCAGCCAGATCTTCCCATTTTTGTTTATTTAAAGCAATAAGGCTTTGTTCTTTCTAGTGAATGAATTTGGATAAAACAGTGGATCAAAACCATCCTTCTCTGAGTGGTATAGAGATGACCAATCTTCCAGGAACAATTGGGATGCTTCCAAGGGAACAACATGTATTTTGGACTCATTATTATATTATATTTAAACTAGAGGCAAAATAAACAATTTCAGACCAAAAATTCTACCTACAATAATTTCTTCATAAATGTCCTTTTTATGTATAATTTATAGCAATTGTGTAGAGCAATGTGGTAATCTGATTATACACTACACAACTACAACTCATAATAAAACATGATTAACTCCTTACTACTGTGAACTATTTGTATGTGAAACATAGTTTTGAATAAAATTATTGGAAAATTTATTTTAAAGTCAAGTTTTATCTTTTGTTCTGCATATTAAGTATGACTTACAAGACATGTCTTACAATTTTTCCAGCTAATAATTTAAAATGTCATCTTATTTAATATTCTGTAAAGCAGAGAAGTGCAGAATGACTGTCATTCTCAGTGGATTTCTTCCCTCACACCAATAACATAGTGTTGTAGTAACCCAAATAGTGGAGTAGCCCAAAGCCAAAATAACTATTAGGAAGATTCACTGGAAGAAAAGCTAGAAAATTTATGGCCAAAAAATATATTTGTTTTTTGAAAAGGAAAATCTTTTTCTCTGTGTGTATAATTCAAAATAATTCTGGAAGATTCCATGCTTACACAGTTAAAATTCTTTATCTTTTATAACACTGTAAATGTTACCAGGTCTATGAAATGTCATGGAAATGTAATTTTGGATGGATTTGAAAGACGCAGTGGCACTTCCACTAACTGTCTTAGCAATAAATCCACAAATGGACTTCAAAGTTAAGCATCTATAACTGGTCTGACACTGCCTTAAATTTTGATTATGCTTCCTGATATCAACAAAGCACAGACAAAAAGTTAAGGGCTACATCTAAGCCACAGGTGCTGTCAGTGAGGTCCAGATTTTGGTCCCCAAATCATTGATGCTGAACAGTTTGAGCACATTGTGGCTTCTCTGCACTCTGTCCCTCTCTAGACAGGTATCTGGGCTTCCTTATAGCAAAAGAGTGGGAGAAAACCAACAACAAGTACCAAATGCCCATGAAGCTTGTTATTCAGGAGATCTAGGAGAAGATAAATGCTTCAACATCTGACTACTTACAGAAAGTTCCAGCCATGCAAAAGCCTAACTGAACTGTCAAAATAGAAACACGAAGGAGAATTCTATCCCCTGCCCCCAACATTTTAGTTCCTGTCTCTTTCCCTTTATGAATTTTCTTCTGTGTATACAGTCCACAAGATAATGAGCATTTCCCAGCCAGCATGAAACAGACTATAACACAGCAGTAATCAGCAAGGTAGAACACCTTTTTTCACTTTTACGAAACTTGAAAAAAAGATTGCATACCATTAAATTTGGATAGTGTCCCAGGAGCTATTCTGGGAGCCACTCTTCAGTCTGCTCTGCTGAGCTGGCCCTGATTTTATGGTGAGTTGAAAAGACTTCAACATGGACCCTCCTTTCACAGACTCAGTAATGTCCTCAGCAGCGCAAACTGACACAACTAAAATGCAGGTGTTTAGCACTAAATTCACATTAAACCTGGTTCAGAATTATTAGTGTCAAGACAATAAAAATCACCATTTTAGAGTTAAGGGTTGTTTAGAAACTCTCGTTGTCAAAGAGCTCCACCAGGAGACAAACCCTGATTCTCCAGCTCAGCAGTAAGGTGACCATGTTTTGGGAAGCTGCTTCTCAGTTTTTGCTGGCATCAGACACAACACTAATGAATGCAAGTTTTCTACATCTCAGCAGACAGCCTTAATCACTAGGAAGGGGCTTCATGCCTTTCTGAACTGAATCTTCCCATTTTCTCTCTTTACAGCCCTGAAAGTCCTTCCCAACAAGCTTCATCTGAGGTATTTGCAATTTCAGGAAATGTTTGGTTTCCCAACTCAGTGTTTCTTGCCAGTAGCACATACCTAAAAGAATTCCTGACTGTGTCTAAATTCTCTGTGTAAACAATACATATTAAAAATACGGTTTTCTAACATATGTAGACTCATTCAGGACACTAAGCACACATTCACAGGGACCTGACTGCATACCCCACAAGTATATGCAAAGAAAACTAGTTTAGGGTTGTTTAAAACCACAGACCCATCTCTGAAAGCTGGGTTTCCAAGGGAAACCAAGGATCAAGAGATGTTGGAAAAGTTTTGCATTTCTGTTAGCAAGTTAATGTCTTCTTTAATCATATTGCTTCAAATAATGAAAGAAATATTCAGTAGTGTTCATAAAGGCTGTGGTTTTCAGAGAAGCTCAGGGTAGGTTTCTCCCTGGGCAGATCCCAGCCAAACATACTAACATTTGAATGCAGCTGAATGCCAAATATTGTGCACTGGAATGTTGCCATTTACCTCAGAGGGTCCAACAGTACACCCAAAATTCTCAGAAAACTACTAGCCCCTGCCAGCCACTGCATTATAATGTATATTTTCACTATAAAGAGCAAAATATATAACCCTAGTTATTTTAATACCTCCACTTCAAATATTAAGACAAACAGATCTTTTAAGAATAAGGAGAAAGAGAAAGACAAATATCACCCAAACAGCCTACTATCAAAAATATGAGCTGACATGAAAAGAGCAAATTCACCATGAAAAGGACAACAGCGCTGGTGGTCTTGCTGGTTGACATAAGATGCTGAGCCACAGGCATCCAACCATTGACAATTCCATCAGAAGTCTTTGTTTTTGACAGTCTGGGCCCCCAAAAAGTGTTCTATAAGTTGACAGGCACGTTTTACTTTACGTAAGTTGTTGAACAATTCCATTGCATTTAGAGAAAGTTTGTGTGCTTGAAAAAAGAGGGGATCGTGCTTAACACTCGACTTTTACTTGACGTTAGTGTTGCAGGTAATTTTCCTCTTAACAGGATGCAATGTGTTACAGAAGATGGGTGAAACAGAGGTCAAATAGAGTTTGGCAACTATAGGCAGGTTCTGCTGAACTGCACTGATCCCCTGCAAAGATCCCCTACACTGGGGGGATCTTAAACCCACATGTGTTTAAGAAAACCCACTAAATTTTGTTGTATGCTTTCCTTCCCTTTTCTTTTTTTCCTTTAGAGGAAAGCAAACACAGGAGGAGATAAGTTGAAAATGATGGCATGTCTGCCAGCAAATATCTTGATGCCAGTCTAGCTAGAAATGACTCTTTGAACACACAGAAAAGGAACAGTTTCCTTAGCAACCAGGGCGAAAGCTCTAAGAATCTCTCTTCTGCTCTGTGATGCTTCACCATTCCTCAGTTCAGTCTGCCACCTGTCGCTCATGGATTTAATTTAGTTTAACATTTTATAAGGTTCAGATGGCACAACTCCTGCTAGTGGAAGAGGTAGTAAGGCTAAAGAAATTTGAGGTGGAGTGGTGGGGGGGAATCCATACTCATAATAAGGGGAGGTATGTGGTTTCACACTCAGTGGGGTGTAAACGAGGTACTGGAGAGTTCTCTAGTTTGTCAGGCAGATATTGGCCTTTTCAAATACCAGATCAGGTCTTCACAGAGCCCTGGCTCTGCCCCAGGTTTTGAATCCCTACTACTAACCTGTCTTAGCACAAGTCTTTGCAAAGCAGCTCAGGGGCTCAGCTGCTGCTTCTTCCCTTTTTTATACAGCTGCTACAGGCAGGTATAGGAGATAATATCTACCTCTCTTTATATTTTCAAAGGTCTACCGAAATATTAATCCATGCATGTGATCTTTAGATACCAACACATTCCAAACTGTCCTAGAAAATTAACCACCTTGTTTTGAGTTGCAAGGAAAGGGAAGAGGATGGAGAGAAGACAACAGATCAATTTTATCATCAAAGTCTTCTATCTTCTTGATTAAAATAATATCATTTTTATATTATAACTCCTATTTCTTTTTTGCTATATCTGGGCATCTTAACTCTTTTTATACTTCCTCTGTTTCAACTTCAATGAGTGAATTCGGGTTGCTTCATGCATTTATAAAACCTTCGGTTAATACGGGCAAATATTTAATTTCCTCCACGAAAAATTTGGTGACAAGCCTCTGTAGTATGAGCTATTTCCCTTTAGCAGACACATGTGACATTTTGATTTGGGAATGTATATCAGGTAGTACACAGACTATTAGCAGTGCTAATACATGCTGAGGCTGGAATTCTGTGACAGTTTGACTGATCTCTTTTCTCAAGGAACACAAGGAACCGAAATTGCTGGCACAAAACCAAAAAGGAATTCCTCTCCTCTTCCTCCCTACTACCAAGAATCCAAAATTTGCTGCATCCTTCCTAAGACAGTTTACAAGGGAGGTACCATGTGTAAGGAAGATGTAATTCCGGGAATACAAAGACTTAAGGTGCAGAAAACTGTGTCTGCTTTCCAAGCCTCTGGAAATGATCAGATTGTGTAAGTACTGCCAGGAATAACCCATGAAAATGAGACAGAACAGATCTTACTTTTTCTCACACATGACATATGAAAGTCTTAAACAGAGAAACAATCTCCACTTTAGAACCTAAACTGAGCTTCATCCTTGAGCAGATTAAGAGTTTTAAAAGTGAAGCATTTCACATGATGTAGTAGCAGGCTTCAAGTCTATTGAATGCTTTATTGAATTTCACACATTTTTAAAAAAGTCACAAAAAACACCCAAACTTATTTTTTTATAGTCATGCAGCGGTTTTTGCTAAAATATCCCAGTGCTTCTGAGAGATGTCTGAATGAGACATGAATATAAAGAGGCAAGATAGGAATCCCTCTTGACTTTAAACCATCTGTGGTAAATTTCTGGAAATTGGTTAGGTGATGATATCCCTGGATGCTTTAGTCACAGCAGTGTTCTATCACACACATTTTTAAAGCATCCATTTGGAAAGACTCATCTCATCTGTCCCCATTTGATCAATCTATGCAGCCCCTTGGAAACATACATACTGTGTCACTTTGGTTTTCAGAAGTTAAAATGGAGTGCTTCCAAATCCATGTTCCAAATTGAATTTACCCATTTGCTGAAGCATCCTGCAAGATCACAGCTCTCAGGCTGAGAATCCATCCCTCTGCTCCCTGTAAGCCAATCAAACATAATACCAGGCAAGGATTATTCATAAAAGTTCATTAACTGTAGAAATTTACCTCATGCTGGCTCTGATAGTATCAAAATGACTGTTTGCTTCAGAAGGTTCTACTTTTCCATATGTGCTTGTGTATGTTATTTTTCTGAAAAAAAAATGTTTTCTCCTGGGTGAGGAAACTCCTCTGATTTTCCAAACCAACCACAGCCTTAGGAGCCAGCTGACAGTGTGGTTCAAACAGCAGGGAAAGGGAAACAGCTTTTACTGTGCCTTTTCCTCTTCCTTTCTACAGCCTTTCTTTTATCCCTCCTTCCTATTGCTCACATACAGTACAGTAATAACAATGAGAGAAAGTGAAAAGCATAGCTGAGTTTGTGAACGAAGTAAAATTAGCATTGATTGAGGTAAATCAATCAATCAGAGGGAGAAGGGAGATGAACTGTCTGAAAGGAAGAGACAATGAAATGGAAAATATGTTAAGAGTAGGGAGGGGAGTACATAGGGAAGAGCAGAAATGTGCTTAGAGCAACAGTTTTTCTGGTCCCATGGTAGTTTTGATTTTGATTTTGAGAGTCATTTAGATAGCAATTGGCAGATGCTTAATCTGCAGATGGAAAGAAAATTAGATGAAAGATGATAAAATAATGTCCCTGTAGCTGTGTAACAATGGAAAGCTGTTCTTCATTCATAGGCGTTTGAAAGTCAACACTGCTATTTTCAGTTTATTGTTTTGTTTGCATTTAGTCTGTTCCAAAGACAGTGACCTGGGTTTTAGGCACATATTTTAACAGGGGGAAAGTGGATTCACCTTGGGTGGCCAGGTAGCCCTGCCACTCTCACAGATGTATCTTCCATCTCAGTTCCGTCCACATTTGGATCCGATAGCACTAGCAGCACAAATACAGAAAAAATAGCACAGGTGAATGGCACTTTTCAATCTGGTGGATACAAGCTTTTTTATTCCCTGTATGTTGCTGAAATGTGAGAGCAGGAAACCAAGTGTAGATATGTCAGTTCACAGTTCAGTCAGGATCTACACAGGAAAATGATTGGAAAATGAAGGGAAGGAGAAGGAAACAGCTCAACTGAAAGGAAACATTTAGATTATAGAAGAGAAACAGGCAAAGAAGAAATTGAAGGTTGTGTTTTTCAGGGTAGAAAGCAGAGTTTTCTCTCTAGTTCCACTCTCTTTTCAGTCCTGAGCCTCTGTCTCTGTCACTATCACCTGTAATATAACTGGATACCTGTCAGACTCAGGGAAGAAATCCAGGCTTCTGGGAGTCTTTTAGTCTGAATTTATATCCAAAGAGAAAGAGAGAAACTAGGCCATATTTGTGCCATTTCCCATATCAGGTCTGCTTCTCACTGTACAAAAAACACATTCAAAGACTGTGAAAATGATATGAACCTTTTTATCCAAAAAGAAAGGCAATTGGAAAAATAAACCACAAGTACACTGTCAGGAATATAGGGACTGCCACAAGTACCAGAAAATTTAACAAAACATAAATATATACATGAAGGTAAATGACACTGATTAAAGCTGAAGTAAAACTCAGCAAACAGAAGATTGAGGGGAAATATTTCCATGTCACAGACTCCTTGAAAGCCATGGATTACTTTCCACTAAAGTTTTATTAGTATTGCAATATTTATAAAAACTTCTTGAACAGTGTTCCACAAATATTGTAAAAAATGCATATGTTATTGCCCATCACTAATTTATATCCCCCTTCTTATGTTTTTAAGGCATTTTGGGGGAAAAAATAGGGGTTAAAAGTCAACAAAAACTATAAATCTCAGATTGACTTGAGCACCTGATATGGTTTGAAGCTGGCTCCCTGCCAAGTCTCCAAACCTTACCACCAGAAGTCGTTCCCCCCCCCAAAACCTCAGGGAGAAGAGGGAGAAAAAACAACCAACTAAGAAAAACCCGAAACGAGAGAGAGAGCTAAAGTGATATATATAAATATATTTACACTTATGTTACAATTGAAATATATATACAATTTAAAAATATATAGAATTTCACAAGGGAAGGGGAAGGGGGAAGGGAAAGGGAACAAAACCAAAATAAAATATATATATATATATATATCCCAATCAGTAGCCCGAGATCTAGTAACTAAGAGTTAGCAAAGAAAATATCCCACCACTCTCCTTGGGACAACCGAGAGTCGCTCCGGTACGATCGCCGGCAACCTCCGCCTCCCAAGGTCGACAAGGCCCTACCAGGCCTCGCTCCCCAACACGGCAGACTCAACAGCAGGGAACCTACACCTCCAAGCCGCCGGAAGGAAAGAGGGCGAAGGCCTCTCCTCCTTTCTTCTTACAATCTGGCTTACGTAAAAATCGTAGGGAATACTGGGTAAATCTGGACCCTTCCTTGGTTACAAACTGGTCACCAAGGAAGGCCTAGCCCAAACCACCACATTCTCCACCCCTTATTCCATACTATTTTTACGTAACACCTATGTCTCACGTTCGCCTACATCCCACGCATATATATACACATATACATATATAGTCCTTGTTGGTCTCTCGGCGCAGTTGTCTCGTCGTTGGAAATCAATACTGACATCAGTTCAGTTCAGTCCAGATCTTTGGTCTCCTCAGTCACAATTGCAGTTCTGATTTTAGGGCTGTTTCGTCATTCTGAGCTGTCTCATCACTGGATATTGGCATCAGCTTAGTTCAGGTCTCTCTCTCTCTCATCTGGTGACTGGTTTCCTGTAAAAACACAACTCAGGACATACAATTAGTTTTTTCCCAAGGCTAAATTTCCTTGGGGCACACACTGGATCATTCCATCCTTCCTCATTATCCACCACATATGTCCTGGCCCTTGAGCAAAGACAATCCCACGAATGGGTTTGTCTTGGCCTGAGGCAGGGGTAACCCAAACAGCTTTCCCTAGCATTCCCCTCAAATGGATTGCTGGAACTTTATCTCCATCAACAATGTGGAGGGATTCTGCTTGTGCAGGGCCAGCTCGATTAACAGAACCCCTGGTGTTAACTAGCCAGGTGGCCTTGGCTAAGTTCTTATCCCAGTTCTTGTAAGTTCCCTCACCTAGTGACTGTAGATTCATCTTCAACAGTCCGTTATATCTTTCAACCTTCCCAGCAGCTGGTGCATGATAGGGAATGTGGTACACCCATTCGATACCATGTTCCCTCGCCTAATTGGTGACTAATTCATTTTTAAAATGAGTCCCGTTGTCCGACTCAATACGTTCTGGGGTCCCGTGTCTCCACAGGACTTGCTTTTCAAGGCCCAAAATGGTATTCCGGGCCGTTGCGTGGGGCACTGAAAAAGTCTCTAACCATCCGGTGGTTGCTTCCACCATGGTAAGCACATAGCGCTTACCTTGGCGGGTCTGTGGCAGTGTGATATAATCAACCTGCCATGCCTTTCCATACTTATACTTATCCCATCGTCCACCATACCACAGGGGCTTCAGTCTTTTTGCCTGCTTAATAGTGGCACAAGTCTCACAATCATGGATAACTTCAGAAATTATATCCATGGTTAAATCCACCCCTCGGTCTCGTGCCCATCTGTGGGTGGCATCTCGGCCCTGATGACCGGAAGCATCGTGGGCCCATTGAGCTAAGAACAACTCTCCCTTCTGCTGCCAGTCTAGGTCTACTTGTGACACTCCTATCTGTGCAGCTCGGTCCACTTCTCTGTTGTTATCGTGTTCTTCATTAGCTCGCTTCTTGGACACATGGGCATCTACATGGTGGACTCTCACATTCAGACTCTTCGCTCTGGCAGCGATGTCCTGCCACAAGTCAGCAGCCCAGATGGGTTTTCCCCCACGCCTCCAGTTCATTTTCTTCCATCGGTCTAACCATCCCCATAGTGCATTGGCTATCATCCATGAGTCAGTGTAGAGGTAGAGTCTTGGCCATCCTTCTCGTTCGGCAATGTCCAGGGCCAATTGGACGGCTCTGAGCTCTGCAAATTGACTCGCCTTGACCCTCGGCAGCTTCTGCCACTCATCGGGTGGGACTCCAAACGGCTGCTTTCTACTTCCGGTTCCTTCCTACAATACGGCAAGAACCATCAGTGAAAAGGGCATAACGCCTTTCTTCATCTGGCAGCTGATCAAATGGCGGAGCTTCTTCAGCTCGGCTCACTGGCTCTTCTTCTTCTTCTGCCAGACTGAAGTTCCCACCTTCAGGCCAATTTGTGATAACCTCCAGAATTCCAGGGCGATTTGAGCTTCCCAATCGTACACGCTGCGTAATCAAGGCTATCCACTTGCTCCATGTAGCATCTGTGGCATGATGCGTAGGGAGCACCTTCCCTTTGAACATCCAATTCAGGACTGGTAGTCGGGGTGCTAGGAGAAGCTGTGTTTCAGTGCCAATCACTTCTGAGGCTGCTTGTATGCCTTCATAGGCCGCCAGAATTTCCTTTTCCACAGGAGTGTAGTTGGCTTCAGAACCCCTGTAGCTTCGGCTCCAGAAGCCAAGTGGTCGCCCTCGCGTCTCACCAGGCACCTTTTGCCAGAGGCTCCAGGAGGGACCTTTATCTCCAGCTGTAGTGTAAAGTACGTTCTTCACATCTGGTCCCGTTCGAACTGGTCCAAGAGCCACGGCATGTGCAATCTCTTGTTTGATCTGTTTGAATGCCTGCTGCTGTTCAGGACCCCATTGAAAGGTATTCTTTTTATGGGTCACAAAGTAAAGAGGGCTCACAATCTGGCTATACCCAGGGATGTGCATTCTCCAGAAACCTATGGCCCCCAGGAAAGCTTGCGTCTCCTTCTTGTTGGTCGGTGGAGCCATGGCTACAATCTTATTGATGACATCTGTTGGTATCTGACGTCGTCCATCTTGCCATTTCACCCCTAGGAATTGGATCTCTCTGGCAGGTCCCTTGACCTTATTCTTCTTAATGGCAAAACTGGCATCAAGGAGAATCTGGATGATTTCCTCTCCTTTCTCAAAAACTTCTTCTGCTGTGTCCCCTCATACGACAATGTCATCAATGTATTGGACATGTTCTGGGGCCTTGCCCTTCTCCAGTGTGGCCTGAATCAGTCCATGGCAGATTGTTGGACTGTGCTTCCACCCCTGGGGCAGTCGATTCCACGTGTACTGCACACCTCTCCACGTGAAAGCAAACTGCGGCCTGCACTCTGCTGCTAGGGGAATGGAGAAAAATGCATTGGCGATGTCAATGGTAGCGTACCACTTTGCTGTCTTGGACTCCAGCTCATACTGAAGCTCCAACATGTCTGGTACAGCAGCACTCAATGGTGGCGTGACTTCATTCAAGCCACGATAGTCCACCGTCAGTGTCCATTCGCCATCGGACTTACGTACAGGCCAAATGGGGCTATTGAAGGGTGAGTGTGTTCTACTAACCACCCCTTGGCTTTCCAGCTTGCGGATCATCTTATGGATGGGGATCACAGCGTCTCAATTCGTCCGGTACTGTCACCTATGCACTGTCTTAGTGGTTGTTGGCACTCACTGGTCCTCAACTTGCAGTAATCCTACAACAGAAGGATCTTCTCAGAGGCCGGGCAGGGCAGATAATCGTTTGGATTCCTCTTCAGTCACCGCGGCTATACCAAAAGCCCATCGGTACCCCTTCGGGTCTTTGAAGTATCCTCTCCTGAGGTAATCCATGCCAAGAATGCAAGGGGCTTCTGGCCCTGTCACAATGGAATGTTTTTCCCATTGGTCTCCTGTCAGGCTTATTTCAGCCTCTACCACCGACAGCTCTTGAGACCCTCCTGTCACCCCAGAAATTGAAACAGTCTCTGTGCTCATATGTCCTGAGGGCATTAACGTACACTGTGCGCCAGTATCTATTAAAGCTTGGTATCTCTGAGGATCCGATGTGCCAGGCCATCGAACCCACACAGTCCAGTAAACTCTGTTATCTTTCTCATCCCTCTCCTTCTCCTGGCAGAAGGCAGGGCCCCTCTATTGGTTCTGGTTGGAGTATTCACCATCGGATCTTTGCTTCGGCTTTTCAGAGGCTTTCTTGTCATCCTGGAAGCGGACTCCAGATCCCCTGCATCTGGGAGATCTCAGTTCTCTTTCAAAGAAATCTGCATCTACTACGTAGACAACTTTCTTATCGGCTTCCTTGCGTTTAAGTTCTCTCACTCTGGCCTCAAGTCTGGAAATAGCTTCACCATCCCACTTCCTCATGTTTTCTCCATGGGCGCGCAGATAAGACCACAGTTCACTGCGCTTAGATCTACGCTTAGGGTTTTCGCTCCTTCTGCGTGTGACGGAAGGAGATCGTGAGCGGGACCGGGACCAAGATCAAGATCGTGAGCGGGACCGGGACCAAGATCGAGATCGTGGTCGAGACCGGTCTGCTGATCTATCTCTGTAGCGTCTGTCCCTGTGGTCTCCATAGTCATCTTCATAATCAGAGCGCCCGTAAGGCTCATCTCTCTCAGGTCTTTGTCTGTAACTAGAATCAGAATAGTCTCTAGAAAACTCATTCCTAGATTCTACTGTTTCTTTTAGATGTCGCAGAACCGTACACAGCATGCTCACAGGCGTTTCTGGCATGTTTGGAAGCATTACTCCTGCCAAGATGTGGACATATGATGCAGGAGCACCCTGGA
This sequence comes from Chiroxiphia lanceolata, assembly GCF_009829145.1. NCBI lineage: Eukaryota > Metazoa > Chordata > Aves > Passeriformes > Pipridae > Chiroxiphia > Chiroxiphia lanceolata. The sequence goes on from NC_045671.1 coordinate 40,788,860, forward strand.
TTATCTTCTTCCACATGGGCATTGTGCAAGCAATAACCTCTGGGTCATCAGTGATGAGATTGTATTGAGGGTCATCATACATAAGTTCCAGCAATGCCAATTCTCTTAGGTACTGGATGGCGTCTTCTATCTTGGTCCACTTCCTCATGGGGCACGGTAAATAGTCTTTAAATGGAAACCTTTGTCTCACACTTAAGACAAGTCGCACCCAAAGACTGAGGTCAGGTTTCTCCTCTGCAATTAAGCGATCAAGTTCATGGTCTCCGGAGATGGAAGGTAGTTGTTCTGCTTCAGCAGTTGACAATATGTGACCTCTAGCCCCACGGTCTCGGCATCGGAGCAACCACGATAGAATTCGCTCACCAGGCCGACGAGTGTAATCTTTTTGTAAGTCCCAGAGTTCTGATGGGGTCATTGACCGCAACTCTGTAGTTTCCATTTTTGGGGATGGTGCTGCTCGTAGAGGTGGAGTTCTGGCACTGGCATCAGTATCAGTCCCCTCTCCGTTATCTTCTGACCTGTTTTGCTCTCCATCTGGTCGTAGGCTTAAAGTTTTGGGTGCCGATACCCATGACTTCCTTTTCACTACAGGGGTGAGAGGTATCTCAGGTGGTGTAGTCTGGGTTCCGCTTTCAGTGCATGTAGTAGAGGTGGCATTGGTCTCAGGTGGCAGGGTTTGAGTTTCCGCCTCAGCCTTAGTCTTCCGAGCATAGTCCACAGCAGCTCGATAGGCACTCGCCAGGCCCCAGTACAAAGCAAAAAACTGCCTATTTGGGTCCTCGTAAGATAAACACCCTTCTGCCAGACGACATGACACCTCATCAGGATCAAACACCTGCTCTGGTGTGAAATCCCAACTAATGGGAGGTGTCACGCGCCCTACCAATTTACCAAAGTTGACCCAGATTCCTTGCCATCCAGGGACTGGTTTTCTCAAGGCCCTTCCCAAAGTTCCAGCAAATCCCTTTGAGTTTTGGCGTTTCCTGCAACAAGAAAAGCAGTACCGCACCACCTTTCCAATGTTAAACACCACTTCCATGGCTTTTAGGAATAGTATAACTGTTGCCAAACAATTTATGTAAGGGTTGGGGCCAATTTTGATTCCAGGGACCTCAGCCACTAGGCCTTTGATGTCATAATTAAGGCAAAGCAGATATTGGTAGATGCCTTTTGGGTTAGTTCTCACTGGATACCCAGCAGCATATATAAAAACGGCCAAAATAACCAAGAAAATGAATAAAAAGACCATGTTTATATATTTTTCTCTCTTTGTTCCCAAAGAAAGCTATATTTATATAAACAATAGGTTCTTGACAGCTCTCCTGGTAGTGCTCCCAAACAATGGGCAGTGTTTGCACAAACTTGGCTCCCTTCCCAGACTTGTTCCCAAACAACCGTGGCAAAACCAAAACAAACCGGAGATAACCAGAGATAAACCAGGCGGAAACACCAGATAAGGTGATATGGTTTGAAGCTGGCTCCCTGCCAAGTCTCCAAACCTTACCACCAGAAGTCGTCCCCCCCCCCAAAACCTCAGGGAGAAGAGGGAGAAAAAACAACCAACTAAGAAAAACCCAAAACGAGAGAGAGAGCTAAAGTGATATCTATAAATATATTTACACTTATGTTACAATTGAAATATATATACAATTTAAAAATATATAGAATTTCACAAGGGAAGGGGAAGGGGGAAGGGAAAGGGAACAAAACCAAAATAAAATATATATATATATATATCCCAATCAGTAGCCCGAGATCTAGTAACTAAGAGTTAGCAAAGAAAATATCCCACCACTCTCCTTGGGACAACCGAGAGTCGCTCCAGTACGATCGCCGGCAACCTCCGCCTCCCAGGGTCGACAAGGCCCTACCAGGCCTCGCTCCCCAACACGGCAGACTCAACAGCAGGGAACCTGCACCTCCAAGCCGCCGGAAGGAAAGAGGGCAAAGACCTCTCCTCCTTTCTTCTTATAATCTGGCTTACGTAAAAATCGTAGGGAATACTGGGTAAATCTGGACCCTTCCTTGGTTACAAACTGGTCACCAAGGAAGGCCTAGCCCAAACCACCACAGCACCTCATCACAAGACGTATTTCTGTCCTCCAGTTACACATTTTTCTTCACCTTATCTCCCTAATTACTCTAAGATTCCTATTCTTCCACAGAGTAAGATTACTAATTGTGAAGTTAGGGGGACACACCCATAAATCACAAATCATCACACACCCCCAAATGCCTGACTTGATCCAAAACCATCTTATTTTGGGGCTTTACTGAATTAACAGATAACCTTCTTAGGCAACCAAAGATGACAAAACTCTGTGTGGAACACTCTTACAAAATGCCAACAATCATCACTGTGTTGGTGAATGCATCTCAGAAGCAAGGAGGACCCTAAAAGAGTCATTGCAAAGCAAGATATTAATGAGTAATGGAAAGCCTGAATAAAAACAGAATGTAGACAATTACAATCCAGATGCAGCACAGGAGAGAAAAAAGCAAACATCATAGTCCAAATTTACCACAGCACTTCTTAGAAAAGAGTAATTGATCCTATGTTGAAAAGCAAGGAAATAAAATAACATTAAAGAACTCTATGGCTGGAATTATTAACTGAATCCAAGTGTTTAGGACAGCACTAATTCAAAGTCAAGGTTTTCTGGGCATGATGAACTGTCCTAGAGAAATATCATCATGTCAGTGGCAAGAGCTTTCTTTAGTGCTCTGCTTAATGAGAGCATAACTTGGATTAAGCTTTAATGACTCCCCTAAAATGGTTTACACTGTTCTTTTCTGCAGGTAGAACCAAATGTCAAAAAGAACTAGAGAAAAAAAGGAAATCTCAGAATCATAGAATCATTGAATCAGTTGGGTTGGAAGGGACCTCAGAGAAAATCAAGTCCAACTTGGTCCACTACCACTGTGGTTACTAGACCATGGCACTAAGTGCCACATCCAGTCTCATCTTAAAAACCTCCAGGAATGGAGAATCTACCACTTCCCTGGGCAGCCCATTCCAATGCCTCATTACCCTTTCTGTAAAGAATTTCTTCCTGATATCTAACCTAAACCTACCCTGGTGGAACTTAAGACCATACCCTCTTGTCTTACTGATGGCTGCCTGGGAGAACACCAACCCCCACCTGGCTACAACCTCCTTTCAGGGAGTTGTAGAGAGTGACAAGGTCTCCCCTGAGCCTCCTCTTCTCCAGGTTGAAGAGCCCCAGCTCCTTCAGCCTCTCCTCATAGGCCTTGTGCTCCCGTCCCTTCACCAGCCTTGTTGCTCTTCTCTGGACCTGCTCCAGCACCTCAATATCCTTCCTGAACTGAGAGGCCCAGAACTGGATACAGTACTCCAGGTGTGGCCTTCTTGGCCACCTGGGCACACTGCTGGCTCATGTTCAGCTTCCTGTCAATCCAAACTCCCAGGTCCTTTTCTGCCTGCCTGCTCTCCAGCCACTCTGTCCCCAGCCTGTGGCGCTGCAGGAGGTTGTTGTGGCCAAAGTGCAGGACCCGGCACTTGGCCTTGTTGAACCTCATCCTGTTGGAATCAGCCCAACTCTCCAGCCTGTCCAGGTCCCTCTGCAGAGCCCTCCTGCCTTCCAGCTGATTGACACTCCCCCCCAGCATGGTGTCATCTGCAAATTTGCTGATGGTGGACTCAATCTAAATCATCGATAAAGATATTAAACAGAACTGGGCCCAACACTGATCCCTGGTGGACACCACTAGTGACCGGCTGCCAACTGGATGCAGCCCCATTCACCACCACTCTCTGGGCCCGGCCCTCCAGACAGTTCCTAATCCAGCACACAGTGCTCCTGTCCAAGCTGTGAGCTGCAGTTTTTCCAGGAGAATGCTGTGGGAGATAGTGTCAAAGGCTTTGCTGAAGTCCAGGTAGACACATCCACAGCCTTCCCCTCATCCACCAGGCGGGTCACCTGATCATAAAAGGTGATCAGGTTGGTCAGACAGGACCTGCCCCTCCTAAACCTGTGCTGGCTGGGTCTGATTCCTTGTCCATCCTGTATGTGCTGTGTGATTGCACTGAGGATGATCTGCTCCATAACCTTGCCAGGCACTGAGGTCAGGCACTGACAGACCTGTAGTTTCCCAGGTCCTCCTTCCAACCCTTTTTGTGGATTGGCGTGATGTTCACCAATGTCCAATCATCTGAGACCTCCCCAGTGAGCCAGGACTGTTGGTAAATGATGGAGAGCGGCTTGGCGAGCTCTTCCACCAGGTCCCTCATCGCCCTTGGTGATGCAGGAATCATGTTGCTATATGGGACCAATATTTGTGGGGATCCAAGTGGCTCAGCAGGCCACCAGTGTTTCCTCCTGGATTACAGGGGGGGCTATTCAGATTCTTATCTCTTTCTACAAGCTCCAGAAGCCAACCTGACCTCAGGACAACCTGTCTTACTGTTGAAAACCGAGGTAAAGAAGGTGTTAAATACCTCAGTCTTTTTCTCATCTTTCATAACTATATTCCCCCCCATGTCCAACAAAGAATGGAGGTTTTCCTGCCCTTCCTTTTACTATTGATGTATCTGTAGAAGGACTTTTTGTATCCTTCACAGAAGTGGCAAAATTAAGTTCAAGTTGTGCCTTCATCTCTCTAATTTTCTTTCTACGTGACCTACCTATATTCCTAAACTTTTCTTAAGTAGCCAGCCCTTTTTTCCATAATCAGTAGGCTCTAATTTCCTTCAAAATCTCCCTGTTCAGCCAGACCAGTCATCTTCCCCACTGGCTCGCCTTTCGGCACACTGGAACAGCCTGCTCCTGTGTGTTCAAGATTTCCTTCTTGAAGCATGTCCATCCCTCCTGGACCCCTTTGTTTTCAAGGGTTGTTTCCCAGGGTACACTCTGAGCTAGTCTTCTGAACAGGCCAAAATCTGCCCTCCAGAATTCCAGCACAGAGGTTTTACAGAGTATCAGTTCGGCTGAGATAAGGAATAACAAAATCTTTTTTTTTTTTTTTTTCTCCATACCACTTAAATCTCTACAGTATGCTCAACACTTCCTCAAGAGGTTTCCAGCACTTGCTGCTCTGAGGCAGAATGGACTACTACCAGAATAGCCTGCTTTGTAGTTAATCAATATCACAGCTTTGAGCCTCTGCAAGAACACTACACTCCAGGTTAAACAAATATTTTAAAAAGCTGGAGAAAAAATACATTGAAAGTACAAAGTTTGAAGAATAACGCCAGTTTTCCACTTCTACAAGACTTCTTTCATGTGTTCTGAAACAAAGGGAATGTTTGGTGATTCCTGCAAAGTTTAGCAGCAAGATAGTGATTAAAGACATGAAAAAAAAAAATAAAATAAAACTACCTGAGAAAAATTGCCCTTTCACCTAGATCTAATACATACAGATCAAAAGGGTATATACCAAATTCCATCCCCACCTCTCTTTATAGGATGCACAGTTCTCCTGTGTCCATTATTTCAGTCAGTTGCATTGTTAGCTGATGTTCTCCAGCCTCCTTAATAATTTACATATGTCATATTTAAGTATTCTAATTAGAATTGTAATCATAATAGCCAGTAAAGCATCACCGCAGATTATCCCCTTAAACAGAATTCTCCAATCAATTTTATCTCTTTTTATAATAAACTGAGCACATAAAAGATTAAAGGGATTTTTTTCAGCTTTTTCCTTTGGTCACATTAGGCATGATTCAAAAATGTAAATTTTCATGTTTCTGTGTAGTCCATGATGGTACCACCAACATTCTGCAGTCACCTGGTGTCTCCCAGGTTCCTCCAGAACGTTACCGAGCGTTCTGTCAAGATCTCAAATGTTTTGACTGGAGTCTTCTCTCACTTTTAAAATATCATAGATATTGATATCATAGATATAGATTACATGTCTGTATCAGTTTTGATTTCTGAATAAACATTCAAAATAGACAATTAAATATTCACAAAAATTAAAAAAAAAACTTTTGAACGTTTAAGTTATAGTATGTAATTAATCTATCTAGTATTTTTGAGGATTTTTGCCACTGGCATCTTGCATTTTCATTCAGAAATGACAATTTTATTTAAAACTAGAGATTTTTACATCAATAATTTGATATACATCACAAGTAACACAGGAATTACATAGCCCATGTAAACTTGTTTAGGTAAAGTACCAGTAAAAGTGCTTTAGGCACCAAGAAAATCTTGACGTTTAAGATTACTGAGTCTGAGATTGCATGAGGACAAACTGTTAAAGCAAGACCCAAAGGGCACCTTCCTCTGATCAGGTAAAATAGGTAGTGAAGAGGACCTTGGAAAACCACTTTAGATCCTTTTCAGTGTAGAATGAGGCCCTGATGGCTGCTGACATCAAAGAGATCAGCTCATTCATAGTGGTACTGCACACAGAAAGGAACACAATACTTTCCTTGGGAGTAAGAAGTAGGACAAAGTACATGAAAGATGAAAATTATATATATATTTAGGGTAAGATCACCCTTTGAGAAGAGCACTAAAGAACTGGGTTTCTTCATAAGACTGCAAGCCCTTTCTTTAATTGCTTAGATTTCTTTTCGGTTTTTATTTCAATCAGAGCTGACCAAAGGGAAAATCAAGTATGACTGACCATCAGCTGCTTCTAAATCCCTGTTCAGCTCCTGTCAAATGTCAAATGCTTTGCTCTCTTCCAGATTTTTCCACTGCTATCACCGGTCTTCGATATGCCAATTCTTATTGAAAAATTATTCTGGCTACCCACAATAACTACATTAACTTATATCTTAAAGATGAAGGCCATAAATAGGTATTACACGAAAAACATGCACTTAATGTCAAAGACTTTTTGGAGTCTTCTTATTATTCACTATCAGAGTTCCAAAGAATCAAATGTCTCTGATGATACAGCTATCACAAAAATATCAATAAAATGTGCTATAAACATATAGTTATTTTTAAGCACTATCAATATTCAACAGAGGAAGCTTGCTCTGACCTGCATGATCAAAAACCAGTTGTTTCACCATTCAGATTTCTGATTTCAGCACATAGAAATGTATTTACTTTTTCCCCTGAAGCAGTCATTTCCCTGGTTTGGTACAGGTAAACTGCTGAAACATCAGTCTGGGTTTCTTCTCATCTTACATTTTATCTTTCCGTAACTTACAGTACCAGGACATGTTAATTGATTTTTTCATTCTGCAGTTCTGAAATATTAAAGCTAACCTCTCAGAAACAAAACAAAAGGCAAGTGGTACTATTATCATAAATAACTGGAGTAAATACTAAGATACAACTTGCCTTTGGGGCAGTTCTTAATTAGAGCTGTACTCCTCATAACAGTTTTAGGTATTACAAAGCCAAAACATGAGGGAAAATTGAAATTATAGGAATGCACTTTGTCTTGGAGATTCTTTTAAATACATTCTTTTATGTCAAGAATAAACTGCAAATAAAGTAGTCAAAATCTTAGCATGGAAGGCTAAGTCACTGCTCTGGCAAAGGAAGCAGTGCAGAAAGCAGGACAAAATTTAAGAAACTAAAAATGGATTCTCTATTCAAATCCTAACCCCAGCCAGGAATCCAGTTAATGAAGTACATCAAGAGACTGCATTTAACAGACAGGGTCAGACTAAGTCACCTCCTCAGTCTTACACATGAAGACTAGCAACCACCCAGCCCTGGGTCCTTTCACTTTTTTATCTTATGATTTTTGCTGTGAAAGCTCCATCGAAATCAGTCGCGCTCTGAATGGGCAGAAGCAAAAACCTCGTCTCCTGCTGACAGGAAAGTGTAAAAGTCACTGATCAGGCAGGCACATAAGCATTCCTGTGATCTTTGCCAACTTATTACACAGACAGGGATGGGCTTTGGAATCAGGTTTAAACAGCGGTATTGCAGAGGAGCATAACACTCAGTGCGGTTCTTGGATCAGAAGAAGGCCTTGATGCCTCTACATGCTGCTCCCTGAATATACCACCCTGCAAAAACTAAGTTTCCTTTGATTTTTTTTTTCTTTTACACTTTTCATAGAATCACAGAATATGCTGAGCTGGAAGGGGTCCACCAGGACCATCGAGTCCAACTCCTAGCCCTTCACAGGACACCCCAACAATCCCACCACGTGTCTGAGAGGATTGTCCAATGCTCCTTGAGGTCTGTCAGGCTTACTTTCTCTGTGTTTGAAAAGAAAAATTAAGAAAAATAAAATTTGGCAAACCCACAAATTGTCATTTCTCAGTAGATGTAACTTCTTACCTATGGGTTTATTGTCAGGAGGCAGATGATGGCAACCAACTATCTCACCTCAGCAGAGCTTTAGAAGAGTATTTAGGACTGTGTACTATTCAGAAAGTATGATTAGGGGATAAGTAACATAGATATTGTCAGAAAGGAAATATAATTACCTACAAAGTCACCATTTCTGTGAACATCTGTGAAAATATCTCTTCACAATATTTAAAAAAAAAAATAGACTGGAAAACCAAAGAGCTTTCCAAGTCAAGGGGTTTTCCAAGTTCATCTACTGATACATGCCACACTGCACAGATTTCACAGTTTTTAGCTAGTTTCTCCAGGTTTTCTTACATCATGATTGTAATTTACACCATTAATCTCCCTGCAGTGAAACTGGGCAACTTTCTGAGAAATTGGAGGTGCATTTTTAAAACAGAAATGTTTTGCCATTAGATTTTAACAGAAAATTTGATGTTAACAAAATACAAGAATATTTTAAAGTAATTTATATTTTATACTAATGGAATTTTGTTGAATAAATTGATTGCAATTGGAAATACAAGTTAAAAAAATTGCAGTCCTATAACTGAATTAGAAACATGTAGAAAAGAGTGAAAAATAGACTTAATGCCATTTTCACATTAAAATTAACAACACAAAGAAGTGTCATATGTAAAATTCATACAGAGAAAAACCAATAATTTTTTTTTTCCTTTCTTAATTTTTTTTTGCATTTTTCAAATACAGTCACATAGCTCTGTGTATAATTAGCAAATCTGGGAAACTCTTATTGAGGGTCAAAATTTCACGCAACCTCCATACCCCACAAATTTGACAGAACTGGGCAATGCTACACCTGGTTAACTTACTTTTTTTTTCCGTAGCAACTTTTTTGATTCTACTTATCAGCTTCCCACTGTACTAACAGAAATCAGCAGCACCACCAATTTTGTTCCTTCTTGTTGCCTACATTTTATATTCCAGTTTCTTTGATGGATTGTTGTTTTGTTTTTTGAAAAGTGAAGTAAACTTCATATCACAGAACAAAATTGTTGCAAGAAAAAAATTAAAGTGACGGCTGAAAATAAATTAATACATAAGTAAATAAATAAATAATTAAGTAATTTGACCCTCACAGCTTTAATGTTCTGCATATAACCTTAGCATGACACTGCTCCCCATTGCCTGACAAAGCAGGCTACTGCTCCTGGATTATGCAGTTAATGCAGTTGGTGGTGGAAGAAATTGCTCACTGTACAGTTGCTCTTGTTAACATCCAGCTCATCAGCACAAAATGCCTTATCCATAAAATACCTCTTTAGCTCTCTTTTGCCCAAGAACAAGAACAGGAGCATCTCTGACTGCATCAGTTTAATGAGACTGAAGTGTTTTTGCTAAGGAGGAGGAGTTATGAGGAAGACCAAACTCCTCTCTCTAAGCAATTATAAATCTGAAATTAAGAGGCTCCAATTGAGGACGTATGGAGAAAGAAAAAAATAACAGCCCTTTATTAGAGGATATATGTGTATTTCCAGAACAACAAAAGAACACAAAACCAACCAAACAATAATCCTGTACCCAAAAACCCCCTTCAAAACAGAAACAGTTCAGTACTTTCTGCCTTTTTGGCATAATTAAAACCACGATCGGGAGGGGGCACTGTTGGATCACTGGAGGAGCAGAGCCTACAGTTGCTCGGTGTTGGTCAGCAGGGGGAGCTGTTGGGCTCTGGTGGTCACTGTGTGGGGCCCCGGTGTGTGGGAGAAGGCAACGATGGTGATTTTGCCCCCACACACCAAGAAGGGGAAGGGGAACAGGGGAAAAAGGGGGCTCTTCCCACGAAACTCATGCTGTCTGCAACTGGCTGTGGCTAGGACTTCTCCCCCTCATCGATGGGCACAAGCCTCTGCCAACAAGGGAGTGGAGGAGAGAAAGGGTGGCCTCCTCCCCAAAAGGTTCCTCTGCAGGTGAGTCAAGACTCTGATGAAGTCCAAGCAGGTCTGGGCTGGGGGCAGAACAGGGCGCAGGAAAAATGAAGGCAAACTGGGGCCAGAAAACAGCCAGATGACCAGGCCTAAAAACAAAGTGAACCTTGGACCCCTCCAACACACTTTGCCTCAATTAGGGCAAAAGTGAAGTGCCTGCTGTTTCCCAAGGAGAGGGGAAAAAACCTAACCTCCCCTCACAGTCTTCTGACAGCCATCAGTCTGGAATGCAGGCCTGGTAGTTAGTTCTTTTGTATATGTCAATCACTCCAGCCAAAAGAACTACTCTCCCCTTCCCTCCTTCAATATCCCTCTTTCAAAAGGATGCAGGGGAAAGAAAAAAATCCACTTGGTTTTTTTTTTAGAACAAGTAAACCTATGACACCGACAGACACATAATTCAGCCTCAAACAAGCGACATCTCATGGACCTGGAGCAGCCTGACCCTGCAAAATGTGGTGAAGGAAATGGGTGGCTGAAGAGAGAATAGAAAGGAAGGAAAGCCACAGAACTGTTATTGAAAATCCCTAAGAATGCGAGGCATCACTTTTGTGTACAGACATCAGTAATTAAGCCCCTAGATAAAAAGTGAAGGCGTGAGTTGGGAAACGGATAACGTGACTGACTCTGTGGGATGGACCTAATCCATAAAACTGGAGGTAGTTGGAGGCATGCAGGAAATAAAATTAAGGTTAATTGAGGGAGCTTGCACTTCAAGGGTGCTGTTTTTCTCCACTAAAGAAATTCTGGACAACTAACTCAGATGCAGAAATGCAGGTAATAAAGGCAGAGGGAAGCATAACAGATTAATTATCTGTGCAGACACTTCTGTTCTATTTAACAAAAGTGCTTGTGGCACTTTAATCAATGCATGTTTAATGTTTAAAAAGACAAGAGATCATCTAGAGAGTTTTCTTACTGGATAATGATAGGATTTACTCCTGTGATTAGTAACAGCATCAGGTGTATTTAGCTCTTAAGTCATACTCGGAAATAAATTTTAGCAGCAAGCAAACTTCCTCCTAATAGTTTAAAAGTCTTTGTAGACTCTCATGTCTGTGTGATTTACACTGAAGAGGACAAAGAGTCTTGCAGAGCATTCACAGCCTTTGGCCTTGCAGAATGAACAATTATAAAGCAACAAAACACCTGTGGATCTACTTTAGGATTTTATCTCAGTACATAACTGCATCATGATGCTTTTACTCACCCTTCCAAAAGTGAATGATCTTTGTCTTGGAACAAGGCATTTATGCCAGAGGAGAACACACTCAGATAATTTGTCATTATTCCAATTAGAGGAAACCCAATATGAACTACTCAAATAGCAAAAAAGACTTCCTGAAAACAATTTTAGGTGCAATAAAGAAACCAATCCTTGTCTATATTAAGTACTTGCTACGTGCTTTGGAATTGTACCAAAGCTAGTTAAGTGGCTTAATTGCTCACTAATTATTTGCAAGAAGAAAATCAAAATGCCTGAGAGAAATTATTAATGACAAACCACTCACTCAGAGATGCAAGTTCCTTGTACAACACCTGAAGTGTTACACTAATGAGTGTGGGTACTTACATGTAAAATCATCACCCTGGTCTCCTGTATTCAAACGGAAAGCATTTCTAGAGTGTGATATATTTTATTTTAAGAGAATTTGTAGGAATAGATAAGGTGCCTTTTTTTGAGAGACATTTTCAGGTCTCTAACCTGTCACAGACATTTACACTGCAACCTTCTAATGCCCAAGGAGATACACAATGCATGAAAGGTACAGATTATTTTTTATTTTTCCTGACCATTCTGTACTAGTCCAATAGAACAATTCTAATTGCAAGCCAAATACATATATTTATATCAGCCTTAGACCCATTCAAATAATTTTCATGGAAAAATCCTCTCATGACAAACTGCAGTTTGTGCGTCCTTTAAACTCTCAAGAAAGACCACCTTGTTGGAATATTTTTTTGTAGTTAAAACTGCAATGTCATGAACTGTCTCCCTGGCATCTTACCATAGGCCAGAACAGAAGGTAATATAATGGGTGAACAGCAAAGGTAATATAATGGGTGAATAGCAAAAGAAAAGCAATGAATTGATTTGGAACAGTCCACTGTGAGATCCTGGATCTGAATCTCACGGAATTTTTGATACAGGTCGGAACCAACTCACTGTGAGAGTGTGTGTGTGCCTGTGGGGAAGGGCTGGCCCTGGACCTGCAGGTCCATGGTAAGGCCTGCACAGGGCAGAGCTGAAGGCAAGGCCTGCAGCCCACGCAGAGCACGTGGCGCAGCTGAAGGCCCTGCAGCCTTGTCAGTCGGGCTGTCAGTCAAGGCAGAGCTGCCTGGCAGCTCGCCCACACCACACCCCTGCAGCCTGGGACTGGCTACAGCACAACTCACCCGGGACTGGAAAGCGCTGGTGGGATAACATTCCTGGGAGGGAAAAACTGAACTCTAGAAATACATGGGACTCCATGTGGTCTCCCTGTCTTTCTCTTCTCCCTCTCTAGGTGGTACCATGTGAATCATCGAATTTTGTCAGCAACCATTTTTTTTCCCTTTCCTTTCTCTGCTTCTCTCTTTCTTTTCTCTTTACTCCTTTAAATCTGTTTTCTTTTACTCTTTTCCTTCTCTTGTGAGTAACTTAAAACCAGTGAACTGTGTTTTACTAAAGCTGGTATATGAATTATTTTAGTGGGTGTTTCCTGTGGAATGGATCTTTGTGCTGAATGTTTTAGTGAAATGCTTTTTTCTTGGTTGTATTTTACTTCTATAAATACTTTTTGCCAAAATATCCTATTTTCTCACTAAATTAAAAAGCCTTTCTCCTAAAGAAGAGTGTGAGACTCTCCGGATGCTAATTAGAGGTTATAACAAACCAAAAGGCTTTTAAAAAATTTTAAATAAAAATTTAACCTCTCTGGGCAGTTTATAGCTTAATCCAGAGTGCGACATCCACCTACAGAAAATAAGAATTTTATAATAGTGTCATAGGTTGAGATTGGCCCCCCTGAGAGGCTGGGGGGCTCAGAGGTGATTCGGTGCCAGGACAGTGTTCCCTGGAGAGCCAATCACCACTCATGTTGTTCACTTCTGCTCAAAATCATATATCACAGCACCGGAACCTGTTGGCAGTTCTTGGTTGTTTTGCTGTTGGTGTCTGCTGCGGGTAGGTGGACAAGGCCAGGGGGTGGCTGGGCTCCCTCTCTTCCCCTCTGGGGGGGAGAGGGGAGCCCTGCGACCCCCCAGCTCAACCTTTGGCTAGAGTTAGAGTCAGCATTTGGAGTGTGTGCTGTGAAGGAAGAGATTCACAGCACCTGAGGTAAGAGGAGAGAGGCAGGCTTTGTAGCCAAGCCCTCTTCCCCCTCCTTTTCTGCAGTAAAGCTGTAGAGGGGGGCTTTTCTTTCCCTCCACTGTAACTGGAGGAGAGGCTCAACTTGAAGCTGAGCCAAGAGACTGGGCCGTGGAGGTAGGCCTGGTGTTTGGGAGAAGAGTCCCAGGCGAAATTGGAGACGAGCCAAGAGCTCGGGAGCTGCCTGCCGAAGCTGACCGGGGGCAACTGAGAACTGATGTGGAGGAATGAAGATTCCAGGATGTGGATGCCTGATAAGCTACACTACAGCAGCCTACGAACTGAGGTGAGACACCAAGAAGGAGAAATCACCAGCAGCAGAAGAGCAAGGACTCAAAGCTATCTTCTCGGACTTCATGAGGAGGAGAAACTACAACAAACAACTAGAACTTGGTGAGGGGGAAGCGTTCAGGAGCCCAGAACACTCCCACAGCAAAAGACTGTGTTACATATCAGCCTTAAAGGCTGCTCCTGGACTAAAGTTAAAAGAGGGGCTTGAAAGGACTGGCTGATAGTAATGTTATATATATATATATAGTTGCCTTGAGTTTGTATAGTATTTATTTGTGTAAATAAATGTATATACTTCCCCCTTCCCCTACAGAAGCCTCTGGTCTGAAAGTTTCTCTCCGGTGTTAGGATAAATTGTGGGAAGGGGTGGGGAGAAGCCTAAAAATTAGATTTTAGATTTCTAATGTGGCTCAAACTGCCACAAATAGTTAAATATGTGAACTAGAACTTGCCCATGTAAATCATGTAACTATCTTAATGCTGTGCTTTTGCAACTTGCATCTCAAAAACTTTGCAGAACATTTCTTTTGGGGAGGGGGGAGAAAAGCATAACAAGTGCATTTTTTATTTATTCTGTGTGAGCAACAGAAGCAATTTTCTATTTCCTTTGCCTTCTTTTCCTCTGCTTAAATTCACCTTCAGTATGATAAAATTCCATTGTAAAATGGAAAATTATTATACAGTCAGAAAGGAAACATATAGTAGCACAGGTTTTCAGCTTTTACAAATCACCTAACACAGATCATTTATCTGATTAAGATTTGCTATGTAATTATAACTTTATGCATTTAAAGAGGATAAGATATATTTAAATAGTTCGCTTTCTTCAAATATAGTTTGCTTCCATTTAAAACATCTGAAGTCTTCTCAGTTGTATCAAGGGATGTACTATTTATTTGCCATAACATTTTGTTCTTCTTCTCTCCTTTTCTCCTGTAACTTTAAATCTTCCAATACCCAAAGGAATCCATAAAAATAAGCAATTTAAATTGACTCTTTCTATGCTGAATTATCCATTTTTGCCTCTCCCAGACTGCAATTTACATTCCAAGTGGTGTCTGGAATGAGAGTAAGTACTTTTTTTAATTTTGATGTGTATTCTGTTCCAAGCTCTATTTCTAGGACAGATTCATGCATCAAAAATTCACAACAACAAGAATATAAAATTGCCTTGGGATGACTATTTCTAGGGCACATTCAAGCATTAAATTTGTTCACTACAATAAGAAAATGAAATTGCCTTGGAACCTAGCATTTAACTACTTTTAAAACTGTCCTGTTGAGGTGATGTGCAGTAACCCCCTTTTGTCTACAACAAAGTGAACTGCATTAATTAAATAATTTTCAGTTTCCAGTTATACTTCACTCTTGGCAACATCAAAAGTGTAGATTTTTTTTCTTTTCCCTTTCAGGAGTACTTTGAAAGTATAAACCTACAAATCTTTGGATTCCCAGACTTTTCTAAGTCACATATATTTCTTGCATGTCTACTAAACAAATATACTATGATCCAAAGCCCTTGAAAATCAACAAAAATCTTTCCATTGACTTTAGAGAGCTTCAGGTCAGCTCAAACGTACTAAGTTTTTCTTGGAAGAATCCTAAGAATTCGGGGGGGGGGAAAATACAAACAATTGATTAGAAATTCTCTGTTCTTCTTTTTTTAACCCACAAGTGAAAAATGCCTCCCTACACAGTTGTCTGTAAATTAAGATATTCACAAAGCACTTTCAGAACAGAAAAGTTCTGGAGCTACAGAAAATGTAAGAACACCCATGAAACAGCAGGATGTACCAAAAGAGTTAGAAAACGAAAAGCCATGTGCAGACTGCCTGTTGCATATTAAAGGCAGTCTGGGAAACTACCAAAAAAAAAAAAATCCAAAGAAGGAAAAAAGCAATGCAGTATAAAAAGTTTTTACTGCTTTAAGTTGTTGGGCAAAATACTGACAAGGAGCATTCATAATGCTGAAATTGCTTCAAAACTTTTATTACATATTAGCACAAGGCAAACAGAATGTGTTAGATCTTACTCTTACAACTAGAACTGAGAATAAAGTAATGAAAAATATGCATGAGACCACTAAAGCTAGAGACTGAAACCTCATATTTCGTCTCACTTTGTGATGAATATTCACTTCCTGTGACCCATATGATTTTAAATCATGTGCTGCTTAAAAAACTGTAATAGTAACCTAAGCATAAGATGCAGAGGGATATATAGTAATTGTGGTAGTTTAGTCTAGGCCTGCCTTGGTGACCAGTTTGTAACCAAGGAAGTGCCCAGATTTACCCAGTATTCCCTACGATTTTTATGTAAGCCGGGCTATAAGAATAAAGGAGGAGAGGCCTCCGCTCTCTTTCCTTCCGGCGGCTTTGGAGGTGCGGGTTTCCCTGCTGTTGAGTCTGTCGTGTTTGGGGAGTGAGGCCTGGTAAGGCCTTGCCGACCCTGGGAGACAGTGGTTGCTGGCGGTTGTTCCAGCGTGGCTTCCTGTGGTCCCAAGGAGAGTAGTAAGATATTCTTTTGCTAATTCTTTTAGTTGCTAGATCTTGGGCTGTTGATCGTGTATATTTTATTTTGTTTGTGTTTTTTTTCCCTTCCTCCTTCCCTTTCCCTTTCCCTTTTGAAATTGTATACATATTTCAATTGTATATAACTGTAATATAAGTGTAAATATATTTATATATATTGCTTTAGCTGCCTCTCTCGCTCATTTCAGTTCTGTTGGGTTTTTTTCCCTCTTCTCCCTTGGTTTGGGGGGGGGAGGGGAGTCTTGTGGTGAGGTTTGGGGACTTGGCAGGGAACCAGCTTCAAGCCATATCAGTAATGTAAATATGATTTTGCAAATAGTAAATTGAACTAGAACTCATAATTTTAATTTTCCTGATAATAAGTGTCCTCTTTTCATGTTTTCTTCTGATCCCGGACTAGATTTGCTAAGTGATGTCAACAGTACCTCAGCTACAATTTTGGGGGATTGGTTTGTTGGCAATGTGGCAATGCCAACATTTTAGCCAGTTGTGCTATTACTGAGCCAAATATATATATACTATTAATAATTAGACCACTTATAAACCTTTTTTTTTTAAAATCAGAGCAATTTTAAGGCATGATGCCTGAAAAATTAGCTTTCTAAAATGTGCAGAAGGCATAAGATGAGTTTGAGGAATTATTCAGGAATCTTTAAATGACTGCACCAGTGAACGTGTATAGTGACACTAGACCTTGAAATTCAGAATCTTTAAAAGATGAAGTCTGTTTGGGTGTTCGTTGCACCTTTTGTACTTACAGCAATCTGCTTTTGACTATTTAAACTTCAAACTACCTTTTTAACTTTGTCACTCACAGTCTGTCCAGGCTTGTAATAAGGTGATAAATGCTATGATGTTACTCATTTCTAACATGCAATTCCGTGCCAGACCTGTAATACATAGTTACTACAAACTTCTTATCTCAGTTTATGACATGTTATACAAAAATACAAGATAATCAACCATAACTTCCTCTTCCCCTCATCTCCTTCAAAAAAAAAAAAAAAAAAAAAAGAAAAGTAGCTCAATATTGGGCTAAATGTCAAGTTCTCTCCTTTGTACAAAAACTGAGGTCAAAAAACTGTAGCACCACAGCACCACAGTTAGAAACACCACCCCGCCTCTGGCAAAAAATAACATTTCTGTTATTAACATTTCTAAATTCCTGTAGTACACAAGTACAGGGACAGGGAATGGCTTTGCTGTTTGCACAGGGACAGGGAATGGCTTTGCTGCCTGTCAACCTCTCTCTTGCACTACCAGAAATATAGCCCTAGAGTTAGGATGAGCTTTGGGAGCAGAGCAGTAGCTCAGCTCTGGTTGTCCTTAAACAATGCATAAACTGAAGAGCCAGACTTGCTGTGACCCACTGTATGCTCCCTGTGAAGGGTGAAACAGGATTCTTGGAGAAAGGAAGAGGGAATAATTGTTTCCTTTCAATCAGCAAGTCTCTGTTCCTCACTGCCAGAAACATCACTAGAACCAAAACCATAAAACCTTTCTGAGAACTTTCAGTAGCTCCTGAGCAGAATAAATTACTGTCAAAAATATCAGAATTGATCTTTCCACCTCTAGGGGCTGGGGTGTTCTCAAAAGCAGAAAAAGAAACTGGAAATGATCATTCACTGGAAGTGGTTCTGAAGCCTCCTGTGAAAGCAGCATTGGCCCCAAGAGAAGTCTATAAGGAAATAAACAACACTGCTGCTCAGAGCTGGGGAAAGGATGCAAAGCCCAAAGGTAAAAGAGGGAGCCCAGGCGTCACTTAGGGCTGAGAGACTTGACTGTCTTAGCATGGAGCCTTGGAAATCCATTCTTAACCACTGCTTAAGCATAAATGTTAAACATTAACACTGAAAAAGCATCAAAATTCATTTCAGACCCAAAAATTCTCAGCTAATTCTCAGCTAATTCTGCTAATTCCCAGTGCATCTGTCTTGATAGTGCTGAGCTTTGCTGACCTCTGATTCTTACTGGGATTCAGGAATAACATCATCCCCTGCATAAAACTCCCAAGGAGTTCAATCCCATGAGTGTTCTGAGATGAAGTTTGATCCAATAAGTGTTCTGAGACTAAATTTAACACTTACACCAAACCTGGGCAAACTATAAAAGAGCACCAGCCACCTATGTCCCCTTGAGTGATTATGGAGCTGCATCCCAGCTGGGAAGAAATGGAAGGGGCTTTTGTCAGAAGGAAACACACAAAAAACAGATAACACAATTCTGTTATGTTCAAGACATGCTTCATTTGCTTTCAAAATGAGGAAATAGGTCTCTGTTTCCAGGAGAGCAGCCACTGTGGCTTTACAGACTCAGATCTGCTGAAGGCATGGAGAGATACTCGTTATAAATTACTATGGTTTTGTTTATTCTATTTCTATGTGGGCAGAAAAAACCTATTTCACATGCATCACATCAAAATTGCATACATAAATTCCGGAAATAGTAAAATTAGAGTATAAAGATTAAATTAATTTCAATAAAAGCAATAAAACTGATGTTGCTGAGTATTTGCAGACTGTGACTGTCAGCAAGAACTTGGATAGATTTCCTGATTTGCTCTTTATTGAAGCACAATTGATACTAATTTCATGAATGCAGAAATACTGACTATGGCTTTCAGTGAACTAACCTTGTGTAGGAATAGAGAGATATGAAAAGCATGCCACCAGTGCATGACAGCCTTTGTGTACAGCTTCCTTGCTTTTACCTTTATTACCTCAAAATGAGAGAAATATGAATGCAAGTGTTAGCAAACCTGAATATGGAAAACTAGAAGTCCTGACCTGACAAATGAATTTCAGTTATTCCATCTGATGGAATATTCTTCTATTTCTATTTGCTATTTTTTCCTAAGCATGCATAGAAATAATTCAGGAAAATGTACATCTTTACATATTGTTTTCACTATAGCCACTGGTATGGATTTTTTAATGTTTTGTTTTTAATAGGGCCAATTATTTGAGAAGATCAGAGAAATGAAGGAGGTTATCTCAAAATAAAATTGAGTCACAGGATACAAGATTTGGCCTTCCCAGTATAACTCCTGAGTGATGCTCATGAACAGATCAGTCATGATGTGCATTACTAAAAGATACCCCCACAGACATTTCTTTCTGTTCATGATTGTGAGTGTTCATGATTCAGCTAAAAAAAAAAAAAAATGTTACTTTTCAGAGGAATGAAGTGTCAGATTTATTGGGTTTTTGTTTTAATTTTTTTTGTCTGGTTTCAGTGTTACCAGAAGGAGTGGCCATACCAATAAGGAGACCCAATACTAATTTCCTCATATAAAGCATCATCCACTGACAGGAGACTCCACACCTTATGGCTCAGAAGTACCACTGACTCCCACAGAAGTGTTATTAAAACTAAAATAAATAAAACTTTTTCGTTTCTTCCATGAATTGCAGCAGTGACCACAGTGGTACAATAGGTGAAGCACTCTCAGGTCACATTTATGTTCCTTTCTACAGTGATTTGGCTTGGAAAATATTTACATAAAAGGTAACAAGGTGCCTGGTGCATTCAAAGAAAGAATGACAACGGCTTTATCTTCCTCTAAACTTGTTTCAGCTGTTAAAGAAGGAATGATACAACTCATGCTTGTACAGGATTACTCATCAATCCAACCAGTTTCCAAGATTTTTGCATTCATTTGTGCTTATTCCTGAAAGAACAAATTATACATAAGATATCTGTGTTCTGTAGAGTTTAATTGGAAACACAGAGTAGGAAAACAGACATGAGAAAGAATGCTTAATTATTTAACAGTATTCAAATAACTAAATTACTCAGACTCAATAGCAGTCAGAGTGTGGTACAGCTAATGCTTTGAGAATTTTTAGCTTCCTTTGATTTTTTTATTCCATATAAATTGAAAGACATGATACGCATATTTTAGCTCATATTTTCAACTACTTTTCAGCAGATAATATGGCTAAAGGTCAGCAGCCAGCTTAGAAGAAAGGGAAATGGTGTCTCTGTGAAGTTAATTTGCTAGAAAGCAAAGGGCACAGTCCTGTAGTTGCTCATAATGCAAGACTGTCACTGCCTTCCCAGGAAGATGGAAGAGCTCAGTGTGGAGGATGGCTAGCAATTTGCAGTGCTGAGTCTGTGATGTGCAAATCTGCCTAATTTCCGAGAAATTATGTGCTAAATATTTTTATCCCCAGCTGGAAAAACCACAGTGGAGAACATTAACAATATTCATAAATGTAAATGCCTGAATTTTTAGTTGGCTGAACCTCTCATCCACACAGACACACAGAAGCCAATCACTACTAGGGATGAAACCCAGAAATGTCAAGACTGAAAGATCAGAATTCCATTGTATTAAGTGAAAAATTGATCACCAAGATGGAATAATTAGTTTGTTCAGTTGCTGGAAACAGGTGTTGTGGGTGCTAGTTGAGATAATTTCTGCTTTGTTTTTTAGAAGACCGTGTCTAAAGAAAATTAGGCATTGACCATAAAATTGGTTTTACATAGACTGAAAAACAGTCACTTGAAAGAAACTTTTAAGCTTTTGCAACCTGAGCCAGGCACAAACTCAGAATCTGAAAGGAAGGGTCCTTCACTTGGACCAGAC
Organism: Chiroxiphia lanceolata; assembly: GCF_009829145.1. NCBI lineage: Eukaryota > Metazoa > Chordata > Aves > Passeriformes > Pipridae > Chiroxiphia > Chiroxiphia lanceolata. The sequence goes on from NC_045671.1 coordinate 40,809,811, forward strand.
ACACACACATACACTGCTTTAACAAAGGTAGAACGAATATTGGTGAATGCAAAAGTAGCAGTTAACTTACTACAACTATACTGCTTTTTCCTGCTCTATTTACATGGTGTGTAATTACTTGGTTGTATTACTTAGGCATCTACAGATGTGTAGCCATTAAATGAATTACTCATTCTTCTCAAAATGAAAGTTATAATTATGCATCAAAAATTAAAGTTGTAACTATATATCGCTTTCACTCTTTTCTCCTTTACTCTATGTCATTACTCATTTTTTCCACATGCATTATTCTGTCCAACCCTGTATAAGAAAATAAGGTAGATATATGGAATCATACATATCTTAAGAGTAACTATTTTATTTACATAGACAAATGCAACCATGATTGCTGTCCATATAGATTTACACAAAGCTAATATAAAAATACATTGTCTATACCTTGAAAATAGAGAGTGTTTAAAAATTTATAAGCTTTGTGATCCTCAGCTGCTTTTCCATGATCATGTTATCTTTAATTCAAACTGAAGGTTTTGTAAATTATTATAGACCAAAACCTTGTGTTTTTTTTTTAACTATGTATCAAAGATAACCATCTACTAGTGATGTAGAATAAATTGTTAGTAAAATATATGAGGGTCTAAGTTTTATTCAGGAAGCTGTCCTGAGGCTGAGTTTGAATGAGCAACCTTGGTCTCTTTAAAGAATTCTCTTACTTGACAGAAAACAGAAATCAGGGATGAAAAAGTCAGGGAAAATCAGCTTGCAAAATGATGAGCGATGGAAGCCTCATGACTTTTTTGTATTTTAATTACTCCTGATTTCACTGTAATGTCATAAAATAGAGGAAAATGTGTTTATTATTTTGAAATCATTACTAAATTCATGGGGTCATTAGGCACCATAGATCTCTTGCATGGAAATGCTCCATTCTGTGCATCAGACAAGTAGCTCCAGGACCACAGTTTCTGAAGGAGGTGTTATGCTGGCACTGGGCAGGAAATTACTTTTTCCTCTCATGATCAATAGTTCAGATGAAATTTTCTGAACTGATAAAATAAGTGCATTTTCAGTTTGAATTACTCAGAATGTTCTACTGACATCCAAATAATCCTCTTCAATGTTATGGAGTTTTGTGAAGATTACAGTTTCACTTCTCATTAAATTTCTAAGTATCATGCACTTAAATTCTGTTTCAGATAACACAATCAAAACCTTCATTGAAACAAGGCAAGAGCATATTATAAAAACCACTGTTTTCAAAAGTGTTTCCTGAGAACCTAACTGAAACAAGCACTTTCTCATGAAAGGCTTCTATTTTGCTAAATTACCACTTTCAACAACAAAAATGTCTCACAATATTGAGAGGCCTTGTTTTTTTATGGAACCTATCTTTCCACTTTCTGCGAATAAATCTCTGTAACAAACTCTTACAAATGGTAATTTTCCCACATTTTAAGACTTGTGTCTGAAATGATGACATGTACCAAGGCTCCCTGTATTGCAGTGTCTGGCTGTGAAGGGTTCTGGGATGTTGCTACCTTATAATATACACCAAGTGAATTACCTCTGAGATCATCAAGTCCAACCCTTGATCCACTACTGCTGTGGTTACCAGACCATGGCACTAAGTGCCACATCCAGTCTCATCTTAAAAACCTCCAGGGACAGAGAATCCACCCTTCCCTGGGCAGCCCATTCCAATGCCTCATTACCCTTTCTGTAAAGAATTTCTTCCTAATATCCAACCTAAACTTCCCCTGGCACAGCTTAAGACCATGCCCTCTTGTCTTACTGATAGCTGCCTGGGAGAACCCCAACCCCCACCTGGCTACAACCTCCTTTCAGGGAGTTGTAGAGAGTGATGAGGTCTCCCCCGAGCCTCCTCTTCTCCAGGCTGAACAGCACCAGCTCCTTCAGCCTCTCCTCATAGGACTTGTGCTCCAGTCCCAGTCCCTTCACCAGCCTTGTTGCTCTTCTCTGGACCTGCTCCAGCACCTCAATATCCTTCCTGAACTGAGGGACCCAGAACTGGACACAGCACTCGAGGTGTGGCCTCACCAGCGCTGAGTACAGGGCAAGAATCGCTTCCCTGGACCTGTTGGCCACACTGTTCCTGATCCAGGCCAGGATGCCATTGGCCTTCTTGGCCACCTGAGCACACTGCTGGCTCATGTTCAGCTTCCTGTCAATCCAAACTCCCAGGTCCTTTTCTGCCTGCCTGCTCTCCAGCCACTCTGTCCCCAGCCTGTGGCGCTGCAGGGGGTTGTTGTGGCCAAAGTGCAGGACCTGGCACTTGACTTTGTTGAACCTCATCCCGTTGGAATCAGCCCAACTCTCCAGCCTGTCCAGGTCCCTCTGCAGAGCCCTCCTGCCTTCCAGCAGGTCGACACTCCCCCCCAACTTGGTGTCATCTGCAAATTTGGTGATGGTGGACTCAATCCCCTCATCTAAATCATTGATAAAGATATTAAACAGAACTGGGCCCAACGCTGATCCCTGGGGAAAAGTGAAAATAAAAAAAAAAAGGGAAAAGAAAAATAGACTGGTCCTGTAGTTTTAAATGTTTAACACGTCTGTAGTATAGAGACAGGATGTACCAGTTTAGAGATAAATCTCACATGTTGGTGGTCATTTTCTAAATCCATAACACAGATCTATCTCTTCTCATCTGCTCTTTATTTCCTTTGTCCCTTCCAGTCAACTCTCTTCCTTAACTTCTTTTGCAGAAAATTAAATATGTCTGGATAAAGCAGAATGCCCCACAGGGGCATCTAAAAGGTATTGCCACTTTGCCTATGACTAATAAACAAAATACCCCTCCGAATCCTTCTTCTCTTACCACCACATTAACAGAAGTTCATCTTCCACATTTCCCTTTGTTGCTTTTCATTGCTCTCCACACTCAGAATCCCTGTCTTTGCCAGTGTGAAATTACCAATTCAAGCAGTGCTGGGAAAGCAAATGGCACTCCTGCCCATGTCTGACTAACCTGATACTCCAGATTCCACTCCAGAATTGCAATTTTTCAGTGCTATTCATGCATTACTTTTTTTTTTCTCTGAAATACTGAGGATGCCTTTGCCAGAGGGAGGAGGTAGGATTTGAGGAGTAAAAGTCATTCAGAAGCTGACACTTGTTCACCTCTCAACTTTTCTCTTAAAAAATCAAACATGATTAAAGGTTTGTTTTTATTCTCAGTGGAGTTAAAATAAATTATTATAATGAAAGATCAATGTGCTTTTCAAAAATATAAAGAATAATGACTTCACAGAGTTCATAGTCAGTCTTGTGGGTTGATTTCCTCCTTGAAGGCATATTTCATTTAAATAGATTCCTAAAAGTTGGTTAATGTAAATGGGATCTATATGTAATGTTTCAGTCCTTAGCTCTGTTCAAAAACAAGACAATAAAATTTACAATGAAAAACAATAAATAAATATTTAGAATTATATATATATATGTATCATTATATATATATATAAAATATATAATATATATAAATATTTATAATGTTTCTTCATGCCTATTTCTTGTACCAATCTTCTTAATCACCATTTCTATTTCATTTGATAGCACTGTATTTTGTCATTAACAATCACTGAATGAAGTTTCTTCCATGCCAGACTGTCTCAGTTTAACAAGATAGAAGTGTTTGCTAAGGAGGATGAGTTATGAGGAAAACCAAACTTTCTCCCCTAAGCAATTGTAAATCCAAAATTAAGAGTCTCCAGTTGAGGAAATGTGGAGAAAGAAAAAATAACAGCCCTTTATTAAAGAATATATGCGTATAGGTAACACAACAAAACAAAACAAAACAAACAAACAAAAAACCCCCTCGCCCCATGAGTTCTGCACCGAAACCCCGTCCTTCCCCCTGAGGGAGAAAAAAAAATACCAAAACCTAAGTTCTCACTACCCCCCCACCCTGGCAAGACAGTCATTAAGGTCTAAGCCAAGCATTCACCAAAACCTGAAAAACTCATCTCCACCCCAGCCAAGCAGTTGGTGTGAAAAAATTTACCAGAAGTTAATGAAACAAGGAAGAAAACCTACAAAACAAAGACACAAACAAAAAAACCTACAAAACCAACCGACCAACCAACAAAAAAACCAACCAAACAAAAAAAAACCCAACCAAACAAAAAAACAAACAAAAAAACCCCACAAAAAAACCACCACCACAACAACAACAACCACCACTTAAAACTGAGTTTAGCACAGAGCAAGTCATTTCAGTGCCTTTCTCTCCAGCAGAAAAGGAGCAGACCTCATAAATTTTTATCAGCAGTTTCTAGAGAATCATTAATGACTGAGCTGCCGCTCTTCGCCTAGTTGTAAATTTGATCTTCCATTCCCAAACATCTGTGCTGACCTTCTGGCATGGAAAGCAGACTGTGTCACTTGGAACTTTCTCTGCAGGTCTTCTGAGAAGCTGATGAGGAAAAACCATAGAATTGCAGAATCAGAGAAAGGTTTGAGTTGGAAGAGACGTTAAAGTTCATCCAGTTCCAACCCCCTGCAATGGGCAGGGACACCTTCCACTAGACCAGGTTGCTTGGCTTTGATTCTCTTATGCAGAATGGAGATAAATGTACTGATTTTTTATAAAATGATAATGTAAATGTCCCCTTCACTTGCATCACTTCTGCAACTGCTGCTGCCAAAGACATCACCATTCAGACTTTCTTCCAGAGACTTCTGGAAGCAGCAGAGAATTCCTCGTGGACTGGCATGTCCACCTGAGAAGGTGAGTAGCACTCATCAACTGCTCTGCATGTTTGCATGAAGAAGTGTGAAGAAAATTGTCACTGTATATTTAGCAATTGAAGTATCGACACAGTTCGTTGTCTGTGCATCTGCTCCAGTGTCCCAGCAGAACACAACACTATGAGATACAGCAGAGCAACAGCTTGCAAAGTACAAACATGAGAATTACAAGATTCCCAACAAAATTCCATCATAGCAAGAAAGTGTCAGGGAGAACAGGAAATGCATTCAAAGTTAGGAAAATCACTGAAGGCGTATTGAAAAAAAAGAACTAGGAGAACAAACAGAAGTTACTATTGCCGTATTTCAAGTCAGCACTAGGAAAGAGGTCTTCCATCATCCCCATATCACCATTGGCCAATCAGAGCTCAGATCAGTCCAGTAGTCCAATTACCTAGGTAGCCTCATTTCCTCGGGTGGTAAGATTGTCAGAGAGATAGACAACAGGTTAGCAAAGGCATACAGTGCTTTCAGAAAACTCCATAAAAGAGTTTGATGTAATAAACACTTGAAGAAAAGTACAAAAATCAGTGTTTACAGAGCCATTGTGCTGACTACTCTTTTATATGGGTCCGAATCATGGGTCATCTACTGCCACCACCTGCGACTCCCAGAACGCTTCCATCAATACTGTCTCTGTACAGTCCTAAACATCCACTGGTCAGATTATGTGACCAATACATCTGTTCTAGAACAAGCAGCAGTCACAAGTATTGAGGCCATGTTACTGAGAACACAGCTGCATTGGGCAGGACACGTCTCAAGGATGAAGGACCACCGCCTCCCTAAGATCTTGCTTTATGGTGAACTTGCCACTGGCTACCACATGAGAGGAGCCCCAAAGAGGAGATACAAGGACTCCCTGAAACAACATCTCAGCCTCGGCCATATTGATCAACATAACTGGTCTACTCTGGCCTCCAATTGGGAGGCCTGGAGACACACCATCTATAATGCTGCTGCTTCCTTTGAGAAAGCATGCAGGATCACTCTTGAGGAGAAAAGACAACGCAGAAAGAATCGTGCCTTGCAGAATATACCACCTAAGGAGTCTTTCTGCTGTGCCTTTTGCAATCGGACATGTCTAACTCGTATTGGCCTTTTTAGCCACCAGCGTGCAAGTAACAAATGTGGATAGAGTCTTTCCCAAATCTTCGTTCGCGAACCCTGGCCATGATGACTAGGAAATTTACCAGCCCCAGATATCAAGCAATCCAAGGGCTTTCTGAATAAAAAATGAGTTATAGAAGTTCACCTCTGCCCATCTTGGAGATCTTCAGATTGCAACAGGTTCATTTTGTGTTCATCTGACAGTAACTTTTCTTGTGAAGAGGCAAAATAGTCAAATGAAGCATTCATTCCTCTTCACCAAAGAATGTCTGCTTCCTGTAGCCATTTCCAACATTCTCTTCCACAGTTTTTGCTTTGTAAAGGCCAAGTGACTGTGTAGATATTTGTCCAGTGGAAAATAGCAAAGTATATCCATCCAGCTAGTTAGTATTAATTTGCTGTAAGCATGTTATTTATTCTTCACCTTTTCAAGCGGTATGTGCCGCAGTCCGAAATGGGGAAAGGATCACACAACCGCACAAAAGGGTTCGAGCGAAGTAGAAGGCTGCTCCGAGCTATCACGCTTTATTCTTCTCAGGGACTCACTTATATAGGGTAGGATGGGGAAGGTTCCAGAACTTGGGGTGGAGATACACCATATATGGAAAGGGTGGGAGGGGCTCAGACCACAACAGCAAAGGGAAGCTCTACAGGGGCTGGGGGAAAGATTTTGGAGACTCTCAGAATAGACTGAACAGTCCCATTCCCAAGCAAACGTGACTCACCAGGTCCTGCCACAGGAGACATTGGATTCATGTTTTACCTACTAGTCTGAGTGTCCTGCAGTGAATGACAGCTCCAGACCTGTCCAAAGCCTGCTGGACTGTGGAGACTTGCTCATGTATTTACAGATGCCATGTGCATTTCCCCCTCCTCCTCCCCAGTAAGCTCTGTACATCTCTATCAATTCCAAGCAAAATGCTGGATGCCAAGTCACCACCAGGTACGTGTCAGCGTTTCTTAAACACACTCTGTACACTCGCGTTAATTTTACATGGCTGTGGTTTCACTGCTGGGGAAATGCAAATGGCAGCACATGGCATTGCCCTGTGGGGAAGCAAGAGAAACACTGCATATTTTAGTAATGCAGGATTCATTTTTCTTGCCTTCATAGACTCCTTCGCAATTTTTTGCTGCATGGGCAGTTTCTATGCCACTTCTTACCTGCCTAAGGCACTCCTCTATAGGCGAGGTTTTTTACACACGACTTATAAATCTCTGAGTTTTAAAAACAATGAAAGATGGGTTTTCATGGCAGGGGAATACTTTTGCCAAAAATAACGCCCTGTAATATTTAAAAAAACAACAGCAAAATCCTTCTTCCCTATGGATCAATCTGTAGAGTGTAGAGAAAGGCTCATACAGCATTTTGGTTCTAAAGCTTGTGTACTCTCAGTTCAAATGTCCTATTACAGGGCTGAAGAAACAGGATCAAACTGGTGCTGGATGAAAACTCTACTTGATTTGTAAAGATAAAAGGAACATGACTCCCACAGGCAGCTATTCTTACTCTAATGTGGGAAGAAGTTGCAGCAGCTGAGTTTCTGTGGCAAATTGATGTTCCCAGCGATGAACAGCAATCAGGTCTGGTGAAGCACAAGGTTAATGTGATTGCAGGGGAACATCAAGAGGAGAGGGTGAGGTAAACCTGCTGGTCTGATGGAGCACATTTCTTGCTGTATCAGTTTGTTATAGCCATCATCTGCCTCTGCATTTCTCTGCCCATTTTTCCATAGTATTCACTTAAGAGTCCTTTACCAGCAAAATCCCCAAGCATGAAGACTCCATACTTCGCACATCCCATGGCCACAGAAAAAATATCTGTGACAGTTTGATGTTCCCTCAACCCCTTGGTCTCAAGACCAGTGGCTTGGCATCATTTATTTGAAGCAAAATAAGTACATACTTGCTATATTTTCCACATGCAATAGTTCACTCATGTCTTCTTGCCTGATGTCAGCCAGTAGTGATAGAACGTGAGAAACACATCAGCTTGCCTAAGTACCCAATATTTTCCTTTTTCTATCTCACCAATTTCCAGATATTTGGCAGCATCCTGCTCCCTTCCCAGTATCCTAGAGTTTTCAGAGGGTTTCATCTGTCTTGTGGGGTTTTGTTTTTAACAACATCCTGCTTTTTTTCTTGTAAGTTTTGATCTTGTTATATACAATACATCTATCACTCCCAGATGTAAACAAAACTAGTTTAGGCACACACGATATGAAGGACTGTGCTTTTCAATTCACTGTGAAAAAACTGAAACACTTCACTGTAAACAAACAAACAAACAAACAAAAATAAAACCTACAGCAACAGACCAAAGAGTAACAATAATTTTTTCAGAACATAACATGGGTGAAGCAGAGAAGCTTAACTTAAATGAACAACTCCATTTTTATTCATAGTCCTAACTTTAAAAAAAAAAAAACAAACAAACTCTCCCTTGACTAGGTGATCAAACAACATAAGGACTACAGGATTTATCATAGTTAAGAGAAGCCAGTGCCATAGATGCTGCTTCAGGAACAGATGTAAAAGTAGCATATATTCCACTAACAGAAACAAAAGGTTGAATATATTTTAATTACTTCCAAATATCTCGCCAAAATAATGCCCTGTTGGATACACGGCTTTTGCCACAAATTCAGCATTGATGAATTTTGCTAATCTACTCCTCTTGTTGAAGAAATATGTTGAACAAAGAGGGAAGAAACCATGCTCAGGTGTTCCCCTCTCCCCAGGGTAAGAGGTTCGCCAGTTCTCCCCAGGTATTCATACCAGAGGATAGTTTTGACTATACCTCAAGGTACACTGACAAATCTCATACACTAAAGAGCTGGCCTACACCCCTCTCTCTGCATCTGATTATTAGAAAGGAGTACATTCCAGATTTTGATATTATTGCCAAACAATGGACTTAGAATAAATTTCTACTGATAGAAGAAAAAAAAAGAAAGAAAAACCAAACCAAAACAAAAAAACCACAAACACACAAACAAAAACTAAAAACAAACAAAGAAAACCCCCTAAGTTTTTTATTAGTTACTCAGTACCCAGCACCGTACCCTCAATGATTTATACAGCACAAGATAGCACCTTGAAATTTATATACATGTGTCAGTGGCCAATCTCTTCAGGGAAGCTCTTTCTGTACAGAACTTGAACACGTTCTGGCATTTGTTCTGTTTTCATGCAGAGCAAAGACTTGTTTTTGTGGATTTGTGGGAAATTCAGAGAAGAGAAGTTACAAAAAGCCCAGAAGTTTCTGTTAAGTGGGAAATAAAATTAGAGCACACCTCAGTTAATCTGCAGTGTGAAACACACCTCCCAGTAAGTCAGTAAGAACAGTGATGGCTTGTGCTATAGTCCTCTGGGCTAGTAAATCCAGAAATAATTTCTGTTCCATGGAACACTCTAAGTGCCCTTCACATCAGTATAGAATAGAGTGCATTTAGATGTCTTCCGCAAAGAAGGGTCTCAAGTCTGCGTTGCCCCTCCCGAGACTAGAGGGGGAACCAAAGTGGAAACCACCAGCACCTCCAGAATTTTTAAATGAATTATAAAGTAGAAATTAGTTCCAGAATGACACTGTGATATTTCTTAAAACATCTTAAAAAGAGTGCTCAGTTTTAATATTTTTTAATTCTTTAACAAATCTATACCAAAAACCAATTCTATGCTGAAAATAATAAATTCTAATGGCACAATAAGGCTAAATAAGGCAAAAGTTAAAAAATACTGAATTTAAAAGGTTATATATATATTTGCACTATAATAATATAACTATAATATCTATATAATAACTATAATATGTACTATAATAACATATTCTCTCAATATAGTACAAAATTATTATGTCAAGCTTGCTGCCATAATACATGGAGAACAGGATTTTTAGAAATTCAGAAAAGAATAAGGCATAAAAAAAATTTTGTGTGTGAAAATGATTTGTATCATCTTTTCATAAACTATGTTTCCTCTGATTTTGAAGATTTCCATATCAAAGATACAGGGCTTGATTAGTCAACACTTCTTAAGCACAAGCTTTTACACAGACTCTATCCAGCTTAGTATTTTTAAACCTGTGGTAAGCATTTAAAAATAAACTCTAACACACACAGAAAGAGACAAAATTAAAGTAACATAGCAAAAACATAATTTTGGGGCCTGGAAACAGGTGGTGAGAACTGATTTTAAAACATAGGTTCAAAAACTGACCACTTTTCCTCTTAGAGATGCTCTCCCCTACCCAGAAAGACATTAAAAAGGGAGGAACATCCACCACACTTTTGAGAAAACCAGTATATTTATGAATCTTTTTCAGGTATTTAAAACATTGTTTTGGATTGAGTTGCAAATTTTCCTTTTTCACTCACACCACCATTTGGGGGATTATGTAAGTTGGACTCTCAGAAATTTTAAAGTTTTAAAGTTATTTTTCTATTGCAGAGACTATATAAAACTATATAAAACTGTTAAACAAGTAAAAATAAAGGGAGAATAAAAATTAGTAATTCCTTAAACAGGACAGACACTGAAACTCATTTTACTTGTATGATATTCAATAAAAAGCTTCTCTTCTGCCACTTCAAGAATCTTAACTACCAAATAAAAGAAAATGTTTAAGTGTTTATTTGGATATTTTCAACTGTTTTCATACTTACGCATAATGTAATTGGTTTCTAGCTAATCTGATTGTAGTAATTTATCTTGCATACCACAAAAATAAAAATAGCTCCTGGGGAGTTTAAATTGTCTAGCAGTGAAGCTTATATGGGTGCAAAAGTCTATTATCCTTCAGTGCTGCAGAAATTAATGCTTAAATAAGGTTAAAATGTCTAAACATATTCAGTCATCTAAAATTTTGCCACTAGAAATATTTTTTCATTGTGAAAGAAAAGTGGTCAAAGAACTAAAGTGTGAAAGCATAATTTATTTGGCTACAAAGTTTTATGAGAGAAACATAATAATAATAATAATAATTTATAATATTGAATGTCTTTCTTTATCACAAGCCAATGTTGAGTAGATGTCAAGCAGTAATTCTGATTTTAATTTCTCTTTAGAGCAGTACCTGTACTGTACTCTGACATTTCACTGGGCATTAGTCCACAAGATATAATGTGATTTCTCTCACATTAAAATGTGTGTGTGTTTCTTGAGTGAATTTGATAAGGATTCTGTCTGCTGACAACTAAAACAGTCAACTCTTTGGCTGTCAAGAAACCTTGTTGAAAGCAGTGACTCATTTACAGACAAACTGGAAGTTTTCATAGTCACTGGCTAAACCCACATAAAATATGTGCTTGACAGGCAATTTTTCACCACTACGAATTTCATCAATGTCTTCGGGACCTCTCTCAAAAAAAACTTTGAAATACTAATACATTATTTCCTCATTTTTTAGTTTCTTCTAGTACTCCACATTATGATTTTGGTTGGTATGTAAGGTTAAAACCAGTTCCTGATGGTTGATTCAGGGAGGGACTGTATTCTCTGCTTTAAGCCATGGAGGTTTTTCACACTTTTTTTCTTGGGCAAAGTGGGGATAGACCTCTAGGAAATCTAATTTGAGCTTCATTTCTACAGTTTTCTATGGATTTTATGGGGTTTATCTCATTATTAAATTATCTGAATAGAGGATCTCTTTTTGTTTAATGCATTTCAAGATATATGGAGATGGAGGCAATGCTACCTTCTAGACAGTACTTATTAACTGGTGATTAATTTAATTGAAATTTCTCATATTTTGTGAAAGTCTCTCTCCCTTAAGAGAACTGTGAGTACTCTTGGTCGTTCTTGCTTTTTAAACACCAATTGAGATGCATATACAGATGTATGGATGTATACAGGGAAATGATATTTTAGATCAGTTCTGTTTCTTCAACTTACTTCCTTGTGGCATTTAGTTCAATCTTGCCTTGTCTTTGGTCTCAACCTGTAACTCAGATTTCCTTCCCCATCATTCACCATTGTTTGGCATAAGTTGCAATTCCAACTAATATCTTTCACATTTTTCATATATTTTTCCATTTCATGACTTTATTTTTGTGGGCACCTGTGCAAAGAACAGTTTCAATCAACCAGTGTTGTCTTGGACCCCAATTTTCAATCAAGTTCATGCAAACACCTGTTGCTGCATGAGGCTTTCATTGGTTTTAATCAGTGAAAAATTCAGGTGAAAATCAGTCAAAAGCACCATATTTCTATAGAATCCAGAAAAATTATGCAGTTTATTTGTCTGGGAGCAGGGAGAGACAGGGACGTAGTTCACAAACTGGGTGATTAGAGCACTTTTTGGAGGGGTAGACTGAGAGGTTTTTATTGTAGTGATTTCTCAGTATTTTGTTCAATGTGAATTGGCTTCAAATGACAAAATTATACTTTAAAAAGCCTTTTATCCTGAAAGTTCTCCAGGAAAATAGGCATCAGGGTTCAAATCAGCACAAACAGAACAGGTTATTGAACAAATTCCTATTTGAGTGTCAGTGGCTATAATACACAATTAAAAAACACTGACCTGCTGCAGCCTCTTCATTTTGCAAACTCTTCTCACAATTCATTTTGACTACTTCAATTCCATTCAGGATTTGTGAAATGCAAATTAAACTTTTTGTTTCAGGCTGAAAGGAAACAACATGCACTTCAGCAAGGTTAACCTGGCACACAGCCATCCTCCAATTTCTATTCACCTGATTCTTCAACCCAGCTGAGCACTAGCAGCACCTCATCTTCAAACTGTAACAGAATTCTCTGCTGTAAAGAGACCAGTGATACTAGCCATCAAATTTTTATTTCATAAAAGCTTGAGAGGATTCCATGTAATCTGGGAGGAATATCAACAATGTCTCAAACAATTGATTTATTAGCTTCACTGTTTTAGCATGAGCCCTTGGTTTGTTACAAAGGGTCTTGGTGAAACACAGTAATTAAGCAATATACAGCAGGAACAACACACTTTTAATGGATATGGATAATGGGTATCTAACAAGAATGGATGATGTCACTCATATCTGTATTGAATGTGTATCCCTAGGGAGGGACAGACATCCTAAACCTTCATATAAAAGAAGCCAATCTAAACCAGATATAAAAATTAACCTTCACCTCTTCAAAAAGTGGGGAGAAAAAATGAAAAAAAAAAAAGGAAAAAAGAGGCACCAAAATGCAGCATGTGCGTTTTCTTGTAATTTCACTGGATTTAGCTGGTCTGAAAGGAGTGTTTATTCATGGAGTAAACAACTTCCTTTAGCAACCACATAAATCTGATCTGTACATCCTTCACTGCTCTGGGAAAGAATAAATTTAAGTCTCAGCCTTCAGGTCTTTCTGTACTATCTATCATGCCTGAAGTATTCACTCTGAAAACTTTGTTTTGGTATATTCAATAAAATCCTCTTCTGGTCACTCTAAAACCTTATTAGGTATGACTAAAGCTGATTTTTTAAAATCTATATTATAGAAAAATAACTACTACAAAACTAAAACCTTTTAACAGTCCTTACATTTATTTCCTTTATTTTATTAAAAAGTCAAGTAAGTGAACAAGTGAACTTGGCATACAGTAACTTACTGTATTCTTCTTAATACTCTTCAATGTCTAACTTTCCTGAATCTAACTCCAGTTCTTTTCAGGGAAAAAAAATATTTTCCTCTAATTAAAATATAATTTTCACCCAAATGAAATTTTGGCATAGAACACATCTTATATCCTCAAAAATAAAACACACACTTCTCCAAGAAAAATTACTGAAGTAATTAATAGTGCTAGGCCACTTTGCAGCCAAAAAATATACAAAGTGTTAAATTCTAGATTGCTGAATTGAGAAAAAAGTACTTTGGTGCTCATGTGTTTGCTTTTGATAGCCAGAATTTTCCCAAGAAAAGCAGCCTTCCTGATCAGCCTTAGAATACTTCAACAATACCTAGCTGACATTAACCAGTATACAGTTTTCCTCTGACTTCCTATAAATAAACCCACTATATTTAATAAAAAAGGAAAATTGCATACTTGTCTTGCAGGTTGGGATGTTGGAAAGAATGGGAAACCTTCGTTTTATAAATCCTGATGACCTGGGGAAATCAGACTATGTTCTACAATCTTCGGCAAAACCACAGAAAAAAATGTCTATACAGCCCTAAACTATCATCTTCTGGGGAAAAAAACCCAAACCCAAACCAAAACCAAATCCAAACCAAAAACAGCCTTGCTATTTGGAATACAGTTACACTCATGCATTTCTTATGCCTCTAGGGTAGTTGATAGTAGACAAGTTTTCTCTGGAAATAATCTATGCAAACAGAGAAAGAAAAAACAGGCATAATTCTTTGGCAGATAAAAAAATCATCAGGAACAGAATCTGGTTTTAATCCTTGTCTTGTAAAGTAATTATACACTGGCACTTTAAAAGAACCTGGAGAAATAAAGAGCCATCATTTGTAGCACTTTATCTTTTTTCCATTTCTTAGTACCAGGAGTTTGTGGGTATTTATGTTTGACCTGCATGGAACTTCATTGCAAGGCTAATGTAATCTCCACTACTAAATGCATCCTGGAATTACAGCTATGGTAATGTCTTCCCATAGACCCCATCCTACGATCACCTAATGAAGTATTACTTGTAAAGAAAACAGCTATTACAACTTTTTTTTTGATTTCTTGGTGATGCTATTTGATCCCACCCAGATGTTCTCAAGATCAGTCCTTCCATGAGCAACTGCCACCAGCTCCAGGATGAAGGAATCTGTCCAGATGCTAGTTTAAAAAAAAAAACAAAACAAAACCCAACCAAACAAACAAACAAACACACACACACATGCACAAAAAACAACAACAACAACAACAAAAAGCACACCCAGGCAGCAGAAATATGTGATTCTGTTTAAATACGTTTAAAGATTTCAATGTAATTTTTGTCTTAATACATCTCTTAGACATGAAAGTACAGGTTTGGAAGAACATAATCTTTTAAAGATGTTTGTTTCTAAGAGTACTGTGAAGTTTACATCTCTTGGGGAAAAGACTTGCTTTTAATGAAGTATAAATCAGTTAAAATTACATTGAATCATAATTTCTGCAGATGGGCTATTCTCCAGCTTTAGGCAAAACATTACAAACGTCTGCTTCAATATATCTACTGTACCTCACTGGTCTACCGATGTGTGGTAGTTTAGTCTATGCCTTCCTTGGTGACCAGTTTGTAACCAAGGAAGTGCCCAGATTTACCCAGTATTCCCTACAGTTTTTACGTAAGCCAGACTATAAGAAGAAAGGAGGAAAGGCCTCCCCGCTCTTTCCTTCCGGTGGCTTTGGAGGTGCAGTTTTCCTTGCTGTTGAGTCTGCCGGGTTGGGGAGCGAGGCCTGGTAAGGCCTTGCCGACCTTGGGAGACAGAGGTTGCCAGCGGTTGTTCCAGCGTGACTCTCCATTGTCCCAAGGAGAGCAGTAAGATATTCTTTTGCTAATTCTTTTAGTTGCTAGATCTTGGGCTATTGATCGTGTATATTTTATTTTGTTTGTGTTCCTTTTTCCATTCCCCCTTCCCTTTCCCTTTTCCTTTTGAAATTGTATATATATTTCAATTGTATATAACTGTAATATAAGTGCAAATATATTTATATATATTGCTTTAGCTGTCTCTCTCTCATTTTGGTTCTCTTGGGTTTTTTTTCCCTCTTCTCCCTGAGGTTTGGGGGGTACTTCTTGTGGTAAGGTTTGGAGACTTGGCAGGGAGCCAGCTTCAAACCATATCACGATGTTATAGCTTTTACTGTGTTTTTAAATGGCTCTGTTTGGATGTATATTTTGTGATATTTAAAAGCAGCAGGTGTATACCTGGGCATTTGTTTCAAAGAATGATTACAGCTATGGAACATAATTGGCATATTCCAAAAATACTCCGATTTTTATTGGTTTACTGTTAAATGTTCAGGAAATCAGTAGGACAGAATTTTTCAGATACCAGACTGTGAAGTTCCCAGGAAAAATCTAAAGTTTTACCTTCATACTTGGATTATTTGGGCAGAAAATCACACACTGTGCCATAACACAACAGGTTTTTCCTAGTGCTGACAGTACAGGATAGTCCAGTGAAAGTGACTCAAGATTTTATATTTTACACATTCCTTCAATGCCTCTAATGTCATAATTACATTTTAGTTATAAAAGCACAACAGCTGTATCAGGAGTGTTTTATAAAGCAAGCATTCAAAGAAAAGTTCCTACAGCTTTCATCACACACATAAAAATAGCTGAATATTGCAGTTCTTGGATTCATCATGGCAATGGACTACAGCCTGGGAGTTCTGTAACGCAAGGGCTAAAGGAAGAAACAGGTGACTGCATGTGGGGATGTATATTTATCTATAAGCATATTTATCTATGTGCATCCACAGGCAATGCTTTATTTACAATCCTTTGCTGGCAGAGGTCTTTTTGCACCTGTTCTCCATCCCTTACTCATAAACAAAAATTAATATTTTGGAGAATAGCACAGAATCACAGAATGTTTTGCGCTGGGAGGACCTAAAGAACATCCAGTTGCACCACCTGCCATGGGCAGGGGCACCTTCCCCTAGAGCAGGCCTTTGTGATGCATCGAGTGCGGCCACTGTGACCTCGCTGGTGATGGTGGCTGAGAAAATTGTGATGTCACAAAGGGCTCCACCCTGGCTCCACTACAGAAGGGGCCTGGGAGGCAGAAGGAGCCTTGAAAGGAGGGAAGGAAGAAAGAAAAAGAAAAAAAAAAGAAAAAGGAAAAAGAAAAAGAAAAAGAAAAAGAAAAAGAAAAAGAAAAAGAAAAAGAAAAAGAAAAAGAAAAAGAAAAAGAAAAAGAAAAAGAAAAAGAAAAAGAAAAAGAAAAAGAAAAAGAAAAAAAAGAAAAAGAAAAAGAAAAAGAAAAAGAAAAAGAAAAAGAAAAAGAAAAAGAAAAAGAAAAAGAAAAAGAAAAAGAAAAAGAAAAAGAAGAAAAAGAAAGCATTTGCATTACTTAAAATGTTATTTTGCCAATAGAACTAGACCTGAGTAAAATACATTTATCAAAACTGGTAGCTATTTGGTTTAAAAAATCCTGCCAATTAATGTTGCTGTGATGTATTGATTTTCTTCACAGTGATTAATGAGTGCACGTAAAGCAGTAGAGCCTGGGCTTATGGCTGTAAAAGAGAGAAAAATATTCTAATTGGGTAAAAAAGTATAGACTTAATGCTGCCAAAGTATTATTTCAATTCAGTTTCACTGTTCACTAACATAACCTCAGCAAATTAAGCCAAACTTCATACCTCCCTAGTAGAAGAAGCTTCAAAGTAACAACTCTATTTGGAAAAAACAAGTTTGGAATAAGTAAAAGTTATATTCCTAAAAACAGCAGTATCTTTTATGAGGTACCTGTTCAGCAATTAGCACTGGTTGCAAGAGTCTTAATGAATACCTTTGGGAGCTTCTAAGTTAGGAATATTAAAAACAATTTATTAATTACTTATGGATAATGAATGCATTTTCAAAAGGTTCTAATAAGTGAAGAAATCATGCCTCTTGTTACACACCCCAGATTTCCCAGATGAGTTTTGGATAAGCCCAGAACAAACAGAAACTGAAGGACAAGGATGGACCTAAAGCTCAACCCACCCCTGTGTTTAGTGCCTCAGTCTCACCAAATTCCCAACCAAGGTACTTCAGCCTCACATGTCTTTTTTGAACACACTTGTCTCTAAGTTCAAACCCAAGTTTTTGTAGTTGAGCAAGTCCCACCTATTAAAAATATCTGGCAGGTAAATATTTTAAGGGTCTAAGTGAAGGCTTTCAATAGCACAGATACTCTTTCCTTCTGGTTCACCCTTTCTGTTTTCCTCTTATTTGTCCCTTTTATCTCAGTTTTCCTTCTATCCATCTCTTCCATTCATTTAGTCCCTGAATGGCTCATCTTCCATCATTCATCTTCCTTTTCAACCGTCATTGCAAAACTCCTTTTACCTCCTCTTTCAAGAAGGCTATAACTGGAACAGGACATTTACACATTGCTTTGGAGCTCTTGTAGAAAATGTATGAACTTTTCCAGGAAAAAAACTGCAAATGATAATGAACTTATGATTACAGAAGAAAAAAGTTCTCTAAGGCTAAACAACAATGGAGTATTCAGCATTTCTAGCTTTTTTTTTTTTAAATCTGCATTTATATTCTTTCTGATAGATGATTTTGACAGAATAACAGTTTAGACTGACTCTACTCAAAAAAAAAAAAAGAAAAAAAAAGAGAAAAATAACTGTATTTAAAAAAAATTAGAGACTCAGTAGCCAAATACTGGGAAATAAAAGACAAATATAAAAACTCAAATCCAGTCTCAAGGGTAACTGATAGAGAAGATGCTACAGGAATTGAGAGACCCTGGACATTTCTTAGGGAATAATTTAATAAATCCAGTAAATGGCAGAAGGCACCAGGCAGAAAGTTCTGAAGCTCCACAGAGAATCTTCCAAGAATTCATAACGCTGAAATAATATGCACTAACCAAGGTGAAGATTGAAAAATCTGTGGACAAGAGAAGCACCTTAGTGCCTGCAAGTGACTATAACATTCACTACAAAGCCAATTAAAGACCTTCTTGGGTATCTGTTTTAGTGCCCTGTGCAGTGGTAAGATCTTGCTCCTTAGGAGGTCAGACACCACAGAAGATGCTGCACTCCTGTAAGATTCCTGACATTGGTATGGCAGGAAGAAACTAATCTGAGCCAAAGACAATGTGCTGACAGGATTCAGCAAGAACATTTCAGCAATATCCTTCTGAATCCCAAAGGAAAACAGAAAAGGGGGGAAAAGAAACAAATAAACTAAACACTGCTGCCTTTCTTCAATTATTAAATTTTGTTTATGTGGCACTCGTGTTGGCAAAAAAAACATATCTCTGAAAGAAAGGAATCTAGGGAAAACATAGAGAGACAGAAAAGACTCAGGGAGAAATTTAGAAGGGTTCAATTATGGCAATAATTCATAAAAATTCTAATATATGTCCCCCTCACAGTTAAGTAGGATAAGTTAGATTTATACAAATATTAACAAGGTACTTATAAAATAAAGAGTGCACTTATGCACACATTGCAATAACCAATAAATATCATAGAATTCCACACTGGTTTGGATTGGAAAGCACCTTAAAGCTCATCTTATTCTACTCCCTGACATGGACAGGGACACCTTCCACTATCCCAGGTTGCTGCAAGCCCCATCCAACCTGGCCTTGGAAGATTCCAGGAATAGGGCAGCCACAGCTTCCCTGGGGTACCTGTGCCATGGCCTCACCACCCTCACAGCCAAGAATTTCTTCCTAATATCTAAATCCACCCTCTGTCCGTTTGAATACATCTATTCCTATGTTTCAGTAAAAAAAAAGTCACTGCTCAGGTGTGTGAAAAGCAGAAGTCATAACATAGATTTCTCACAGCTTTAAGATGGATATGGATTTACTTGAGGTGTGCATCCATTTAGAAAGAAGGAAATTCAGTCTCATGCAAAGCTGTGCTTCTTTCCACGCTACAGAAAAGCGTTATTTTGCTTCTACATTTTCATCCAAAATGCTCTTGCAGAATTAAATACAAAGCTTTTGAGTTTATAGGGAATATGCACTTCACATACAATAGCAAAATTTGTCATTCCCTAAGAACTGGATTTAACAACTACTAAAATTTGCTAATCACAACATATAAAAGTACACCACATGCATGGATAGGAACAAGTGCTGGCAGATCACCCCTGTTCTCTCCTCACCCACAGACCTAAAGGGAAGGGTAAAAACAGCTAGCAAACTTCATATTGCACCTTGACTTTTCTCTAAAACACTACTTTTCACTGTAGCCAAGAATCATTATAACCATTCTGGAAAATGTATATGAGAAATAATAAAGGGAGGCACCCTCTCACAGACCCTCCTTCCTGCCTGTTACTTTATACGTGGGCCTGGGTTTCCATTAGATCCTAATGCTCTCTCAAATAAGGTAACACTATGGAAAATGCAGTTTTCACTCTGAAATTACCAGATTTTGTTCATAAAACTCAGTGATAAAATATAGTGAATGATTATTGATATTCTCAAGAACTGTCACCTAAGATTTAAAGATTATCCATCAGACAAAGCTTCAGCATCCAAAATGCTGTCCAAGAACCAATCACCCAGACAGAACAAGTTTAGGAAGGGCAGGTCCTGTCTGACCAACCTGATCTCCCTTTATGATCAGGTGACCCGCCTGGTGGATGAAGGGAAGGCTGTGGATGTGTCTACCTGGACTTCAGCAAAGTCTCTGACACCATCTCCCACAGCATTCTCCTGAAAAACCTGCAACCCATGGCTTGGACAGGGGCACTCTGTGCTGGGTTAGGAACTGTCTGGAGGGCCGGGCCCAGAGAGTGCTGGTGAATGGGGCTGCATCCAGTTGGCAGCCGGTCACTAGTGGTGTCCCCCAGGGATCAGTGTTGGGCCCAGTTCTGTTTAATATCTTTATCGATGATTTAGATGAGGGGATTGAGTCCACCATCACCAAATTTGCAGATGACACCAAGTTGGGGGGGAGTGTCGACCTGCTGGAAGGCAGGAGGGCTCTGCAGAGGGACCTGGACAGGCTGGAGAGTTGGGCTGATTCCAACGGGATGAGGTTCAACAAGGCCAAGTGCTGGGTCCTGCACTTTGGCCACAACAACCCCATGCAGCACTACAGGTTGGGCACAGAGTGGCTGGAGAGCAGGCAGGCAGAAAAGGACCTGGGAGTTTGGATTGACAGGAAGCTGAACATGAGCCAGCAGTGTGCCCAGGTGGCCAAGAAGGCCAATGGCATCCTGGCCTGGATCAGGAACAGTGTGGCCAACAGGTCCAGGGAAGTGATTCTTGCCCTGTACTCAGTGCTGGTGAGGCCACACCTCGAGTGCTGTGTCCAGTTCTGGGCCCCTCAGTTCAGGAAGGATACTGAGGTGCTGGAGCAGGTCCAGAGAAGAGCAACAAGGCTGGTGAAGGGACTGGGACTGGAGCACAAGTCCTATGAGGAGAGGCTGAGGCAGCTGGAGAAGAGGAGGCTCAGGGGAGACCTCATCACTCTCTACAACTCCCTGAAAGGAGGTTGTAGCCAGGTGGGGGTTGGGGTTCTCCCAGGCAGCTATCAGTAAGACAAGAGGGCATGGTCTTAAGCTGTGCCAAGGGAGGTTTAGGTTGGATATTAGGAAGAAATTCTTTACAGAAAGGGTAATGAGGCATTGGAATGGGCTGCCCAGGGAAGTGGTGGATTCTCCGTCCCTGGAGGTTTTTAAGATGAGACTGGATGTGGCACTTAGTGCCATGGTCTAGTAACCACAGTGGTAGTGGATTAAAGGTTGGACTTGATGATCTGGGAGGTCCCTTCCAACCCAGCTGATTCTGTGATTCTATGATCTCCTCATATGTGTCAGCAGTAAAATATAATAGCACAACCAGACATGAAGATGCATACAAATCCTTCTATTTTCATTTCCAGAAGCAAAAAGCCAGTGAAATGCATATTTATCAATGTCATGCTAAGACACACAAGCTGGCCTATAAAACATAAAGACTTAAACACAGCCCTGATGTTGAAAACATTTCAACCATAAATATCAGCTTTAAAAATGTGTAAAGCAAATCTGGAGCATCATTCCAATAAATTAGCAAAAAGGACCTATTGTAGTTACAAAATTTCAAAGTCCAATTTATTTAACACAAAATTAGTCCAACCAGCTGCAGATGTTGTTCACAACAAGCTCCTTGTGTCCAACATCTTTCTTTGAAATCTGGTTTCTCTGAGGCTAAATCTACATTAAAAAAAAAAAAAAAAAAAGGTAAAAAGAGGGGCAATAATTATTTGTTATCTCTTTCCTCTGTCCTTGCTGTTAATTGAATTTCTTCTGGCTAAGGAAAATAGACTGGAAATATCAAATCAGTCACACTTAATTTTATTGAGAACTATGAAATGTAAATGCAAAACAAACATTAAAAAAAACCAAGCTAGAAAGGAAGATTTTGGCATTTTGGAAGATTAAGGATATTTGATGATAGTATCTTCTCCATTGCCTTTAAAATTAATTTCCTCTCCATTATAAGAATTTTATTTGCATTAGCTCTCACAACCTGATTTTGCCTCCCTCTCCCTCCTGATATAAAAGCTGAGATATAAAACAAAAAATTAAAATAAGTTAACATGACAAAAAAATAATTTCTCCAACATGTAACTGGTTGGGAAACATTCAGAACCATGAATGTTTTTTCCCTCAACCTGTTTCTGTATGTTCCTCATTTAGTCAGTCTGACCCATTTCCAAGTCTTACAGAAACTCATATGTTTTTTAACCCTTGAATAATCCCCAAACAAACAACCAACACTGACAGCACCTGCTAATTCAAGGTCAGAAATGTTAGAATAGTAAATCCATGATATTCTGATCTCAAATGAGACTAGAGAAAGACAAGCATGCAAACATGCAACAAAAAATCATTAAGGTATTTAAGTAACATGCATTCATAATTTTATAGTAATGCCATGGGATACTTTTACAATTGATTAAGTGGATATAATTCATTTTGTCCTATCACTGGTCATCACTGAAAAGAGCCTGGCTTCATCCACTCTGCATCCTCCTTCAGCTATTTGTACACAGGGATGAGTTTATCCCTGGACCTTCTCTTCTGCAGGCAAAGTACTCACAGCTCTCTCAGCCATTACTCCTAAAAGAGATGCTCCAGTGTCTTCATCGTCATCAGCATCAGCATCATGGCCCTTTGCTGGACTCTCTCTAGCATGTCCACTTTTCCCTTGTACTGAGGATATGTACACACATGTTGTCTCACATAATATAAACTGACTTTAAAAAGTCAGTTTATTTTTATTTCCTTATCCTACACTCCATTATTTAGCACCCATTTTCAGGAATACTTATAAATTATGAATAATTTACCAGATTTACTTCAAAACTACAAATATTTCAGTAGTCAAAGAAGAAAAGACTTGGATTAAATTATTCTGCATGACTTCACACATATCACAAATGAATCCATACAAAAAATCCAAAATGTACAGTGTGCATAAATTTAGGAATTCTTGTGATTATGTCAGTACAGGCTCATGAGGCAACATTCAAAACAGCAAGATTGTGTGGAGGATGAGAAATCAGACTCGGAAAGGTTCCGAAAGTGGAGAGAAGTTTATGGAAATTAAGAGAAGACATTGCTAAGTTGACTTCAAGGACTTTAGAATGTTTATAAAACTGTTAATGCGTGCATACATTGAAGTACCCCATTTATTCCTATTGCCCAGACATGTTCAGACTTGTTCACCCCTTGTTCCCCTGTTCCTCCCTCTGACTGGCTAGGATTTGCCGCAGTGTGGAGTGACTTGTTATTGGTCCCTGTATGTTTCATTTTCCCTCCTACCTTCCTTAGTTTGTTCCCTAGTTCGTTCCCTCACCTGTCAATCCCATGCTCCACCTATCTTTCCAGCACCCTCCCCCTGAACCCTATAAAAGCAGGCACCCTCCTTCAATAAACTTGCGATAGCCTCAGACCTTCCACCTTGTAAAGAGTCCTTTATTGCTGTCGTTGTCCCATTCCACACCCGGACCGTGGCAAGATTGTTTGCAAGCAGAGCAGCTGAAGAATGCAGATAGAAATAGCCTCCAAGCTTCCATTATTTCTTAGAAAAAGCAAACTCATTTGGCCTTGTTGAACATTTTATGACTTTATCCATTGCCAATTTTATGTAGTTATCAGTATATTCCTATTAAAATACATCCTTTGTGACAAAAACATGCAGTCTATTTTCTGACATGATGTAAACTCTTGCTTTGCAGCACAAAGTATGTTTTTTGAACACCTGAAGAAAAAAATGGCTAAAGTATACAAAAAACTATTCCCATGGACACAGTCTGGGGCTGAGATAAATTTTATCGGTTTCATGCTTGCATAATTACAGCTACGTATCACATGGTTTATAATGTATGTGTGGTTGGCCTAATCCACACTGTCATTTTTCACTTATTTCCTCCTTTGGAAACATGGTGAACTAGTTTACTACTTCTTGTATTTTTAATTCTCTACCTCAGCTTAAAAAGGTTAAAAACATCTTGGATGAGTGTTGGAAAACCACATCATATGCTGGTTATTGTTTTATTAAACTATAATCAGTTTCAGCAAAGACTATGACATTAGTCATAGAGAACTTATGTAGATTTATACTAAGTATAGTTTACAGAGCTATTCTAAAGGTATCAATTTATTTAAGTATAAACTTCCAGCTTATGAAGCATTATCCAGAAAGTTTTTTCCCCATTGAACTTCAAAATGTTTATATATGGCATGATGCCATTTATAGATGGCACTAAGTAAAAGCACACCATGTTGAGAAAACAATTTCTATGGTAGTACAGAATATCAGAGACTTGATACAAAATTATAAAACATGGATTTACAATTAAAAAAATTATTATGAACTCGAGTCTTACAGTGGTCAGTACAGGATCCCTAAATGAAAGGGGAAAAAAGCAACATTTACCAAGTACCATATGATGTAAAAAGACACATATGTGTATACACAGAAACATAAACATCAGTGGAAGGGAAGAACACACGCAGATTCTTTCATTTAAACCCTCAAAAGGAACTTCTACCGAAATACTGGTGATAAGTAGAACCTTTATCAGTAATCAATAGATATTTTTTCCTCACTGATTTCATTACCTCTGAACTAAAATGTTGTGAATTCCTTCTCATGTGCTACCCCTCTGCTTCTTCTTTAAAACAAAAAATCCTTACATAAATGATACTACTGAAATGGCTGGAGATTAGGTGTCCTAAGGAACATAAGGAAATACCAATAAAAATTGAATCAGATTTATGAATATGTTTCTTACAAAAAGTTTCAGGTCCTTAAAAGACTAATCTTTCTGGTTTTCCATACATAAACTTATTAGACAGGCATCTTTGGTTCTAGTGTTAATTGGCTATTTGGATGTGCACAGAGCAAACTGCCAGCACCCTCAGAAACAAAAGCATGACAGTATCTAGTTTCTGTCATACTGATCTGTATTCAGAAATAAAGAGAAGGAAACAATACACAATAATTTAATTTTATGAATGTCAGGAATGACAGCGCACTCTAATTTTGTATCTGTCTCAAATTATATCTGAGCCAAATATTTCATTTTAAGAGTACTGTTAAATCTTTTCAAAGGCCTTGTTTTATGTGTTCACAAAATAACTCGCTATTTTTTAGTTTTCAGGAACAGTAATTGCTGTAAATCTTGTAAATTAGCATGAGTAGTACCAGGAAGACACTCTGTGAAAATTCATCTACATTGTTGCTGGAATATTTATTAAGTACTAAAATATTTAAAGGAAACCTACAACTACTAAAATTCAAATTACATTTCACCTGAGAAAGCCTTTCTTATACCACTTAGTATTATTGTTTTGTCACTGTATAAGGAAGCATCTAATCCAATAACTAATCTTGAGTGGAAAGATTTCTTTTCACTAGACAGTTGAATGAAACCATTATATTAACTGGATATCCCCTATTGTGTTTTATTAGTTTGCACAATAAATTGCACTGTTCACTGTGGTAGCTGACATTTTCAACATTTGCACATACAATAGAAATGTTAGCACCACTTACAAGCTGGTTAGCTCCTGATGGCTTGGTGACCTTCAGAGGTCCTTCAGCCATTTTCCCTGGCTCCTGCTGGAGAGATCACCTCGCATTTTCTCATTATGATCACTCACTTTCCAGTATCCCTTCTGTGTCAGCCTCTTCTAACGGATTCCAGTACAACTGAGTTAGGTGACACCTGTTATTTAAATTTTTAACATTCACCTTCCCTCTTTGCCTCTCTTAGGAGCTCATTTGTATTCTCTGCTCCAGCTGACGGGTGACAGGATTTGACAGTTTGCTGCACAGACCATACACCAATTCCTTCACATATTAAAAGACATTACTCATGTAAAGGCCAACCTCAGAAACTGGATTCTTCCTCCTCTATGAGAAAGTGAGTTGAGAAAAGAACTGCACATACAGACATGACCTCTTCTGTTGGTCCTACAAACAAACATAGAGCCAAGAAAAGGGAAGGAACTAACAGCATTTGGCTTTGTGCAAAGAAAATCCTTAACACAATATATATTAACCTGTGGCTCTTACCTTGTTCCTGTTTGCAGCTAGTTTAGGAGCAAAATCTACAGAAAACAGGGCTGACCAAAGATAACTCAAGGAACAACTAGAATGGGTAGCAATTCAAACTCATCTCATGGAGAACGATGACATGAACTCCTCACATCTTTTCAGTGGTAAGAAGATAAGCATTTTGCAGAGATAAAACAATCACCACATTGCCCATCTTTTGTGAGAGAAAGGCAAAAAACCACGTTTTTTTTATGAGACAACATACCATGTATAAGATGTTTCTCTTTAAACTATTTGCACCATCCTTATAGTTTTGGTGTTTGATTAAAAAACAAACAACAAAAACAAGCAAACAAGCAAAAATCTCAGACAAAGGCAAACAAAATCCCATACCAACAAAAACTCCAAACAAACAAAACCAAAACTGACAGTCTTGATGTTGCAATACACTTTCTCCTGCTTCACGGGAAAGAACAGCTGTCAAAATACTCTGCCCTTAAACCATGATCCACAGGATCTTTCTACATGCATCCCTGTAGGCACTGAATGGTGGAAATCTTTTCTCTTCTGGTTGATATGGCTGTGAAGCAGAGACATTTTTGCAGGCCTTAAAAATAAGTCAACTTGAATTAAAACAGAACAAAGCCAAACTAAAAGAGTCATGTAACATTCAGTTTTCATTTCTCCCTATAAAAGTAAAAAGAGAGCACAAAGTCCTCAGTTTGGGATTCTCTGCTATCTAAAACATTGATGCAAAATTTCATTTCAAACAATAAAAAAACCCCTTGCCAGTAGGAAAGTATTAGTGAGACAGAAAACAAGAACTTGGTGCAAACTCACAGAAAGAGCAGAAAGAGACTCAAAAGTGCAGTTACAGCCAAGCACTAACCATCTTCCTTACTTACTGTAAGTTTGGAAGAAAAAAGGTTACAGGTTATTACTCATCTAGTCAGGTTTATTTCAATATATTAGTAAATAAAGGATGGTTAGTTCCTGGTCTCAAACTACAGTAGAATCTCAGGCATTGTCATGGAACTACCAAGTCTTGGGCTGACTGATGGTCAAATTTCAGAATAACCCTGGTCCTACTGAAATAAATGCAAAATTGTTATTTTGAAAGTCTGCAGTATTTAGGAGTTTTAGATTAGTTCTGTGAGCTCTAACTCTCTATACAGCATTGCCTAAAGACTCTGCACACTGATTACTCCAGTACTCATCACATTTTCCTGTAGCATGAGGTTCTGAGACAACAAGGCTATAAAACCAAAATATTCCCTATTGAGGAAAAAAAACTCAACAAAACTATTTATTTGTTTATTATTTGTTTTTTCATTCATTTTATATGCCCCTGCAGTGATGACCCAAGTCATACACAGCACAACTTGTGGTAACTACGTCAATCCTATCTCACATGGGCTTTCTCGTGAAGCACCTGCATCTTTGGAAGCCCTAATGGTAAGGGGGATACGCTAAAAAACCAGTACATAGCTTTGCTATCAGACAATTGTGACATCAAAAAACATAGTAATAAGCCCTTGCATCACACCAAATAGAACATGTAAGTTCTCTGTTTACATGCACACAGACAAAGGATTGATTTCTCCTCCTCCTCTAGAATGAGATCCAATGACAAGAAACAAGACAAATCATTATCTTCTGATACACTGTCATTTAAGTCTCCTCAGTTAAGGTTATAAAATGTCCGTAGGCAAATAGAAATAGCCAGAAACCACGAAATACTGCTTAGAAAAACTGTCATGGGATTTTTAAATTTATTTATTTACAATTTTTCTGGAAAAGAGGATCATTAGAATATATTGCTAGGGGCACTTTTTACTCAGGGGAAGATTGATACATATTAGGAATGACAGAGAAAGGCACTAAACATCAGCAGCACCCTATCTGCATCTGTGTGTTCTGTAGCAGTCCTGTGGACAAATCCTAATAATCTCTGTGAGTCTCACTCTGAGACTTGACAAGACTCACTCCAAAGATCATACAGCTACACGTATAAGACTAAGGAAGACAATTAGCTTGTTTGTCTTGCAGATCAAAGAGAATAAATTAATATAGACAGAAGCTACTGCTGATCACCTCAAATCTAATTCAGAGATTACATTCAGATTTGGACTTTGTCTCAACAACTCATCTTTCTTTGCTTGCCATAAATTCCAGCATAAACTGAAAAATGTCCCATATTTTTGCTTTATGTGGAAGGAACATAAGTCTCAAGGAAAGCCTCCTAAAGCTGAAGCCGCTATATGATTCTTGAGCAGGGACTTAAAATTTTCTTTAAAGTACAGGGCTATTTGATCTTTGGTGATCAGCAGATATGAACACAGGCCTAGTTCTGAGAGAACAGTTGCAAAATCTCGGCTATCACTTCTGAAAAAATAAAAAGCTAAAATGTCAGAAAATGCTTTCAGAAAGTCCATAAACTAAATGTGGAAGGTAGATTTGCAGAGAACTTTAGGGGATTGTTAAGAACAGTTAGCAGAGTGAGATTTGAAGAGAACAAGAACTTGCACAAAAATATTCTGTGAAAAAAATTAAGAACAAAAAACTATGAGAAGTACACATTGTTATCATCACAAGTATGATGCTGGCATGTAAGATATACAATGTATCACATCGTCAACACTAGTATGCCTCTGCACATCATCCAGGACAACAATTTACTGTTTAAATGTTTTACTGAAAGAAGAGAATGACAGATGTGAAAACACATTTATCCTCTCAACAAATGTAGTAGTCTCAGTAGGAGGCAAAAGAATAAACATCACACAAGGTACAGTAAATATAAACTGAAAGTATTTATTATATTGTCGCTTCTAATTTAAGGAGATTTAACAGGTATTTCCTTATAACATTCGCATGCCCTTTGGAAACTGTGACAATAGAACGATGTGTTACTGTCTCTCTTTTATTTAGACACCAAATCAGATGGATCAGATAAAAACATGGACTCAATTGCAAGGCCAATCCCAGTTTGGTAAGTATGTCAGCACACACTGCCTAGGAAGCGTACTCCAGGGATGCAGAGTGAGGCATTCTGGGTCTTGGAGTCTCCAGAGGTACACTGACACATATGAGCAGCGTGTACACTACTGTCATTGGTCCAGGTGAATCACATGCCCCCCAAGGGTATATATTGGGGGTTTTTCTTTGAAATAAAGGATTTTGCTGTTTGCAATTCAAGCTGCCGGGTCGTGTCTTATTATATTATATTAAAAGCCATACACTGGACTGCCATCCAGTAACATGCCAGACCAAAGAGCCTTGAGAATCCAAGCTGGAATGGTAGCACAGAACACAAGCTGGTGATGTTGATCTCATGGATATGTCATCCATCCCCCTACGACTTCTTTCACTGGTCCCTTTCTCACCTATCTCTTCCCAAATATCCTTCCTTCATGTATTTGCTTCCAGCCCTGGCCCTCTGCTTCCTTCCTGCTTTCTCCCCAAAATCACTGTCCATGCATCAGAGGGATGGAACTGCAGTTTAAGGCAATTCCATAAAACATCAACAGATTAAATGGACACAGGCCGTCTGCCAAGAAAGCTTAGAACAAGACTTTAGATTTGGGGGAAAAGAAAAAGCAACAGAGCACCTCTTCACTCTTGTCCTAGGAGTTGCAATTAGTTTCTACAGTAAACGAAATCCCAGAAAAACAGATGCAAGAACTGGGATGAAGTTGTGGCACACATCCTCAGTCTCAAAAGGCAAGAAGTTTCTGTGTTCTCATCCTCCATGAGCAATTCTCACACTTTAGACATAATCTAAGAGAAAGTGCTCTTGGTGGTAAAAATGTTTTGTATGAGAAGTTGAGCTGATGTCTGACAATATGTATGTAAGTAAAAGCTGTGGGAGAACTGAGCTTCTCAGAGAAGCTTTATATCTCTGCCCAAAATTCCTCCAAGCAGTCAAACTCCGCCTCAGCTTCAAGCAGGTTTCCAGCCATGCATCATATTTATCTGAAAAACTGTTAAACAAGTTTTGTAAGCTGTATTCAAGCAAGACTCAGCAATAGTTACTCAGCCATGGGCTCGTCCTTCCAAAAGCAAAAGCATTCACTGTAGAAATTCCTGCCCCAGTGTCAAGGCCCTGCTCCCCACTTTGAGGAGCCACAGGAGAACATGTGCTACCAGAACAGTGATTATAATGGACCATCAATCTGCTCAATTTTGTGTAACTTTAAATAGGAATTAAACATACAGAATCTCAAAATCTGATCAGGACAAGCCACAAATTACCCTTGATTCAACCTAAGTACCTTTAGGCAAAAGACATTTTTCTGTTTCATATTTCCAGTACTCCAGTCTGGTTATTTTCAAAGACAAGGACCGCTTGCTCTACAGTAACATGACACACTTGAGCTGGATTAAATATGCTGTATTCTTGCAAAGTTAGCTATTTTTACACTCGAATAGTCAAAGCAAAAATTGGCATATCATACAGCCCTAGTCAGAAGTCAAGTTTCCAACTGTGAAATGAAATACTGTGAAGCAATTGAGAACATGCAGTAGAAAAAAAAAAACTACTACTTTTGCCATGTCTAGTTGATAATGATTTCCTTATATAAAATGTATTGAGTTGCTATTTACAAAATGAACTATTTTAAGGGAGAGATCTGGGCTCCTCTGACAAGTTGCTGAAGGTATCAAATTCTTCAGAGAAGCTTTCCACACATCTTCTCAAGACACAGAATAAGACAAAGATGAGATATGAAAAAAAAGATAACATTCTGAGCAAAAGACATTTTTCAAGGTATTTGATAAATACATCAAACATTTGATAAAGTTTGGAGCCACGGAGGTTTAAAAATGACAGTAAGTCCACCTAAGATAAATTCCAGAGTGTGTTTCTTCAGACATTTAAGAGGAATTTTTTTAATATTAGGAACAAATATAAAGCTGATAAAAAAGATTTTAGAAAGTGTTCAGGTAAAGCTCTTAATAAGGATCATGGAATTCCTCTGTTAGGTGACTTGAGAGGAGCTAAATGGCGGGCACAGGGAGCCAAGTTCATGAATTCCAGTGTAAGGAGGGCAAATTTACATTTTCCTAACACAGGCTGGCTGTTTCAGGATCTTATCCTGTAGCCCTCCCACTACCAAAACCCTGCCGCATAAACCTAACACAGCATGAAATTCTCCCATGGTGTCTCAGAGTGGATGGAACAAGCGCTGTGGGTTATTAAAAAGACATCCTGTTTTAGGGGGAGGGAAA
This sequence comes from Chiroxiphia lanceolata, assembly GCF_009829145.1. Lineage (NCBI taxonomy): Eukaryota > Metazoa > Chordata > Aves > Passeriformes > Pipridae > Chiroxiphia > Chiroxiphia lanceolata. Next base: position 40,841,074 of record NC_045671.1, read on the forward strand.
GAAGACACAGAGAGAACATTCCAGGTAGGAAACTGCCCACTATCAGTATCTAGCTTATGCTCCACAAAACTGTTTGGATACATCACAGAAACAGATCCACTGCCAAAACATGTGGCAAATTACTAGACTGAGATTCCCATTAGGAAAACTATCATTTGTTCAGAACTTGGGCGGCATTTGCAGTCTGCAGCTTGGCACAAACTTTGTTGTGTCTCTACTAAATAAATTCAGTGCAGCATCTTCTGCTTATGTCACCATGAAAAGTGTATCACTGAAGGAACTCCTCCTACTCATCTTACTCATTTGACTGATAAGACTTGACTCCAGACTTTCTAGCACAACGATCTTGTTAGTGCTTGTAATGAAGATGATGTGAGTCATCACCACCGACACTTCATTTTAAATTCATATTTAAAGTTAACAAGTCAGTATAGCCTGAATTACACAGAAAATTCATAAGCAAGTCCCTGCCCCTTCAGCATTGCCTGACCAAACAGCCAGTTCTTAAACAAAAAGTATCTGTCCTTTGGCAGACATCAGCTCTTTGTTAACCTCATAGACAAAGGGGACAATGCTGAGGCACAATGATATAATCTGGAGACCACTAGCATATTTCACATTCAACATCTTGAACAGTTAACATTTCATGATAATAATCACTGATAGGTGACACATTCAATTTAACTGGCATATTACAAAAACATCCTGAAAAACTAAGTTTAGATGAGAAATCCGTGAACAGGTCACTGGGGGAACTGACAGGCGTGTAAGTAAATAAATTAGCTTGACTGAGCCGGGATATTACTAATGAATCAAAATATGATAAGAGATGTGCATAGTTTCATGTGATATGTTTACAGGAGGGTGACATACAGAAACAGGCCCTGATTGAAGTTCCAGCTTTGAGCTCAGAGAACTAAGATATTAAATTATTTTTACATCCTCAGTGATGTCAAAATTAAAATTACACTACTTCACCCCCTGTCAACACTGGCATGTCTGCATTAAGTACCTCAGAATGGATTTTTACTGTTCTTTCATCATGGTAAGTGAGAAGTAACCCCATTGGCAGGCATCTTTGTTGTAAAAGACACAGTTAGAAGCTGTTGTGCATGGACTGTCACAAGGGAATTTATAGTCCGACAACATATAATACTTGCAATACTTGCTTAACAGAGGAACAATCTACTGCTATTAGAGAAAGAAAGTAATAATAACTTTGAGGGCTCTTTTCTGCCTCCTTGCATATTTTGAACCACATATTGTCCTGTTGATGGAGAAACCATCAACTAGATTGCAACCCCCCTGATTAAGCAAAACAAACAAACAGACAAACAAAGTATTTTTTTAAGTCCCTTTTTAAACAGCAGAAAAAATAAGCACAGTTAGGGCAGAAAAAATAAGGGCAGTTTTTGGTTTTTACTACCATGTAAATTGACTATTGCACCTCCAAGTAAATTTAGGGCAAATATGTGATTCTGGTGCTCCTAGATATTCCTATACACAAAAAAGCTTCTTCAAGCACAAGCTTTAGCAACCAAGCAATGACTATTACAATGAGATAGTTCAAAATGCCAGTAATTATAACACTGCTTACTGTAATTATAAACTAAATATGTCTTGATGTCTATGATAAAAATATGGAGCTCTACATAGTCCATTTTAGAGAAAGACAGGAAGACAAAATAAATAGTGCAAAATGGCTCTTTCTCACTATGCAAGTGCTTTATTCTCATAAGGCCTCTAAAATAGGTTCTGTGTAACAAACCTTCCATTACATATTTCATACAGAGTTTTGGCAGGTTTAATTAATGCTGCGAAAGATTAATAACAAAAAATAAAAATTCTGTCAGGTTGAAATATCATTGTCAGACACTTATTTCAGCTGCTGAAACATGGTTTTGTACGTACGAATGAGTGTTCACATCCAAAAGGAGTCATTTATATGAAGGTGCAATTTTTGAATTATTTCACGTAAGGTGAAAATAAATTTATCTAGGTATGTTGCCAAATTTGTAATTTTGTCACCATGCACATCCAGCTATAGCTATGCTCAGCCTGCTCTCATGAGTAACATTATAAATTCAAAGTTATAAATTTGTGCTCAACTTTTCATAATAACTGTATTTTTTACAACAAAATGACACTACAGTACTTACAAGTGACTGACCCATCTAACAAGCAGGAACACTTCAAAGAAGTGCCTACAGCACTTTTGTAGTCATGATGGTTTAGAAGCATGAATTATACAGGTACTGTGTTACTTCCCCATACAATCCCGGTAGTAAACTCAATTATTCAGCCAGAGCTAACAGCCCAAATTTGGATGCACAGGCCCACTTTTGGGTTTCAAACAGATGCTAAAATCATAGTATTTCAATTTAGGTTGAGAACAGTAAATCAAACTGCATATGTTAAGTGTTAATAGGATCTTATGTTAACTGTAAGAGGATAAAAACATTAATCACACAGTTTTAAAGACATTTTAAAGTTGCATTTCTGGAGCAGTGGCTGACAAAAAGATAACACTCGTCAGGGAGACCTTTAGACATAAAGACATTACAGGACAAAACATAAATTTCCAATTATTTTATCGTCTTGTTTATAACATAACATGATATACTGAAATCTACTTTGTGCATAATATTTTTTCACAGTAACACCTTGTCTTGAATGTCATCACGGATGATCCTGAAAAACAAAATTAATAAATGCACTAGGCATTAGAAGTCTGGCACTTGGGAAAGAATTTGATTTGTTTCATGTAATAATTTCCTCACGCCCTAATCCCAAATAATATATATATATGTATTCAGTACTAAAGCTGTAGTTGGACAAGCTCTTTTTGTCAACACTAACTGATGTTGCTGTCAAGAAAAGCGTTAATGCTATTGCCTCCATTTCCACCTTTTCAATGCTACAGCTGTTTCACACCTTTCTGTGGGCCAGTGTAAGTCTTCATGCCTCTACACAGTGAACTGGATCTGTGAAATCATCCACACGAAAGAACCGCTGTGGGGGGAAAGTGTCCTTTGAATTATGCCTTGCAAAAATTACTTTCAGTGTATATTTACACTTGAAAGTCACTCACTTTCACGCCTTAAGGAAGGCTCGCACATTTGGAAGCTTGACTGGTTTTAACAACTGTAATTCTTCTCACTACTCCACTTTCCAACAACTTATGTGGGCTCTTTCGAATCAAGGTAAATATCTTCTACGAGTGATAATTCTTTTAAACTAACATTATTTGTATTGTTTCACTTCAAGGTTTCCAGCCTTTCATGGTGCTAAATAGAGATGCTTCGCACACTAACGGTTCTTTTGCAGTTGAAGACCTCATGTTATTTGTAATACTCTAATCTGTTTATTTTATATTTGTAACATAATACGTACTTTTTGGGAAAAAAAAAAAAACAACTATCACACAGAAGGCAAGCTAAATTACTCTTATGAAAGACCTTCTTCTATAATTGTGAAATTAGACTAAGACCGACAAATTATCAGAAATATTTCTATTAACCCACAGTTTTGCTAAAAAACATGTAATTAATATCCATTATATAATGCCACTTATAGCTTCTAGTCAGCCTTTCCCTTTCATTAATTAGCATTTAAAAACTGCTTCATCCTGTGGTTATTACCTGACCTTATGACTGGAAGGAGAGCGACTCCTAATATGAAGCGCAACACAAAATAATTTATCGTGCTAACAAAAACACAGGACAATTTCCGCAGAAAAATTATAATTTTGTGTCATTTACGATGGCTGTTTTGCCTCCTGAGACCTCCTGAGTTTATGCTGTTAAAAAGTTTTCATGAGGTACATACATCTGAACTTAATCATATATAACTCCAGTACTTAAAAACAGCTGTTTCCTTCACTCATAAAAGGGAATTTAAAAAGTCAGTTTTCTTTTATTGGTTCTATCACTGTATTTCAGTGACTGGCAGCTTCAAAGTGCACAGCACTGTATGGCCCTATTTATTTTGTAAAATGTACACTAAGCTTTCTATGCTTTTATCTTCCATCAAGATCACACAAAACAGATATTGTGCATTATTTTCTTTAGTTACCTGGTTTTTTTTTCTTACTTGTGTTTCTGCCTTCTAGTTCAAGAACACAAACGTTCTTTGTGGGGGAAAGTGAGCAAGAAAGCAGCACCTGAAAGAATTCATCACCAAGTCATATTCACAAACAGTAAAATGTAATATATTGTTGAAGATGAAGAATCTGGCAATCTAAGCAATTACAGTAACACGGGGGTTTTATAGGAAGCAAGGATTGTAGATATAAAAAGATGTATGTTAAATAATAGCGTAAAGATTCATAGAATTAAAAGATACCACTGTAATCACCCATTCTGACCCTACCCATAACACAGGGCAGGGAATTTCACCCAGTGACTCCTTCTGTGAGTCCCATGATTTGTGAGTTAGACACCCTTTTTACAGAGGCACCCAGTACAGCATTTACCATCTCCTGTAATAATCTGCCCTGCTACCTGATTATCCTCATTACAACTATTGTGCCTCATATTTCTAACATTTTGGAAGATATTATCTTTCATTTCTTTGACAAAAGACCAATCAATGCCAGCTGAATCTGTTACTCTAAACTCTTCCCGCATAGCTTGCTCGCACACCTGGACTAGCATTCTTTGTATCAGTTTATGCTTTGAAGGAGAACAGATATGAGTGTTCACACAAATTTCTTCAGCTCTAGAGCAACTCCTTCTTCTGAAGAAGACTGAAATAAGACTTTTTTAGCAGATGCTACAACAATGCCAGAACAAGCAGATATCTGAATAAAGTGTTGATTTTGCTTCCATAAGGAGAGGCCAGCATTACAAACCTCACAAGTTCATTCATATTACAGTTTTGCAATTTATAAAGGAAATCAGTCCTGGAAATTAAACCTATCTTTTTACTTAGTTCCACTTTATGTGAATAATTTCATTTGATACACTTTAAATATTTTAAAAACTCCTCTTTAATCTTGCTTTTGTGTCTTCTGCTTTAACAGACGTTGCCTCCCAATGTAATCTGTAATAATTATTCCTTACTGTTCGCAGTGACTGTTTCCCAAAACAGACTTTCTAAATAAAATCTAATTAAGCCACACTTCTTGAAGTTCTTTCAGTCTGCTTTTATAAATGTCTTATATTGTTGAGCATAAAGATCCTGGTTTTCTATCCTCCCTTAGCACATAACTATGGAGAAAGGCTATGAAAAAATTTGTTTCCTTGCAACACTGAGGTGGCAGCATCCATTTCATTTACTGAAGCGACAAAATTCATTTCCTAAAATAAAGAAAAAAAACAGATTTTGTTGGAGGTTTTTTTGATACTGCGTGTAAAAAATACAGATGGAGACCATCAATTTTGGAAATAACTTTGTGGGTGTTTATTATTCCTTTGACAAAAATGAAAGGTGCTGAGGGTGAAGGGGTTTTTTTACCTTCATATTGTCAAAGTTTCTTTGAAGTGTAATTTAAGTAATCTGCAATATATTCATTAAAGTTAGTGAGACTACATAAATCATCAGCATCTATCAATCATGGAGAGAGACTTCTTTAAAAGAAGACCACAGAGTGACAGGATGAGGGGGAATAATTCAGACCAAGAGACAGTAGTATTAAATAGGATAGTAGGAAGAAATTCTTGGCTATGAGGGTGGTGAGGCCCCGGCACAGGTTGCCCAGAGAAGCTGTGGCCCTCCAAGGACAGGTTGGAGAAATGTGGGTTAGTGAAAGGTGTCTCTGCCCATGGGCTAGAACGACATGATCTTTAAGGTTCATTCTAACCCAAACCATTCTGTGATTCTATTTTTCGCCCATTTATCGAGATCTGGTAGTTCTACATTAGAGGCTGTCCCCTGTCCCTCGCATAAAGATGGTTCAGAGCCACAAGCTCAGGGCTCAGCCCCCGGCCGCCATTTCCCCGCCTCCCCTCAGTCACCACAAAATGGCGGCGGGTGAAAGCGGGGACTCTCCCGCCGTCGTGCGCGCGTGTGGCTCGACCAACCGCGGGCGGTGACCCGACCCCACGTGACACCCTCGCAACTACAACTCCCGTCATGCCCCGGTGCTCCCTTCTTCCTTTTCCGGCTCCTCCTCAGTCCTATCGCACTCGGGAAGGTCGGACAGGGCGGACGAGTCGCCGCCGAGTCCTGTCTGTATCATGTTGTCCGCCGGCGTCCGCCGCTTCACCACCTCCGCCATCCGCCGCAGCCACTATGAGGAGGGACCTGGGAAGGTAGGCAGGAGCGTTTCGGCCCGCTCAGGGTCGTGGGGGATGGGGGGGGATCGGGGATTGTCTGTGATGGCCGCCCTGTGATCACCTGCTTCGTGTGGCTTTGGGGTGGCGCTGTGCTGCCATAACACCCACAGCACACTAAACCCTGTGGTGCTGGCCCCCAGCGCCCTTCCCTGTGGTGGTACAGATGATGAGCATTACGGTATGAGCAGCAACAATGATACTGTAAACGCTTTCTGATGTACCTTGTACTGGGTGGGTTGTCTCAAAGGCCCGCGTCTAAAAACTTAATTTTAAGCGTTTCTGATGGAAGTGAGGAAAACCTTCACGGGGCAGATAATTAAATATTTGCTGTTGGGAGGCTGTGGATGTGTGTCCTCAGGACAGGGTGAGACCTGCAGCAAAATGGCTCCACTTTGGGCTGCAGATAGAGGCGACAAAGTCACCTCCAGAGATCACATCCAGAGAGTGTTAAGGTTTGCAGTTCTAACCCCCTACCACGGGCAGGGATGCCTTCTGCTAGCCTAGGTTGCTCCAAACCCTGTCCAACCTGGCCTTGGACACTTCCAGGGATGGGGCAAACTGTGCCAAGGCCTCAGCACCCTTACAGGAAGAATTTCTTCCATAAATCCAGCCTTAATTCCCTCGCTGTTCCCCCTCGACCTGTCACCACAGTTGAAGTCTCTCTCCAGCTTCCCTGTAGGTGCCCTTCAGATGGTGGCTGATTATTCATCATCACAAACACTGTGTTTCTTTCACTGAAAGGAAGGGAAACTACTTAGAAATGACATGATTATTTTACCAGCTTGTCTCTACCTGTTAGTGCTCTGAGTTTCTCACCGTTTTCAAGTCAATGAGAGAGCAATTAAACTGCACAGATTGCAAAACTAAAGCTCCCTTTTCTCCTCCAGAACCTGCCTTTCTCTGTGGAGAACAAGTGGCAGCTGCTGGCACTCATGTGTGGGTTCTTTGGAAGTGGATTTGCTGCCCCTTTCCTCATAGTCAGACACCAGCTCCTGAAGAAATGAAGGGCACAGACTGTAACTGCACTAACTGGGTAACTGATTTTATTGCTTTTCACAGCACAGTGGAATTTGAAGAGCCTGGCCTCATCAAAAAACATTGTAATTTTCAGCCTTTTGCAGTCCACGTGCTCACAGTTGTGGTCTGCAGTTGCATCATAATGGTTCAAATAATGGACAGGTTTTAGTTTGTGTCACAGAGCTGCTGCACTCAGTGGTTTGTGAACTTTGCCTCCCCAGAGGCCACATCTCTGACTGTAACTAGAGCCATGTCTGCTTTCGCCTTTGAGGAAACGCAAAGGTACACCTGACATGACCTATGGGAGTAACTGGCATGGGTGATGTGACAAAACAGGATAAGAAACTGTAATGCTGTAAATGTTTTCTGATGTGCCAGATAAAGAGCAGTAGAAAACAAGATTTCTTAAACTTCTTCAGCCATATCCAAACAATTATACCAGCTGCATCATTCCTGACTAGTTCTGGGCTAAAGTCTACTTGAAAAAAGTCATTAACAGAAATTATTTGATGCTTGCTGATGGTCCTAGCAAAGCAAGCCTCAGACATGACCCAGACTTACAGTTAAAAGGCTACTTCAGTTTGTCCTGATACCATTCCACCTTGGAAATATCTGGTCTTGTCAATTCTGTAATCTGAGAAACATATTTTTCAGAAACTGGAATGACCCAAGTAGTTCTTGGAAGGAAATAACAGTCCTCACTGGCATCTCATAGTTGGAATAAATTGAAATTATCTGTGTAATTTCTTTACCAGTTTGATGTTTTTGAGTCCCTGGACTGAGGAGGAAACAAAAATCAGCAGACTTTTATTGAACTTCAGCATTTAGAACTGTATGGCTTCATGTAAGTCAAGGCCTCTGCAAAACCAGGTGGTGGATGAAGCCAAACCCATCAAAAATTCTAATTAAAGTATGTGCTTATAGCTGTTCTATATTCAAATAATAACTTGTAGTTTTATTTGTAATAGTAATGTAGAGTTCCTAAATTTGGTTCATTTCTTTTCCTTGCAGAGTTGGAAGTCTTCTACCCATCACCTTTCAGTGGGAGAATCATAGCTGCAGTACAAGCTGGATGGGTCTAAATAAAATCTTAAATCTGAAAGCCTTGTGCTCTGTATTTTATGCAACTTCTAAAGTGCTTTTGACAGCTGGTGTATTCTGAGAACCCCTTCAAATTGCAGTGTATTGCCATTAAACACTAATTTTTGTTGTATACAGAAACAGAGGGTAAGAAAAATTCACATTTCAGAAATGCAGCTGGGCAAATATGTGGTTTGCTATTAATATTTTCTTTACAAAGAACTTTCAGTACAATTTTGTAAGCTTTTTAATCTAATGCGCTCAGTTAATTCAGGATTTCTTGACTACAGATTAAACAATATTACTGGTTTTGATCTGTGCAGCTTTGCAGTTGATAGTTGGTATTTTTTTTTATGTAACACCTGCCCACTGGAAGTTTCAAAATGAGAAGCCACATTCTCCATTCACGGCAAACTGTGCTGCCAAAGCAGAAATTAGTCCCTTTAGAACCAGACTGTTTCCCTATGTGAGTTACTCAGGCAGTTTTCAGTCATTTTCAAGCCCCATCAGTTATCAAGTCTGGAAGTTCTCTGTCTGACTTTAATAATTGGTTCCCTTAAGATTTCAGAACTTTCCCTTTGCAACAGAAACACATTAAGAGGTCTGGTCTGGTCTGTCTTTCTGTTAATACAAACTGGGACAGTCTGCATTCTACCCAAAGGCATTTTTTACTACTGGATTATCTATAATGTCATTGCTGTTCAACAAAGCAAAATCTAAAATTCATTGTTTTGGTTGCTTGAGTGGAAAATGCTGGTTGTCATTGAGAGAGATGTGGTTCCTGTCATTCATATCAGATGTTGCAACAGTGTTTAATTTCACAGAAGCACAACTCCAGATTGTATTTGTCTCTCTGGCTGTATGAAATCACTGCTTATAGCCAGACTTGATTTTGGGAGCATGTGTCAGTCTAGAACCGCTTCCTCTTCAACCATATTAGTTGTTTATCTATTTATTCATTTGACTGCTGTTCTTCAAATTTATGTTGGTCTTTAACCCATTCTATGGTTTATTTTAAGTCCCCTTACTCTTTTATTTGTTTGTTGGCTGCTAAACAGACGAGCCAGAAAACTCTGGTAGATTTTTTTTTTACTCACCTCACTTTCTCATTTAGGAAGGACTTCTCTAAACACATTCCCACCACAGATATTAACATTGAAACACGCAGCCCTGAGTGATTGTAGATACAGAAGTATCACTATAAGTATGCAGAATGAACTGATAATTAATGATAATAAGTGGAATAGGTAGATTCATTAAAACCCAGCAGCTGTAGAATTAAGTTGTTCAAAACATAACAAGTGTGTTCCATCACACTCAGCTGTATAATAGTCTGAGTACCCAATGAAATATTTATTTTTAAAATAGCCTTTTGGATTCCCTTCATGGCACCTTGACTTGGTAGGAGATAAATCAATTGAAAAAACAAGAAGTAGAAAAATAAAACCCTTGCAGGTTTGATGTTACAGCCAAAAAGCAATATGTAAGTGGTGCTTCTCTGTCGTTAAAACTGTGTGAAGGAAACAAGGCAGTGGTTAAAGGACCTCTGGGAAATAACACATCTGCGTGAATTATTGTATTTTTTACTTGCTAGATACCACTTTTAAGGAAACTCATTAATGGTCCCAGAGTTTTTCCCAGTTTTCCTGATATAATTTTCCCTTTCATGAATTCTGTTTTGACACAAACTCAAAATTGTTTCACTTTTCTTCCAGAGAGCTTCACACTTTACCATTTTATTTCTGTAAGGTATAGTTCTCAAGCAGTTACTGAGTTAAATCTGAGCAGATGTGAATTAGGTGTCCCTATGTTTTAATATTTTGAATGGTTTTAGTTTGGGGATCTTTCTGTTGTATGCTGGGACAGCTCTGGAAGGACTTATGTTCAGTTACATGGAATGGGGTAAATATTTTGATGTGATGAAAAATAATGTATTATTTTCAAATCAACTGATTATGGAATTTCTGCTCAGCAATTAATTTGACAGTGTATCCTATTCAGATCCCATTTTCAGAAAGCAATGGGAATTTGACTCCCCCTCCCACCCAATGAACAGAAATTTTAGGTCTTGTTCAGTTGTGTCTTGAAGCATCTGGTATTAACCTGCACTGGAGACTGGATACTGGATTTGATGAACCACACTCAAGTGTGGCTTAAAAGTGGTGAACCACTCCAATAACAGTATGAGTTACTTATGAAAATTGTTTTAAAATCTTGTTGCTGCTAATTAAACAGTGGGGTGAAAATTAAAAATATTTTCCAGTGTAAGTTCCCAGCTACTCCTTTCATGTTTCTTGCAAGCCTGAGATTGTTTTATTTCTGTTTGAGTTTGACATTAGGAACATGAAACAAAATTAGAGGTTTATAAGCAAATTGGACTGGAGGAAGAAAATATGAAACTAGAGATTTTGGTTGTCATGACAATTGAATTAGCAACCATTCTTGTTGAACTGTAGATGAGAGTTTGGACAGCATTGCACGGGTTAACACGTTCAAGCTGGTTTTATTATTTAAAGGTAGGGTCATGTACACATTGCACTTCATTGCCTTGGCGTGGTAATATCAATGGGCATTTCTCAAAAAATTAAATAGAATTATTAAGGAAAAAGGAAGAGAAATATTTGGTGCCTCCATGAAATAGTAATTGATTGTTCTCAACTTTATGATCAAAAAAATGAAGTTATATAAAGTTATATATAGACTCTGGCTGTCCAGTGCTATAGAAATATTCCTACCTGTTCTCACCTCAGTGGAGTACATTAAACAGCCATAAGAAGTTATTTGTAATTATTGTTTTAATGTGTGAAAATATGTGTAGTGGGGGCAAAACAGATTAAGTCTCTGGATTGCTTAACTGGAAATTGGAATGTGCATCACAGGAACCCAATAATACATTAGTTTATTGTTACTGGTATTGTAATTACATCTTCAATTATCACAAAAAGACGTGTTGAAAAATAAGAAGAATGGTGTAAGTTTGGGTTATGTGATACTGGAAAAACAGACTTTGGAGTAGCACTGGCTGGTTTATGGCAGATCCAGGTGAAAAGACAGCGACAATGAGACCCCCTGAACAGATGGGGACTAGTGCAATTAACCACTGTTTCAATTAAGTAAAACATAAAGGTAGAATTTCCCCTCCTCTGACCAGCTCCCCAGCGAGCTTCTGTTTGCTCTGATTGCAGTGAGAAGATAAATGTTAGTCGCTTTCTAGCATGATAGGTCAGTAAGTTTGACTTGCATTTAAATGATTTTAAAATAATAGTATTTGCTGGAATTAATGTGATCCACTGTTCCATTTTCCTTTTTGGTATTCCATGAATAATATTAAGTTCCTGTGGTTGTGCCACCTTTTTCCATTAGCTATGTAGAGCATACAGCTCTTTGAAAAATGACAGTGTATAAATAGTGTTGCTGAGAACCCAGCTAAGCCAGAGCCAGCAACAAAATGTACCCTTGAAAATGAACCTTGCTGGTGATGCCATAAGGTCCATCCGGTTTTTTCTTATTTTCCTAATTTTGTAAGCTTTATAAGTAGTTAAGTAGTAAAAGTAGATTTTAGAAGCAGCAGCCCTTATTCCTCTACCCTTTAGCACAGTAGTTTACACATTTCTCCTACCCCATCACCCCATTCCATGCTCGCATATCAATATCCCCTGAATTCCAGTAGAAAATGTTTAGTCTCTCTTTAAGAATAGGCCCTTTTGTTTAGAGAAGACTTGTACCTTGGCCTAAACCACAACAGTACAGTCAAGAACTGGGTGAACGTGTGCCCCCTGTACCCCGAAAATGATGAAGATGATGAAGAAGGGCTCTCAAAAAGCCCCTAGCCCCAATTCGCAAGAGGCGTGACTAAGGGCAAAAGCTATGGGATGGACAAAACTTGGATTGGTCAGGCAGTATTATAAATTGTAATATCTCAGGCACAGAAGGTGCGTGTCATGTAATCTCTATGCCTCAGAGGCACAAATTAAAATCCTTTCCTTATCTCACCTCCAAAACTAATTTGCCTCAGAGTTTTTTTCTCCCTGCATTTTCTTTAGGCAACACTAGTGAAAAAAACGCTTGTAAAAATCATGTATATAACAATTATGACAGGTGATGGAAGGACAGAGATAAGAGAGAAGGGTGTGGTCTGAGGTTTGGTTTCTTTTTCTAATTTTTTTTTTAAATTCAAAATTCTTGATGGTTCTTTAGACTAAGTGTAAGGGGGGGAAAAAAACCAGAAAAACACAACTCCATAATTCTGGACTAAATGAGGTTTTGTAAAGATGAGGAGAAAGATCTCTTCCTCAGGAAAGGGAAAACCTGCTAGCCACCGTCAGCATGGATATTTAATGGTAATAAGTGGGATAGATAAGGTCTGGGGCTTTGTAGTTAACCAAAGCTGTTGCCTGAAACAGTGGCAGGATGGGCTATTGGGGGGGGGGAGGGAATCAACATGAATATATGATCCCTTAATATAAATGAGCAATTCTTTCTCCATGTGTTCCTGAGCCTTCCATGTAATTGGAAGTAAAAGCTGAGGAAGATGTAACCTCCCTAAAGAAGATCCATCTCTCTAATTCCTCGTCTGGCAGGGTTTTCTCTGACAGCCCGAAGCAGCGCTGCTTCTCCTTCACATTTATTTTTCCAGACATGATGCTGCCCTCTGAATCCAATACTGCAGAGACTTGTTTTCTGCCAAACAGCAGGATTTAAGTTAACTATTATCTCGACCTCCTGTCCGAAGCTATAACTGCCTTTTTATATCTTAGTCAGAAGTATTTTGGTGCTGGCTTTAAAAAGCTGCGTGTGGAGGGGATGGGGGTTTTTTTGGAGGGGTGGGGGGAAGGCTTGCTACCCTAAATAAGGTCTTTTTGATCATATTCTGAAGTGGCAGCACAAAGGGAGAGGTATTCTGAAAAAAAAAGATGATAGGTACTGCATAATTTACCTTGTTAGGCCCAGTTGAAGTGCCTCTGCCCAGTACATAACCTAAACAGAGGGTGTGGGCACTGACAGCCTGTCTGCAGGACAATTAACTTGCTGGAGGTGTGACTTCAAAGTCACTGAAATTTTATTTAATTCTGGGTTTCATGCTGCTTTGAAGTTACAGCAACGCTGTAGCGGTTCAATTGGAGTTTACTTCTGAAATCAAGCTCTGTAAAACAATTTTGCCAGCTACTCTAATCCTAAGTAGGTCAGCAGAAGCTTAGCTAGTAGTGCCTTGGATAGCTTGCTTTTCAAGAAGTTAATTCAAGTTGATTTTCCTGAGGTTTGCTGGGTAGGCAACCCAAAGAATGGGAAGTGAAAAGCTCGGAAAGCCAAGCAGAACATCAGTACAAAGCAAAAGGATAGGGTTCAGACATTCTTGTTTTTATGGAGTGTTGGGTACCACTGACTGGTTCACTTTTCATTTCATTATATTATAAATTGATAGTCAACCTAATTTCCTCAAGACTCAATTTTCCAGTGGGTGTTTAATTACAGCTGTATGCAATTTTTATTTTTATTTATTAGAACACAAACTCAGGTCCTTTGTTTTCTGGTAAAATGCTCCAATCATCCCTCCTATGGAAGAAACAGTCCTTGAAAAGTGGAATAGCTTGGTGGATGACACTGAGAGCACACCCTCATCAGTGTTCCTGAAACCGTGAATTAAAGCACACCCTTGGGAAGCCACCACAGATCACCTCAAACTGAATCTGGGTCTCTCAGTATTCTACGTAAAAGCTCTCCTGGGTGTAAAGTGACCGCATACTACTTCTTTCTCCAACTAAATTTAGGTACCACACCAGCAACCACTAAATCAGGTTGTAGACGAGAAAAAATAACCACAGGTCCTGCTTCTGAAAACAGCAGTATTGCCAAATAAATACTCTAAAAAGTTTTTCTAAAATTATAGGAAAGGAAAACGACAATGTGTCATCAGGGACTGAAAACAGTCATTATTTCTTAAGCCCCCCTAGCAATTGTCAGATGAGGTTGCTAAATGAAACCTTGGCCTTCCCTTAGAAATCAATAACCTTTGAAAAATTAGTGACCAAACAGAAATGGAAGACAATCCAAGGTAAGTCTATGGACAAAATAGAAAAAAATAAGTTTGAACTACCTTGCTGAAGATGAAATAGTGGAAGGTGCTGCTGGGTGAGAGGTACTAAGTGAAGGTTAGAATATCTCACGTCTACAACAAATCACAGTTAAGAAAAACTGCCCACCTAAGGGAGTTTGTCCACCTACCAGGTGAAAAAACAAGAGAAATACTGGGACCTAAATTCTCCTGGACATTTCTCCTCACCACCTCAGTGATTTGAACTGTGCAGCTGCAAACTACGCCCAGGCACTGCCTGGAGATCAGAGAGCAACCTCGTGGTTTTAGCACCAAAACACATACCATGAAAGGAAGCTTGGGAGGTATTAGTGTATTATTGCTTACCTTTAATCCCATTTTGTATTATTCCACTAACCATTCTGGAAACCACAGTTCCTCCATTTCAAGTTGTAAATATCCTATGAAACTTCAACATTGGTCCTGTTCAGTGCTGATAATGAGCTATGTATTTGACAACCCCATTCAGCTGCTAATACTTTAGCATTTTCCAGTCTTTTTGAAAAATGCAAAAGTAATTTAGAAGGCAATGCACCATCTGGCCTCATAATGTCTATTACTCTTGCAGGATATCAAAAATTCACGATTCCTTCCCTCTCCTTCATAGTCTGTCACATTCAGTTTCTTTTTGTCTTTATGAAAGTGTTGTAAATTTAGAAAGCACTCAAAACCTCAAAAAAAGAGCCAAAGCTCTGTGGTACTGTAATATTTTTAAACAAATGTGGTTTTAAACTAGGAAGGATAACAGTGCTAATGTGACATAAAGCAGATATTTAGAACTGAAGTAGTTAAGTGATCTGAAAAGTTTGTGTTTTCCTTATTAATTTCAGGCCTTTCTATCTTTCAGGTAGAAGATCTTTGCATTACTTAGAATACAGACATATTTTTAGGAAAAAATGGACAAGTCCTAGCAAAAGGTGCTGTGGGTTTTGTTTTGCCAGGGAAGCTATAAAATAGCAATCGGATATACTCAAAGTCCATCCAATTAGGAAATTCTTTTGAATATAAAATAGACTGCAGAACTTCTGCAGGTGTGGTAAAAAAGCCCAAACCTGTCTGAATAAATCATGCCACTTTTTTGTCTCACCTTTGTTTATCCTTATCTGATTCATCTTTTCCTACTTACTAATTTTCTTCCTTTTTTTATGTTTGTGTATGAAGGTAACAAGAATTTACAGAATTGTGTAAATGCTTCGAGTTGCTTTCTGTTCCACTAGAAAATAATACTTGTTTCTTTGGAATGGATATTCAGAATGAAAAAATTAAACCCATTTCTAAAATGTGGTCATTACGTTTCCCTGTATTACTTAGCTGTAAAATCCAATTCCTAAAATTCCAGTCTTTGCACAGAATTATTATTTACATAGTGCTGCAATATCTGAATAAATATTGCCTAATTCTTCATTTGTTTTCTCAGTTCAAGTGGTCTTGTACAAATGTCCAAAGGACTACAATCATTCTCATACCTCATTTTCTCAACAGGCAGTGTTTTCACACTTCTGTGTTGCTGTGATAAGTATTACAAGTGGAAAAAAATTGAAATGTGTGCTCAAACATTTGCCAAAAAATTAGATATCCAGGACTGCTCCCAAGGAAAAGGGAAAGAATTCCCACTCAGCCATTCATCACCTACTCCCCATCCATTCAAAGAGCATACAAGGGAGCAGGATACTCCTTCATTTAGTGAGTCTCATAAAGTTCAGGAGTACCTAAATTAGGTGCCTGTTCATGTAGTTTTGAACAAATGCTTGATTTCTCTGTAATGTGTGGAAATTACTTGTTAAATGTCTCAGGCTTCCATGAGATACTGGTAGTGCCTAAAATATCACCCATCAGAAAGGAATGACCTTTCCACGAAGAAAACAGTCGTTGCTTATGTCTTTTTAAATGCTGATAAATCTATGTGAGACCAACAACCACAGCAAGATTTATTGTGCAGTACCCTCCAGTACACAGGCACCATCAGGTAACTTTGCATTCTCTGATGAATAAACAATTGAAGTCATAATTGTTTGTGCATTCCTGAAAATGTCAACAAAATCAAACATCTGTCATGCCAGAAAAGGAAACGTGGCTCGTTTAATACACTTAGTGCTCTACTCAGCCTTGAAAAGGTCCCTCTGATTTTAACAAGCAGTCTATAATTTATTGGCCTCTGGTAAATGACCATGTAGTGACAATAAAACTGTGATCATATTTGGTTACCCTTCAAAAGACATATTTGATTAAGATAACACATCATATTTAGCACAATCTGTTTAATGTTGCTTTTGGATATACTCTCACCCTTCTAATTATGACCAGCTCCAAGATAAAATCAATTTCATCAAAGTAACCCTCATAAACCCCAGTCCCATCCCCCCAAAACAAGGAGAGCAAACCAGGACAATTGCCTTGAAAGCCATCAGTTTAAGCAACAAACAACATACAAAGGCAGCATTTACTCCTCTGTCATTTCAGTGGCAATAAACAAAAATCCATATACAGGTCTTAATTGTGGATTGAAACCTTCAGCAACACGCAGGTATTGCTCGTCTGCCAAGATCACAGGGCTGATTCTGTGTTGGCTTCCTGCATCAGGCTTCCTGATCCAGTCCTGAATCCTGTCAAATAACTCATGGCAAGTGCTGCTTGTTATCCCTGCTGACCTACACCAAGGGGCTGTCAGACAGCCCAGGAATGTCTCATTTTGCACAGAGCCATTTAACTGAAAACTGATCTTTTGAAACTGTTCTTCATATCTTTCATTATTCTCCCATTGGCCTGTACCCAAAATAATCACTAGTGTCAATGAGAGGGAGATATTTAGGAGTGAATACGGACACAGTGTGGCAGAGAGAGTCGTGCCTCCTTCTCCAGATGGTGCTGAAACATGCGTAAACCCCCTTGGGGGTTCAGTCAATTTTTTGCTTGATAGCTATTGTAACCTAATATAAAAATGGGCTCATTTGGCCCTAAAAACCCTGACAAAGTGTTAATTCTTGGTACTGATCAGCTGGTTCTGTTCCTCCTTAAAATAAGAAGCCTAACCCTGAAAAGATAGTATTATGTGGGAAATCAGAATAAACAATGTATTTCCCAGCCTGGTTGGCAGGTCAGAGTTAGCACAGATGGCGAAAGTGTTGATCACATCACTGGACAGCTGGTGGGAGCTGGCCCAACTCTCTTTCCTCTGCTCTTCTTGAACCCGGAGCCAATTCTGTGAACTGACTCCCAAAATTAATTTATAATATTTGGGTGTAATTTGGGACAAGAAAACAATACTTTTAGAAGGTATATGGTTTGAGGAAAGGTGAATTTGTGGTGCTTTAGATGTCTAAATCATGGAAAACCTTATACAAAGGAGGAGAAAGGACTTGGACTGTTCTTCCTTTCTATTGATTTCTAGTACACAAGAGAGACACCAGGCCAAGTGAGGATTATGCTACTGGGGTTTTTTCATCCCAAAAGGATTACAAAATGCTTGATGAAGTGTCAAGTTTTTTCATGCCTGCCAGTAATGGGAAATCGGTATTACAGCCCTCTGTGCAAAGGTTGATCACTGCTCCCCTGAAAGAGGACAAGTGGTCCTGTGCGTCCAGTTCATTCCTAAAGGACTCCTGTGGGAAAATGAGCTTGAACTTTGGCTGATTGGATAACCAGGCTTTACACTGGATTGTTACTAGGCTCTCCCATTGCCTATTTTCCCTGTTATAGAGCTTTAGTTAGGCTGACCTTTTCAACAGCACACACATGTAGGCATGGACATGGAAGCTGAACTCACTTTTGAGGCATAAAATGGCATCCCTGACGTAGTGGAACAGTGTCTGAGACCACTTGTTCTCATGATTAGCTTACATATCTGTGTCATGGTTTAATCCCAGTCAGAAACTCCCCCCCACGCAACCACTTGCCCACCAAGCCCTAGTGGGATCGGGGAGAGAATCTGAAGGGTAAGAGTGAGAAAACTCATGGGTTGACATTAAGACAGTCAACCACCACTCCCTTTCCATCCTTTAATATAGTACAGAGACATCATTCCCTTAGTCTGATGACCATTTTGGTAAAATGTCCTTTATATATCCAGAAATGTCCACAAAATGACCATTGAGTTCATTTAGTCCATGACCTTGGGCTTCATCTGTGTTGATGGTCACTCAGGACGCAAGAGTTGTGTAGTGTGGAGTTAGTGGGTGCCAAATCCAGCTCAGCTCTGGTCACTGCTGCACTTGCATTGCTCCTTGTCAGGCTTGTCCTCTGTTGCTGGGGTGGTTCCTGCTGTAGGAATTCCTATGACCTGCCACTCAAATCATGGTTATGTGAATTTAAAAGCATATTCCTTACAGTCCTTTGGGATCAGCTACAGGTGACCCACAAGGACAATGGAGGCAAAAACTTATGTCTCATGGTAAATATACTCATTCGGGGGAAACAGTGTTATTTGAAGATGTGCAACTGCCTGCTAAGCAGGAATTCAATAGCATTTCTCATTCCTGTATGTCCCCCCAAGTTCCTTAAAATGATCATCTTACTTCATGAGGATCAACGCAGCCAACTCAGATATGGCGACACTTTCTGAGCCCTTTCTAATAACCAATGGTGTGAAACAAGGTTGCATTCTTGCACTAACCCTACTCACAATCTTTTTCGGTATGATGCTCCAAAGGGCCATGGTAGACCTCAATGAAGAAGATGGCATCTATATTTGATACCGTACTGATAAAAGCCTATTCAACCTAAGGTGACTGAAGGCCCATACTAAGACCTTAAACCATCTTGTCCATGAGCTGCTTTACACTGATGATGACACCCTCGTCGCCCACACAGAAGTAGCTCTGCAGTGTTTAACATCCTGCTTTGCAGAGGCTGCTGAACTTTTTGGGCTAGAAGTCAGTTTGAAGAAGACAGAAGTTTTCTATCAACCTACACCTCAGGAAGTCTTCCATCATCCCCATATCACCACCGGTGAATCAGAGCTCAAATCAGTCCAGCAGTTTAATTACCTAGGTAGCCTCATCTCCTCGGACGGTAAGATTGACGGAGAGATGGACAACAGGTTAGCAAAGGCATATAGTGCTTTTGGAAAACTCCATAAAAGAGTTTGGCAAAATAAACACCTGAAGAAAAGTACAAAGATCAGTGTTTACAGAGCCATTGTGCTGACTACTCTTTTATATGGGTCCGAATCATGGGTCATTTACCACCACCACCTGCGACTCCCAGAACACTTCCATCAATGCTGCCTTTGTACAATCCTAAACATCCACTGGTCAGATTATTTGACCAATACGTCTGTTCTAGAACAGGCAGCGGTTACGAGTATTGAGGCCATGTTGCTGAGAACACAGCTGCATTGGGCAGGACACGTCTCAAGGATGAAGGACCACCGCCTCCCTAAGATCTTGCTTTATGGTGAACTTGCCACTGGCTGCTGCATGAGAGGAGCCCCAAAGAGGAGATACAAGGACTCCCTGAAACAACATCTCAACCTTGGCCAGATTGATCTTCATCACTGGTCTACTCTGGCCTCCAATTAGGAGGTCTGGAGACACACTATCCATAAAGCTGCTGCTTCCTTTGAGAACACACGCAGAATCATTCTCGAGGAGAAAAGACAATGCAGAAAGAACCGTGTCTTGTCAATACTATCCAAGGAGTCTTTCTGCTGTGCCTTTTGCAACTGGACTTGTCTATCTCGCATTGGCCTCTTTAGCCACCAGCCCGCTTGCAGCAAATGTGGGTAGAGTCCTTCCCAAATCTTCGTTCGCAAAGCCTAGCCATGATGATGATTGGATTAGGAGTACTCTAAACAATCTTTCTGCAGATGGCATAACTCCCTTGCAAGAACACATTGGTTTGAAGAAGTAAAGGGTGTGGAAGAGTTAGAAAAATATCAGACAAATTCAAAGAGGTCAGGTACACGGTCTAAATACAATGTGAACTCAGGACTATAAGACAAAAAGGCATGGGGAGGCATCCTAGGCAAGGATGCCTATTTCTTATGTTCTTGTGTGTCTGCTGCTGGCTGACCTCAGAGACAGGGCACTGCACTAAGAGAACCCTTGGTCTGACCTGGCAAGGTTGTTTCTATGCAAGCAGGCTGGAATATTGCTTTAAACAACTCATCCTTTCAGTTGCACCTTTAAAAACTAGATCATGTTTCAGAGCTGCGAAGGGTATGGCTGATCTTGACCATGAAGATATATTTCTCTTTGGTTTGCATTTTTAATCATAATGAAGTCCATTTTTCTACTCTTGGCCATATTGCTATTTCATGTACTTAGGTTGTAATGATTAAATCTAATTTACTACTCTGTGAAATCTTAATCCTACTGAAGAGTAATGGGACTAGTACACAGTTCAGTTAAGAAGCATATTCACCACATAACCTCCCTTTAGTAATTCCATTTATTTCAATAAAACTAGCTGGCACATGAAAGAAAGACATTATAGTGGCCTTTAGTCTCCAGAAAATTGTAGAATTTTTAATTCAAGCACTGAAGAGATGTTTTGATCTCTTCCTGAATATATTATTTTTCATGAAAAAAAAAATCCAAAACAAATTCAACTCATAAAATCTCTACTCTAAAGAAAGCCACCTGCGTTTTATGCTTGATCTTATTTTACAAGTACGGCGTTATCCTCTTCAAATATACAAAATGTCAGCTTGAAAATACAGGGGAAAGGGCTTCCACAGTGAACCTGATATCTCTAAAAAACCATAAATGGAAAGCCTATTACTGATGAAGTATTCTGACTTTAATCATGTTTGTTCATTACTCCCATATATTAGGTGATATAAAAGGAGGAACAATTATCGCCTTGTTCACTTTGATTTATTTGGCTCAGTGCCTCCTACCTAGGTAATGTAAAATAAACTGTGCTACATGGGTCATTTATGATGTGATTTAATAAGATGCTTTTTATTTCTAGCCTGCAGGGAAACACGTTAGTTTGCAAGCACCTGGGAAAAAAAAAACAAAACAAAACAAAACAAAAACTCAAACAAGCAAACAAACAAAAACCATAAAAACCCCAACAAAACAAACAAACAAACAGACAAAAACCACACAAAAAAACCCGAAAACAAAACCCAAAACACCCAACAGTATTTCTTTCTCTTATTTTCTATTTTCATTCAGTAGACTCCAGCCTACCAGGTAATTTAAAGCATGTTGTTACAGTGGCAATGTACTAAAACAAGACTTCAAAAACCACATAAGGAAATGGTGCCTGGCCATCAAAATAAGGAAGGCTGTAACTACAAGATTGACCAGTTCTTAAGTTCCTTTGGGTATTTCTGAGTAAATTAAATTTCTTCCTTGTCATTGTCTGAAAAAGGTTAATGTTTTTGCTTAACAGCACATGCTGTCTGCAAACAAAATTATGTTTATGTAACAGGTACCTGAGAGAGACCTGAAGGCAAAAAAAATGAGCAAGGAAATTGGTTTTCTACAGACACACTGAATAACACAGGCAAGTTTACCACACTCAAACTTACAAAAAACCCCATTTCTATGGATTTTAGGGTTTTTTATGATTCACTTGTACACATTCAGTGGGAATATTTTTTAGCTCAATTCTGCAGATGGCACAAAGTTAAAGGAGCTGGTATTTAAAAATCCTGTGCAGGGATATTCCACATATTGTCAGTGGAAGAGCTGATGCTGATGACAAAGCACTGCAGCAAAGATTTAAGAGCACATATGTTTCCACAACAAACCCCTGGGTTTTTGTCACTCAGAGTTTTCAGACATTCTCATTTGAAACATTGTTTACTTCAAGATTTAGCTGGAAAGATATTCATGACTAAAAAGAGGAAAAAACCCACAACACACTACTGATTGCACTTTTTTTTTTCTGTATCTAAAAATAACTAGCACTGTACCAGACAGCTTCACAAAGAAATCTTCATCTGACTCCATTTTGGCGGGGGGCTGTTTCTTTGTCTCAACTCCAGCGGTTGAGACTTGTGTATCCACCATTGGATTGTAGTTCTTATTTGCTAGTCTACAGTCTCTTTCAAAGCTAAAAGCACTAGTACAAAATCTCTCACTGTTGCTTGAAAAAATCCCAGCCAATAAAACAAAAAGCTCTACCAAGTGCTTACTTCAAGATGAAGTCCTAAAATCCAGCATCTGTAGTCACCTGAGTTTTAGAAATGTGGCTGCTCAACCACATGAAACAGTCTGAAGAGGTGATGAAGGGGTCCCTGTGAGGTTTTTGGAAGGAATTTAACCAACAACACAAAGCTGCAAGAATTGTTATTCTCCCATATAATTTAGATGAGGATGGCAGGAGTACACATCATTTCAGCTGTGCTTTATGAGACACCCTTGGATGATCTGATATGTAATGAGAAGAGGTACCATGTCAGAAACTACTGATGGCTTAAACTCATCTGTAATCTCTCTGTAGGTGAGAAAATCTTCAGGTGTGCCTGTACTGTTGCACAGATTTTGTTCTACAACAGGAAAGACAAGTTACACCATTGTCCTGAGTAGAAATTCAAATTCCATGTTTACGATGGTGTTCTTGAATAATTTTTTTTTTTTTTAGTTCAAAAATATACATGTCTAAGATGCCAAGATGCCTCCAACTCTGAGGGCCCAGCACAGCAAGGACATGAAGCTGCTGGAGCGAGTTCAGAGGAGGCACCAAGATGATCAGAGAGATGGAGCAGCTCTGCTGTGAGGAAAGGCTGGGAGAGTTGGGATTGTTCAGCTTGGAGAAGAGAAGGCTTTGGGGTGAGCTAATTGTGGCCTTACAGTGCCCAAAAGGGCTACAAGAAAAATGGAGAGAGACTATTTACAAGGTCTGGAGTGACAGGACAAGGGGGAATGGCTTTCAACTGACAGAGGAATATTGGGAAGGAATCCTTTCCTGTGAGGGTGGTAAGGCCCTGGCACAGGTGTGCAAGTTTCGATCTGGCTTCCCGCCAAGTCCCCAAAACTTGACAAACAAGGACCTGCTTCCCAGAGAGGGAAGAAAAAAAATAACTTAAGCAGCCAAAGCTGTAGTAAAAAATATATGTATATTTTTCATATGAGACAGATATGTACAATGAGGATACTATACACCACAACTCCAGAAATCCCAAACAGCTCCCCAAAAGGGAAGAGGGGGAGGGAGAAGGGAAAAGGACAAAAAGGGACAAAGACCAAACAAGTCAACCAGCCAACTGAAGGTAAATTAGCAAAATCTCACCACTTCCCTTTGAACAAGCAGCATGGCTAGACACGGCCCAGCACTCTCCCCTCACGCGTGGCAGATAGCAGCAGTCACTACAGGCCTCAGCTCTAGATAAGCCAGACCGAGACAGGGACCCACCGTTCTTGAACCTCTCCGGAAAGGAGGAGAGCGAGGTCCCTCCTGCTGGCTTTATTTATACCTCCGGTTACGTAAAGGAATAGCATGGAATACTTCCATGTTCACCTTCCTAATTCCTTCCTGGTTTCAAGCTGGTCTCCAGCAAGTGTCATCCCTGCAAGTGTCCAAGGCCAGGTTGGACAGGTCTTGGAGCAACCTCGGCTAGTGGAAGGTGTCTCTGCCCAGGGCGGGGGGTAGAACAAGATGAGCTTTAAAGTCCTTTCGAACCCAAACCATTCCATAATTCTATGTTTTTTAGTATACAGGTAAACTAATTTCCAGTTAAAATTATTTTCTCCCAAGGCAAAACTATCAAGACAATTTTTGTTTCTGTTGCTGCAGTGACAACATCTGATGCTATATCTTCTGGCTGTATTTATGCATGTGAAGTAAAGCACTTACCCAATTGGATATGAGGGTAGTACATCAATACAGTCACATAATCCATAAACATTTCTCTTTCATAAGCTCTTACCACATTACCACTGATTATTTACAAAAGGAAATAGTGTTATATGACATTCTTCCCTTTGATGTTTTTAGCCTTAAGTGTGGTTAACATATGGTGAGGAACAGGGATGTAAGATGGGGAGAAATCTGAGGCAAGACTTGAAATCAAGTGATTGAAACCACTTCAAAGACCTGCAAGAAGAAGTTGCAACTCTATTTCACAAACTGCAGTCTGCATATATCCGGTGCAGGTTTGGGCCAGAGTGTCACAGAGTGCCAAGGCCTCCCTTTGCCAATCCAACCCATTTGCCATGCTTAATAGCTAAGGCAGAAAGTTCAGCACTCAAAGAGCAGTTGTGGGTAACAGTAAGCCAAAATAAAATAAATTTGAGTGGTTTTTGATCTGTGGAAGCAGATATGCTGAAGGTGACTGTACAGCTTGAGAGATTCTACAAAGAAAAATCTATTTGTAGATTCAAGTTGCTCAAAAATATTCATAAAAAGCTTCTCTTGATACAATTCACAAAGAATCACACAGATTCCTCTGTAAGATCGTGCTTCATTACTCATCGAAAGTAGAAAAATGAATTCTCTTAACTCCAGGGGTGGAATCAGTTCAGGAACTAGTGAATGTGTTGAAGCTGCTCTTTTACAGGCAATAAAAGATGATATTTTGTGGTTTTGTCACAGCAAACCTGACTGCAGTAGAAGACAAATGGTTGTAAGAAATTATTTATGGCTAGATTTTGTTTCATCTCTCTTGTGCCTTCTATCACAAGTTTAATTTAATAAAAACATAGGAAACAATCTTGGTACCTGGTTTAAAGGTTATTACTGTTCTTTCAGAGAATCTAATCTTATCCTGGGCTCCCTACTGAGCTGCATTAACTAACATTTCCTTTTTAAAGACATTGTCATGCCATTTGCAGGCCACTGAAACACTGAGAGTTGCTACTTTTTATTTTAAACTTGGTTTATATCCTTGTTGTTAGTCTTGGACTTCCACTTCACATAAAGAAATGGTTTACCTGTAGCAAGGATCCTACCTGAAGCTTGTGGCAGCACACGCTGCACAGAGAGCACAACACAACAAAAAAAATGTGCTCTGCTCACTCAGGAGGATTCACTGCTGTTCATTATAGTGGTGACTTAGAGAACAAGGAGATCTGCCTCAAAACAGCAGTGGCCAGTGGAGTGTGTCTGTCATTCAACAAGATAAACTATATGAAACCTTTTATCCTGCAAGAAGCTGCAAAGCAGCCATTCCTCTACAGTACATACGGAAAAATTAATAATTGCACAGACTTATTTATAAATTTTACGTGTTTAGGGTCTTTTATTTCAATGTTTAGGTATCAGCTTACTGTTTTATCATTTCCATGTTTATACCATTGTTAGTGTCAAAAGGATTTGCTGAAAACATTCTTAAATGTAGACATAATTGACTCTAACAATACAGTGCATCAAATTTTTTTATTGCTATTTATAGCATTCAAAAAGGAAACCCTTTCCTCATCAGAGGCAGGTCAACTTATTCGGAACAGGTTGATTATTCCAAGCAGGAACAGGTTGCCCAGAGTAACTGTGGTTGCCCCTGGATGCCTGAAAGTGTCCAAGGCCAGGTTGAACGGGGCTTGAAGCCACTTGGTCTAGTGGAAGGTACCCCTGCCCAAGGCAGGAGGTGGCACTGGATGGTCTTTAAGGTCCCTTCCAACCCAAATTTTTCTATGATTTTATGATTAGATTATCTCCCTTATAAAGACAAACAAATTTCCCAGGCAGTTTGACCTTTTTTTTTTTTAATACCATTTAAATCACTGTAGACCTGCATATAAAGAGTAGCATATAACACTTTATTATCTTCATATAACACAAAACAAAAAAGAGACTGAATAACCTGTGTGGTAGATCCCTGTGTTTGATGGAGTGGGGATGAACAAGATGTAGTAAATTTTTGTAAGGCATGGGGAACTTATGTTGTGCTCCAGTAACACATCAATATGATTTTGTGTTGACTTCTTTTGTTCAAGGGCTGAATTACTCCTGTTAACAGAACACGACAAACTATATGAGTTGGAAATCCACTGTGGAGGTGATGTTTTGTGACTGGATCAACATTCGGATTTTCCTGATTAATGTAATGGAAACATTCCAAGACAGAGGGTCTGCTTGTCTCCAGATTAAGATCAAATCTAATTCTCAGAGTTTATCAACAACAGCGAAAGATCTGACCAATGTAACCTGACTGAGAGATAAAAGTTCCTTTCAAACTAACACTCGCAAAATTAATCTGATTTCATCTTTCCAGCATTTTTAATTCAATCAAGCAATAACCCACCAAAACACTGCTGGAAACAGTTCCTGCTGATGAAATGGGGTAACTTGCATTGCTGTGGCACAGCTGAAAGAGAAAACTATTTCCCAGCCCTGTGCAAGGTGCTGAAGCACCAAACACCTCACACTTATTGAGATTACATTTGCATTACTTTCCTCAGAAAGGAGAAGCTTCATCTTAAACTCACTACAAACCAGTGAGAATTTAGCATAAGTGTATACTGAGCAGAAGGGATTTGTCCTTTCTTTGGTACACTAAGTGTTCTGCAAGTCTCATAAATAATTTTTAAAGCTACCTACTGTCATGAAATATGCAGCCAGACTGTGACTGGAATACCGGGAGAAACTGATATTGAGAGTTCTATGTCTTACAACATATTTTCATTCTCTCACCTGGTATCTTCCCACCTCCCATCTAATTCCCATGAAAAATTTTGAATTTGTCTGTTGTGTAACATCCATCAGTGGGTTTACAATATGCATATTATTGGTAGCAGGCTGGCTGTGTTTAAATTAGCGTATGAAATACCCTGTGTGCTGACAGAGAGTGATATGTTCATCTTCTCTGAGAGCATTAAAACAGTGAGCTTGACCAATTTATCTAGTTCAGTCATTTCATTGGTGTTGGGGTGAGTTTTTGTTTTCATTTGGGGTGTTTTTTTGGTTTGTTGGGGGTTTTTTTTGGTGGAAAGCTACAGTATAATGTTAGTCTCTGTGAGATTATATTTTGACTTTCTTTCATTTCCCAGCAATTTATTGCACACCAGAAACAAACAAACAAACAAACAAACAACTTGAAGTATAAAAAGTGGCTGTCTCAGACATAACACTGTGTCAGATAACATAATCTTTGTAAATACTGGGGTATTTCCTGAAAAAAATAATATTGGAATATACATTATCCTGAGACAACTGACCCAACTGAGTTGGGTCCACACTTCATACCTGATTAAAATGGGTAAAAAATAGATGTATCAAAGCAGCCTAAGTGTTTTTATAAGAATGGTTCACTCTTTAACCCGTCTTGTGCCTGTTTTAATTTTCTTGGTAAATAGTGCCCTCTGCAGCATCCCTTCAACTTTTGCAAGGTTCCAGGTACAATGCACTCTTTGACTGACCCTTAATGCACCACTGGCAAGGGACATACATAATCCCAGGAAGTCTGCATAGCTCTCATGTTGCTTTGCAGCATATGCTGGAGGTCTAATGTTTCCCAGGATGCAGTAGGCATCAGGAAAAGGTTTTCTAGATTTGGGAGAGACCATCTGTAAGTAAGTCAAAAGCCAGACACATGTAAAGTACAAAACCCATACTCATGACCATCACTCCCTTTCATTAAGGCAGTTATAACAATATTATTTGGAAAACGGCTATATATATATTCTTTCTAGTAGTCATAATATGCATTTTTATGATGCCTTTCAGCTGAGGGTTTCATTTAGTAAGCATTAACTATTTATTCCTGTGGGCTTTGTAGAGGACGTGATACACATTATTAGTACCATTTAGGGTATAACTGATTTTTTTTAATTTATTTTGATTTTATTAGAGATTATTAAAATCTCAGTGTATGCTGTAGTGTATATCTATTTAATCCCAAATTCATTTCAAAGAAGACCTTTATTGACAGCAGTTTCTAGGTCAGACATTTTTGTCTTCTGAAATTCTCACTTGTCTGCTGTACAATTTGCCTCTACATTATACAGTTTCTTATTAAAAGAGAACTTTTAATCTTTTATGGAGACTTGATAGTCCCTGATTCATAAAAGAGTAAGATCAACCAGAGAAGAAAACCTGGGATGAGAAAAATAAGAGCTAGACAAATATCTGTCCGGAATGGTTTAGCTTTAATTGGGGCCAGAACCTTGACTAGGTGACCTCGTGAGATCATCTTGGTTTCCAGTCCCGTTTTTTGTTACCCCATGAACAACTTTCCTTGATAGGACCTCTTTTCTTTTCCATTGTATATGTCAGAGGAGAGGAGAGCTAACCATTTAACCTTGTGGTGTGGGGACATTTCATCCAACTCCCACCCAACTTTGGAAAATACACCTTGAAATACGGCTACATAGTAAATATTATATATTTAATAAATAAATATGTCTAATTTTCCCTTTTCTGTCAAATCCAGTGAATAAGACATTTATGGTTCATTGGTAGGTGCTCCAGGAAATTTGGCATATCACCACCAAGAACTACTATATGTATTATTATATTATATTATGTTATGTTATATTAGAAGTCCAAATCACTATAAATTGCTTGAGCTACACAAATCCTTCCTTCTCGCTTCCTGGCCAGCAAAGCTGCAATTATTTTAACTTGCAGGACTGCACCAAATTTTTCTGTTTGATTTGGTAATTCATTCACCTGCAAACAGTTCACAAAGTGAGAGAGAAAAGCTGTTAGATGAGGAAATGACTGTGAGGTATTCACTCACCTCTAGAAGACCAGAAGTGTCTATCAGCAATTGACATTGAGGAAAAAAAAATACTGCAGTAAAATATTCCAAACCCATTGACATTTCAGGGTCTTTGGTCTTGTAATTCAAGACAAGATATCATGTTGAACTTTCAGCCACGAATACACATTTGTAGAGGGGAAAAAAAAGAAAAAGAAAAAGAAAGAAGAATCCACTACTTCTGTCACGTCATAAAAATTGAATTACATAGGTGGTGCAGCATGTGTGCTGTAGCATGTAGTGGGCATGAGTACGAGGGACAAGATGATCACTCAGTGAATCATTGCTTTTCAGATTGTTCCTTCTTTATCCTTCCTCTTTCAAATTAGGCTGGAGCCTACAACCAGACAAAGGAATCACATGGAGTCGAATAAATACTTTATTCATATTTCAAATACACTTGTCCTTTTGAGAATTTTTAATGGATGAAATGTGTTCGTTTTGTCTGAGATTTTTTAGGAACATCTTTATCTGTTCAGGTAACTGAGCTGTGTTTTTCCCAACACCACCAGGCTACCACTGTAACTGTCAAACAGCATCACAACTGGTCTGTAGCATCAAGAAGGTGGATTTTGAAAATGGTGCTTTGAAATTCAGGGACTCTGCACAGCGCTGAGGTTTTCCTTGGTCACAAAATGCTCTTTTTAATGGACCAGGTGTACAAAGCAAGGCAAAATGTAAAAACTCACAGGATGCAAATTTGTCAGAAATCTAACTTATCCCTGATATTAGCTTTCGGTATTTTTAGAAACATAGGAGAAAATTTGCTCTTAACCTTTAGTTTTAACCAATCTTGGCTGTTCTTAAGTAAAGGAAGGAGAAGGAAAAATAATAAATGTTAAGCTTGTAGCATATTTGCCATCAGGCTATATTCTTTTTTTTAATCTTCCTGAAGGATGAATATATTTTATGCAGCTAATATCTGAAAATTAGTAGATTCACTGAGCCCTCCCAGTTCATACAAATCTAATTTCTGGAAATACCTTTGGAAACCTGCATGACCATCACTCCCAGACAAGTTCCTTACTGCCTGTAATTAATGGAAGCTACAAAAATAAAAAGGGAAAACTGATTAATTTCATACAAATTTTTCCCAATTAGTGCAAGGAACCTTTTAAGGTTTCTGACTTCTAGAGGAATTATGCTATTCTGATTGCACAAATATGTTGATGTATGTCTGTATGGTCTTGCTTAGACCTGTTGAAGAGGATTTAAAAAAAAAATCATATTTTATTGGGTTCAGTTTGCCACAAAAAGTTGGGGATGTGCCCACACAGACATAATGTTACTGGAAAATTGACTTGTCTAGAAGAAGGACAGCGAGTACAGAGATTTAGGTCTCAATGGGAAGGTCTTACTAAATGTGTTTTAGTGGCATCATATGATAACAACTCTTTCTCCTTCCACACATCTTCCGTTAGCAACTTTGCCCATTTGTCCGGACACAGAGGAAATTGGATAAATTCTGGAGTTCTCTCAGTTTATTGTAATGATATGATCATTGTATTAATGCCTTTAATAAGTTCTTACTTAGGTGATCTTCACAAATGCCTCATATTTGAGGATTAATAAAAATGTTCATTTTAACTGTTCAACCTTATTCAAGCAGGATTTTATGGAGACAGTACATAGATTTATCTTTCAATGACTTCCTGTGAAGACATGGGTAATAAAAGTATATGTATTAGAATATGTCTTTAATAAGAACCATATATTTGACCAAGGCAAGACTCTACAAGCAGATAAGTTCATTTTCAAATTTCAAAGAGACCTATAAAAAGCCTATTCATCTGCCTTAATAATGCCTGTGCTGAGATTTGAACTTACCACTTCTCCATAAATACTACTTAAAATTTAATTTCACATGTTCTGCTTGGAATACACATAAAAATCAAGATTCACAGAACTTAACGGCTTCTTCTCAATATGTAGAGATTTCTGATATGGGAAAAAAAGCAAGAAATGGACATTGTGACACTGGTGGGACAGAAGCCATGGGAAAAGTAAGGAGAGGGCAGAAAGAGGAACTTGAACAAAGGACAGAAGGAACTAATGTTGCTAATAGGTAAATAAATTATAATATTGTAACTAGCAGCAAGGACTCACAGATTTAATGAACAATTGCAACTTATTGTGTAAAAGTTGTAAAGAAATAAATAATAAACGTCTTTGCTTTTACTATCACGTGAAATCCATGTCTTCAATTGCCACGTCAATACAGGCTTCCAATGACCTGCATTAAAATTTTTGGAGTCCTGATAAAGAGATTGAAAGATGCCTTTTATTTTTAAAACATCATGAGAACAATAATAAGTAAGCAAGTGTGAAATGCTTTAAGTCTCTTGCAATGTCTTGTAAACATGTTTGTAATATTGATTACAATTCTGACAACAGGTAGGTGTTGTAAGTTCTGCTTTTTACCAAACATGCCTACAAAGTTTGCCCAATCTTCTAGCGGCACATGATTCCTTAAACAGATATGGTAGGAGGACCACTTGATCCTCTCAAGTTATTAAAGGCAGGGACTCGAGTGTAGAGGACACTTTCTGGAAAAATTGAAATAAAAATACTTTTCGCCCATCAGTTCTAAGACCTATATTGCTCTGGTGGCTGAGGAACAACTTCTGCTCCCAAAATGTCAGAGAGAAATAGTATCACTGCCTCTGCTCTTCCACTTGGAGAAGAGTATTTTTATCACACGATAGCAGATTATCCCAAATATGCCTTGAACTTCCCATGTTAATGAATTTGTTTCTTCCTATTGTTTTTGTGTGACTGCAGACAAGTTTTTATCTTCACTTCTTGAAAGACCTCATTTTTTTCATTCAGCAGTTGCCATTCTAGGTCGGCTAAGCTGGGTAGGAACTGTAGTTCTTAGGTAGATGATAAAGAAATCAAAAAACAAAAGTTCTTTGGAGGAGGAAACAAGAGTAAACACACTGTCATTTCTTAATGGCCATTATTAAGGTTTGGGGGCTTCCTTGTTTGTTTGTTTTTGGTAAATAGACATGTTGATTTAGAAAGCCAATTTTGATTATAAGATCCTTCTCCGATTAGAGACCACAAATCACCGAATTTACCAACATTTAAATTAAGGTCTTTTGCTTTAGAATATACAAAAATAGTGCAGAATATAGAAGAAATTTTTAGATGGCAGCAAAGCGTAACTCCTTGTAGCATTCATATATTCAAAAGTAGTCCATTTAATCAGCTGATGAAATATTGTAATAGCTGTCTTGCTGTGGGTCACTAAATCTGCTTTAAAATGCATCACCACAGTGAAAACATATGACAGAAGAAGATTTTCATTGACAGTAATTTAATGTTGTATGAAGCTAGTTGCTGAACTTCAAAGAAGCTAGTCTTCATTTGAACATTTCCTTACATTAACTCACTTCTCCCAATTTAGAATATAAGTAAAAAATATAGTTTAGAGGAGAAAAACTGTAGGCATGAACCTACAGAACTGATATTTGTAAGGGAAACCAGGAGAGAAAAAACACACACACAGAACTGCGGTCCCCAGCAGATGGAAAAATAATGCATTTTCAAAGATGTTATTTTTGCTTCCTCATCACTTACCTTTTTTGCTTGGTTTTTTTTCAATATTTTTTAATATTTAGTAACTAGAAAATAAAACACATTCGTACTCCAACAGAGAGAGCTGAAAATATAAGAGAAATCTTTACAGAGGATGCAAACACCTCTCCTGTCTCTGAATGCCATCCAGCCTTTAATTAGCCATGCCCAATATATATTAATTATAAATAGTGTGTATAAATATAAGTATTTATTAATTCTCCCGGACATATGGAGTTCACTTAGCCCTGTAATGCCATCCATCTAAGAGAAGGCCACTCTAATTAAACCTACGTCCCGAGGAGCTTGCCGTCACTGTCCAAGCTCACTCGGCCCTGGCAGATGACCCTTAGGATTAAAGAGTGGGTCCAGTTCCACCCATACTGCATCTCACCTAAAAAATCCATTGCGCAGGCTCAAAGGATATATCCACACTTGTAAAGCCCTGTAGTGACAGGCGAGGGACAAAATGGCAGGTGAAAGGTGCACTGGAAGCCACAGACCCAACCCTGCATGCAGGCGGTTCAGGATATTGGTCGCTTGAGACTGACCCCGGAGACGATAGTCTGTTTCGACAGCATCCTGAATGACCAAGCAGCCTTTTTCAAGGAGAGCACTGCTTGCTTTCAGAGAGAGGCCTAGAAAAGGTGGCCTAACCAAAGCTCATCTCCACCCTTCATCCGGCTGGTTAACTGCAGCCAGTGGGCATTTTCTAATGTGGTCAAACAAAGATTAAGAGACAAAGGCATACACTTGCCTTCAAAGGTGCACCCAAATTAACTCTAGCATGCTGGAACATCAGAAACATGCTTGATACTGCAGATAGTGGACATCCTGAGTGTCGTTCTGTCCTAATTGCCCATGAACTGTCACATCTCAACATCGACATTGCTGCTCTCAGTGAAGTTCATCTCCACGAGGAAGGCAGCCTTAGAGAATGTGGTGCCGGTTACATGCTCTTTTGGTCAGGTAAACCCAGTACTGAAAGTCATCTTTCAGGAGTTGGCTTCATGATTAAAAACTCTGTTGTCCCTAAACTTGAAAATCTGCCGACAGGTCATTCTGATCTTATTATCTCCTTATCCCTTCCACTACACAAAAAGCAACGTGTTGTTCTCTTTAGTATATATGCCCCACGTCTCCAAGCTGACCCTACCAAAAAAGATAAATTCTACACCGACCTGCACCGCCTTACCCAAAAGGTTCCTGCAGATCATAAGATCATTATCCTTGGTAATTTCAACGCCAGAGTTGGAAAGAACTTTGAAGCCTGGAAAGGAGTATTAGGTAAGCATAGTGTTGGAAACTGCAATGATAATGGTCACCTTCTGCTAGAGTTTTGTGCAGAGCAGCAGCTCACCATCACCAACACTATCTTTCAGCAGAAAAATAGTCTGAAGACAACCTGGATGCGTCCTAGATCCAAACGTTGGTACCTCATTTATTATGTCTTGGTGCAACAGACTGATGTTCGCGATGTTTGTCATATCTGCATGATGCCTAGTGCAGAATGCCAAACAGACCATCGACCTGTGCGCTGTAAACTTAACTTCAACCTTAAGTTCAAACCTAAAAGGGGCGGTATTCCAAGGAGGAGACTCCAAGTTAACAATCTTCAAACAGGTACAGTGAGAGAGCTTTCAGGCAAACCTTCTAACTAACTCAAAGATCATTCCATAGATCCCTCTCCTGAAACACTTCGGCAACATATTAAAAATAGCATCCTGCAGTCCTCTGAAGAATCCTTAGGGTTCTCCTTCAAGAAGAACAAGGACTGGTTTGATGAAAACAATCAAGAGATCCAGGAATTGTTGAAGAAGAAGAGAACTGCTCACCAAGCAAACCTTACTCAGCCATCTTGTCATGTAAGAAAACCAGCCTTTCATCTTGCATGCAGCAAGCTCCAACAGAAACTCCGTGACATCCAGAACAAGTGGTGGATCAATCTAGCAGGAAAAATTCAATTATGCACAGATATGGGTGATTACAGAAGATTCTATGAGGCCTTGAAAACAGCATACGGGCCTACATACCAAGTCCAAAACCCTCTACTCAGCACAGATGGTCAAATGCTTCTCACAGATAAAATCTCCATTCTGAATCGATGGTCTGGACACTTTCAGACTCCTTTCAGTACTAGTCGTGTAGTTCAAGACTCAGCAATTCAGTACATTACACAACAACCGGTGAAGAATGAATTGGACATTGCCCCTACTATGGGAGAAACTCTTAAGGCCATACAGCAGGTGAAAACTGGCAAGGCAGCTGGGATTGATGGAATTCCACCTGACGTCTGGAAAATTTCACAAATTTCACGAGTTCATGGTGCACTGTTGGGAACTAGGCAAACTACCATCAGACTTTAGTGATGCTGTCATCATCACTTTGTATAAGAAGAAAGGAGATAAATCAGACTGTTGAAATTACCAGTATTACTCTGCTCTCCATTGCTGGCAAAATCCTGGCAAGAATACTCTTGAACAGACTAATACCCGCTATAGCAGAAGGAATTCTATCTGAAAGCCAGTGTGGTTTCAGAGCCAACAGGAGTACCACAGACATGGCATTTGTTCTCAGACAACTGCAAGAGAAGTGCAGGGAACAGAACAAAGGTCTCTATGTAACCTGTGTTGATCTCACCAATGCTTTCAATACTGTGAGCAGAAAAGGTCTGTGGCAGTTTTTGGAATGTTTAGGTTGTCCCCCCAAATTCCTTAAAATGATCATCTTACTTCATGAGGATCAGCACGGCCAACTCAGATATGGTGACACACTTTCTGAGCCCTTTCTAATAACCAGTGGTGTGAAACAAGGTTGCATTCTTGCACCAACCCTATTCACAGTCTTTTTCAGCATGATACTCCAAAGGGCCATGGCAGACCTCAATGAAGAAGATGGTATCTACATTCGATATCGTACTGATAAAAGCCTATTCAACCTAAGGTGACTGAAGGCCCATACTAAGACCTTAAACCATCTTGTCCATGAGCTGCTTTACGCTGACGATGACGCCCTCGTCACCCACACAGAAGTAGCTCTGCAACTTTTAACATCCTGCTTTGCAGACGCTGCCGAGCTCTGTGGGCTGGAAGTCAGCTTAAAGAAGGCAGAAATTTTCTATCAACCTGCACCTCAGGAAGTCTTCCATCATCCCCATATCACCATTGGCCAATCAGAGCTCAGATCAGTCCAACAGTTTAATTAGCTAGGTAGCCTCATCTCCTTGGACGGTAAGATTGACAGAGCGATGGACAACAGGTTAGCAAAGGCATATAGTGCTTTTGGAAAACTCCATAAAAGAGTTTGGCAAAATAAACACCTGAAGAAAAGTACAAAGATCAGTGTTTACAGAGCCATTGTGCTGACTACTCTTTTATATGGGTCCGAATCATGGATCATTTACCACCACCACCTGCGACTCCCAGAACACTTCCATCAATGCTGCCTTCGTACAATCCTTAACATCCACTGGTCAGATTATGTGACCAATACGTCTGTTCTAGAACAGGCAGTGGTTACGAATATTGAGGCCATGTTGCTGAGAACACAACTGCAGTGGGCAGGACACGTCTCAAGGATGAAGGACTCCTGCCTCCCCAAGATCGTGCTCTGTGGTGAACTTGCCACCAGCTGCCGCATGAGAGGAGCCCCAAAGAGGAGATACAAGGACTCCTTGAAACAACATCTCAAGCTTGGCCAGATTGATCTTCATCACTGGTCTACTCTGGCCTCCAATCAGGAGGTCTGGAGACACACCATCTATAACGTTGTTGCTTCCTTTGAGAACGGATGTAGAATCATTCTCGAGGAGAAAAGTCAATGCAGAAAGAACCGTGTCTTGCAGAATACACCATCCAAGGAGTCTTTCTGCTGTGCCTTTTGCAACTGGACTTGTCTGTCTCGCGTTGGTCTCTTTAGCCGCCAGCCCGCTTGTAGCAAATGTGGGTAGAGTCTTTCCCAAATCTTCGTTCGCGAAGCCTAGCCATGATGATGATTTATTAGTTCTAAATAATTATTCTTAAATTACTCTTAGCCAGCATTTAGCAAGGTTGTCATAAGCCTCTTTTGTGGGAACACGGCTTGGTAAAATTACTGAAATTTTAAGTTTTGATAAATTAACTGTGATCTTCAATGAACAAAGCCTGAGAGAGAAAGATGTATTGTTGAAGTTGGACATCTGGAATGCAGAATTTATGGATCGCAAGGACAGTTTGCAGAAACCAGAAGAGACAGAAGACTCTAAGACTCAGTATATGTTTTGGAAAGTCCCTACTGGAGGAAAAAGATACTAAAAAGATGGAGTATTTTACGTATTTACAAATATGTAGTAATTTACATAGACAGTGAGAAATAAATAACCAATAGAGGATAGAATACTAATTAATGAAAGAATTATGTAATTTAGAACCAAAAGAACATTAAATTATTTGTTTGGTAACAATGTATAAATAGGTGAAAAAGTTTTGATTCATCTTCTGTGTGGAGATCGGGACTTTGTCAGTCACACACCTCCCGACCAACAGTAAAGTAATTCCTCACTCGCCAACACTAAAAATACAGTGTTAGAGGGTTTTCTTTATCCCAGTGATTTTGGAGGACTTGGTAACAGAAGCAACACCTGGTGACTGTGTAAAGGAACATTAAGACATTTATTTTCATCTTCTTAACTAAAGATGTGCTACAGCAAACTACCAAGACATCACTTGGTGCTGTTGGCGGTGCCCAGGGATCCTCCAATTTCAGGGTCACTGGGATGTCATGGGTGAGTGGTCCCTGCCCAGACCAAACCTGCGACCACTGTCACATCTTCCAATCCCTTCTAGGGCTGCTCCTGCTCAGCATGAACAGGCACAGATGGGGGCCAGATGGGACTCCCCTGGAGAGCATCTTCTGACATGCTGGCTTCCTCCTCCATGCTGGAATGTGGGGGGCCACTGGAGGTAGGAGCGCACCCCTGGAAGGCAGAGCTGTCCCCAGGGCTCTCATCCTCCTCCCTGGCAGTGTGGGAACGGCGCAGCCTCCAGACCTCCTGGCTGCACTGAGTCTCAATGATGCCAAGGATGCCATGGATCAGTGGGGCGGTGTGTTCCTGGAGGCGAGGCTGCAGCCTCTGCACCAGCACATCCCTGTTCGGCCCGAAGATGCAGAGGGCAAGTAGGACACTGCTTTCGGCAGTCTTTACCTGCCACCACTTGTCCATGTATATCCTCTCCAGCCTCTGTTGCAGCCAGGACCGCACAGGATCCAAGAGGGTCCATCGCCTCCGGAAAAGCTCTGCCCAGAGCTCAGGCAGGATGCCACCCACGGCCTCTGGCCCTGCAGGCCCCTGCCCAGCTGGGGAGAGTGTCCCCTTTGAGGATGCTCCAGGACCATAGGTATTTACATTCCCTATCTGGCTGCTGCTGGCCTCGGGTTGCTCTCTGGAGAGTCTGGTGACACAGTGCAGGCAGTTTCCCTCCTGCTCCGAGAAGCTGATGGTGGAGATGGGTTTTCTGCAGAGTGGGCATGCGCGGTTCCCCCGCAGCCAGCGCATGATGCAGCCCAGACAGAACTGGTGGCGACAGGGCATTGAGTAGGCAACATTATCGAGGGCATTGCAGCAGATAGGGCAGCTCCACTCCCTCCCTGAGGCCATGGCTGCTCCTTACTGCAGCATCTCAGCTCAGGAACTCATAGCAACCCCAGTGTCCACATGAACTTACAGAGAATGAGGGACATGAGGTCACAATCCACCTCCCAGTGATGTCAGAATGCACAAGCCGATGTCACCCTCCACCACTCAGTAATGTCACAATGCGATAATCACTTGGCTCAGCTATTTGAAAAAGTCTTACCATTAAAATTCAATGCTTAAACACTTCCAGGAACTCTACCTAAAGTTTTTGTGTTGCCTGCGTTTTAAGGCTACATTAAAGTGTGAATAAACCTCCAAAACTAAAGCATTCATGCAGGGAGAGGTGAAGTCTATCCATTTGGCAATGTACCCTTCTTGTATTGGTCTGAAAATCTGGGAAAAACCCCTCTGAGCTACAGGATTGCTGAGTTTATTTGGCATAATTTTACCTGAGTCACATCCAGCCATTTCCACCATACCTCAGCCTGAAACTGCACCTACTGGAGATCAGAGAGAAAATAAAGCTCAGTGTTCATTTTGCCACTCACCTTCAAAAAAAAACCACCTGGTGTAATGCATCTTGGTATCTCGATGTATCTGGAGAATTGCTGTGACACAGCCTGATTGAATGGTCCTGACCAGCATGATTTCTTACATCAGGTGTGAACTGCAATTCATCAAGAATTGAGGTCTGACTAACAAACATCATTTCTAGAGATTAGCAAAGTTGCATAAAAAATCAAGAGCTATGAAAATGCAGTTGCAGTGAGAGTTCATATTTGAATAATATTTGTTGAAGACTTCATATGTTTCAGAAGTTTCAAATCATCCAACTCCAGCAGTTCCTAAGATAATATAAATATATATAATAATATAAATATATATAAAAAATATATATATAACAAAACAGGTTTTTTCCACCCTAAATAATACTATAATTCTGTGACAAATATATATAAAATATTTATTATCTATATAAATTTATCTTTAACTTCAACATTTGGCTTGCTAATTAGAATTTATCAACCACACTTCACTGTCTTTTATATACTTAACACAATAGCTGCATTTTTTTCTGAAGAGCTTTATAGAGGTGTAGGTCTAAACTGTGGTAAAGTAACACCACTGTAGCAAGTTTATATTTTCCAACTGGAGTTTGATGGAAAAGTGATTGCAGTAAGGTTCATTCTATCTGAATAACTGGTGGAGAGGTGGCAATTATCCTAATAAAAAACAGTGTAACGGTGGTATTTGTCAAAATATCAGTACAGTTCTTGCTGGAAACTACAGGCCATCAAGGATAAAATTAATGTGGTCAAATGATTTAACTTGGAAGAAGGGAAAAAAAAAAGCATTCTGTGTTTAATGAAAATAATATACAACATCATAACTCAATCCAAAATAGGTATTCAGACCATGAACGTTATTTGCCTGACAAATGAGCACTACTTACCTCTCAGGATTAACCTACATTTTGCACTAAAACTCATTAGTTTAAGAAACAAATTGCACTACTGGGCAGAAAATCTGACATAAAAATGGCAAGGCAATTAAACCGCTGCAGATTTTACTTTAGTTTGTTCTTTTAAATGTCCACTTAAGGCCTCTCTCTAATTTCTGTAATGCTTGGTTGAGAAATCATCCACAGGCCAGTTGTTGTTGAAACTGTGGGATGCTCACCACAAGTGCAAAGACCTGGTTCTGTGAGACTGAGTAATAAGAAACCTTCTCCACAAACTTGAAGTCATATTTCTGATTAAATCCTATAGTATCACAGAATATAAGTTAGCACATCTACATTAGTTGTGCTATTTAATTTGATATTAGTGATTTGTCTTATGCTACAGGTTCTAGAGTCTGCCCTAATAAAAAATTCCAGTAAAACACATTATAACTACATCCTTGTTCAATTGTCAGCAAATTTAAAATAATGAAGATGCAACATGTGGTCCCTTCTAAAGCAACAGTGAGAAATACCAGGAGCAGGAGATACAAACACCAGGGCAGGGACCCCTGTTTCATCATCTTGATCTGGATAACAACAGTTCCCATACCACACAGGTTTATTTAGTGGCATGAGGATATTTGGTGGTGTAGAGTAATAAGCAGCATGTGTCATGGAATTGCATGATCCAGCATCTTACAGCTCAAACACCTCCATCCCTTGTGCTAATTGACTCCATCTACTCGTGGTAATTGCTTTCCTGCAGCAACTGATTTCCAAGAAAGAAGGTTTTGCAGTAGTCATTACAACCAGTGAACACTGTCACAAGGTAAGATGAGAGTATGAAAGTGTTTGTAACTGGCTTGATATTCTGACACATCACCAGCACCTCTGTGTCAGGCTGCCAAAGGCAGTGAAACTTCAATCAAGCCCCTAAATAAAGTTGCCTGATTTTCAAAGCACTTGAACTTCTCCAAACTTTTGAAAACCAGGCTTTGGAGGTTTGTTCACACAAAGCATCACAAAACTGTTTGATTGGTTATTAAGATAAAGCACGTCAAAATCTACAGCATAATTTAATTTCTTCTCTCATCCTTACTACTTCTGTAAGTAAAAGCCACATTTAGGCAGCATTTCATGTAAAGGTAGCATTTCATTTGCTAAAGATAAAGGTATAACATTAAAATAAATAGAGATGTTAGTATTGGGGGGTGGGGGGAGGGAAGGTTATACTTGAATAGTTGTTAACACTTCAAAATGAAACTAGAAAAATGCCTCTTGATCATGACTTCGTTAATTTCAGAGGGGAAAAAATGAGATTTTTAGAACCAATATATTCTACTACTAGTGAACTTCTGTTATTGCATTGCACCACACTAGTACTAATGTGGCATTTCAAAATTTGTCAGGTTTCCACCTTCAAGCTTCACTCACAAAAGCAGTAGAAAGTCTCAAACATTATGAGCAGCAAGTTTGCAGTTTTCTACACCACTTCTGTCTGGATTCTTTTGGGGGGAATAAAAATTTACCTCTAAGACTTCAGTGAATCTCAGTGAGAAGAAGTTTATTTTAGTTACAGGATCACAAACAGGTGTCCATAATTCTCATGTTTCTTTTGTTCACTTGCAATAGGAAAATCTAACTCACTGATACAGAATGCTTAAAAATTAGAGGACTGAACTCCCCCCATGCCTGGGGATGTCTGGAGCCCCTTACACTGACACTAATGAAATTCAGAGTGTGTTCAGACAATTGCTAAGGAATTATACACCATAGAGCTGGTTGGTCTTGTTAGAGACAGAAATATGTCAAATCTCAGGGAAAGATACATTGGAAGAACAGCTAGAAAGAAAAGTCACTAATAGGCAGATTCCTGCTTCATCCCAAAAGATCTCCAATTTTACAGAAATCAGTTAGAGACCAGTGAAGACAAGCAATGCAAGATTATTAGCACAGTCAAAGAAATAAATTGTTCAGGACCTTCCAAGATAGGTCTAAACTAGACTTTTTCCTTTGTAGTGCTAGCCATTAAGCAGCGCACACAATACTGCAGTTGTAGGCTTCAAAAACAGT
This sequence comes from Chiroxiphia lanceolata, assembly GCF_009829145.1. NCBI lineage: Eukaryota > Metazoa > Chordata > Aves > Passeriformes > Pipridae > Chiroxiphia > Chiroxiphia lanceolata. The sequence continues at coordinate 40,882,843 of NC_045671.1, forward strand.
TAGGGCATACTTTAGGAATTTAAGTTTTTATCTGTGCACCTTTAGTCCTGCTTATGCTTACTTAAACACAATATTTTTTGTAACTAGGTACCAAGAAAAATGTTGTCTTAGGCTGAAAAATGTCTTCACACTGTTCAAAAGACATAATGTAAGTTAATACAGAATTTGCAGAGACTTCCAAATATGATGACAAATGTTTTGACAAACATGTTGAGGAGATCATGGATTTATGACTTGGTAGGAAGAATTGTTCCCAAAGCAAGTCTATGGGATAAATATTTTCTTAATAAAATTTTTAATCCATATGGGGAAGATCATAATCCAGGTGTTCCCCCACTGTACATGTAAGTTATTCCTAAACATAAACATATTTTCATATTGTACTGAAAATAAAGATCAAGGTAAATTGAAAATATTCAAAAGACAGGAGGTAGAAGAAAGGGGCAGTGGTGACACAGGTACTGAGTTTCTCATTTACCTTTAGTGAAACGAGACTCCCCAAAAAAAACAAACCACAAAAAAACCCACCAACGCCCTCTCCCAAAAAAAACCACAAAAACAAACAAACAAAAAAACGCAACATAAAACAACAACAGCAATAAACCCACCAAATTTATTTCATTATCACACATTGGCATACCTCTTGATGATAGAAACTGGGAAACTACCTTATTTTGCTGCTCTTGTTTAGCTGTGAAAGAATGCAAAGGATACTATTTCATACCCAGCTATTTTAGGTTGAGGATATGTGTCTCAACTCCAGTTAGTCCACTACACATTTAAAAGTAATTCATACAGAACAGTTCCCAAAATATTCAAAATGGAAAAATCTAGACATGATACTAAATAAGATAATTCCTTGCAAAACATTTTAAAGTCAAGTTAAATTCCTAGTCAGAAAAGTAATTCAGGCTTTATAAATTTACTTTTATCCATTGTAAAGAGGTCTCTGGTGATGAATTTCAGATTTCATAACTTACTTTCAGATTAAAGTTAAGTGAATGTCACCTGAAATTGTTATCTGTCTTCTTACCTTAAAGAAAGTAATTATTAAAAAAAATTTATTTAGGCAGCCTAAAGTACACCAAAACCCACAACACCTGACTACAGCTGTTATGCTATAATATATAATATGTGTCTATAAACTGAAGTTTTCAGAAGAGACAGAAGGTAGACAATCAGCAAGAAACACACAACTTCCACTTTTCATAAATCTGCAGGGAGAAAGTGGGTGATATCAAAATTAATTTAACCATAAATTAGCTCTTAAGCTAACTGAAGGCTCTGCAAATTATATTCAGTACCAATCTGATGATTAGGCTCCAAATCCCTCTGTTCCAGAAGCTCCAAATTAAGGACTTGGAGCTCCTCTCTGAAGACTTCAACAGTCTGTGTGTATGTTTAAATAAACTGTTGAGTCACATTAAGACACAGTACATATTCCATTTCCCCAACATTTATTATGAGGTTTTTCCAAATAATTATGTCATGAAGTTGATTGTTTCTCAAATTATGCCAAGCATCTTCTAGGAACTCAGACATGAAAGAGACCAGTCATCAGTGATTGAGTTACTGTAGTTCAACAAGTCACTTCATGTCCACAGCTCCCCTGACAGCTCCAGAACTAAAATAAACCATGGAAAAGGACTCTCAAGCACTGTATTTGGTGAAGTCCATAGCAATTGCTGTACCACCTTTAAGAGTACCTATCTGGACTGGACCCTTTAGTATCATGTAAATAACAAACAGGGTGGACCAAACCTCCCAAATTAAGTTAAACACCTACAAATAAATGAATTTGCAGGTTATTCTAGGTCTGAAGTAATGGAATAAATAAATGGCATAAACATGTGCCAAGAACAAAATCTTTAGATATTTAAGTACATCAAAGCCTCCTAAATAATAAAATATGTTTGGATAAATATTCCTGGACACCAGCTTGTAATAGGTGTTAAGAGAGGCTGTTGAATGGGTTACAAAATACACAAATCAAGAACTTGTAAGTTCCTTAATGGCAATGCTCTGATGCACAGTTAATAGTATCAATACATATGTGGTTGTTACACTCTCATTTGTATCACCAGTCTGAAGAGGGAGATATAATCTGGTTCCATGTATCTCCCAGACTGTGAGTGCTCCCCATCTGCCTACGAAATATCTTAGTATTGACTACAGAAGTGAGTCCAGAGGAGGCCAACAAGATGATCAGAGGGATGGAGCACTTCTTACACAAGGAAAGGCTGAGAGAGCTGGGATTGTTCAGCCTGGAGAAGAAAAAGCTCTGGGACGACCTAACTATGGCCTTCCAGGACCTGGAGGGGCTACAAGAAAGACAGAGAGAGGCTATTTACAAGGGCTTGGAGTGACAGGACAGGGGAGAATGGTTTCCCACTGCCAGAGAGCAGGGTTAGATGGGATATTAGGAAGGAATTCTTCCCTGTGAGAGTGGTGAGGTCCTGGCACAGGTTTCCCAGAGAAGCTGTGGCTGCCCCATTCCTGGAAGTGTCCAAGGGCAGGTTGGATGGGGCTTGGAGCAACCTGGGTTACTGAAAGGTGTCCCTGCCCATGGCAGGGGGTTTGGAAATGGATGAGCTTTAAGGTCCCTTCCAAAGCAAACCATTCTATGATTTTGTGATTCTATACTAGAAAAAAAAATTTGTTAAGGGATTTATGCTTTGCATTTGCTGCCTATCATGATTTAAATCATTAACAAGGATCATTGACATGAACAATTTAAATTTCTTCATATGATGCCAGTGAGACCCATGAAGTCAATCCAGCATGCATTACATTTAAGTTCAAAGAAGAGCTTTCATTAGCAGCAATGAGCTTTGAATTAAACCTTGTAGTAACTCATCAGACAAAGGCTGGGAGAGATTCTTTTTGAATTTTTAGGCACTTTTATGAAAGCAGGTTTTCAGACTGCTGTGAATTTTTTCCAAAAAAGAAATGCCTTTAAATGCAATTGATTGTGAACTATACAGATTAATTTCTCACTCCTCTGGCTTCATCAGAAAGACATGACATTTTCTGGAGAAGAAAAAAGGAACATGTAGACCTGGATCAGGAACTTTCCCTTTATTTATGCGAGATGGTACTCTTGCACCTGCTGTCATATATTTCAGTAAAACGTTTAAAGACAAAGACATCACCACACCTGACACACCTTTCTTGAGTTTTCACATGGATGTCACCTTCTGAATGCATCCCAGGCTTATAGAAGCTATCTGAAATATTAAGACGGGAGAGATAATCTAGTGAACACAAAACTGGAATGGTCAAAGATTAACTGGTCATCCCCAAACCTCTGTGTGTTACCAAAAAGGGTACCTTTATAGGATGTGTATCTACACCCTACAGGTGATATACATAACCCATAACCACTGGTCATTAGCTCCTTTACTTCTGGTGCACAGCTGGATGAGGAAAAGGAAAGGAAGAGAAAAATAGGTCATTTCTGTAGAGTAGATTGTGAGAAAGTCAGGAAAATTCCAACAAAGACACAAGAGAGATCACACTGTACAGATCTAACACCACGTGTCTTTATTGAGGTTGTTCACACACGGATTTAAATCCTAAAATAAGGCACTCATCTCAGTAGTAAATAAGAAAAATAAGAACTGGGCCTTTCAGAACTGTTTCCCCTTTGAAATGTGTAAAGTATTCTTATAAACAAAAAGGCAGCTGAAGAGCTTTCAATGCGCTCTCATTTTTAATCTCCCTCATGATTTAATGTGTTGGTTTTGGTGCAGTGGGAATGACGAAAAGTGATTTTCCTTCACCTGGACCAGTCTCTGCCAAAACAACAAATCTGAAGAGAAACAAAGTGCTGGGAACAGTGTAGATCTTATCCCACCAGGACAAGAGTTTCCATGAGTCTAGATGTGAAGTGTGGTTATCTTTCCATAGGTTTTTGGTTAACTTTGCTTAACACATGGACTTGAAAAGCTCCTCATCATCTAATAGGTCCATAGCAGACTTCAAAGGTTTCTTCTGGGATAATCCATTGCATCTGCAGTTGCTCCCGTGGAAGTCAAACATCTTAGCTCAGCTAAAGAGACGCATTAATTTAATTCTTATTCATTAAATATTATTAATCTTTATATCTCTCTCTAGAGGGAGATGTAAAGAGATTGAGGCAGTTTCCTTTCAAGTTCCTAAATTATTATGGAGCTACAGTGCTTTCCATGTCATCTCCTTTTAATATGCCCCACGAAAACATCTTGGAATAATTTAACTCCCATGATAGTTGTCATTTGTTAGAGACTCCTAGGTAGTGATGTTCTCTTGTGCTAGAGACATGATTCAGGAAGGGGACCTGGAAATACCACAGTTTCAGGGTTGGATTTGCTGAATGCAGTCTGTGCACTGCTTTGAGTTCTGTACTGACAGCCAAGATTCAAAGCTGTAAAGGTGGGACTTATATTGGGAGGCAACAGGAAACTGTGAGTTCAGTAAAGAGCATGAAGACCACACAGTTGGCTCAGGGATATGTGGTTTCGTGAACTTTCCTTGCTCGCCAAATTTGTTTAGTAGAGTGCTGTGCTTTCTTGCTAAAAGGCCATCTTATCACAGGGAAAGAGAACACATAGAACAGATTCAGTTCCTAGATATAATCAAAAGAAAGACTAAAATATACTCCTTTAGAGGAAAGCAACACCTGATGGTATATGACCGCAATCATATAAGAACCTTAAACCTGGGCTCTTGAATTTCAGGACCCGAGTTTGAAGTGGACCTAAAATTATGACTGTCCCCCTTTGAATAGCTTGTGCTAAACTCTTTCAAATTCCCCCTAGAAGAAGGCGGATGTTTCACAGTGCTTTCTTTGGTGCTAAGGAGTCTCCAGAAACAGTAATCACTTGAAATGCAAAGACTTGAAAAACCAGAGCAATTTGCTTTGCTGTTTTGGTGTTGGACTCAAACCAGATTTCCAACCCATCTTGATGCAGAACCAGAAATCTGCACCACTTCCTTAGTCATCCTGGAATCCTTTCCACCCTGGGCCATGCTAGTAAAAGTACATGTGTTATGTTGGCGGTCTTTATGTGATAAAGAATGCTGTACGCTCTTCGTGAGGTGGAAATTAAAGAGATTTATTCGGCGCTTCCTTTTATCCCCTAAAACCATGTGACCTTAGAACCAATGGGGTTGTCTGTCCCTGCACATGTCCCCTTGGGCTTCTCCGCCCTGGTACGTCCCCTGTACCTTGGACACGCCTCCTACATATGTGTATATGTAAAAGGGAATATCATTTACTTTAGAAGTAAATTGCCTGTGCTTCTTGACTTAAAGAACATGGGGAATAAAACCTAAACCCGATAGCCAAGGAGATTTTTTCAAACCTAGCAGTCAACCATAACACTGAATTAGCACAACTACCAGACATTAAATTCTAATGAGAGGGAAGTAAGCAGAGGCATTTGAGAAGTCATGTTTTCAGAAAAGGCAATATATGCAGTATAAGGAGCAGAACTGATCTGGCCGGTTAAATATAATACAGATATGTAATTAAAATATAGGTAATATTTAGGCTGTTAATTCTTTAGGTATAGTTTGGTAGGGTTTTTATACAGTTTGGCAGTACATTTTCTGGTTAGAGCCAACATGAACTTAGGAGTTATTATCAATAATGAAATTTATTTCTTAACTAACAGAAATATCACAGTCTGTGCTGCTTGACCTAATTCTCAGCTCACTGCATCCATTTCTCTTGTCATATCAAAAAAGCTAAACATGGAACAAACCATTGTGTACTGATTTTTTTCACCAGTGAACATCAATTTGTTGACAGTAGGACATGGTGAAGAATTTGGAGAAATTAGAACATAATAGTGTGACTGACTTGGATGATGTGGGAAATTTATGACGCAAGAGATGGAGGCAATGTCATTGAAATTATTTAAACCAGAGCAATACATTTGCTGAATTTTGAGCAAGCTGAGTGAGTCTAAAAGAACCTTCAGTAAAAAAATAAAGAATCAATTCAGTTCACAGTTGGATTCTCAATCTCACAAGAGTTCATTGTAACACTAACTGCAGTGGAATTCAATTTGTGATGTCAGGGTACTCAGTTGTTGTAGATATTGATTTCCAGTGAGTGACTGAAGACGATTAACTTAGGTTTTGCCTCGTTAGTCACCTCAGAGCCACCACTCCTAGTAGAGACATAAACACACTGATTTTTTTCTCTCATCCCAACAACACCCATGAAAGGGAAAGTAATAAAAACCTTAGCATATTTAGCATGTCAGTATATCTAATATGGAAGTGGCAAAGGAAAAACAGAAATAAAAGAACAAACTGTGTTCATTTGGTCCTTCCCACAACTCACAACACACTACAATGGGACAGATTGTGTGCTCTGTCTTTCACAGAGTATCTCCTGTGAATGAAAACTAGCATCCTTCATACCACCAAACATGTGCAAATAAGCCCAGGAAAACAAAGAAAGCTCTTAGGGTCTTTGAAAGAAGTGTTTGTCCAGAGCAGGATGAAGGCTGGACAGACATAGTGCAGCTGTGAATTTCCAGGGAGGCTTGATGCTTTTCATCAGTTGTAGGCTGGAGAGAAGAACAAGGTAGTGCCACACAGATCAAGATTAAAGGTCCTGGAGCAGTTTAGCTTGGCTGGGATTCACTGCCAACATGAATGAGTACTGCTGTTTATTTTAACAGTTCTGGCTATGCTCTGTTTATGGATTTAACATTACACTAAGATTATTTCCTCCTTTCCCTTCAACTCTCCTTCACATCCTCTTCTTTTACCTACTTCAGTTCTCTGTAACAGCTCACAGGGCATTTTTTTCCATTTATTCTCATTTCCCAAGGGCTACCTTTGCCACTTTCTGTCACAGCAGAACCTCAAAGTCAATATAGTGATCTCACATATGAGGTCAAATTATAGCAGCCAGTGTAAAAATTGTTCAGGTTGGGGTTAATGAATGAAAACCTTTCTCAGCTCATAAATAAAAGATTAAGACAGGGTGAGGGGGGGTGGTGGTGGTGGTGGTGTTCCAGTTTAGTGTGATATACTTTAAATATCACTTGGGAAAGAAATTCAGTACAGGTAGTAACTTCCTCCTGGTGTTTCCTCACTCTGGGGTAGAAAGTTCAGCACTGGAGTCAATTTCCACACTATTATATGTTGACAACATCATCACAAATCAGTGAAATGCCATCCATAATTGTAAAAACTGTATTGAACTACCAAGAAGTCAGCTACTCTTGAAGTATGGATTAATGCTCACTTCTTCAAATTTTATACCTGAAAGATGAATAGTTACAGATCAAAGGCAACTAATTGGTGACTAATCCCACAAATTAACAGCTGAACAGAAAATCATCAAAGATGTAATGAAAGTCAATTATTACCCAAACTCACAGATCAGGATACATTCACACAAACTTTTCATTGCATATCTGAATACAACATTATTTTAAAGATATTTTAGCCATGGAAATTTTAGTAAGAACAGTAAACCCTTTTTATATCCAATATTACTTTTGTCTGTTCAAGTGAACTTTGGAAAACAATTGTCTTTTTGTCTTCAAATGTCAAATACCAAGAGCTTACTTTATCTAAGTTCCAATAGTTTCTTGCACAAGGTTATAATCTGCACATAGGTGACATCTTTAGGAACAGTATATAATAGATTTGCTATGTAGAAATTGAAGAAAGAAAATAAATTATAGTTAGCTCAATTTTTGCTATTGTTTACGGGTGCAGCAATATTTAAAAAGACTTGAAAAGCAAGAAAATTATTTCATTTTTAATTAAGTATTAGTTTGGTTTTTCCCCGGCCTGTAATAACATAGATCATTACACAAACTATTGGATTTATGTGTCATTGGTAAATTATTCTTAATTTTCAGGATAGTACAACAACAGCAGTGCTAACAATAAAGTACATTGCTGGCATTGATTTTATGTACATAGTTATAACAATATAATGAAGAGACATATATTTAGATATTGTAGGAGGCGTGTCCAGGGGTGCAGGGGAAGCACCCAGGGCAGGGAAGCCCAGGGGACATGTGCCGGAATAAGAAAACCCCATTGGTCACAAGGTCACATGGTTTTCAGGGATAAAAAGAGTGCCGGATTTGAATAAAGTCTCTTTGATTACCATCACATCGGGGAGCTGACTCCATTTCTTTATTATATAAAGACCCCACGCGAGAAGATATATATCTAAATATATATCTAAAGAACTGACAGACACACATGTGTGTGGCTTCTTATCCTACTTGTCTGACAGATGTGTCAGGTGTGTGGCTTCTTATCCTACTTGTCTGACAATAACAAAAGTCAGATCAGAAAAGGGACAGAGTTTGCTAATACACCACCCACCCCCACTAACCGCTTCAGAATTGTTCTTTTCTAGTGAAATTAAAGATGTTTAGCGGTAACACTCCATCAGAGCCAATATTTCAAGAACAGCAGGTCACACCTCAGAGTGCTGTTCTGAGCACTTTATTAACTCAATTTCTACAGATCTGTGGCTGATTCCGAAACTTCATAGAGCCTCCCCTTCCTCCTGATGTGCAGCTCTGGTAGGGAATCAAATTTCCCCAAGCTGCTTCTGCATTATTATTATGAACTTTTACACTTAGTGACTACAATCATTGTAATACAGAGTCATCATCTGCTGCCGTTAATTATCCAGACAAAATTTGCACATCTATACTGGGTTCTATTGCTTGGCTTCAGGCAGGTTTGTTCAGAACTGCTGTAGATGGAATATAGATTTGCTCTAAAGAGGTTATTTTAAATTGCAATTGAAGAGTCTCTTGTTCTGGTTTTTTGGGGGTTTTTTTCCCATGTATAATACATGACCTGTCAGTACATATGACTCAGAATGCACCCTAGGAAAGACATGGGTAAAGTTTTTTCATTTAAAGAGTCTGATTAGAAAACTAATTTCCCAAAGGCAATTACTGAATTAACTCAGTCTGGATGACCTTTGGACAATGCTGGAAAACTTTTCTTTTCTTAATAAACTTATGCACCATAAACAGAACACTTTTCATAATGTGAAGGAATCCTACTGGTGCAACGTCTTTTAACTTGAGAAAAAGATAAGCTAATATCTTCTTTCTGGTCCTCTAAGGACTTCACCATTATTAACCTGCTTTAAATAGGTGTTACTTGGATTTGGTGGTGAAAAATCTCTACTAAATACACAGAAGAGAAAAAACGGGGGAGAAGGAGGACACATAGGACATTGCCAATTGGACCAGAGCAAAAAATAACTTAAGAAAAAGCAAGATGAGAACACCTAAGATGTAATTATATGAGTTAAATCCTAGGCCTCCATGAAGCAAAAAAGTCTCACAATTCACAAATAGTTGCAGGAATCGCCTTTAAAAAAAAATCCTGACACCGATTCTATTTTCAGGACCAAAAATATAAGATTTAATGGGTTTCTGAAAGGCCTAATATGTGTACATAGTTCACATGGATCGAAGGATAGGATATATTTTATATAGATTATTTTGTCAGAGAGTTGAATGTAAGCAGGTTTTTAATCTTGTATTCTATTTGATTTGATTTATTATACCTTTTTTTTTAATATGGGAAACTGTGTTTTCCCATTTTATAAACTTTAAACAGGTTGCATCCCGCTGACTGAGAGACCTTTATATCATTAACTGTTCCCTCCAAATAAAGCAAATTAATTTTAAAGAATTTTTCATTTCACTGTTTAACACTGGACTGGAATTTTGTGACTGGCTGTGGTAACGTGGTTGGTGGCTGCTACCTGTGAGCAGCTGATTTTTGGGGACATCATATTCTTGTAAACAGTGTTAACTGCCTGTCACCTAAAACAGCTGCTTTACCCAGTTGGTTAATGGAGCCATCACTGCTGCACAGTGCTACTGCAGTTTTGAAAGTCTCAAGTTTCTCTTCCCACATTTGAAGTGATTTTGCTTTGTGCTAAATTTTTGAACAGGGTTTGATCTACAATTTGACATACTTGACATTTCCAAAGTGGATGATTTTTGAGATTCGAGCTGTGCAGATCTTACAGTTTTCACAAAATTTGATGCTTTTCAACAACTACACTAGAGTCTAAAATGTTGACAAGCAAGGCAAGTAAAGCTGGTGAGAAAGTTTTTTTGGGGAAAGTGGATAGGCAGGAAGAAAAAGTAGTAAAATTGGTAGTATTGCTCTGAGTTTGCTTGAAGTTATTGACAGTCCTAAAGTGCAAACACTTCTTGAATTATATTAAATACAATTTTTGTCAGCATTCAAGATTTTGTAAATTAAAACCATAAGTACCATGTTACTCATGTCACCCTTCACTCTGGTTTTGCTGTCAAAAAACAGTGTCATGGGAAGTTTTTGTGAGTTTTGTTTTGTTATCTTCTATAGAACTTATTCGTTATTTTTATTTCAAAACTCTTAGTGGTGTTTGATGCTTTTTGCAGCTGAAAAAGTTGAAAATAATTTTCCCTTTTGACTGAGCTGTAGTAATTTCTTCCAGGTCAGAAAAGGTCCTTAAGAGATCTTTCGTCTTTGCTGAGGACAACTGGAAATCCACACAACCATGTGATGTATAATGCCCAGACAAGATCAAACTCAGACTACCGTAACCTACAAGTTTAAAAGGGAAGTAAGAGGAGAACAGCAGCAAATGAGGCAAGGATTGTTTATTGACAGGAGTGGCTGGCAGGGTAGAGCCAGTGAATTATCACTCTTTTCAGGCCTTATCTTGCTGCCTGCACTCTGTCAAACTTCTGGTGAACTTGACAAAAGTCATGCCAGTGTATTACCCCTTTAAAGTCTGCAAATTTTTGATGCCAAAGAGACACTGAGCAGGCTTTGATGTGCACTGTGATGTGTTCTCCCAAATGTGAGCCGAAAGTGTAACAATTATGATATTACACTTCCATGCACTCACAAAAATGTCTAATGCTACCTTTTTCTTATTGTTGTTGTTGTTATTCACCTCCAGAGAATTAAATTCTCAAACTTTTTTTGGTTTGTTTTCCCATGGGAAAATGTACAGGTTTTCTAGGTTTTTTCCTCTGTTATGCTCACCATTTTTCCCAGTGGATATGTTGACTTTGGGGACCTATCTTCATAGGGGTAACTGACGGATCATTTGTTTGTCTTGCAGGAAATCTGGAGGTTAAAAAGTGATCGTAATAATCTTCTCACCTATTCAATAATTAATTATTAATGTCAAATACATCAACAGAAATGAAGGGAGAGGGGAATTCAGCTGGTCAGATATGTTGTTTCTACTACTACTTTTTTTTTATGTCAAAGCATAAGGCAATCTTCCATGAACCCACATGGCCACATCTTCTGGTCAGATCAGTGTCAAAATTTAGTGTCCATATGCATTTTTAATACAGAGAAGTCAATTAATGCAAGGTAATCAGATATTAATTCAGCCTTTTGACAGAATTACTGTAATTTGTGCTAGTGTTATTATAGTAGGTGCATAAGATACTCACCCTAAGCAGAATACCAGGTGAGCACTTTATAAGGTAGCAAAGTGACATACAATAAGCACAGAAAAGTGTCTTGTGTCATCTCAGGACCCAGTTAATGTGCTGTCATTAGCAGCACCACAAAAAATTAGAATGCAATGCCTTGCTTTAATTACCTTAGTGGTTGGATGGGGTGTACAATTTTAAATTCATTCAGGTGCCATTTAGACTGGAGGGGAAAATAAGCTTTTATAAATTTAAAGAAATCTATGAACTGACTATAAACAAGATGTTTAAGGAAAGGATTTATGGAAAACCTCTTTCAATGGAGTTTGAGCCAAAACAGGTTAGAATTGATGAGTGTTTCACCAACACCTTTTAGAGGAGACCAATTCTTCAGCTATGCCTTTAAAAAAAGCTTTTTGGCAGAAAGTTCTAGGACAATCTGAGAGATGAGAGATTTCAAATGTCTATCAGGCACTCTGAAGACTGGGAGCAGTGGAGTGTTGAGGAAATAGTGCTCATCTTTGAGCAGACTCAGCCAGCTGCCAACTCATCACAGTCACAGCGTGCTCGAGTCCCACCTTGTGAAGCACAGTGTGTAATGAAGACTGGCATGAAAACACAGTGGAAGTGATGCTGAAGCAGATAAGCCCATTATAAGAGAAGAAATAATGGAAATGGGCATGAAATCCTGATATATTGAAGTGTCTGCAGGAAGAAAGGAAAGATATTGTAATGTCATTGTCTGAATGCAGGGACAGTGAAGAGGTTGCTGTCAATTGGTTTGTATAAATGGTTTACTTCTAGCAAACAGCTAAATTAGAAATATTCCTGAGGTTATAAATCTGTTTAAAAGAAGCAAAACCAAACTGATGCAGTTATGTACTTCTCTCAACAAATACCCGAATTATTCAAAAAAAGGAAACGAAAAATAACACAATCAAATTGTCTGAGCAGAGATTAAGGACTTGAAATTTATTTACTGTAGAAACAGGGTACATCCATGTGAGGTACATGATCACATGCTACAAATACTTCCAAGTTAATAATGAAAAATGGAATTATTTATCAGCTGTGTTATCAGACAAACCCTGCAGGAAAAACCTAAGGTTAAAGATTTATTATAAGATTGAGAACTATGTTTCTGTCTGAAAACTTGGTCATTACTATTGACAGCCATCTCCCTTTCTGAAATTATATTTGTTTGGATTTATTTACTGGAATTTGGATGTAACATGGGCTATCAGACCAATGACAAAAGATCAGGGTGTAAAAGCATATTAGAAAACGTGCAAGATGAATCAAAATAATCAGAAAGGCAAGGAGGAAAAACAAAGGTCATCATATTGAAACAGTACTGTTGGTTTTGTAACTGAGGTTTTCACTTAATAATATTCTTTATTTCATTTACCTTTAATAATAATTTAAATAACAATTTAATAAATAATTTAGTAGATTATATTATATAGAAACATATTTAATAAATTATTTAATAATTTAATCTAGGCTCACCGTAATATTTTAGAATTATCTTTAAGACAATGAAGATGATTATTATTATTGTTGTTGTTATTATCTTTATGTCTGTGGTGTGTCCTCTTTTTGCCCATAACAAGCACTAGGAACACCAATAGCAGGATAAAATAAACATTCACTTATTTTAATTCTTTTAATATCAGGACAAGAAATAAAGCAGTTATTTTATGAGAAGAGGGAGTTCTTAAGTTAGGTCCAAGTAACCACAGAATATTCTGAGTTGGAAGGAACTAAAATAGGATCATCCTGGTCCTGCACAGGAGAGCCCCAAGAATCTCACCCTGTACACCCTCTCAATTGATTATCAGTGATTATGGGAAAACAGTAGAAAATGAGCCAAGGATATATTTACCTGGACAGTGTTATAAGATGCACAGGGAAACCTTCCCAGAAAAAGAGACTGTCAACTGGGACAAATGAGCTGGGATCAATCAACTTTCCCTGGATAGGTATGTGACAGGACATACCAAGGGGAGCTTGGTCTTGCAGGATGAACGTGAGACCACTACTCCTAGATCCTGCACTGAATTTCTGATTCCTGGAATGTCCCAAGAGTTTTGATATATTTCTGTATAAACCACACACTTGTGTACAAACCCTACAGATCGTGGGAGATGACAGGATGTTTGGGCAGTCAGGAAGTGGGCAGCCCAGGTGTAACCACAAGTTAGTTGTTACAAGTTACAAGAAGTTGTAGATGTGCTGGTTTGATCAGTACACTCTTTCTGCTCTGCTACCTTCTTCCCTAATTCAATTTCCTCAGCTCTAACTTTCTCCTTCCCAGATGAGAGAGCACATTTGTTTCAGCATGAGAAAGCAGGCACTTTCAAATGGAGAGCTGATGGTATTGAAGCAGATTCCACAGTGCCTTTCGGGGAGCACGCAGCAAAATAATCCAAGGATGACAAGGATGCTTTCTGCCTCTCTGTGGTCCAAGCACTAGCTCCTGCTCCCAGGATCATCTGCAGCTGGGAGAATAGAACGTGAATAGGATTTATACCCTGTCAACATTTGTTTTGAACAATAGATTTCCACTGTGTGCCCATCAATGACTACTGCCATATTGTTTTGGTGCAGTGCACGTGTCTGGGATTTCTGGCCTCCAAAGGCCCTGTCAGATGAAATGCACATGAGCATCCTCCATCTGTCTCACAGAGAGAAGAAATTCAGTGTGCTCAGGATGGGTTGGACTTGCTGAGCAACTGATCTGAGGTAAAGCAGTCAGTTTTTTTCAAGCTATCAGGATTTGTGCAGATTCCAGCCTTAGCCTTACAAGCCACCTTCCACATCCAGTCCCTTAGGTGGAGCTATGCCTAATCTGTTGATCCTGGAGGCATTTAGAAAGGGAACTGGAGGCATTTAGAAAGGGAACTGCTCAGTGCTATCATGACAGAAATTCACTAAGGTACATCTAGAAGTAGAGCATAATATGTTTAAAGGTCTGTCAGAACTAGGCAGACAGAGATCTTCAGTGGGTTTAGGTCTATTTATAAAATAAGAGGGAGTTTTGAGGATGTCAATTTTTGGCTTGTGCAAAAATCCAACCTACATCTCAGATTAAATATTTAAATTGTTGTGGATGGCATTGGGCATTGTTTTGGTTATTTGAACTAACCTGTCAGACTGGACTGCAAAAGTCCTCAGTAAAATGGTCAGTACAAGTGACTGGGTATGCACTCCCTATTTTTACTAATGAGATTACAGATCTGTTCTGTTGTTATAGTTGACAACATTAATTTCTGTATTAGCACTAAATTATGCTGCTCACAACAAAGCACCCTGGCTCTCATACTGCCCATGACAGAACTACTCATAGCATTTTTATTTCATTTTCACAAGCTCTTTTTATCTGAAAACCAGTAATACAGAACAAGCATAAAACAGTTCATCTGCTCACATCCTCCCCTTTATGGGTCCCCTTTGGACCAAACCTAGTTGTCTATTGGTGCTATATTGCTTTTCTGGTCCCACAGTGACTAATGCCCAGCATCCTGCTGCATGATGCTCACTGTCACGCACAGCCAGCTTCATCTTTGCCTGTCTGAATCGCTTCTGATCCCCCTGCTTTTTCTCAGCTCCTTCTGATAGGTAGTTCACACAGTGGGAAATGAGTGGGTAGAAAAAAGCACTCGAAAGCTAGACCTGGGCAAGGATCTCTGGTGAATTGGGAGGCATTCCACCTCACATGGCACTGCTTGAGTTTCTCTCCTGTGGAGAAAAGTGTTTCATCTTTCACAGATGATGGCTACATTCCTATTAGACTTGACAACCAAGGGAGAAACTAGACACTGACTTTCTAGATACTTTTATCTACATGTGAGATTAATTTTCCTATCCCAGTGAAAAGCTGAAGCTGCCATAGGAAAGAAAATGAGTGTTGTGTCACAGTACCAGGATTACAACAGCTTCAGAACCTGGGTTTTAATTTCTGATGGGAACAGGAAAAAATTAGGATGAGTTAAAAGATATAGAAACCAGAAATTAAATGAACTTAGGAAACACATATTGAATGAGATCTAGAGCTAAAAGGAAACCTTACAGTGGTTATTGGCATTCAAATTCAAATGCAGTCCAGAGTTTCTTTGGTCAATAACTACCAACCTTGATAGCTGCCTGCAAGAACATAGTGCTTTCATTTTGAATAGCAATACCTCCTACAGCCAAGGTTAGACTTCCACATGTGCACTGACACCTTCTGGTTTGAGGAGATGAGTATCTACTGTTCAAGGTTATTGATAACGTGTGTTGGAAGGCCACCCAAACCCAGGCACGCAGATCCATACACCAGCCTGATAGAGATGCTCATATCATGCCTAACTCATGGTCTCCTGGTTGCTTTCTCCCTTTCCTGAGGGCTCCTCCATTCCTGACTTAGCAGTGACCAAACTTCACAAGGAATGTAAGCTATGCACCAGCCTTCTTGGAGTTTGGTGATTAAGGCTATCTCTTGAGAATGGGATTTTCACTGCTTCTAGGAAAGAAAGCCCTTAGTCAAAACCTCCCAATTCCATGTCCTAAACCATAGCAGTTGTATGAGAGCACTCCAGCCCCACGACACCCATGACCTGTAGATATTCTATAAAGGATACCCCAGTGTATTTAGACACCTATTGCCAAAACCAGGGCTCTATTCTGTACTCTGGCCAGGGAGTGAAACCAAAGGTTTATGGGAGTTGTGATACATTCCTACACTTGGCACTTTCTGATAGCTCTCCCCAGGCAGTTCCCACCTGAACACATCAGCATGGACCTACGTTCAGTCATTGGCAACATTCACTCTGAATTACCCTTTAGACTGCCTAAGGTTCCCCATTCCGTTCATCTTTATGCCCAGATCTTTCATGGAATTGCCCAGTTTGATTTTTTTAGGCACTGCAGGAGCTGCATGAGAGTGCTCCGTGTGCCCATTTCACTGAAATGCCTCAGCTCCTCTGAAAATCTGGTCTGAGGGCTTTCAGTGTTCAGCATAACACAACCTAAAAAGATTAAAGTCCTTGTCCTTTTGCCCATAGGCATTGTCTGTAACTAGCATGGTTTTTTCCTATCAGCTCTGCTCTTTATTTTCAGCAAGCTCTTTCTCTCTCTTGTAAATTCTCTTGCTGTTTTGGCCTTATCTTTGGCTAGAGATTCTTCTGTCTGATGTAGATCAGCCAAAAGAGAATGCTTATAGCATCAGCTAGCCAGCCTTTACTTTACCTCCCAAGAAAGAAAACAAGAAATTCTCCAAGCCAGCTTCCCACAGCAGGGAGGGCCTGGAATTTACAGTCTGTTTGAACTCTCCCAGATGCTAACACACCAGGCTTCTGCAATACCACAGTCCACGGCTTGTCCAAAGGCACTTCCTCAGACTGATTTATTTGTTCTCTCAGCTTCAACAAGATTTTGTGTTGTATCTCTCTCTGCTCTCTGGCATTTTCCATCCCATTTCAAAGGCTGGACAATTTATGCCACATGCCATTCTTGTCCACCCAGGAAAACACACAAAATCTGGGGAAAGAAAAAAAAAATGAAGTCATACATATTTGGCGTCTTGTGTTGACTAGTAATTAATGAATTTTCAAAATTTAGCCAGATCCAGTATGTGCAGAAAGCTTGCCTGGGGAACACTCTCTGTGCTGGTAGGTCTGTGAATAGCAAATTGACTATCTACAGGTAAAGGAATATATGTCTAAACCTGGGAATGTAACTTTGCAGTCCTTGCTTTCATGGGTTTTATTTAATTGTGATGTATGCAGCAGTCATAATAGCTCTGGCACAAAATCATTTGTGTCTTAATTAAATGAAACATGCTGCTCAGAAATAACACAGACACAGTGTTTGGGAAACACTTCAGATACACTTTTAGCTCATAGGCTCAGCCTGACACTAAAAACAAAGGAGGTAGATTATGTATGTGTATGTGTATATACATAAAAAAACCTCTATCATATCAGCCCTTGCCTGCACAGTTTCTGATAATTCCATCAGGTTTAATGCATTAGCAAAGAAAATGAGGAAGTGACTATCAAAGGGCGAAAGGATAAATGGCAATGCTTTCAACTCAGTGAGACGTCAGGAAGCCCCATCATCTGCACAGTTTAGTTTTGCTTTGATGGTCTCCTGGGAGGTTCTTGAAGACACTGTGAGGTTGATACTAGCCTTATCACAAGGAACCAGGAAAACAGTTTGGAAGAACAAAAGCAAAGCCAGAATATATTTATGAAGGAAGACAATAAACTGAAAGAAAGCAAAAAGGTAAAAAGCTTTCAAAGAGGGCTTTTCAACAAAAAAAAAAAAAAAAAGACACACAGCCCCTCTGCATTACCTCATTGTAGCACACAATTTGACTCAGAATGCAAGATTCCATGTATTATGTGTTGCTGAATTCAAATATATTCTCTTATCTAATAATGGAATCAAGGACACAATGGCATAAAGGGAGGCAGAAATATAGAACAGAAATTTTCCAGATCTATCAAGCTGGACTTACAGTCATTAAAGTCTGCTAAGAATGTTTCTAAAGCCAGTTCTCCATTTTGTGTCTCTGTTAGAAATTGGTGTGGGTGGGTGTGCGCAAAAGAGAGCTAGCTAATTTACCTATTTCCTATGCCAGTCTACAAGAGTCCTTTTCCTTTTCTTCTTCCTTCTCTTTCACTTCTTCTGGTACTATATGACCAATTTAGATACCCCTGTCTCTGAAAATCCTCCTGTAGGCACCAAAACCCATGAAATTAAAGGACCCTTTCAAATCTAATTGTGACTTCTAAATCCCTCAAAATATTTGTTAATCCGTCTGAGAATTAAATCTCATTAATTCCTGTGTAAAACAGCCAAAAAATATAATATTTTCAAGACAGGGATTAGGAAAGAGACATAAAGTTGGTTTTTTCATCAAGTATGAAACTGGACTGGTAACAAAACCAAAAGCTTGAACATCACCATCTGGATCACTCAGCTGCTAAAAATTCACAGTACCAGAAATCTACTTCTTGCCCCAAGATTCCTACCATTACTTGCGTTTCTGTAATTTTCCAACACAGTTGTTATATGAGTTCTAGGTATTAATTGAAGTATTGTATGTCATATCTCAGATATTTTTAAGGAATTTTTTTAGCATTGTAGTACATTTTGTTTGTTTTTTTTTTCTTGCCACATGATCTGCCTAAAGCTATTTCTTCTTTGTTGTTAAACATAAAATCTGAACAGAAGTTATTTTCTCTTTCAAAACACTAATTTCAAGACAGTTTCATTTTTGTATAAGAAAAAGCTGTGGGTGACTGTCCCCATGAACTTTGAATGTCTTTCAAATCTTGACTGAGAACAGCTCAACCACCTATAAATCTAGCTGCTATCCTGTCTGATTAAAAGCTGCACTTCTTAAATTAAACTCGTGCAGTAGGCAGGCTGTAGAACATTTTAGTTTCTATATTTCTGTGCACTCTGTAAATCTCCCTTCTCTTTTCCCTTCTTCAATAATTTGACAAGACATTTGTTCAGCATTTAAGCTGCATGTCTAATGGGAAATACTGGGATTTCACAGTTGGACCAAACCCAAGACAATCTAGTCTGGTATTCTATCTCCAAAAGTGACCTTTTTCATGCAAATGGGAACAATATGCTAACCACACCAGAACTCTTCCTGCCCTCTATAAGACACTGGCTCAGACATTGACAAAATACATATTATGGCTTCCAGTAAATTCATGTCTTTGGTAAATATTCTGCATTCTGTGAAGTAATTTTGTGGACCTGTGACATTCTGTCACAGCCTCCTGTGTGAAAAAGTGTTGTTAATTTCTTTATTATCACATTAAGTGCCCCCGTTGTTCTTGTGTTTTAGGACAGCAGAATTTTCTCATCTACCATCTTCAATCTACGTCTTATTGTCTATATTCTATATTACCTATTATTATTATTTTAAATTCTATTATTATCTATTTCTATATTTGCCTCTACAACTGCCTCCACATCTACTTATGCCGCTCACTCGTTTTGTGATATTCTAAGGTAATTTATTGCAACTGCATTTACCCAAAGTAAACAAACAGACCCCCAAATAATTAATCAAGCCCAAAGATCTTTCATTACAGTTTCCCATGTCTGGAATAAAAGTACTAATTAATTGGGCAACATGTTAGGCTAGTAGCCTACCTGGATCGGCAGAAAAAATTTTATCAGCAAATGTGTGAAATACCATCAGACACAAAAAAAAACCCCAAAACCCCTTGACATATGAAGTCAATTTAAATGTTCCAAAAATTGTTAAAGATTAATTTAACATATTGGTAGGTTTTGTCTTTTTGGTTTGGTTTTTTTTTTTTTTGACCAGTGTTTAGAATTGAATTACTTCAGTAAATGCTTCTGTTTCTTTAATTCACAGCCTTAATAGGGTGCCTGGGAAATGGTTTTTATAAATATAATCACACATCGTGCAGTATCTTCACCTTTTCTTAGTATATATAGAGGGGTTGAGACTTTGGGGTGATTTGATTTCATAGGTAAAACTCAGTTAAACTCTAAAATGCTACACAGCAACCTTTTTCTGTTCAGTGTGGAGAGGTTCTTTACAAGGACCATCTAAAATATTCTAGAGTATTTCCAGAAACTCAACAGATTTTACAATTCTGTTAGATATTATGAATTAAATGGATAATGAAAATAGAACACCTCTGCGTATTCTATACATTTAATACATTATGTGCCTGTAGTAAACTAGGCATACAAAGTTTGGAAAGGTGGTTTTTGGGGTTTTTTTGTCATAATGCATCAACCAGAGGGATGTCATTTGCATCTTTACCTGAATGAAAAGTCAAAAAAAGCCCAAAGAAGTATTTTGGCTTAGGAACAGGACGAGTAGTCTGTGGCTGAATAGCAGTAGTGTTATAGGTTTTACTTTCATTACAATGTCTTGACAACAGAAACATTTAACTGCAAATTGACAGAGAAACTAGCAAAGCACAGGACAAAAGTGTGGGTCAGAGTGTTCCAGTACCTGAGTACAGATTTCATCTGACCAGGATCTTGCCATTTTAATCAGCTTTTTTTTTCCTGTGGAATCTCAACACACAGTCAGTTTTCGGTACTTCTACAGCATTGTCATTTAAAAATTTTGCGCTGTGTGTGTGTTCCCTAAGGATATCCAGGAAGCATCCCTCCTAATAATCCCACAGGAATTTTCCTTCCTTCCTTCCTTCAGACTTAGCCTACCTATGGCTAATGAGAGAGGACTATCAGTATTTCAGGGCTTTACTAAATTTCTTTGTCATACAGGTTGCTCAGAGACCCAGAAAACTTGGAGGAAAAAAGTGCTGTGTATAATTTAAATTCAGTTCAACATCAACTTGATGTGATAAAAAGATCACAGAAGACTGCATCAACAAGTTCCAGCAGCCAAGGAGGGAGAAATACACCCACTCTTAAGGAAATGTCTCTTAAATTAAAAGAAGTTTTAATAACACTGATTTTTTTTTTTCATTCTGCAGCATGCAAAATAAATGTAATTTCAAAATGCATTGCATATTCATGCAGCTGTATTGAGGTGTCCTGGGCAAAAAAAAAAAAAAAACAGACTAGCCCAGGGACGACTGTAGCACTGACACAAACACCAGAAGAAAGGTGGGAGTCATGGAACCCACCTCCTCATCTAAATTCTTTTGCCATCATTTCTGACAGAGCTGTCTCTCACCTGATCAGAAAAATTCCAGGGGAAATTTAACTCATCCCAGAGCTTCACATTGTTTATCCTAGGGATTCATCTCATCTGCCACAGTTACACCCTCACTTCTGACCTATCCATCATGGAAAAAAAGAACGATATTTCCTACAATAATACAATACAATGGTACAATAGTTCTTTTTCCTTATTTCATGTTTATTTCAGGTGTGGTTCCACCTTGGGGTTCTCTCATGGTGTGATCTTGAGCTTCTCATGTCCAGCTTGTACTGACATATATTCCTAGTATCCTGATTTTACCATGCAACTGCATCACCCTTTATTTCAATACTCTGCTATCCTGAGTTTTTCTGGAACACCTCACTCCTGGATCTCTGATATTCACCTAGACAGCCCTGCTAAGGGCTTTGCCTCACACAGCACTTCCTTAGAGACCTCAGTTTTGTTACCCTCCCAACACACAGACTCCTGCAGTTCCCACTCCTTTTCTTTTGTACACTTCTACACAGCAACAATAAATTAGTCATTTATTATTAATGTTCTTTTGGGTATTTTTGGCAGAAATAATTATACAGTGTCATGTGGCTTCAAAGATGAAAATCCTTGCTGTAAACAAAATGTTCAGAGTGGAAATAGAAGGGTTTACCTCACTGTAGGTAATATTTTGCGCCTCGTGTAGACCTCTCTGTTCAAATATATTTACTCCCAGAAAATTAAAGATATCTAAATTATGGGAGAAGTTGATAAGGGGGTTTTGGTGGTGTTTTTTTGTTTTTGTTTTGTTTTGTTTTTTTTTTAAATAGGATTTCTTTAAAATAGAGTGTGGGAAAGGGTTTAAAAATACAGGTATTGGTGGGAAGGTATTACTGTGTCTATAAACTTCATTAAAATGCCAGTGAATTTAAAGGGCATCTCCTCTTTGACAGAGTAAAAGAATAGATGCCTTCTGAGAAAAAATTCTGGTTGTTCTATGATAATGGACAGAATATTTCCTCCTATACGACCAGGACACCAAGAATATGGAAAAATAAGATATTTTAAGATGGGGAAAAGAAAAATAACAAAAAAAAGACAATATCTCTCTTGATGTTATTGACTGTCATTCCATGATCATGAATTGAGATTTGATATTCTGAGCTATTTTAACTAGTTTTTGTTATTAATTTCCCAATGCAACTGGCTAGAGCCACAAAATCAGCATCAGGTTATCCAGCTCTTTCTCCTGGAAGTGCAGGAGGATTGTTTTTCTCCTTCTGAGCATCCAGTTATCCACTGTTACAAATGGTTCCAGGAAAATTCAGCACATATAAGAGTTACCCACTCTTTTGAGAGAAAAAAAGAGTGAGAAAACAGCAATTTCCATTACTTCCAAAGCAGGGATGCTGCCAGGGGATATTCCTGCCGTGCTGGGGAAGGTTCTCCCTTGGCTGAAAACTCTATCAGCTTTTAGCACTGGTTCTGCAAGAAGTTGTGACACCTCAAAGTGTTTTAACCTCCTTGAACTAAGCCCCGTGCTTCAGGGAACTAGCCCCATGCTTCAGGGAACTGTTCTTATCAACAGCCTGACTGTGTCTGGTCACAAAGACACTCCAAGAAATTGCAGTGTTTGAGTCAACGCTGGCTTTCTGAAAGTGTTTATGCTCTGGATTTGAAGCAGACAGTGGAGCTGTGGGTCGTTTTCTTCCTTAGGGCACAGTGGCATCTAGTGGTCCTACACGGAGTGGATGAGGAAAATAAAAAGTATATAAAAAATAGGTGCTTTTGTGTCCTTTTTTTTTTTAAGAAATTATTTTTAGGAACATAATTCTTGAAATTGTATGGGTTTGTGAATACATTCATAATGTGTTCAACTGCTTTCTTCACTAGAGATATGAGCAAGTGCTCCAGGAAAGGAAAGGAATTTGAGCACTTATGTTGTTCCGTTACTTAATTTTAACTCCATTACATCATGTATTTTTAAGTTGACTGGAATGGGACTATTATATTTACACAGAAAACTGAGTTTGGGGTTTGGCTAATGCTCATAATTGGAGTAAATGGAAGTTTTAAGTAGTAATATATTTGAGAAATTTGGCACTTAAGTTATACATATTTGTTATGATATCTTCAACTTGTTTAAATTTCACACACCAAAAATATTCCTATTCTCTTTCCAGGGGTTCTTGCCAGCATTTTTCATGAGGGTGAGTGATAAAGAGCATTTCCACTACTGGAGCTAAAAAAAGAGAGTGAGCCAAGCAAGTGTTTTGAGATTATTGCTTCAGAGACATTTAGTTGGAGAAATGGTCTGTAACTAAATATATCTAACCCTCTGAGAAGGAATTATACTCCAGAGTTATCCATTTTGTCTTAAGGAGATGATGCAATATATCCTTATACAGTTGCTTTTATGCAGCTGATCCAGCTGAAAAGCAAAATACTTCAGTTTCATTTTGAGATCAGTTTGCTAATTAAGATCCTGTTTACTTTCATTATTACGGTGAAGATCTAGGCAATGTCCATGGGCATCTTTCTGGTTCTGATAGTTTGCTTAGCTAGGGTCTGGCAGAAAAAAATAAAAGCAACTGTTATAATGAGATTGGCACTGCACACTTGGTGGCTTTAAAAATTAATGTCATTGGGAAGCAATTGGATGCCTTTCACATTAGCATTAATGTGAGTTAAGTGAGCACAGCCATGGGAGAAAACACGTTCGTATGTAAACAAAGGGAGGTTCTACACTTTATCATTTAAATAATAATGAGGAAATCACAATAAACGAATACCAAGTGGTTTTGTGGCTGATGGAAGTAGTACTACGGGTCCCATCAGTTTCAGACAATTTTTTGACTTGCTGTATTTATGGTTCTATATGTTAGGTGAAAGAAAAAAACCCAAACCCTTACTGCTGTAGGAAATAAAAACAATGCATCTCTGGTTCAGAGCCTGCCTTGAAGATCTCTATCATGACTTTAAGTCACCCTATCAAGGCATTTTTTAAAAAATCCACTAAAACAAGCTATGAGAATTAGAATAAGGACCTGACAGAGACCTGAATGCTATAGGACACAATGAACTTATTGAGTCAAAATAGAAGCTGGAAAATTAACTATTCCTACAGGGCTGAGGAAGAAATGCCTGTACTTAGAACATTCTTTCTCAAAACTACATAGATCTTAAATGTGAGCAAATTGATTGTTGGCAAATACCTATTTTCATAACAATTATTGCTGAAGATGTGCAGTTAAAGACAGAGTCACAAAATGTTACTTCTTGCCAGAAACACAAGTTCTCCAACTGTGAAAGGGAGGAGCAGCTACAGGGTGTGCTGAATGGAGAGCAATAAACCGGTCTCAACTTTAACTAGAATGTTCCCTTTTTAAGGTTCTCTGAAAAAATTAAGGCAAGCGAAAAGAGCGTATGTAGGTCTGGATACTTTCAGTTAAAAAAAAAAAAAAGAGTTTTGAAGTAAATTAGATACCATCATGGCTGGGCTTCTCGAACGAAGATTTGGGAAGGGCTCTACCCACATTTGCTACAAGCACGCTGGTGGCTAAAGAGGTCAATGCGAGATAGACAAATCCGGTTGCGAAAGGCACAGCAGAGAGACTCCTTGGATGGTATTGGCAAGACACGGTTCTTTCTGCACTGTCTTTTCTCCTCGAGAGTGATCCTGCGTGCATTCTCAAAGGAAGCAGCAGCGTTACAGATAGTGTGTCTCCAGGCCTGAGTTCCAGATCAGAAAGGGCATTGCTCATTTCTACTCTCCTGGTGTCTGTGATACCTGACAGCAACTCCAGGACTGCAGTCATCAAATCAATCTTCAGATTGGGTGAGAACATGGTAGGACCAAGCAGCTTGTGTCATAACCAAAAAGAAGACATTTACTGCTAATATCTAATGGGGTTCTTTGCAAGAAACCTTCCTCAATCCCTTCGTTTTTATATTATATACATCGATATATATGTATAAATATATATATATATGTACCCTTGGACTGTAATATACAAATCCTTCATACATATTTATCTTTGATATGGGCTGATACTCTGACTTGACAATGAGGGAGAATAAAAATTGGGTTTGGAAAGTCTAAATCACAGAATCACCTTTGGGTTGGAAGGGACATTAAAGCTCATCTCATTCCAACTCCCCGCCACAGGCAAGGACACCCTCCACTAGACCAGGTTGATCCAAGCTTCATCCAACCAGGCCTTGAACACTTCCAGGATGGAATATAACTTCACTTACGAGCTGGACTGTATTGCAACTCCTATTCTCCTAACCATCTAGAGACATCGAATATTTGAAGAGCTTTATACCTTCTGCTTGGCTCTTCTTTCCATGCAGATGGTGCCCAGAGTGCATCCACTCTTCTCCCAGAGATGGGCTGAACCACAATCAGGATGGCTTGTGTGATGGTTCCTTCTTTCTTCATTATCTTGATGGTAATAAATTTGGATCTGGTAGCCTGAAATCCATGGGAATAAAGATCATTCAAAGATACTGGAGAATATGTTTCAGTAAGCTTCATTCTTAACCTTTTTAGCTTATTCCTGTTAAGACATTTTCAAGGCTGCTCTTTGTCAATAGGCAGACTTATGTATTCTGAGCAAACTCAAACTAAAGCAGGTCCAAAGTTATTTCTAGATTGATTAACAGGAAAAAAAAAATCAGAGAGACAATAAAAAGGAAAAAAACCCAAGTAAGCTAACATTCTGATCATATCATGTGTTTTCTATCCTCCAACAGCCTGCAAAATCTTGAGCCTTCCTATACTTCTTTGTTAATCTTTAATCTTCCAAAGAACTGGGAATTAAAAATATCCAGTTGATCATTGAAGTTCTACAAATGTGGCTAAACCACGTGCACCAAGGGAAGATGCTTTCTTCCCAAGAGCAGCAGGGAAACCCTGCCCTCCCAAATCTGAACTAATCAACTTTTGAGATGAAGAAAGGAGATAAGCAAAATGAATAAATGGATTGTGTGCTTATGAGGTCTTCAACCTGGTAAGGCAAAAAATTCATGTGGGAAAATAGTCTAGACTTCACAATAGCCCTGCCTGTTGAAGTTGTGTGCCATTCCAATAATAAATTCTGTGGTATATTAATCATAATATTCTGTTAAGGGAAACAAAGCTTTAATTGTCACTGTGACTTCACAGATTATGCCAGGAATCCCTAAAAGCAGCCATGGGATTAGAACATAGCTGGGATGAGGATTGCTCTCAGCAACAAGTGTGCTTCTCCAGCACCAGAAAGCATCACAATGAATACGAAGAATTTATGGTTCTTTTTAATCTACTGTCTTCCCCTTCTTCCCAAATTCCTCACCCTGCCAAAGTACATTACAGCTTTCTTTGGACAGGAACCAACTTTCAGATGAGATCTTTTGCCTAATTTAAGTTTATTCCCTGCTGGGATATTAAATGCAGAAATTTGTATTTTCCAATGACAAATATACCCAATTAAAAAAAAATAGGAAAAAAATGTTATGTGGCCATTAACACTTTATACAGTACTGATATACTGGGAATTTATGAAAACAGAAAAGTTATGTAGTTATGAGCAGAAGACAAACATTTCCACAGTTGATAATCTATGAAATTCTTAATTAAATTATAGCATATCATACTTTTCCTCACCAATTAGCAACTATGTTTTCAAAAACTGTCAGTATTAATGAGTATAATCACAAAACAATGCAGAAAACAAATTAATAGTCATAATTTTCTTGAGAAGAAATCTGAAGATGTGCTGCGTAAACTCTATTATCTTCTGGGACATTTTATTAATAAAATAAATTATTAATCTCTGAGTATAACATTGAAATAATATAGCTCAACAATCTCCAAACAACATTGACTATGTGTCATCTCCACTCTGTTAGCTGTGCTCCCAAAAAGGACTGAAACAAAGAGTTGTGACCAACATCTTGAAAGCACACTATGAGCAGAAACACCATTTGAATTCTCTGTCCATGTCGTCCAATGAGCCTGCCTATGCCCTACAGGTCTTCTCCAAAGACCTCGGGCAGATTTTACTGTTGAGAGAGTGTGGGTGTTGCCTGAAGTCAGCTCAATCCTTACAGAGACAAGGCACTTACAGTTTGATTTTGAAGAAGCCAGTTGTGGTTGAACTAAATTTCAGTTATGTGGAAATAAAATCTGCTGGGCACATGAGGCTTACACTGAGATAGTCAGTTCCACATAAAACCTACCTTTCATACAAGGCTTTAGCATTCCTGTCACCACTTTCTTGCTGAAACACAGAAAAATAGAAGTGTCCATTCATTTGCCTCAGTCAATGTTGGCACACAGCTAAATTCTTGAAAACCTCAAGCTTACTAAATTATATAGTCTGGAATAGAATATATTTATCTGCTAAACCTTCACACCATCTAAGAGTTTTCCTTTTCTGACACATAGCTTATGTTTTTCTTCTTGAAGTTAAACCTTCTAGTCCTTTTCAAATGGAAAATCAGCAAAAAAAATTTATCCTTCTCTCCTCTGATATCTTAAATCTAGTCAGCACTTTTCAGTGCTATTCTTTCTACAGCATTCTCTTTTCTAGACTCACTAATCCATACTTTCCAGTATTTTCTTGGAAGAAAAAGGAATTTACCAGTTCAATTAATGAAACTGTTGTTTTGTTTCATATACATTTCATATTTTTAAGGGTGCAAAGTTGATTAAACAATTAATGTGTGTGAATTAGAAATACAGTATGACTTTATTTTGAAATTTAGAATTCCATTTACTGTTTTTCAGAGTTTCAGGGTTTTTTTTTAGGGTTTTAATTAAAAGTTATATAGGACTGAAAGGTTCTATACAGATGTTTTCAAAAAGTACTTCAAATATTAGTTGCATGTCCTGGCTAAGACAAAACACAAAAGTTATAATTATACAATCTTATATTTTATGACTACTAAAATTATACTTGCACTGTTGGTAGTCCAGAAGACTGACCCAGCAGGCAACTGATCCTAATTACTGTTCTTAACTTGGATTGATTTTTGCAATGGGAGGGTTTTTTCCCATTTTGATTTAGTGTCATGGTTTGAAAATTGCCCCCCCCACGGGAGCCAAGGGGTCTAGAGGTAACTGGATGCCAGGGTAATTTCCCCTGAAGAGCCAATCAACACTCGTCTTGTTCGCTCCTATGAAAAATCATATATACACAACTGCGGGAGTTGTTGGCAATCGGTCTGTCTGTCTGCTGCTGTGTCTGGGTGTGAGAAGGCTAGGGGTGGCAGGGCCCCCTTCTTTCTCCTCCGGGGGGAAGGTGGGCCCTGTGGCCCCACAACTCTGGCCTAAGCCAGGGTTGGAGGCAGCATTGGAGTGAGTGTCTCTTGTGAGGGAAGAGACTCACAGCACCTGAAGGTAAGTGGGAGAGAGAAGCCAAACCCTCTTTCCCCCCCCCCCCCCATTTGCAGCTAGACTGCGGAGGGGGCTTCTTCTTTTCCCTCTCACTGTAAAGTGGAGGAGAGGCTCAGCATTGGAGCTGAGCCAAGTGGACGGAATGCAGCCCGGTGGCAGGGAGATAACACCAGGTAAAATTGGAGATGGACCAGAGAAAGGCCTGGAGGATGTCCTTGCAGTGATTTAAACGGAGGACAGCTGAAAACTCAGAGGAGGAATGAAGATTCCAAGACATGTATATGTGATAAGCTAAACTGAACTACAGCAGCACAGAACCGAGGTATGAGAGAGAGAATCACACAACAGAGACTGACACGGAACCAAGGAGGATGGACTCAAAGCTATCTTCCTGGACTTTGTAAGGAAGAAAAGACTTCAGCAAACAGCTGGAGGTTGGTGGGGAGAGTAACCCTTTTCCCTGAACACTCCCATGAGAGAAAGACTGGTTACCTATCAACCTGAAGGGCTTTTCCTGGACTGAATTAAGGGAGAAGCTTAAAGGGATTGATAGAAGTGTGTAATATTATATATATAGTTGCTTTTAGCTTGTACAATATTTATTTGTATAGTAATAAATGTATATACTTCCCTTGCCCCTCCATAGAGGTGTCTGCCTGAAACAGACACCGTGTTGAGATAAAATTGTGGGAAGGGGTGGGGGAAGCCTGGAAATTGGATTTTGGATTTCTGTGGTGGTTCAAACCACCACATTTAGTATCTTCTTTGCACTAAACTGGTCTAGTTTAGCCTGACATAAATATATATTTTTGCATGGGTCAAAGGCCAAAGATCAGTCTTTTGGATCTGAGAACCCATTTAAGTGCTGATTTTGCTACCTCTGTTGCTGCCACTCCCTTACCAACTCACAGTATCCAGAACTCAGTTGCCTTTGGGTTGAACAGCAGTGAAATATTAATTTATGAGACTATATGCATAGAAGGGGACATAAAAAGCTCACAAATACAGTGGATCAAAACCTACTCTTTTTATCAACATTTTATCAACATTATCAACATTTATCAACATTTATCAAAATTTCAGTTTCTGATGAATCATGGAGTGTCATGGTTTGAGAGCCCCAAAATCCAATTCCCTAGTCCAAACCCCCTCCCACATCTCAACCCAATGTGAGATGGGTTTTCCAGACACCACACGAGACTCAAAATGGAGGAAAGGGAATATATATTACAATGACTGTACAAAATAAATACTACAATACATTATATACAATCTTAACTATCTCTAACATGACATAAGTATTTACAATGGATCAAATCTCTTCTCCCCTCCAAATAAAAGTCCAGAAGGGAAGAAGGAAAGATCCTTTTCACTTTCAGAGCAGCTTTCTCTTCAGAGTAGCAGTCTATCTCTCTCTCTTCCATGCAGCAGTGGCAGCTGGATCTCTGCCAGTACACACGAGGGGTATCCAAGCCCTTGTGGCCCATCATCTCCAAGCAAGGGTCTTTTCTTCCGTGGGCTGCGTAGCAGGGACAAAACTCCCTTCACCACGTCATATCATGGGATGTAAGACTCCCATGAAGGTCCCTTCCTCAGGGGATTTACCCCTGAGTCAGAATATCTTGGGCAGCTTTCAGTTGAAGGCCTTTGCCTCAAGAGTTCTATCAGAGCTCCTGTGCTCTGATCTCAGGCTGCTAGCTTAGCTTGGCAGCAGCGGCAAGGGGGGGCCAAAGTCACCCCCTCTGCATTCCTTTGGCTGTCCTGGTCCAGCTTTCCAGGACGCCTGAGCTTTTCAGCTCCTCTCTGCAGTGCTACTGCACTTCACACCTCCCTTCTAGGAGGGGTCATTGGGTAAAAACCTCAAGGGTCACCACCCTCTGGGGTTCTACCATTTTATAACTTCAGGGGGAAAAACTGCTTCCCCCCACCACATGGAGTAATACAGAAAAAATACATTTATGTCCACACTGCATTTGAAACACGAATACATTTTCAGTTAGTAACTATTTTCAATTAGTAACCAGTATACAAATTCTTATAAGCAGACAGAAATTCCTTAAAGGTAACAATATTTTTCAGCTGTGGAATTGTTGAATAATACAGCGTGCCCATAAAAAAACATCTCTGAAAGTTCATGGTAAGAGCTAGCACTGGTATGTAGAATAAGAAGCTGCACCTGACATCTCAGGAAATGTAAAACATAAAACAAAAGAAATATTTACTTTCTTATGCAACAGGGAGAATCTGAATGAACACAGAGTAAAAAGAATAATCTAATTCTGAATGCTGTAAAATGTAAGAAATAGAAAACATGGTATTTAGCTGACCTCTAATAAAAATAAAGCCACTTTTCTAATAGAGCAAATGAAAAGATCATTGTGACAACTAAAAGATCACAATCACAATCAATTAGAAAATGTAAGAAATGGAACTGTTCTCTTGAATTGGAAACCAAAGAAATTAAGAAGATAGGTGGCTGGTAAAATAGGGGATAATATAAAAGACATAAAAAAGACTGGAAGAACCGCTGAAATCTCACATTCCTCCCTTTGGTCTTCTTTAGATGAGAATTGTGGCACTTTACTGTGGTTTTATTAATATAATAAATAAACCACACGACCCGGTTAGTTGGATTCCCAACAACCAAATCTGTTTACTGGAAGCAAACAGCACCTTTTATATGCACTTCAAAACAACATGTGATTCTCTTAGCCAATCCCATGGGACTGGCCACTGCCCATGTGTATTAGAGTATATTTTGGGGACTACATCTCCCAGAATGCTTCATCTAGCATCCTTAAAACACATTCCCCACATCTCCCCCAACTTTATTATTCAGACAAATCATAGAACAGTGCAAATAATAGAACAGTACATTTTTAACCTTGTAAACCCTTTAACAATTACCACTGTATCAGAGTGACCCAGCTCACTGCTTTACCTTGGTTCTTCAACAAACCTACTTATTTGAACTTTTATCTCTAACCTTTTGAATTTGCTTGATACAAACTTGAACATTTATTTTCTTAAGTGTTTGTGTGTAACTAGGATGAACAACAACTTTGTTAACTTGAGGGTTTTAGCATAACTGGGTAGAACATTGATTTTTATGTTTCTAAGGGTTTGCATGTAATTGGTAGAAGCATCAACTTTATTTTTCTGAGGGTTTTTTATAAAACTGGGTGGTACTTATAGAACTGGGAGAAACAAGAAACATCAACCTTTATTTGTCTAAGAGTTTGTGTAGAACAGGGAAAATTCAACTTTATTTCAACAATAGGGTTTACTGGGGGTAAACGTCATGAACTGAATTCTTCTAATGTGACCATGTGGCTGAGGTAATGTTACCTTTTTAAGGTTTAGCGTTTAAAGTGCTTGTACACTCACATAATTTTCTTACATTCACTCACACACATTCATACAGGTGGCTGCCACTCTCTTTCTTCACATGCACACTTAAGGCTTTTAATAAGATTCTGTATTTTTGCCACATTGGTCATTTTCAGTAGTAAATATCAGTTGTGTGTCTTCAATTATCACTCTGGTTCTTGCTGCTGCTGTGAAGGTATACCTATGTAGGATTTGACACACCTGGAGGGAATCCGTTTTATTTCTTTACCTGTAGCTATACATGCATACCCCCTTCCCCAAGTCACAAGGTCCACCAGTCCCATCCATTGCCCTGATATTAAGTCTTTTATCATGACCAGTGGTTTGGGAGAGGAAAATGCCTGAGCTCTGTCTTGTCTCTCATACCCACTTTTCTCTGCACTGTCACAATTTAAAAAATTTATGACATATGTTGTTTTCCACAGACGTTCCTGTGGGCTACAGATGGACTCCCCCTTTCTTTGTCTTTTTAGCATGTCTTTTAGGGTACAGTGTGTTCTCTCTACCACGGCCTGTCCCGTGGGTTAGTGTGGTATGCCTGTGGAATGAGATATTCCCCAGTCTGTTAGGAAAGTTTTGATCTTCGCTGAAATGTATGCTGGGTCATTGTCAGTTTTGATCTTTTTTGGGGTGCCTACTGTTGCAAAGCAGTTAAGCCAGTGCCTTATGACATCTTTTGCCTTTTCCCCAGTGTGTGTGGTGGCAGTTATGTATCTGGAGTGTGTGTTGACTGTAACATGAACATATTTTAGCCGACCAAACTCTGGTATGTGTGTGATATCTGTCTGCCACACCTCATTAGCTATTAGTCTCCTGGGGTTAACTCCTTTCTGGGATGGCACTAGAGTAATTTGTTGGCAGTTTGGACATGACATGACTGTGTCTCGAGCCTGATTAAGGGTGATTTGAAATTGTCTCTTCAGAGAACGTGTTTTCTGGTGGAAAAAGAAATGAGACAATTTAGCTTGTTCCAGTGTCCTAAGCACTGCAGTGAACACAGCTGCTGCATCAGCTCTTTGGTTCCCTTCTGCTATAGGCCCCGGCATTTCTGTGCGTGATCTAACATGCATTACGTAGAAATCAAACCTTCTGTGGTTAACAAGAAGCTATACAGTGTGTATTTCAGCAAGTAGGTGTGGATTAGCAACATTTCAAAGGAAGGAAGCCTCAAGACGTGAAACCAAACCTGCTGCATAACATGAATCAGTAACGGTGTTAATTGGTTGATCTGAAAACAGTTCAAAGGCAACGCGAATAGCTGCAAGTTCTAGGACCTGTACCGAACCATGGCTTATGGTCTGTACTTCCTTTTCCCACTGTCCTGTGGCAGGGTTTACTCACATCAATGCAGTCTTTTTGGACCATCCTGATGCATCAGTAAAAACCATGAGGCCTTTTACTGGCTGGTGTTGGCATCTGCTTGTGGCTTTCAAGGGTAGGTTACCCATTTCTGCCCAAAGTCTGTGCTTAGGATAGTGAGTGGAAATGTTGCTGTCATAGCCTGTCAAGGCTGCCTGGAATCCAGCGTCTTCAGTCAGTAACCAGTCGAGGTTGTCCTTTGTCACTGGGATGTAGATGGTCGCTGGATCTTGTCTGCCCAATTCCTGTAGACATTCCCTGCCTTTAATGACAAGCTTGACAAACATTTCATTAATTGTCCACACAATCTTTGGTGGTGAGTGGGGCAGAAACAGTCACTCCAGGACTCTCAGTGGATCTGATTCAGCCTGGTCTCACTGAAACAAAACTGCAAATGGCTGGAACCTGCTAGGAACAAATGCAAGGCAGGTGTGAAGCTCAGGATTTCTCCTTCTGCCTTGTCTGCTATCAATTGCCTGAGAACATGTCTTTAACGCTTGCTTTGCCTCTGTGGTCTGAGACCGACTAGATGTCAAGTCTGGATCACCTTTCAGAAGCTTAAAGAGGGGGTACAGTTCCTCTGTGGTCAAGCCTAAGATAGGCCTTAACCAGTTGATGGCTCCCAAAAGTTTCTGTAAGTCATTTAAGGTTAAAGTGTCTTTTACCTTAATTGTCAGTGGCTGGGCTGAGATCTCCTGCTGTGTGATCCTCCATCCAAGGTAGGTCCAGGGTTGAGATCGTTAGATCTTCTCTGGAGCGACCTGCAACCCTGCTTCTTGGACAGCATTAGTCAGAGCAGTTATAACAGTTTGTAACTTAGTCTCTTTGGCCGTGGTGACCAAGGTGTCGTCCATGTAATGGTAAATGATTGCTGAGGGGTGAAGCTTTCTGACAGGGTAGATAGCCTTTACCACAACAGTCTGACAAACCGTGGGGCTATTTCTCATCACCTGAGACAAAACAACCCAGAGGTACCTCTGCATGGACTGTGCATGGTTTAGAGCGGGGATGGAGAAAGCAAGTTGTGGCACATTGTCAGGGTGTAGAAAAATGGCAAAAAACCAATTTAAATCAATTACCTTTAAATCAATTACCACTAAAGGCCATCCTGCTGGAAGCATAGCAGGTGAGGGAAGTCCTGGTTGTAATGCCCCCATGGGTTCTATGACTGAGTTAACTGCTCTTAGGTCATGGAGCACCCTCCACTTGCCACTTTTCTTTGGTATGCAGAACACCAGATTGTTACACAGACTGGAGGTTGGCACTATGTGTCCTGCATCTAGTTGCACTTGGACTAGGTCTCTCAGGTGAGCAAGCCATTCCCTTTTCATGAGCCACTGATTCACCCATATAGGGTCATGAGTTTTCCATGTCAGCTTAATTTGTCCTTGGAACGGCTGGTCAATGGCCCTCACTGAAAATTTTGAGCATCACTAGTTGCAATTTGCATAACAGTGCGAAATTGGTCGAGCACATCTCTTCCCCACAAGGTGCATGTGTCATGGTTTGAGATCCCCAAAATCTAATTCCCTAGTCTAAACCCCCTCCCACATCTCAACCTAATGTGAGATTTTTTTTTTTCCCCAGACAAAACACGAGACTCAAAATGGGGAAAAGGGAATATATTACAGTGACTGTACAAATAAATACTACAATACATTATATACAATCTTAGCTATCTCTACCATGACATAAGTATTTACAATGGATCAAATCTCTTCTCCCCTCCAAATAAAAGTCCAGGAGGGAAGAAGGAAAGATCCTTTTCACTTCCAGAGCAGCATTCGCTCTAGGGCAGCAGCTTATCTTCTTCTCATGCAGCAACTGTAACTGGATTGTTGTAGCTGGATCTCTTTTCAATACACACAAGGGGGTCTCTTTTCACCCCTCTCAGCTCTCCTTCAACTCCAAGCGAAGGTCTCACCCGTGGACTGCCAGCAGGGACAAAACTCGCTTCACCACGGGCATATCACGAAGTGCAGGGGCATCTTCGTGAAAGTCCCTCCCTCAGGGGATTCACCCCTGAGTCAGAACATCTTGGGCAGCTTTCAGTTGAAAGCCTTTGCCTCAAGAGTTCTACCAGAGCTCCCGTGCTCTGTCTCAGGCTGCCAGCTTGGCAGCAGTGGTGAGGGGGGGCGGGGGCACCAAGGTCAACCCCCTCTGCATTCATTCTCCATCCCGGTCCAGCTTTCCAGGATGCTTTGAGCTTCTCACCTCCTCTCTCTCCGGTGCTGCATGTTGCATTTTAGGACTTCCATCCAGTAGGAGTCCACCACCCCAACTTAAGAGGGGTCTCAAAAGGGTTTTGGGGGGTCTGGTTCAGTTCTTACCCCCAAAACTCTGTGTAGAGCTCAACTTTGCTCCCTCTGCTGCTGGCTTTCTATCTCGGCTCGAGGAACTCTGAGTCTTCCTTGGCTGCATGCTGTTTGCTGTTCCTTCAGTTATCTCTTGGCTCTTAGCCACAACCTCTGGACGTTGCCGCCGCTTCTGCTGCTCACGATGGAGGGGAGAAAAACTTCTAGCCTCTCAGTCACAGAGCTCAGTTCAGTTTAACACTGTTTCTGAGTTTCTATGACCCCAGCCGGGGGCTGGGGGGCCGTGGCCCCCCAGAGGGGCTCTTGCCCCTTCTTCCTCGTGGCTTTCACAACATGGCTACCTCTTCTAACACCAAACTACAACAACCTTCTCTTCCATTCTGGTTGTGATATGTTTATATTTTGCAGAAGCGCTCATTGGGTAAAACTTCAAAACTTCAAGGGTCACCACCCCCTGGGGTTTTACCATTTTATAACTGCAGGGGGAAAACTGTTTCCCCCACCACAGCATGGAATAGGAGCAACAATGGGAGCTATCTTGGCAACCTGCCCCTCTGGCCCCAACACCGTGCATATTTGTGCACTCTGCCTAGGCCTCTGCATGCCTCCAACCCCCTGGATAGTCGAAGCAGGAAAAACAGTGGGCCAGTCAGCTGGCCAGTCAGTGTCCTTAACAATTGTAACATCTGCTCCTGTGTACACTGTATCAGGGGTTAATTACGCTGATACTTTTGGTCTGTGTTTGGCCCCACCACCTGTGAAAGTTTTACTCTTTCCTGCCAAGTTATGGGAAAACAAGCACTGATAAACGGGAAAGTTGTCCTTGAAGAGAGCTTCTTGTATTAACTGTTTTAATCGGTGTTCTGTGATTGGCTAATTGTCCTCCAAGGTCGCTTGAAGGAGAATTTGAGAAGGAGGTGGATGAAGTAGCGCCCCCAGACTCAAATAAGAAAGACCCCAAAGCATACCGCGTGTGCGTTAGGGGATTTCCAAAGTTCTCATGCATGCGCAGAAGAGATGCACTCACATAACCGGGAGGTGAGACTGAGGGCCTCGGGCTGGGCGGTGCTGGCCACACCTGGGAGGTTGTGGTCACTCAGTTAATTGTATAAAAGTAGATAGTGCTTTCTTGGAAGAGAGTAAACTTCACAACAAGGACAATGTTGCCTTTGGCAGGGCCGCCTGCCAGTTTGTGAACTTACTGACTCTCCAAGGATGCAGCTTCTGCTATGGGTAATTCTAGGCATGCTAGGTCGGTAAGATAACTTTATGGGCAACAGCTGGGTAACTAGGGAGGTCATGCTAGGGGCTTATTTCTCTCCTCCTTCCTCCCTTTTGGGTTTGTTCATTTTGTTGGCCATCTCTTAGTAATAAATATTGGTTTTTGTTAAGCTTGGTTTCAAGATTCAGTATGGTTTGAACCCTCTCTAATACAGTCCACCAAGCCTTTGAATCTGCATCTGTCTATCTGACAAGTCATTAGTGGTTGTGCCGCAGAAATGTTTTTTGCCCAGAATATTTGAGGCTTGCCTGTGCTCCCAAAAGCCCCTGAGTGCCTTTCCCCCTTCCCCACATGCTGTAAAAGGGGATTAGCTGGGCAAGTCGTTGTCCCTCGGGTATGTAACAGGGAGGCACTGGGGTCCATGCCACGATTTGTATCTCGCTGTGAGAATCAATCACTCCGGGTAAGACAAACAAACACATCCTGGCAGTTGACGATTGTCCGATTAGAAGGGCAGGGACTCCTGGGCCTAGGGGTCCCCAAATCCCTGTGGGGATCAAGAGTACAGCGGTAGATGTTAAAGCTACTGGCTCTCTGGAGGCCAGGTCCAACCCAGTGCTGCCTGAGGTGGCGGTGAGCAAATCACTAACCTGTTTTCTTGGGCCGTATTTATTTGCTGAAGCGGAGCATGCGGCTTCGCACCCTGTCTGCAGTTTCCCTGATAGGAAGGGTTTCTCCTCAGGTTGACTCAACTTCAACCTTCATTAAGATCCCCGCTTCTCATGGTGACCTTTTTGGCATACTGCCGAGGGGGGTTTCTTTGGGCAGTCCTTATAAAAATGATCAGCAGCGCCACATCAGTAGCAGCTGCTTCTCCCTCTTGCCCTGTCCTGTAATCTCAGCTGGGCACTTCAGGCTGTTGCTAGAGAGGCTGTGTGATGCTCAATCGATCCAACACTCTGACACGCTTGGACCATTTCGGCTATTATGCAGGTTTCCCTTTTAGGGATAGTCTGCAAGGCTCACTTACAATCCAGGTTCAAATTTCCATAAGCAAGCTGCCTAAAAACTACCTCCCTAGCATCTTCATGTTCTATTTGCCTGCTTAAAGCCGCCTGTAGCCCATCGAGGAACTGGGAGAAAGATTCAGTTGATCCCTGAAGGACCTTTTTGAAGGACAAGTTGCTATCTCTGTCCGTGCTAGGGAGCTTAATCATCGCCCTTGAAGCCATTTTTGCTATCACCTCATATATCTCCCAGGGGTAGCCTGCCTGGGAATCAGCTACCGTTGTAAGCCCTCTCTCCTGCCAAATGATTGCAAGTCATGCCTGTTTGTGAACCACCTGGGTCACTTGCATGCACTGCGCAATTCTCCCGATAGCCTGTTAAGTAGACGCTGTATCAAGTTGTAGTTAAAACCATCTTCAACAGTGTCTTCCAATCATGAGGTATAAATACATAGGTGGTACTCAATGTCTCCAAATATGACAACATTTGAGACAAGGAAATACCACTTTCTTTAACAATTTGCTTCAATTCCTTGGTCACCTCACAGGGCAAGCTTTGGAACTGAGGGTTTTGGCACAGCCAGTATATAACTGGGCATGCACTAATAACTTTCCAGTCTCCCGTCCCCATTGCCTCCTCGTGGCATTTTTCCCATCAGTTAACTGACACCCCCGCACCTGTACGCTCGCCCTCACCTGGAGGAATCACCGTTGATTCCTCCTCAGTATCCTCTGATGCCTCACTATCTATGGTTCTGAAACACTTGGCTTCTGGCAGCGGTATGCCAAAGGATGGCTGCCGTGAAGGGAAGCCACCACCCCCCCATCACATGGTCAGGACAAGACGGCTGCGGGGTTGAAAGAGATAGCTCAAGTTCCAGTCCATTTCGCGCGCAAGATGGCTGTGCCCAGGTCACATTTCTTTCAGCACATAGCCACGAGTCATCAGCGACAAGAGGGGGTGAGTTGTCTGGATTCCCCTCCCCACGTCACGGTGGGAACCTACAAACTGCACCTGTATACTGGATTCACGATTTAAAATTCCTGCCCTTTCTCTGCAGCTCACACGCGCATCAAAATCAGGACCCTTGCCATAGCTTATATCGCACCTCCCCGCTCCTGCCCACGTGAAACCCAACCCAAGTCCATTGTTAGGTCCTCCCGGGTAGCATGCGGTTCTCCCCCACCCCCATGTCTGTTCCCAGTGTCTGGGGAATGGCTACACCTAGCAGCATTCATGGGGGGTGCAGGAAAATGTGTATTTGAGTCTCTGGGGGGGTTCTACTTTCTTTGAGCGATCTGCAGAGCATTCATGACTTGCATCCAGGCAGGAAGGCATCTAAAGGCTTCTGTATCGCCTAACATAGACCTTTTTTTCATGGTCCTGCCAATTTTTTGCCAGGTGTTTATATTTAAATCTCCTACGAGCAGCAGTCCTGGTGCAATGATTTTTATCCATTGCAAGAGTTCTGTTATTTCTGCACGTGTGATCTCACTGGGATATTGTCTTAGCAAGAGACACATGGCTTCTGCATCCCCTTCTGTGTCCTGGGAAACCAAATTCCCCATGCTTTCTTTACCTTTTCTCTTTGCTGCTTTCCTCTCGCCTGCGTTTTCTCGCTGCTTTCAGTTCTTGCCACTTTCAATTTTCACCACTTTGGCTTTTGGTGCTTTCGGTCTCTACAGCTTTTGGCTTTCGCCAGTTTTGTTTCCCGTTGCTTCTCGGCTTTTGTTCTCCACCTCACTTCTCTTCGTGCGTGACCTTTCAATTTTTTCAAGCTCTGTTCAGTATTGCGTCCTCCAGCCGCGTTCTGCGCTGAAGTCTCAACGCTTTTATCGGCGTCTGGCTTTTTTTTCGGGATGCATTCCTGAGCTTTAGAACAAGCTAGTGTGAATGCTACCGCGATCATCTTTGCTGCAAGGTAGTCTGATTATCCCTGTTACAGAAAATGCCCCACATTCAGGGCACCATATGGTTTTATTAATATAATAAACCACATGACCCAGTTGGTTGGATTCCCAGCAACCAAATCCGTTTACTGGAAGTGAACAGCACCTTTTACATGCATTTCAAAATGACACGATTCTCTTAGCCAACCCCACGGGACTTGCCACTGTCCATTTGTATTAGAGTATATTTTAGGGACTACATCTCCCAGGATGCCTCATCCAGCATCCCTAAAACACATTCCCCACACTTTACTGCTACAGAAACACCCCTTGAGGTGGAAACAGTAATTTCTGAGGTTGGGTGTTTTTTCTGGACAGGTAGTCACATCTGCTTTAATACGGGGTTTTATTCTGCATAACTACATAGCTGTGTGTATATACACATGTACCAATTCCATTTAGGTATTTTGGGAGTACATTCAGTTTTACCTGGTGGCCAAAGAACTGAAGTATAACGATGCCTGAAATGGTGTTGGTGGAGGAGGAACCCAGTGAGCCTAAGTGAGTCTTAAGTTTTCTGAAACAGAAAAAGCTCTGGGACAGCAAGTGCCACTCCCACCATGCTGGTAGAGCCAAAATCCCGGCAAACTGAAAGACACCTTGATAAATGGATTAGTCCATCTGGGTGCTGGTAGATGGACAGAGTCGCCTGAGCATCCTTCAGGCCCACTCACCTGTGGCTCTCCTTGCGGAGATGGGAATGTCCTCGGTGACAAGGAGACGGTCAGGAAGAGGGGCTGCTCTGGGCACCTGGGGAAGGTCTGAGCCAAACACATGGGCTTGTGCTCTCTCCAGCTGGCAGAGGACAGTCTCCAGGCTGGGGGAGTCCCCAAAATCCTGTGTGTCCTCTGCTGAGATAGGGGCACCCCAGGATCCTACTACCCATCAGCTATAGGGCTGTTTTGGAGTGCTAACATCTTGGAGACAACCTGGGGTCCCCTCCCAGTGCAGGGGGCAGATCCCTAAGCTCAGACAGATGCTGGGATGTCTCATCCTCAAGGCATTTGAGGAAGGCAAGCCCAGCACTGTGGCTCAGGCGGCTTTTCTGTGTCCTCCTCAAATTCCTCTACCAGACAAAATGTGAGAGAAGCTGTGGAGGGCTGCATTCCCCACCTGTGGTTAATTTGGGTCAGCTGGCCTGGTTGTGTCCCCTTGGTTGTGGGGGAGGAATACTGAGACACAGTGCTGATGCTGTGCCAGCCCTGCTCAGCAGTAGCCAAAACACTGGTGTTACCAGTGGTAACAAAGGTGTTACCAACACCCTTCCAGCTCCCAGTGCAAAGCACAGCACTGGAAGGGCTGCTATGGAAAAATTAACTCCATCTCAGCCAGACCCAATACACTCCTCAAGAATGAATGCAACACATCAGGTTTTAATTCAGAAAACAGAGACAACAATAATCAACTGGGAAACTTTTTATTTAAGCAACAAGGTAGAAGTAAAACCTATTCTATCAAGCAGGGCTTTAAAACATTTTGCAGCAAAAATCAAACGGACAGTCTGAAAAGTAGTAGAATTTAGGAAAATTGTATCAAGTGAGAGTCTTCTCCAAACCTGCTTTCAAATTGCGTAAATAACTGCAAAACCAGCAACTAAGAAATGCTCAGTAATATGCCAGTATCCAGTGAAAACCAGTTTTAGTTAATTACAGTCATTCCCCAACACTCAAAATGCACATTAGGAATCATGCATCTCTCTCTCACCTACCTGGTAAGCTTGCACAGAAGTACACTACCAGCCTACATCAGAAAGAGGAAAATTTTAGTATTAATATCTTGCAGGTAAAAGCAATAGTCTGCGGAACTACTGTCAAGAACTCCTGACACTGGTGAACTGCTGGTCTTTGAGTTACACATTAACTTCCTTTGGTTTCAGGTCCCTTATCACAAGAGCTACAACGTGCACTTAGTGGGGACTGGCATGTAAAAATTTAGGAAATGAAGATCCCACTGTTTTCTGGGTTACCCACAGATGTAGTGGGCTTAGAGGTGGCTGATCATCCCCTTCTTAATCTATTTGAGTCCCTAGGAGACCCTCACAGATAATGTAGAGTAAACAATGTCTTGT
This sequence comes from Chiroxiphia lanceolata, assembly GCF_009829145.1. Taxonomy (NCBI): domain Eukaryota; kingdom Metazoa; phylum Chordata; class Aves; order Passeriformes; family Pipridae; genus Chiroxiphia; species Chiroxiphia lanceolata. Next base: position 40,924,646 of record NC_045671.1, read on the forward strand.
TCACTCTGAGTCTGCATTAGAACTCTCATTATCACAGATGCACAAATAACACAGCATCAACATTGGGCACATTCACGATCCCAGGTAAGTGTGATTTAGCGATCTTTGTGACAGAATAAGGTACATAAATTGTCATTGATAAATATACTGATATGAGAACGCAAAAGCAATGGCATTCCCAATAAATAAGCAATGGTATTTCCACGAAATAAGAGGGAGCAGAGGGGTACAGCCCATTGGCCATTCCAGGATACAAAGGGGGAGCCTCCTCTGACTTCCTTCCCCTCTTAAGATTTATTTGTAATTTTTTCTTTGAGGTGGGGAAAAGACAACGTTCCAGTTGATGTCATCTCATGATAAGGTGCAGTTTGAGTGACTATACTCAATACATGTAAAGCATGTACAGGTTTTACTTCATTAGCACATGCAGGGTGTTAAAAATAATACGTATTTTCAAGTCAACGAAACAGAAGTTCAGCTTTTGGTCACTGGTTTGGCCATTCCTCTGGCTCAGTTCCCATTAGCTGCATTGTTTTAAACAGGGCATGACCACAACACCTCTGTGCCGCTCCATCCCTTTTCCTACTCCTTTCTTAGGGCAGCACACTCAGTGTCCTTGCTCCCAATACATGTAGAGTTTGTTTCTGGTGAACTGCCAACACAGACACTTCTCTTTGCTCAGCTTTGTCTTTTAGACAAAGCTTTGTCTCCACAGAGACTGAAGGAAAATGTCAGCTTATGGCATCTGTACTCTAAAGCTACAGAAAATATATGTGAGGCCTCTACCATGGCCAGATGGCATTGTTCCTTGGGAAATTACAACAGTCAAAAATTACATCTTCTGTTTGCAGTAGTGAGAGAATACACCCTCACAGGACATGAGGGTGTACATGCAAAGTGTCTTACCTGAAAAGACCTTTAAGAATGCACACTATTGGAAGAAGCACAATCCAAAACTGGTGAAAACAAAACTGCTGTGGATAAAAGCCGATTGACCAGAAAGCACAGAATAGCCTACACAGATTCCAGGAGGCACGAAAATTTCAAACCACTTTATCACAGAACAGTATCCATCCAATAGAATCGCTTTAGCAAACCACTGGAGGTCTTCCAAGACCTCTGGACACAATCCTGATTAACATGTTCTATGGGCTCCTGCCTAAGCAGGGAGCTTGGACCAGGTGACATTCAGTGATCCCTTCCAACCTTATCCATTTTCACATTCTGTGAAAATGAACAGCAAGTCCAAATCCCTTCTCACAGTTCCCATTAAATTTTTTATCCCGTTGACTTTCAGACTGTGTTGTTAATATTGCTCTCATGCACACAACTGGACATGAAAAGCTGAAAGGGTCTGAGCAATCTATCCTAAAGGGGGGAAGACACAGCAAAAAGCAATGAGCACTTCTTCTAGTCATTTCCTCAGTGTTCATTTCTACTGCCTTGCATAGTCTCAAGCACACAATGCTTTTTGGACACTGAGACCTTTATTCACTCTGCAGATGAATAAACTCTGTCCGTAGATATTTCCCTCCTAAAGTTACTCCCAACTATCCTACAAAGGGATGTCTGTTACACTTGTTATTCAGCAGGACTCACTGATTGTAGATCTTCAGCTGAACAACAAGGTGAGGGGTCTCACAGGATTTTTTGAACATTACTACTCCTGTAGCTGCACCGACAAGTGTGGGGTTTTCCAAACAACCTGGGAGGTATTTGGCCTAAGTAGCAAGTCACTTTACAAGGTTTCTCATAATGTTTAAAGAAGACCCTCTGTATCCTGAACCAAAATGGTTCCAATGGTTCATATAGTGAAACAGTTGATAAAGCTTCAGGCGTTTCTCAAACCCTGCAGCTTTGGGAATTTTACTGTGATAAGCAGAATAAAAAGAACTGCTGAAGCCACCAAACATCCCAGCTATTGCAAGCTCGTACTCTGAATGGCCGTAGAAAGAAGCTGGATCAAAGATAATTGGACCAGAATCATCCTCAGCTACGTTTCCTCCCCACAGATCTCCATGCAGGAGAGCAGGAATAATTTCTACATCACAGAACAAACTGGGTATTTTCAGCTGCAGAAGGAAAAAACAAGACATATAAATACATTTTAAAGTGAATGATTGTAGAGTTTTATCTGCATAAACAGCATAGGACAAGTAAACAAAGACGCTGAGCAAATCCAGAGGATTACTATTTTTCATAAAGTCAGCAGCAGAAGAATAGTCATCCAAACCTTTTTTAGAAAAAAATTAAATATTTAAAATGGTATTTGGTGCTGGAATATTGACCAGGTTTAAGAACAACCACCATCACCACTTCATCATTAGAAGGCTCATGGATTTCTCACCAACTCTGAGGAATTCCACAAAGTTGTACCCAGGGAGCTAATACTGCAGTCACTTAATTAGATGCAAACAGTAAATGAACAGACAATGTGCTTAAGTACATTTCTCATCATGAACATGTTACAGGGAATGAGAAATATGAACTCCATCTAGTATTTCCCAAACAGTAAGGCCAGGTGTTATCTGTCACTCTGGAATTCACTTTGGAATACTAGCATAGGGTGATGTAGCAAAAGCCCTTACACTTTAAAATAAAGGGCCTCTTAACATCTAAAAACTGGAGTTTCTTACCAACAGAACCGGGGCCAAACCAAAAAACAGCAACTTTGTTTTAAGAAAATAAAATCTGAATAACTGATACCCAGCTATCACTATAACGAGAACTGAGAGGATTGCTCCTACCTGAAGTTGTGCCCAAAGTTCTCTTGCTTCCCTGTCTCCTGAATTCTTTTCGATCATGTCCATCTGGGGCTGGATTCTTTGTTTGGCAAAGAAGGTCACCCAGTCACTCTGCCAGTCATTCACCTGAAGGACAGGACTGACATGTCAGTTCTACACCACATGAAAGGCTTATTTTCTTCATTTTCAAACAAACATTTTAAGGATTATATAGCCTTTGTGCTGATACCAACTACAACAGTAAATGCTACCATTTAACTGGACGTTATCTTAAAACATTAAATTAGGGGAGTAAAGTTTTCTTTAGTGATTAAAACCCAAGAAATGGAAGAGCTACGAATGTCCAGTGCAGCAAGAAGTGCTGTCCAAAGCACTACTTTCCTTAGAAGACTGGAAAATGTTTTTTCGTTTCACTGCTCCACAAAAAATCATTTATTATGATAATTTTGACCCTTTGTGTCATTGAAGAGAAAAAAAGATAAACTTAAGAAAAGATAAAATTATAAACTTCTGATGATGTACAACCTACCTGTGGAAGATAGCCACAGCAGGTAACTGTGTGAAAGCCAAACTGATCCACAAACTGGACTTCCGTTTGCCCTTGTCCCTTACCTTTCAAACCAAAAACAAAAATTCAACACTAATGACGAAATATTAAGCAGCCACAATGCAAATGAACCTTAAAAACTATGTAAAAGTACAATGCTGCTTCTACTGAGAATAAAAAAAAAACTGCTCTTTTTTTTACAGTGGTTGCTGCTGTTGTTTTTTAAGTTTAAAGCTCAATGTAAAGCAGCCATATTCTACTTTTCATAATCATATTTTGAGGTACTGTATCTCCTCTGATGTCATGTCCTCCTAGAAACTGTGGTTTGGATTCCTGAGAGTGCCAAATTGAGTGTGTGTTTTGCTCACAGAGATCCAAATAGAGCAAACAAAAGCAAAAAGAAGCCCCCCCTACCTGGGTGCTTCATCCAACTCATACTATCTTTAGTGGAAGGAGACAAACTTGTCCTGAAGCGGCGAAAGCTATTTCAACTCTTCTGTAGATTATTATTAACTAGGTTAAATTTGCAAAAGTACTGTACCAACTGTGCTCTCTTCCTTCTTCAGCTTCTCTGCAAGTTGCCTGTTATGAAGGTGAAGATCAGCCAGTTGTGTTCCAAGAAGAGCTGAATGTCTATGAAACAAAAATATTCTTAGCAACACTGACACATGAACGAATCCACATCTTGATAACCAAGGAATTACTCCAAAAGATTTATCAAGTAAGTAAAAGAAGTCTGCATCTCTAACAAAATAATTTTTTACAAGATTCCAGTTAAAAATGCCTTCTCTTTCTATCAATATTGCACACAGACAAAATGTACTTATGTGGTTGTTTCTGACATGACTGTTAAAAAAAATGAGGAACTATCAATTCTAATTTCTGTGCGATATCACTTCCAGAAGAACTTCCAGTAAGATATCTGTGAGAAAGCACAACATGTTATGCCTTTTTTTTTTAATGACAAAAAGTCTTTGGGAAATAGAGCCAAACAAGGCTCTCTTCTCTGTATTTTTGTCTCTGGCTTCTTTTCTCTAAAAGGTCTAGAAGATGTGGCAGTCAAGTAGGCCTTGTTTATTATCTACTTTTAATAAGAGCTCATCCTCTACACATTGCAAAAAAGTCTTGCAGTAATTACAAACAACTCTTACAGTCAGTTGCCTCTCACATTAATAAAAGTACATTCCTTTTCCTGTCTTTGATGTTTCTCTACTTTCCCTGTTCTCAAGGTGCTGTCACTTAAGGTAAATTTATTTCTTCATTTTGTTCCTGTTAGCACAGGTAACTATCCCCAGATATCTGCACGACAAAGGAAGAGTTTGCAATCCAAAACAAGATCTTTGCCCTTTCTCTGGGGGCTCACTGAGGGCTCTTCATGAATTAGAAACTCCCAGGGAGCAGAATGAGGGATGACTTTAAACTGGCTGCAGAAGTTCTGAGAACGAGGTGAGAAACTGGTCATGACTACCTCCCTAATGAAATCAGACACATGGATTCAACATATTAAGTGCTTGTCACAGAGAAGGGTCGAAAGTTTGAAACTATCAAAATGAAAGTAAGAGTTCTAAAAATATTGAAATTAATTCATTTGGGGAAGTGCTTCTGCATACTCATGACAAGCAACAAAGCACTGGCTCTTATATCAAAGGCAAGTACACAGAACAGGTTATCAGGTCATTTTCCCTACTATAAAAAGGAAGCTTACTTTTATCACTAATTACCTAAACAAACAAATCCAAAATTAACCAAAACTCAGACTCATTTCTTGATGTATGGCAAATTTTCTAGGTGAGGCGTTATGAGGTATTTTATACAGTTCTCTGCTGTATAACTTTCTGTATGTCTCCTGACTTGCTCTGTAAAAATTTAAACAAGTTTCCCCTCTGAAAACAAGTGACATAACTGTCATAACAACCAAAATTTCTGGTTAAAGGAGGCAAAGATAACACTGCGTTTTACCTGTTTAAGCCCCTCATTTCCAAATGTTCCATCACAAACGCAGTGCTGCCCCCAGGCAGGTCTATAACTTTGATGGGTTTAGGCACTTTTATTGCCTGCGTTTTCAGGAGGGCTTCCAAACTTGCCATTTCTCCCTCAAACATTCTTCTGGCCTGCCAGACATTAGAGAAAAGCATCAGTCTCCATGAAAATCAGTCACTGGTAAACCAGGCACTTTCACAAAACAGCACTTCACAAAACCAATCAAGGCTGTAAAAGTTAAATGCTTCTACTTTAGAAGAGTCAGGCAGACATTGCAGAAAAAGAGCATGTGGGAAATCTAACAAACGTGGTTGAAAATAAAAGCAGGAACTATAATAAATAAAACAGAAGCCACAACAAATAAAACACAATGCTACCCCTTTAGTACTGATACATGAAACACTGCTAAAGGACAATTTGCAACAGACATCAAATAAAAATTCTAAAGCCTACAGGACATCATAGAATGACAGAACAGTTTGGGTCTGAATGGACCTTAAATTTCATCTTGTTTCAGTCCCTGCCACGGGCAGGGACGCCTTCCACTGGACCACGTTGCTCTAAGATGCATACAATCTGGCCTTGAACATTTCCAGGGATGGGGCAGCCACAGCTTCTCTGGGCAACTTGTGCCAGTGCCTCACCACCCTCACAGAGAAGAATTTCTTCCCAACATCCCATCTCAACCTATTTTTTGTCAGTTTGAACCCGTTCCCCCTTGTCCTGTCACTGCATGCTCTTGTAAAAAAGACATCGTTCTTGTCTGCTCCTTCAGGTACTGGAAGGCCACAATCAGGTCTCCCCCCAGCCTTCTCTTTTCCAGGCTGGACAATCCCAGTTCTCTCAGCCTTTCCTCGTAGGAGAGGTGCTCCATCTCTCTGACCATCTCTGTAGCCCTCTTTTTGACTCACAAGTGAAGAACTGCTGAGCTACTGAGCCATGATTTTAGCTCTGTTCAGAGGAAATCAGTTAATACTGTATCTCTGTCTAAAGCATCATACTAGGTTAAAGCCTGCTGCTAAAATAGAGTAAAAACTGCTGATGCACAGCTGCTGCTGTACATACAGCACAGCATTTACAATAGACTTGAGCAAAGTTCACTTTCATCAGCACTCAGGATCCACACACAGGCAAAAGCACTGAAAAGGAAACAGCTGGATAGAAAATATACTGAGATCTTTTTTTTCCCCAAGCCTGATCTTGCAGCTAGCTGGCTGCTGTGTATTTAGCTAATTAAATACACAATTATCAAAGGCATAGGAAGGGCCCATTCAAACTATCTATTTGTATTTCAAACAACTGATGCTACCAATTCAAACTCTTTTCTGTAAAGCTGGATAACCTTCCTATAATATCCCATGTTACCAACTCTGTGCATCCATCTAGCTCCCGAATATGAACAGAAAGCATAGAAAAATTTGGAATAAATATAGTGGCATACATGCTTCCAGCACATTTGTTTGCTATGAAAGGCAAACACAAGTTCTGACTTCTGTTCTGCCATTGAAACTTTTTACTTGACAGACACAATTATAAGGTATCTTTAAAGGAAATTCCACCCGAGCTCTGCTTTTCCTGCTGTAGAGCTATGCTGCATTGTACTTACGTCTATCAAATGCTGACATCTACCTTCAACAGCAGGCAGTTCCAGGTATTGAAAGTAGAAAATCTCGAGGAATTGTGGCAAAATATCACTTACTGAGAAGAGCTCCTTCTCACATGTAGGGAATTAATTAGTGGTTTACTTAAAACCAAAAAAGATGCAGACAATTTTACACCTGCCAGTTTGCCTTAGACACTATTACAGCACTCGCAGACACAGTTACACCACTGTCGCCCCCCCCCCCAAATGACAACAACATGTCATAGTACTGCATGCCCTGGACAAACAATACTGATACTACAACACAATCCCACCGCAGAAATCATTCAGGTTGGAAAACACCTCCAAGATCATTGAGTCTAACCTTTGACCCATCGTCACTTTGTCAACCAACCCAGAGCACTGATGCCACATCATCGTTTCTCAAACACCTCCAGGGATGGGGACTCCAGCACCTCCCTGGGCAGCCCCTTCCAATGCTCAACAACCCTTTCCATGATGAAATTCCTCCTGACGGCCAGCCTGAACCTCCGTTGGCACAGCTTGACGCCGTTTCCCCTTTTCCTAACCTTGTTCCCTAAGAACAGAGTCCGACCCCGCAATGGCTCCACCCTCCTGTCAGGGAGTTGCAGAGAGCGAGAAGGTCCCCCCCGAGCCTCCTTTTCTCCGGGCTGAGCCAACCCAGCTCCCTCAGCCGCTCCTGGTGCTCCAGACCTTTCCCCAGCTCAGTTCCCTTCCTGGTCACGCTCCAGCCCTTCAATGTCTTTCTTGTCCTGAGGGGCCCAGAACTGCACCCAGCACTCGAGGTGTGGCCCCAGCAGTGCCCAACACAGGAACAGTCACTGCCTCGGTCCTGCTGCCACACTAGTGCTGACTCGAGCCAGGAATGCTACTTCCGACAGCGCTGCCTGCCCACCTCCCTCGCCCCCGCTCCCCACCCCACCACACCTCCTCCTGGGGGTTGCTCTTGACGAACACCCGGCCGCGGTCCGTGTCGTAGCTCTGGCCCTGGCTGATGCAGCCGCCGCCGGTGTGCCCGGTGGGCCGCAGCAGCACCGTGCCGAGCTCCCGCCTCAGCGCGTCCTCCATGGCGCCCGCGGGGTCGCTGCGGCTGCGCGGGAAGCTGAGCGGGGCACGGGGTGGGAATGGGGGCGGGAGGAGGTGGCTCAGGGCTTTCGCTCTTCGTGGCCCGCAGATTCGGGTTTGTTCTTACTATTTTGATAGAATCACGGAATATACCGAGTTGGAAGGGACCCACAAGGGTCGAGTCCAACCCTCAGCCCTGCACAGGACCATCCCCAAGAGTCACACCGTGTGCCCCGGAGTATCAGCCAAACGCTGCTTGAGCTCTGTCAGCCTTGGTGCTGTGACCACTGCCCCGGTGAGCCTGTTCAGTGCCCGACCGCCCTCTGGGGGAAGAACTTTTTCCTAATATCCAACCTACACCTCTCCTGACACAATTTCAGGCCGTTCCTTCCGGTTTGAGTCCTGTCTCTGGTTCCTACAGAGCAGAGATAAGTGCCTGCCCCTTCTACCGCTTAAAGTGAAGAGTTTGCATTAACGAGAGAGGACAGAAAACAGCCCTGAAGTATTTCAATTTCCTACACTATTTTTAATTCAAATATGCACAACTCCATAGTCAAAGTACTGTGTCTTCAGTATCTACTGATAAGTTTATTTCAATGTAAAAACCTTAGTCCTGAAGAAAGGAAAAGACAAGAAAAAAGCAGCTTCAAATACGATATAAGCAACAGGAACAACAAAAGTAGTTAACAATACTGAAACCTAATGCACAAGTTTGATATGCTACAGTTCAGTAATGACATACATAATCTTAACTTTCAGATAAATAAACTATAGTTCCTTGACGTGTCCTGGCTGACACAGCTGGTGCCAGAACTCCACCTGCTGTTTGTCAAATCCGGTATTAGTCTCTTAATGTGAGGCATCTTATTGTGCAGATACTGGCATCTGTTCTTCAGAGTAGCTGGGGCTAGACTGCAAAGGAAAAATAAGAAAATCTGGGCATGCAAACATGTCCTTTTCTTTAAAACAGCCTTGAGCCAGGCTTAGTGGTTACCACCTCCTACAGACTGTTTTTTTCTTCTCATACTCTGTTAAGACCTTTCTTAAGAAGCATCTTCAAGGAAAGAATAAACAAGCATAAAGCCAATATGAAGAACATTTCACTATTAACAGAAAATGCAAACAGATGTACACCATTAAAAATATGCCGTTTGACTCAAAATTCTGTGAGCCACCACTCTCCTGCTTTGCAAAAATAACCATCAAGCCCCCATATCACCCAAGATCTGCAAGTAAACCTGTCAACTAGCAACAGAATCAGTACCTGCTCCAATACTCCCTTTGGCACATGCCTCACGCTGCCATGCATCCACGAACGGCTCAGACAAGTGCAGTCTGAGGGCTCGACAACTTTTTTTGGCTGGGTTTTGCAAAAAAATCAGTGCCAGCCCACACAGCACCTCAGCAAGTATGCCAGTCACTTAAGAGACTTTACAATAATACTCCTTCACAAAATACACGAGTTCTGATATTGAAGATGTGGAATTTGCGTGCCCATATCAGAACCGTCCGTGCTGAACACCCAACGCACATCAGGGCATCTCTCTGAGGCCATTGTGACCTCGCTGATGACAGGGGCTCTGCAAAGTTCTGGCGTCACAAAGGGGGTCCCCGGCTCCCCAATAAAAGCGGGTGAGCCGCACGCCCCGCACACCACCATGGCCCGCTACCGCCGGCGCTCCCGCAGGAGCCGCAGCCGGAGCCGCAGCCGCCGCCGTTCCCGCCGCCGGGGCGCGCGGAGGAGGCGGCGGGCTGGATCCCGCCGCTCCAGGTACCGCCGGCGCCGCCGGGGCGGCAGGAGGCGCAGACGCCGCTGAGCGGGCACCGCGGACCAGGCCCCGTACGGACACACGGCGGGCCTGACAATAAATTAGCACGGCAAAGGTCACATGGGTGTGCTTGTCTCTGCTTCGCCCCCCTCACAGCGCCTCACGCCTCAGGGCTCCCCTGTGGGTCGCGCTGCTCGGAACCCGCGCCCGCATTCCACGTGTTCCATCTGCTGCTGCTCCTGTGTTTCCTGCTCCGCTGTTCGACAACAGCGCTCCCAAACTCTGTCCCTCCCCGTTTTTCTGTGCCCTGTTCATGTCCATCCCAAAGCTGAATCAAGAAGGAATGTGAATTGCAAGACCCTTTTCAGAGGTCCCCTGCCTGATATTCGTGCTCTATAGGAATATATTTACATCAGTTAATCAAATTAATTTACATCAAATGGTGAATTTTTTTACATAACTATTCCTTATTTGCACAAATTCATCAAGTGATGAATTTCTTACATAAATGATGCTCCTTATTTACATAAATTCATCTTCACAGCTGGCAAAGCTTCAGTCTGTCACCAGCAATTTTCTGCCGTGGACATGATCCTGGGGCTCCCGGGCCGTGGCTGTATCCCCCAGCACGTGGGCCGGTGAGGCGGCCTTTGCTGGGCGGAGGGCAATCCTGCGGGCTGGGGACCCTCCTCTGGGGGGGTGCTGGGACGCCCCGGGCAAGCGGTTCCTGCCCCGTCTGAGAGTGGAGGGGCCGCAGCTGCTGCCCTGGGCAGAGGGACCTGCCCCCTCTGCCTGCTGCTCCTGCTCTGCGGAGTCAGGCACAGCTCGGGGGCAGCTGGGACTGCCAGGAGGGGTAGCCGCCGATGTATCGGCTTCCTCCACCTTGGAGCCTGCGGCGCTGCTGGTGGGAGTCCCCTCCTGGGAGCTGCTGGACTTGAGGCTGCTGGAGCCTCTGGTGCTGCTGGACCTGCATCTAGAGCCGGCCACAGGGCCGTTGTTCTCGTCCCTGGCAGCAGCAGAGCCCAGCAACCCCTGTGCCTCCTCGCTGCACCGGCCCACGATGACACTGCTGACGCTGTGGATCAGTGGCCAACCACCACTGGTCCCAGTATATTCCCTCCAGCCTCTGGTGCAGGCAGGGCCACACGCGGTCCAGGAGATGCTGTTGTCGACGGAATAGTCCTGCCCACACCTCGGGCAGGATGTCGTCCATGGGCTGTGGCCCTGCGGTCCCCTGCCCAGCTGGGGACAGTGTTCCGGGTGGGGGAGGTGGAGTGGGCACAACAGGGCGATGGGGGCTGTTTTCGGGCAGGTGGGAGGGAGCTCTCCCTGCTCAACTCCTGGTCTCCGGTAACTCCTCGGGGGCTCTGATGGCCATCTCTATATAATCATGTCCTTCATGGCCAGGAAACCTGGCAGTCTTTACTGTCCTGCTGCAGAGTGGGCACGCTGGATTTCTCCTTGTCCACCGCGGGATGCAAACCCTGCAGAACTCGTGGTGACAGGGAAGAGCGGCAGCCACGTCATTTTGATGTCCTGGCACATGGGGCAGCCCCACTGTGTCTCCATGGCCATTCTGTGCTCTGCGTGGGGCTGGAGAGAGCTGAGGACCAGGAGCTGCTCCCGCTTGCCGGCACGCTCGGCAGGTGTCAAGGCTTGGACCAGCCTGGCCCAGGCTCTGCTGGTGCCCAAATATGAGCAGCAAGGGACGTGGCATCGCAATTTGACCAGCGATGTCAAAATGGGAGGTTCCCCCCTGCAGGTGCTGGAGCTGGAGCTGCTGGAGCTGGAGCTGGCTCTGGCCACAAGGCCGTTGTTCTCATCCCTGACTGCACCAGAGCTCAGCAGCCTCTGGGCCTCCTCACTGCACTGGCCAACAATGATGTGGGGTTTTTTTCCCACTTGATTTCCAGTAAGCTGACAGTTGACTGAAACTCTGCATTTTCCACCAAAAGTTTTAAAGTCTGCCTGCTGGAGATAAAACCCTGTCAGGCACTTCTTGCAGACTAGTTTACTGAAACACATGGATCCAGCATCAATGATTTCGTTGTGGTTCATCAAACTCTGCCTTTCCATGGAAAGTCTAAAAGCTACATAACCTGGCCTCTGGTTTACTGGAGTTCTGGGTTGAACTATGCGGTCAGCTCCTCTCCATCTCAGCTGCAGAATTTATTTCTTCTAAAGCTGTAGAAGTGGCACGGGCTCAAAATGACATTGAAAAGCTCAACAGAAATGCACAATGAACATTGGATTTCTTATCACAGGAACACACCCAGTAAGGCAGAGTTCAATCTGGGTGTTGTCTTGTTTTAGAGACTGGACTCGCAAATTAGAAATCGGGTTTAGCCTGGAGGCCTCTTTAGAGTGTGCAGCTGCCTCTTGGAAGTGCAGGTGTGCTTGTAGAGACGGGTGCTTTGGGATGGTCTTCCCACATCTACTCTGGACATACGCACGGTGCCCACAAGCCTTGGGATTGCTTTGGAAGTATTTGTGCTTGAATCTATAAACACACGAGCATCCTTCTTCAGGAGCCAGTATGAAAATTCTGAACAGCTGGAGAAAGAGAAGTCTGTACTGTGGTTCAAGACTTGAGGAAATGAAATGGAGAAATGAAGTGTCTTTTCCCCCCTCTCCCATTTCTCGCCCTCCCCCCCCACGTTTTCTGCCCTTTTCTCCGATCACGTTTCTCTCCTCTTTTCAGTCACGTTTCTTGCCCTTCCTTTTCTCCTCATATTTCTTGCCCTTTCCCCCTCACAGTTCAGTCCCTTTTTTCACTCGTTTCCCTCCCCTTTTTCACTCACTTTTCCTGCCTTTCCGCCCCCTCACGTTTCCCACCCTTTCCTCCTCACCTTTCTCACTTTTCCCCCTCATGTTTCCTGCCCTCGTCCCATCATGTTTTCTGCCCTTTTCTCCCCTCACGTTTCTGTGCTTTTTCCAGTCACAGTTTTCACACTTTCCCCCTCATATTTTCTACCTGTTTCCCCTCCCGTTTCTCACATTTCCCCCTCATCTTTCCCCCCCTTTCCCCCTCACATTTCCCTCTTTTTATCCCCTCCCGTTTCTCACACTTTCTCCATCACATTTCCTGCTCTTTCCCCCTCACATTTCCTGCATTTTTTCACCCTCTCGGTGTCTGCTTCTCTTCAGTGGTGTTTGGCCTTCTCTTTATTTTTTTTTCCTGCAATGCCCTACTCAGGTAATGCTTCCTTGAGCAGCAGCCTGAGAAGCCCTAGCCTGTGAGTCTGTCTGTTGCTGAACAGAAGGTCGTGCTGAACCAGAAGAACCTCATTAGGGAAAAACAAACCAGAGTGGACTTCCTGCTGGAATTTTGGTGTTTGGGGTTTTGTTTGTTTGTTTGTTTGCTTTTTCCCCAAACTCTACATAGTCTTCTTGGTGTTCTAAAACAAATAGGTAGCCTTAGGCATACGTATCTCAGAGAAACACCCACTGCACAATGGACTTCAAGTAGATCCCATCTCCTTCTTAAGAATCACCTCACAGTCACTATGACTCCTGTCTGAAAGAAACCTGCCCTGATGGCTCTTTAGGTTAAAGGAACTCCATCAGGACAAGAAGTGCTTTTGGCCCTTTGTTGGCTCCATATAACTTTAAAAGGTGCAAACCACAGAGTTTCTTCCCATTTTCACCTATTTGGACTGACTTGACATCAGGTGAAAGCACTGAGAGCCGAGGTTACAAACTGGCTCGTGGATCTCTGCGTGTAGAGACCAAAGATGCAAAACTGGATCGATCAGCCCGTTGTTCATTACTGTCCATCTAAACAGGGGGCTGAAAGTGGGGGCTCCGCCTGCCCTCTGCTGCTCCGGGGCCAGGGCTGGGGAGGGAGAGACCAGGGATGGCCCTGGGGGGCGCCTCCAGCTCCAGGCACCATCTTGTGTGTGGCTGCAGTCCCGGCTGCCCATCTTGCGCGGTCTCTTGTGCCTCCAGGGATGGGCGCCTGTCTTTTTCTCTCCCACACTGGGATTTGGAAACGGTTCTTTTTTCCTGTGTTACACTGTTTCTTCCTTGTACACGCCCAAGTCGTTGTCTTGCTCATTTTACTCTAAGAATGGAAATAAGAGGGCTCAGATAAGCATCCATCCAAACGTTCTCTGACCACTGCAGCTTCAGCCAGCAGTCACCTGCCTCGGCTTTGCTCCTCCAGCGTTCTCTCTACCACAGCAACACACATCATTCAGCTTTCAAAGCTTTCCACAGGATATCGTCCTCTGCCATCTCCTGTTCATTAGGATCTGGTTCCTGCCTCCAAACACCCCACGAGGCTGGCTTCTCTATGCGAGCACCTAGGCACACACTTCTGTGCTTTCTTTTCATTTGGAGAGGACTGGCCGAACATTACAAGATAAGGATAATTCTCCACGTGTGATTAGTACAGGTTTGTGTATTTTCTGTAGCCTTTTACAACCACAGTTTGGAAGTACATTTTACAAAACTGTACGCACTACAGAGCGTTTCAAAGACAGCTCTTTCAAATTTTCCTTTTCTTTCCTAAATAAAGGCAGATACCTGGTTTACAAAATCACATTTCCTAAGCTGAGTCCAAACTACAGACCTTCTGCTGCTGTCTGTCCATGCCCAGATCAAATCCAGGCTTTCTCTGCATGAGCGTGCCACTGGGAGCTATCATTTCACAGCTGTTCCGTGTCTTTTGTGGAAGGAGTGGGTGATATCAGTCCAGTTCCTAGTCAAGGCTTCCATGTCTCAAAATCTCCTGCCTTAATTAGCACTAACTGGCATCCTTCTTGGAAGCATCAGAAGAAAGGCCAAGCACGAAGAATGAAGTAGTCTCTCTCTCCTGGAGGTGAACCCCCCAGGACACACACAAGGCACCAGGCTTAACGGTATGAGGGCTGAATATGAAGTTTATTCTTATTAGATTAACTAAAGGCTATTCTCATCCTTAAAATACACCAAAAAAATAGCAGAAGTGTGTAGTGGCCAGAAAACAACAGGAAAAGGGAAATGGGAGCAGAGTGCGAGCAGGCTGTGTGCTCAGGAGCTGATCTGCCCTGTCAGGCACCAGCCTAGAACTGGGCCTTGCCCGCAGCCCAAGTGAAATGGCCCTGGGCAGGTGGAAATTCAGAGCTCAGAACCAGGTGATGCCAGCTGAGGAGAATGGGTGGGAGCAAATTTGGGTCACAGGGGGAGCAAAATGCTGTTAATTTTCTTGGAACGGGTGTGGGAAGACGGGCACGTGGCACCACCCTTTGCACACCCCGGGAAAGGGGGACACTGTGGAGATGTGGGGACAGAGCCACTGCATGGACTTGGAGTGGTTTTGGGGGGGTTGGCAACCAAAGTCCTGCTCCTGAGTGGGGTGCAGGGACACGGAGGTCATCAGAGATGCAGGGCACAATGAGGGACATGGGGGACAGGAGGCCATAATGGGCTGGGCTAGATCTGCACGAGAGTGACTGGCAGTGAAGGCATTTCCTTGCTAGCTGCAGTCACTGTACTTCCCACTTTACATCTGCAAGAACAATCACCCTACAGGCTTGGCCCAACATCACTGTGATGATCAGTCAGCCTCCACCCTCTCTGGCTGGAACGTCGGCCGGGGGCAGCAGTCAGCAGTGTTTATGCAGGTTTGTCCGCTTTTTCTGCTGTGAATCCAGGAAGCGATTCGCTTTTTCAGGGCAAGAGCAGAAGCTCTGGCCCAAGCAGACTGATCGGTGAATATCCATCTGTAAGCTTTAATCTCGCTGCACACACAAGTATCCACAGCTAAGGTTAGAGGAAGCAGACAGATACGATATTCACGGGTGACAGTGGGAGCCCTTTCTTCCCCATCACACATGCATTTTGCACATAGGCGTCTTTCGCTGGAAAGGCAAGCTATTTGCAATGGCATAGTTATCCCAAAGTCCATACAACAGTGCACCAAAGCATTAGACCCTTCATTCTTCAGTACCTTCTTACTGATACCGGCTAATTAGGTTCTACTAAATTCCAACCAGGGATCACCCCCATAATATCAGGGGGCTGTTCTTCCTTTGAGTAATAATGGCTCAGCTGTCTCTTGAGGACATATTGCTGACTGAAGGCCAGTCTCTCCCATAGCCCTTGCAGAAGGAGTTTACCTTAGATCCCCAAATTTTCCATGCATGCAAAAAGACCACCAACAAACCAACAAAAAATCCGCAACAGAAACTTTCAGGAGGACCAAGGCACAAAAGCAGATTCTGCTTATCAAACCCAGAGCAATTGCATTAAAATGTCTATGAATCTTTCTTTGGCATTTTCTTAATTATGGCTGTCATTTTTGAGAGATAAATATGCTGCACCTAACAAGCCCAGATTACACAGTGACAGGAGCAATTAGTCATCCATACAGTATTCCAGCAATTGTGTACCATTTTATTCAGATAACTGGGCCCTGGACATTGCAACCGGCTTCTGATTTACGTTTCACCACTTCTTTTCCACATTCTGAGCCAGGAGTGTCCCAGGCGGCCAGGGGAGTGGGGCTGTGCAGGGAGGAGAAAGGCTCCATGTGCCTGCGCAGCGAGGGGAAGGTGCTGCTGCCCATCTGTGAGCGAGGGAGTGGGGCAGGCACAGGGAACTGGGTGCTGTGTCCGTGGTTCGGTCTGCACATGCCATAAGGGTGCAGCTCCTGTGCCTGCACAGGGTGCTTGGAGGAGGGTGAGGAGGGTGCCGCTCTGGGGAGTAAGAGCTCCAAACTGGGGTTGGTTTGTACCCTCAAGGGTGTCGGATCCCTTGCTTTGTTTAAGTTTCTTGATAAATTTTAGCCATATGGGCCAAACTGAAAGTCCATGAGAGGAAAGGAAAGAAAAACTGAAAGCTTTTAGGGCAGGGTTTTTGTTTTTCTGGCGGAAGATGGAGATGATGCATGAAAGCCGTAACGCTCCTTCCAGCAACTTCCAAGGTCTTATAGCATTGAGGGGTACAAGGGTCAGTTAAAACAGGGCTAATTAGGACTAGGATTTTAATCCAGACGATAAGATATAGGTTATTCATGGGTTATAGCTTATTCGTTTTCTGCTTCTTTCCTTGTCGAGGTCTGGTATGACATGTATTTCCACTGCTCAATACCTGAGGGGCTGCAACCCACAGTGGAGCAGAGGTCTTCTTGGTGGCAAATACAGGGGTCAATCCAGTCTTGCCCTTGACTTTTTTGTACAGATTATTTTCTAAAGGTTAACTTCAGAGGGTTACTTCCCTGTACCACTGTCCACTCTGTGGGAGGAGGCTCCACTGGTCCCTTAACCCGGGATGCGTGTGACCACCCTTTTCTGCACTGCAGACTGCTGTCTCAGTTGTTAAGAGCACCTGGAAGGGACCTTCCCATGCCGGTGTTAAGGTTTCATCTTTCTGTGGGAGATGAGCAAAAAGAAGAAGAACAATACCGGAGATGGATCACAGTTTTGAAAGAATCGACAGAGGAAGAAGACCTTATTTAAGACTACGGACTTTACTTACAAACAAGGGACTTTATGAATTAAGTTAGAGTTTAATGTTAAAATAGGGTTGTCATGTTATATTTCATAGTGTTTGTAAAGATTCTACCCCCTCTTATCCCTTTTTACTTGTTAATTCCCTTATAAGGTTGTTACTCCTCCCCTCTTGTCCATATACAATTGTAACCCCTCCCATGATCACCTATTTCATGCAAGCTCCTCCTCCTCTTATCTATTATATTCATAATGTTCCAGAAAGTTCTCCTCCTTCCCCTATATAAGGGGGAAACCATCTTAATAAAGAGTTCACTCCTGTTCCACCTACAACCCTTTGAGTGAATTTCCCCATTTCCCTTAGCTGGGCTGTGTTACCTTTCCAAGATATTACTAGAACCCAGTCTCCTGGCTTTACCTGATGTGTGTCAAAGTCTAGGGGTGAGGTTTGGGGCGACAACCCTTTTCTTCTAAGCTTTGCAAGAGAGAACACAATTGCCTGCAAATAATTTTTGAGAGACAGGTAATTTGTTTCAGGAACTGGCAACCCTTCCTCCCTTCCCAGAGAAGGTAGGCCAAACAGCATTTCATAAGGAGTATCCTTCCGTGGAGCAGTTGTAATTCACAGTAGTGCTAAAGGCAAACATTTAGCCCTAGTTTCAATTATTAATGAATATCTACTTTCAATTATTAATTTAGTAATATGGGGTTTAAGAGTAGCATTCATCCTCTCAACACGTCCTGAACTTTGAGCATGCCAGGAAGTATGAAAACTCCAAGTGATGTCCAGTGCAGCACACACAGCCTGTAAAATTTTTGAAGTGCAGTGAGGCCCTTTATCAGATCACTCTGTATCTGGGAATGATTTGTTCTAATTGAATTTTAGCCACATTTGAGGTTGTAGAGGTTGCAGTAGGAAAAGCCTCTACGCAGTGAGTAAGATGATCAGCTGTAGCCAGGAGGTATTTCCACCTCTGCACCGTGGAGAATTCAGTATAATCTACCTGTATACTTTGAACAGGTGTAGCGGTTAGGTGCCGCGGTCCAGGATTGGCGTTGTGACAACGACAGCAATAAAGGGCTCTTTACAAGGTGGAAGGTCTGAGGCTATCGCAAGTTTATTGAAGGAGGGTGCCTGCTTTTATAGGGTTCAGGGGGAAGGTACTGGAAAGATAGGTGGAGCATGGGATTGACAGGTGAGAGAACAAACCAGGGGACAAGCCAGTGGAGGTAGGAGGGAAACAAACAACCGGGGACCAATAACAAGTCACTCCACACTGCGGCAAATCCTAGCCAGTCAGAGGGAGGAACAGGGGAACAAGGGGTGAACAAGTCTGAACACGTCTGGGCAATAGGAATAAATGGGGTACATCAATGTATGCACGCATTAACAGTTTTATAAACATTCTAAAGTCCTTGAAGTCAACTCAGCAATGTCGTCTCAACTTCCATAAACTTCTCTCCACTTTTGGAACCTTTCCCACTCTGATTTCTCTTTCCTCCACAGTTAGATAGGGTTCTTCCTCCACTAGGGGCTTTTCTCATCACTTTCTTATGTACCCTTGGGCAAACCAAACCTCATTCAGTCACTTGTTTTGCTAGTGTACATACTCCTACCCAGCCATAGGTTCTTAGAAATGGGTCACATAATGCTTGGGTTCCCCAGGGTGTTTCCTGGTATAACTTAATTAATATTTCTCTAGTAATTGCTTTGTTCAGTATTTGCCTTCCATCTGGTAAAAACCACCTGCCTTCCTGGGTTTTCACACCTCCCATTTTTTGTAAGAGTTCTTCTTCTTCCTTCATAAACAATGGAAGTTTTACATTCCCTGTTTTGCTGCTACGTATCAAGGCCAGCATTTTGGTTTCTTCCTCCCTTGCAGCCTCCTTAGCTAGTTTATCAGCCAAATGATTTTCCCTTATTTCCAGAGTCTCTCCTTTCTGATGTCCCATTACAGGGACTACAGAAACAGCCTCAGGTAGATCAAGAGCTTCCAAAACTTCCAGGGCTACCTGCTCATGTACTGATTCTTTCCCTCTAGAGGAAATTAATGCCTGTTCCTTCCATATTTTCCCAAAGCGTGTACTACTCCAAAAACACACTTAGAATCGGCAGAAATTGTTCGACTCTCTCCTCTAAGTAACTCCAAGGCTCGCTTTAATGCATATAATTCACATGTCTGGGCCAACCAGCTGTTGGGCTCCCCAGTGGCATAACCATTATGATGCTTCCCATTTATACATCGGGATAAGCTGACCTGTCACTACAAATTCTCTTTCCATCAACTAAGGGGGTTTCCTGTAAATCCTCTCTGACTTTAGTTTGGTATTCTAGAATGTCTAGACAGTCATATTCAGGGATTTCTGATTCTGCCCTCCCACACAGGAACTGAGAGGGATTTACGTTCTTATCTGTAGCTAATACTAACTTGTCCTTTTCCATTAAAATGGTCTCATATTTCAGGGCTCTTAAGTCTATCAACCACCTCCCAGACTTCTGACTCAGAACTGTTGTAACTGCACGTGGAGTGGACACAATTAAAGCACCTCCAAAAGTTAATTCTCTGCTTTCTTCCACTAGTAAGGCTGTAGCAGCTACTGCCTGGACACAGGTCAGCCATCCCCACAATACCGGGTCTGATATTTTCAAAAGGTAAGCTATGGGTCTTTTCCGGCCTCCCCATATCTGAGTCACGACTCCGTAAGCCATTCCTTCTTCCATGATGATATACAAGTGGAAGAGTTTCTCCAAGGAGGGGAGTGCCAGAACAAGTGCTTGGATCAATTTCTCCTTTATATCCTCAAACTGTTGCTGCTGATCTCTAGTCCACTCAAGTTTTTCTCCCTCTTCCCGTAATTTTTCATATAGGAACTTAGCATGCTGGGTAAAGTTCTCGATCCATAATCGACAATATCCAAGCAAGCCTAAGAACTTTCTTGTTTCTCGTTTGGTTCTAGGAAGGTGCATGGCAACAATACCAGAAATGCATTCTGGGGTTATCCTCTTTCACCCTTCACTTGTTAAATGCCAGAGATATTTTACTTCTTTTTCCACAAACTGTAATTTAGTGTTAGAGACCCTTAGTCCTTTCCCTCCCAGGAAGTTTAATGACCGGACAGTGGCATCTTGAACTTCTTCTTTTCCCTCCCCTGATACCAATAAATCATCTACATATTTTAGTAACCTAACCCCTGGGGGTGTTCTAAATTCCTCAAGAACTTTTTCTAGGATTTGTCCAAACAAATTTGGAGACTCTGTAAACCCCTGGGGTAAGGAAGTCCAACGTAACTGCTGCTTCCTTCCTGTGATAGGATTTTCTTCTCAAAAGCAAATATATCCCTACTGTTCTCTGCTAAAGGACAGGCCCAGAAGGCATCTTTAAGGTCCACTACACTAAACACACGATTGTGGGGGATTTTACTCAATGGGGTATAAGGATTTGAGACAGCTAGATCACATGGACGAGCTTATTCAAGTTTTTTAAATCTTGAAGTAATCTGTAAGTCTCATCTGACTTTCTGATTGGTAAAATAGGAGTATTGTAGGGAGACATGCAAGGTTCCAACAACTCATCTCTCAAGAATCTTTCGACTGCCTGTTGTAACCATCATAGCTGAAGCTACTTTTTTTCTGGTCCTTTCTTTTCTTGAATACTTAAGCTGCCACTTGCTGACATTCCCCCTCACCCCAGCCCCCTTTTTGCCTCCGGAAGGCTTCGAACAGAAAGGGCACTGGAAGTTCAGCTCTGCACATGCTGAACTGGCAGAAACGTGTCTCACGTGTCACTCTTGGCACAGGTGAAGACAAAGCTTTGGAGTGGTCTGGGTCCCAAGGGATGCACTCACAGCACAGGGTCCCGGTTGTGAGAGGCCCGATCCCCAGCAGAGCACTCCCGAGTGAGGTCCAGGGGGCTCTCCCGAGCCAGGAAAAGCCCGGACGAGCAGAGACGCGGGCCCGGGCACACCCTGAGCGAGTCGCTGCCGGCGCAAAAGGACACCAGGGACCATTGACACCCTCATATGATGGGAGCTTGCTGTGCTTTATTGGCAGAGCCAGGCCCACGTCAGGGCCGCGCTCTGGTTGCTCTGGCTCTATAAGGCCGAGGCCCTGAGCTTGGCTCAGCGGCGCCTGCGCCTCCTGCCGCCCCGGCGGCGCCGGCGGTATCTGGAGCGGCGGGATCCAGCCCGCCGCCTCCTCCGCGCGCCCCGGCGGCGGGAACGGCGGCGGCTGCGGCTCCGGCTGCGGCTCCTGCGGGAGCGCCGGCGGTAGCGGGCCATGGTGGTTCTGGCTGAGGGCTGGGGGCGGCTGCCCAGCTTTTATAGGAGAGCTGCGCAAGACCCCTTTGTGACACCAGCGCTTTCCAGAGCCAGCATCACCAGCGAGGTCATAATGCGGCCCACACCCAGACCCTGCAGAATCCATGGCACCTGAATCCAGAGGATAATTCTTTCAGTCTGAAGGAACATTTCTTTAAAGACATTCAGAGGGTTGGCCTGCTTACAGTGAAATAGAAAGAGTTTGGAGATAATACTTTCTAGGTAAGTTCAGGCTGTAGGGCTGGGATCAGGCGCATCGCATATGGCTAGTGCTGGGTGCATTCTGAGAGGATGCTGATTTTCTCTAAGGACAACCCAACATTTCACATTACAAGCCAGAAACATCTATTTGTCCTAGTTCTTTCCTTAGAGGGAAGAGAGACCTTCATTTCCCTGAAGTTTTCCGAAATGGCTCTTGTCCCTCCCCTACAGGGAATGTCTTTAAAGAAATGTTCCTTCAGACTGAAAGAATTATCCTCTGGATTCAGGTGCCATGGATTCTGCAGGGTCTGGGTGTGGGCCGCATTATGACCTCGCTGGTGATGCTGGCTCTGGAAAGCGCTGGTGTCACAAAGGGGTCTTGCGCAGCTCTCCTATAAAAGCTGGGCAGCCGCCCCCAGCCCTCAGCCAGAACCACCATGGCCCGCTACCGCCGGCGCTCCCGCAGGAGCCGCAGCCGGAGCCGCAGCCGCCGCCGTTCCCGCCGCCGAGGCGCGCGGAGGAGGCGGCGGGCTGGATCCCGCCGCTCCAGATACCGCCGGCGCCGCCGGGGCGGCAGGAGGCGCAGGCGCCGCTGAGCCAAGCTCAGGGCCTCGGCCTTATAGAGCCAGAGCAACCAGAGCGCGGCCCTGACGTGGGCCTGGCTCTGCCAATAAAGCACAGCAAGCTCCCATCATATGAGGGTGTCAATGGTCCCTGGTGTCCTTTTGCGCCGGCAGCGACTCGCTCAGGGTGTGCCCGGGCCCGCGTCTCTGCTCGTCCGGGCTTTTCCTGGCTCGGGAGAGCCCCCTGGACCTCACTCGGGAGTGCTCTGCTGGGGATCGGGCCTCTCACAACCGGGACCCTGTGCTGTGAGTGCATCCCTTGGGACCCAGACCACTCCAAAGCTTTGTCTTCACCTGTGCCAAGAGTGACACGTGAGACACGTTTCTGCCAGTTCAGCATGTGCAGAGCTGAACTTCCAGTGCCCTTTCTGTTCGAAGCCTTCCGGAGGCAAAAAGGGGGCTGGGGTGAGGGGGAATGTCAGCAAGTGGCAGCTTAAGTATTCAAGAAAAGAAAGGACCAGAAAAAAAGTAGCTTCAGCTATGATGGTTACAACAGGCAGTCGAAAGATTCTTGAGAGATGAGTTGTTGGAACCTTGCATGTCTCCCTACAATACTCCTATTTTACCAATCAGAAAGTCAGATGAGACTTACAGATTACTTCAAGATTTAAAAAACTTGAATAAGCTCGTCCATGTGATCTAGCTGTCTCAAATCCTTATACCCCATTGAGTAAAATCCCCCACAATCGTGTGTTTAGTGTAGTGGACCTTAAAGATGCCTTCTGGGCCTGTCCTTTAGCAGAGAACAGTAGGGATATATTTGCTTTTGAGAAGAAAATCCTATCACAGGAAGGAAGCAGCAGTTACGTTGGACTTCCTTACCCCAGGGGTTTACAGAGTCTCCAAATTTGTTTGGACAAATCCTAGAAAAAGTTCTTGAGGAATTTAGAACACCCCCAGGGGTTAGGTTACTAAAATATGTAGATGATTTATTGGTATCAGGGGAGGGAAAAGAAGAAGTTCAAGATGCCACTGTCCGGTCATTAAACTTCCTGGGAGGGAAAGGACTAAGGGTCTCTAACACTAAATTACAGTTTGTGGAAAAAGAAGTAAAATATCTCTGGCATTTAACAAGTGAAGGGTGAAAGAGGATAACCCCAGAATGCATTTCTGGTATTGTTGCCATGCACCTTCCTAGAACCAAACGAGAAACAAGAAAGTTCTTAGGCTTGCTTGGATATTGTCGATTATGGATCGAGAACTTTACCCAGCATGCTAAGTTCCTATATGAAAAATTACGGGAAGAGGGAGAAAAACTTGAGTGGACTAGAGATCAGCAGCAACAGTTTGAGGATATAAAGGAGAAATTGATCCAAGCACTTGTTCTGGCACTCCCCTCCTTGGAGAAACTCTTCCACTTGTATATCATCATGGAAGAAGGAATGGCTTACGGAGTCGTGACTCAGATATGGGGAGGCCGGAAAAGACCCATAGCTTACCTTTTGAAAATATCAGACCCGGTATTGTGGGGATGGCTGACCTGTGTCCAGGCAGTAGCTGCTACAGCCTTACTAGTGGAAGAAAGCAGAGAATTAACTTTTGGAGGTGCTTTAATTGTGTCCACTCCACGTGCAGTTACAACAGTTCTGAGTCAGAAGTCTGGGAGGTGGTTGATAGACTTAAGAGCCCTGAAATATGAGACCATTTTAATGGAAAAGGACAAGTTAGTATTAGCTACAGATAAGAACGTAAATCCCTCTCAGTTCCTGTGTGGGAGGGCAGAATCAGAAATCCCTGAATATGACTGTCTAGACATTCTAGAATACCAAACTAAAGTCAGAGAGGATTTACAGGAAACCCCCTTAGTTGATGGAAAGAGAATTTGTAGTGACAGGTCAGCTTATCCCGATGTATAAATGGGAAGCATCATAATGGTTATGCCACTGGGGAGCCCAACAGCTGGTTGGCCCAGACATGTGAATTATATGCATTAAAGCGAGCCTTGGAGTTACTTAGAGGAGAGAGTCGAACAATTTCTGCCGATTCTAAGTGTGTTTTTGGAGTAGTACACGCTTTTGGGAAAATATGGAAGGAACAGGCATTAATTTCCTCTAGAGGGAAAGAATCAGTACATGAGCAGGTAGCCCTGGAAGTTTTGGAAGCTCTTGATCTACCTGAGGCTGTTTCTGTAGTCCCTGTAATGGGACATCAGAAAGGAGAGACTCTGGAAATAAGGGAAAATCATTTGGCTGATAAACTAGCTAAGGAGGCTGCAAGGGAGGAAGAAACCAAAATGCTGGCCTTGATACGTAGCAGCAAAACAGGGAATGTAAAACTTCCATTGTTTATGAAGGAAGAAGAAGAACTCTTACAAAAAATGGGAGGTGTGAAAACCCAGGAAGGCAGGTGGTTTTTACCAGATGGAAGGCAAATACTGAACAAAGCAATTACTAGAGAAATATTAATTAAGTTATACCAGGAAACACCCTGGGGAACCCAAGCATTATGTGACCCATTTCTAAGAACCTATGGCTGGGTAGGAGTATGTACACTAGCAAAACAAGTGACTGAATGAGGTTTGGTTTGCCCAAGGGTACATAAGAAAGTGATGAGAAAAGCCCCTAGTGGAGGAAGAACCCTATCTAACTGTGGAGGAAAGAGAAATCAGAGTGGGAAAGGTTCCAAAAGTGGAGAGAAGTTTATGGAAGTTGAGACGACATTGCTGAGTTGACTTCAAGGACTTTAGAATGTTTATAAAACTGTTAATGCGTGCATACATTGATGTACCCCATTTATTCCTATTGCCCAGACGTGTTCAGACTTGTTCACCCCTTGTTCCCCTGTTCCTCCCTCTGACTGGCTAGGATTTGCCGCAGTGTGGAGTGACTTGTTATTGGTCCCCGGTTGTTTGTTTCCCTCCTACCTCCACTGGCTTGTCCCCTGGTTTGTTCTCTCACCTGTCAATCCCATGCTCCACCTATCTTTCCAGTACCTTCCCCCTGAACCCTATAAAAGCAGGCACCCTCCTTCAATAAACTTGCGATAGCCTCAGACCTTCCACCTTGTAAAGAGCCCTTTATTGCTGTCGTTGTCACAACGCCAATCCTGGACCGCGGCACCTAACCGCTACACCTGTTCAAAGTATACAGGTAGATTATACTGAATTCTCCACGGTGCAGAGGTGGAAATACCTCCTGGCTACAGCTGATCATCTTACTCACTGCGTAGAGGCTTTTCCTACTGCAACCTCTACAACCTCAAATGTGGCTAAAATTCAATTAGAACAAATCATTCCCAGATACAGAGTGATCTGATAAAGGGCCTCACTGCACTTCAAAAATTTTACAGGCTGTGTGTGCTGCACTGGACATCACTTGGAGTTTTCATACTTCCTGGCATGCTCAAAGTTCAGGACGTGTTGAGAGGATGAATGCTACTCTTAAACCCCATATTACTAAATTAATAATTGAAAGTAGATATTCATTAATAATTGAAACTAGGGCTAAATGTTTGCCTTTAGCACTACTGTGAATTACAACTGCTCCACGGAAGGATACTCCTTATGAAATGCTGTTTGGCCTACCTTCTCTGGGAAGGGAGGAAGGGTTGCCAGTTCCTGAAACAAATTACCTGTCTCTCAAAAATTATTTGCAGGCAATTGTGTTCTCTCTTGCAAAGCTTAGAAGAAAAGGGTTGTCGCCCCAAACCTCACCCCTAGACTTTGACACACATCAGGTAAAGCCAGGAGACTGGGTTCTAGTAATATCTTGGAAAGGTAACACAGCCCAGCTAAGGGAAATGGGGAAATTCACTCAAAGGGTTGTAGGTGGAACAGGAGTGAACTCTTTATTAAGATGGTTTCCCCCTTATATAGGGGAAGGAGGAGAACTTTCTGGAACATTATGAATATAATAGATAAGAGGAGGAGGAGCTTGCATGAAATAGGTGATCATGGGAGGGGTTACAATTGTATATGGACAAGAGGGGAGGAGTAACAACCTTATAAGGGAATTAACAAGTAAAAAGGGATAAGAGGGGGTAGAATCTTTACAAACACTATGAAATATAACATGACAACCCTATTTTAACATTAAACTCTAACTTAATTCATAAAGTCCCTTGTTTGTAAGTAAAGTCCGTAGTCTTAAATAAGGTCTTCTTCCTCTGTCGATTCTTTCAAAACTGTGATCCATCTCCGGTATTGTTCTTCTTCTTTTTGCTCATCTCCCACAGAAAGATGAAACCTTAACACCGGCATGGGAAGGTCCCTTCCAGGTGCTCTTAACAACTGAGACAGCAGTCTGCAGTGCAGAAAAGGGTGGTCACACGCATCCCGGGTTAAGGGACCAGTGGAGCCTCCTCCCACAGAGTGGACAGTGGTACAGGGAAGTAACCCTCTGAAGTTAACCTTTAGAAAATAATCTGTACAAAAAAGTCAAGGGCAAGACTGGATTGACCCCTGTATTTGCCACCAAGAAGACCTCTGCTCCACTGTGGGTTGCAGCCCCTCAGGTATTGAGCAGTGGAAATACATGTCATACCAGACCTCGACAAGGAAAGAAGCAGAAAACGAATAAGCTATAACCCATGAATAACCTATATCTTATCGTCTGGATTAAAATCCTAGTCCTAATTAGCCCTGTTTTAACTGACCCTTGTACCCCTCAATGCTATAAGACCTTGGAAGTTGCTGGAAGGAGCGTTACGGCTTTCATGCATCATCTCCATCTTCCGCCAGAAAAACAAAAACCCTGCCCTAAAAGCTTTCAGTTTTTCTTTCCTTTCCTCTCATGGACTTTCAGTTTGGCCCATATGGCTAAAATTTATCAAGAAACTTAAACAAAGCAAGGGATCCGACACCCTTGAGGGTACAAACCAACCCCAGTTTGGAGCTCTTACTCCCCAGAGCGGCACCCTCCTCACCCTCCTCCAAGCACCCTGTGCAGGCACAGGAGCTGCACCCTTATGGCATGTGCAGACCGAACCACGGACACAGCACCCAGTTCCCTGTGCCTGCCCCACTCCCTCGCTCACAGATGGGCAGCAGCACCTTCCCCTCGCTGCGCAGGCACATGGAGCCTTTCTCCTCCCTGCACAGCCCCACTCCCCTGGCCGCCTGGGACACTCCTGGCTCAGAATGTGGAAAAGAAGTGGTGAAACGTAAATCAGAAGCCGGTTGCAATGTCCAGGGCCCAGTTATCTGAATAAAATGGTACACAATTGCTGGAATACTGTATGGATGACTAATTGCTCCTGTCACTGTGTAATCTGGGCTTGTTAGGTGCAGCATATTTATCTCTCAAAAATGACAGCCATAATTAAGAAAATGCCAAAGAAAGATTCATAGACATTTTAATGCAATTGCTCTGGGTTTGATAAGCAGAATCTGCTTTTGTGCCTTGGTCCTCCTGAAAGTTTCTGTTGCGGATTTTTTGTTGGTTTGTTGGTGGTCTTTTTGCATGCATGGAAAATTTGGGGATCTAAGGTAAACTCCTTCTGCAAGGGCTATGGGAGAGACTGGCCTTCAGTCAGCAATATGTCCTCAAGAGACAGCTGAGCCATTATTACTCAAAGGAAGAACAGCCCCCTGATATTATGGGGGTGATCCCTGGTTGGAATTTAGTAGAACCTAATTAGCCGGTATCAGTAAGAAGGTACTGAAGAATGAAGGGTCTAATGCTTTGGTGCACTGTTGTATGGACTTTGGGATAACTATGCCATTGCAAATAGCTTGCCTTTCCAGCGAAAGACGCCTATGTGCAAAATGCATGTGTGATGGGGAAGAAAGGGCTCCCACTGTCACCCGTGAATATCGTATCTGTCTGCTTCCTCTAACCTTAGCTGTGGATACTTGTGTGTGCAGCGAGATTAAAGCTTACAGATGGATATTCACCGATCAGTCTGCTTGGGCCAGAGCTTCTGCTCTTGCCCTGAAAAAGCGAATCGCTTCCTGGATTCACAGCAGAAAAAGCGGACAAACCTGCATAAACACTGCTGACTGCTGCCCCCGGCCGACGTTCCAGCCAGAGAGGGTGGAGGCTGACTGATCATCACAGTGATGTTGGGCCAAGCCTGTAGGGTGATTGTTCTTGCAGATGTAAAGTGGGAAGTACAGTGACTGCAGCTAGCAAGGAAATGCCTTCACTGCCAGTCACTCTCGTGCAGATCTAGCCCAGCCCATTATGGCCTCCTGTCCCCCATGTCCCTCATTGTGCCCTGCATCTCTGATGACCTCCGTGTCCCTGCACCCCACTCAGGAGCAGGACTTTGGTTGCCAACCCCCCCAAAACCACTCCAAGTCCATGCAGTGGCTCTGTCCCCACATCTCCACAGTGTCCCCCTTTCCCGGGGTGTGCAAAGGGTGGTGCCACGTGCCCGTCTTCCCACACCCGTTCCAAGAAAATTAACAGCATTTTGCTCCCCCTGTGACCCAAATTTGCTCCCACCCATTCTCCTCAGCTGGCATCACCTGGTTCTGAGCTCTGAATTTCCACCTGCCCAGGGCCATTTCACTTGGGCTGCGGGCAAGGCCCAGTTCTAGGCTGGTGCCTGACAGGGCAGATCAGCTCCTGAGCACACAGCCTGCTCGCACTCTGCTCCCATTTCCCTTTTCCTGTTGTTTTCTGGCCACTACACACTTCTGCTATTTTTTTGGTGTATTTTAAGGATGAGAATAGCCTTTAGTTAATCTAATAAGAATAAACTTCATATTCAGCCCTCATACCGTTAAGCCTGGTGCCTTGTGTGTGTCCTGGGGGGTTCACCTCCAGGAGAGAGAGACTACTTCATTCTTCGTGCTTGGCCTTTCTTCTGATGCTTCCAAGAAGGATGCCAGTTAGTGCTAATTAAGGCAGGAGATTTTGAGACATGGAAGCCTTGACTAGGAACTGGACTGATATCACCCACTCCTTCCACAAAAGACACGGAACAGCTGTGAAATGATAGCTCCCAGTGGCACGCTCATGCAGAGAAAGCCTGGATTTGATCTGGGCATGGACAGACAGCAGCAGAAGGTCTGTAGTTTGGACTCAGCTTAGGAAATGTGATTTTGTAAACCAGGTATCTGCCTTTATTTAGGAAAGAAAAGGAAAATTTGAAAGAGCTGTCTTTGAAACGCTCTGTAGTGCGTACAGTTTTGTAAAATGTACTTCCAAACTGTGGTTGTAAAAGGCTACAGAAAATACACAAACCTGTACTAATCACACGTGGAGAATTATCCTTATCTTGTAATGTTCGGCCAGTCCTCTCCAAATGAAAAGAAAGCACAGAAGTGTGTGCCTAGGTGCTCGCATAGAGAAGCCAGCCTCGTGGGGTGTTTGGAGGCAGGAACCAGATCCTAATGAACAGGAGATGGCAGAGGACGATATCCTGTGGAAAGCTTTGAAAGCTGAATGATGTGTGTTGCTGTGGTAGAGAGAACGCTGGAGGAGCAAAGCCGAGGCAGGTGACTGCTGGCTGAAGCTGCAGTGGTCAGAGAACGTTTGGATGGATGCTTATCTGAGCCCTCTTATTTCCATTCTTAGAGTAAAATGAGCAAGACAACGACTTGGGCGTGTACAAGGAAGAAACAGTGTAACACAGGAAAAAAGAACCGTTTCCAAATCCCAGTGTGGGAGAGAAAAAGACAGGCGCCCATCCCTGGAGGCACAAGAGACCGCGCAAGATGGGCAGCCGGGACTGCAGCCACACACAAGATGGTGCCTGGAGCTGGAGGCGCCCCCCAGGGCCATCCCTGGTCTCTCCCTCCCCAGCCCTGGCCCCGGAGCAGCAGAGGGCAGGCGGAGCCCCCACTTTCAGCCCCCTGTTTAGATGGACAGTAATGAACAACGGGCTGATCGATCCAGTTTTGCATCTTTGGTCTCTACACGCAGAGATCCACGAGCCAGTTTGTAACCTCGGCTCTCAGTGCTTTCACCTGATGTCAAGTCAGTCCAAATAGGTGAAAATGGGAAGAAACTCTGTGGTTTGCACCTTTTAAAGTTATATGGAGCCAACAAAGGGCCAAAAGCACTTCTTGTCCTGATGGAGTTCCTTTAACCTAAAGAGCCATCAGGGCAGGTTTCTTTCAGACAGGAGTCATAGTGACTGTGAGGTGATTCTTAAGAAGGAGATGGGATCTACTTGAAGTCCATTGTGCAGTGGGTGTTTCTCTGAGATACGTATGCCTAAGGCTACCTATTTGTTTTAGAACACCAAGAAGACTATGTAGAGTTTGGGGAAAAAGCAAACAAACAAACAAACAAAACCCCAAACACCAAAATTCCAGCAGGAAGTCCACTCTGGTTTGTTTTTCCCTAATGAGGTTCTTCTGGTTCAGCACGACCTTCTGTTCAGCAACAGACAGACTCACAGGCTAGGGCTTCTCAGGCTGCTGCTCAAGGAAGCATTACCTGAGTAGGGCATTGCAGGAAAAAAAAATAAAGAGAAGGCCAAACACCACTGAAGAGAAGCAGACACCGAGAGGGTGAAAAAATGCAGGAAATGTGAGGGGGAAAGAGCAGGAAATGTGATGGAGAAAGTGTGAGAAACGGGAGGGGATAAAAAGAGGGAAATGTGAGGGGGAAAGGGGGGGAAAGATGAGGGGGAAATGTGAGAAACGGGAGGGGAAACAGGTAGAAAATATGAGGGGGAAAGTGTGAAAACTGTGACTGGAAAAAGCACAGAAACGTGAGGGGAGAAAAGGGCAGAAAACATGATGGGACGAGGGCAGGAAACATGAGGGGGAAAAGTGAGAAAGGTGAGGAGGAAAGGGTGGGAAACGTGAGGGGGCGGAAAGGCAGGAAAAGTGAGTGAAAAAGGGGAGGGAAACGAGTGAAAAAAGGGACTGAACTGTGAGGGGGAAAGGGCAAGAAATATGAGGAGAAAAGGAAGGGCAAGAAACGTGACTGAAAAGAGGAGAGAAACGTGATCGGAGAAAAGGGCAGAAAACGTGGGGGGGGAGGGCGAGAAATGGGAGAGGGGGGAAAAGACACTTCATTTCTCCATTTCATTTCCTCAAGTCTTGAACCACAGTACAGACTTCTCTTTCTCCAGCTGTTCAGAATTTTCATACTGGCTCCTGAAGAAGGATGCTCGTGTGTTTATAGATTCAAGCACAAATACTTCCAAAGCAATCCCAAGGCTTGTGGGCACCGTGCGTATGTCCAGAGTAGATGTGGGAAGACCATCCCAAAGCACCCGTCTCTACAAGCACACCTGCACTTCCAAGAGGCAGCTGCACACTCTAAAGAGGCCTCCAGGCTAAACCCGATTTCTAATTTGCGAGTCCAGTCTCTAAAACAAGACAACACCCAGATTGAACTCTGCCTTACTGGGTGTGTTCCTGTGATAAGAAATCCAATGTTCATTGTGCATTTCTGTTGAGCTTTTCAATGTCATTTTGAGCCCGTGCCACTTCTACAGCTTTAGAAGAAATAAATTCTGCAGCTGAGATGGAGAGGAGCTGACCGCATAGTTCAACCCAGAACTCCAGTAAACCAGAGGCCAGGTTATGTAGCTTTTAGACTTTCCATGGAAAGGCAGAGTTTGATGAACCACAACGAAATCATTGATGCTGGATCCATGTGTTTCAGTAAACTAGTCTGCAAGAAGTGCCTGACAGGGTTTTATCTCCAGCAGGCAGACTTTAAAACTTTTGGTGGAAAATGCAGAGTTTCAGTCAACTGTCAGCTTACTGGAAATCAAGTGGGAAAAAAACCCCACATCATTGTTGGCCAGTGCAGTGAGGAGGCCCAGAGGCTGCTGAGCTCTGGTGCAGTCAGGGATGAGAACAACGGCCTTGTGGCCAGAGCCAGCTCCAGCTCCAGCAGCTCCAGCTCCAGCACCTGCAGGGGGGAACCTCCCATTTTGACATCGCTGGTCAAATTGCGATGCCACGTCCCTTGCTGCTCATATTTGGGCACCAGCAGAGCCTGGGCCAGGCTGGTCCAAGCCTTGACACCTGCCGAGCGTGCCGGCAAGCGGGAGCAGCTCCTGGTCCTCAGCTCTCTCCAGCCCCACGCAGAGCACAGAATGGCCATGGAGACACAGTGGGGCTGCCCCATGTGCCAGGACATCAAAATGACGTGGCTGCCGCTCTTCCCTGTCACCACGAGTTCTGCAGGGTTTGCATCCCGCGGTGGACAAGGAGAAATCCAGCGTGCCCACTCTGCAGCAGGACAGTAAAGACTGCCAGGTTTCCTGGCCATGAAGGACATGATTATATAGAGATGGCCATCAGAGCCCCCGAGGAGTTACCGGAGACCAGGAGTTGAGCAGGGAGAGCTCCCTCCCACCTGCCCGAAAACAGCCCCCATCGCCCTGTTGTGCCCACTCCACCTCCCCCACCCGGAACACTGTCCCCAGCTGGGCAGGGGACCGCAGGGCCACAGCCCATGGACGACATCCTGCCCGAGGTGTGGGCAGGACTATTCCGTCGACAACAGCATCTCCTGGACCGCGTGTGGCCCTGCCTGCACCAGAGGCTGGAGGGAATATACTGGGACCAGTGGTGGTTGGCCACTGATCCACAGCGTCAGCAGTGTCATCGTGGGCCGGTGCAGCGAGGAGGCACAGGGGTTGCTGGGCTCTGCTGCTGCCAGGGACGAGAACAACGGCCCTGTGGCCGGCTCTAGATGCAGGTCCAGCAGCACCAGAGGCTCCAGCAGCCTCAAGTCCAGCAGCTCCCAGGAGGGGACTCCCACCAGCAGCGCCGCAGGCTCCAAGGTGGAGGAAGCCGATACATCGGCGGCTACCCCTCCTGGCAGTCCCAGCTGCCCCCGAGCTGTGCCTGACTCCGCAGAGCAGGAGCAGCAGGCAGAGGGGGCAGGTCCCTCTGCCCAGGGCAGCAGCTGCGGCCCCTCCACTCTCAGACGGGGCAGGAACCGCTTGCCCGGGGCGTCCCAGCACCCCCCCAGAGGAGGGTCCCCAGCCCGCAGGATTGCCCTCCGCCCAGCAAAGGCCGCCTCACCGGCCCACGTGCTGGGGGATACAGCCACGGCCCGGGAGCCCCAGGATCATGTCCACGGCAGAAAATTGCTGGTGACAGACTGAAGCTTTGCCAGCTGTGAAGATGAATTTATGTAAATAAGGAGCATCATTTATGTAAGAAATTCATCACTTGATGAATTTGTGCAAATAAGGAATAGTTATGTAAAAAAATTCACCATTTGATGTAAATTAATTTGATTAACTGATGTAAATATATTCCTATAGAGCACGAATATCAGGCAGGGGACCTCTGAAAAGGGTCTTGCAATTCACATTCCTTCTTGATTCAGCTTTGGGATGGACATGAACAGGGCACAGAAAAACGGGGAGGGACAGAGTTTGGGAGCGCTGTTGTCGAACAGCGGAGCAGGAAACACAGGAGCAGCAGCAGATGGAACACGTGGAATGCGGGCGCGGGTTCCGAGCAGCGCGACCCACAGGGGAGCCCTGAGGCGTGAGGCGCTGTGAGGGGGGCGAAGCAGAGACAAGCACACCCATGTGACCTTTGCCGTGCTAATTTATTGTCAGGCCCGCCGTGTGTCCGTACGGGGCCTGGTCCGCGGTGCCCGCTCAGCGGCGTCTGCGCCTCCTGCCGCCCCGGCGGCGCCGGCGGTACCTGGAGCGGCGGGATCCAGCCCGCCGCCTCCTCCGCGCGCCCCGGCGGCGGGAACGGCGGCGGCTGCGGCTCCGGCTGCGGCTCCTGCGGGAGCGCCGGCGGTAGCGGGCCATGGTGGTGTGCGGGGCGTGCGGCTCACCCGCTTTTATTGGGGAGCCGGGGACCCCCTTTGTGACGCCAGAACTTTGCAGAGCCCCTGTCATCAGCGAGGTCACAATGGCCTCAGAGAGATGCCCTGATGTGCGTTGGGTGTTCAGCACGGACGGTTCTGATATGGGCACGCAAATTCCACATCTTCAATATCAGAACTCGTGTATTTTGTGAAGGAGTATTATTGTAAAGTCTCTTAAGTGACTGGCATACTTGCTGAGGTGCTGTGTGGGCTGGCACTGATTTTTTTGCAAAACCCAGCCAAAAAAAGTTGTCGAGCCCTCAGACTGCACTTGTCTGAGCCGTTCGTGGATGCATGGCAGCGTGAGGCATGTGCCAAAGGGAGTATTGGAGCAGGTACTGATTCTGTTGCTAGTTGACAGGTTTACTTGCAGATCTTGGGTGATATGGGGGCTTGATGGTTATTTTTGCAAAGCAGGAGAGTGGTGGCTCACAGAATTTTGAGTCAAACGGCATATTTTTAATGGTGTACATCTGTTTGCATTTTCTGTTAATAGTGAAATGTTCTTCATATTGGCTTTATGCTTGTTTATTCTTTCCTTGAAGATGCTTCTTAAGAAAGGTCTTAACAGAGTATGAGAAGAAAAAAACAGTCTGTAGGAGGTGGTAACCACTAAGCCTGGCTCAAGGCTGTTTTAAAGAAAAGGACATGTTTGCATGCCCAGATTTTCTTATTTTTCCTTTGCAGTCTAGCCCCAGCTACTCTGAAGAACAGATGCCAGTATCTGCACAATAAGATGCCTCACATTAAGAGACTAATACCGGATTTGACAAACAGCAGGTGGAGTTCTGGCACCAGCTGTGTCAGCCAGGACACGTCAAGGAACTATAGTTTATTTATCTGAAAGTTAAGATTATGTATGTCATTACTGAACTGTAGCATATCAAACTTGTGCATTAGGTTTCAGTATTGTTAACTACTTTTGTTGTTCCTGTTGCTTATATCGTATTTGAAGCTGCTTTTTTCTTGTCTTTTCCTTTCTTCAGGACTAAGGTTTTTACATTGAAATAAACTTATCAGTAGATACTGAAGACACAGTACTTTGACTATGGAGTTGTGCATATTTGAATTAAAAATAGTGTAGGAAATTGAAATACTTCAGGGCTGTTTTCTGTCCTCTCTCGTTAATGCAAACTCTTCACTTTAAGCGGTAGAAGGGGCAGGCACTTATCTCTGCTCTGTAGGAACCAGAGACAGGACTCAAACCGGAAGGAACGGCCTGAAATTGTGTCAGGAGAGGTGTAGGTTGGATATTAGGAAAAAGTTCTTCCCCCAGAGGGCGGTCGGGCACTGAACAGGCTCACCGGGGCAGTGGTCACAGCACCAAGGCTGACAGCTCAAGCATCATCGGGTGCAGCCACTGTGACCTCGCTGGTGATGGTGACTCAGAACGCTCTGGTGTCACAAAAGGCTCCCCCCGGCTCCCCCGCAAAAGTGGCCTGAGGTGCCCGCCCAGCGGTGCCTGCTCATCCCCCACAGCACCATGGCTGGGAGGGAACGAGAAGGAAGGGCCATCAGAGCCCCTGAGGAGTCACTGGAGACCAACAGTTGGGCAGGGAGAGCTCCCTCCCACCTGCCCGAAAACAGCCCCCATCGCCCTGTTGTGCCCACTCCACCTCCCCCACCCGGAACACTGTCCCCAGCTGGGCAGGGGACCGCAGGGCCACAGCCCACGGACAGCATCCTGCCCGAGGTGTGGGCAGGACTGTTCCGTCGACAACAGCATCTCCTGGACCGCGTGTGGCCCTGCCTGCACCAGAGGCTGGAGGGAATATACTGGGACCAGTGGTGGCTGGTGGAGGATGTACAGAGCATCATCCTGTACAGCCTCTGCCTCTACGGACCGAATATAGAGGTCTTGGTGGAGATCATGGAGCCTCTGCTCAATGAGCATGCGGCACCACTGATCCACAGCATCAGCAGTGTCATCGTGGGCCGGTGCAGTGAGGAGGCACAGAGACTGCTGGGCTCTGCTGCTGCTAGGGATGTGAACAATGGCCCTGTGGCCAGTTCTAGATTCAGGTCCAGCAGCTCCAGCTCCAGCAGCTCTAGGTCCAGCAGCTGACCTGCAGGCTCCAGAGTGGAGGAGGAAGCCGGTACATCACCGTCCACCTCTCCTGGCAGTCCCAGGAAATGAGAGGATCTGAGTGTTGGAACAATAAAACATAACGGATCTGTGAAAATACGTTCTGTTCTTCCTCCAAATGAATATTCTCATATTCAAAACGTCACTGAAGATTGAAGCCAAAATGCCGAGTAATTTTATTTCACTCAGCTGTGTTAAGACATTAATAAGACCATTATTGGCTTAACAAGCGTCTGAATGAACGATAAGCAGAAAATTTGCACATTCTGATAGCACAAGTATCACAAAATTTTACTTCCTCCAATAAGTCAGATTTTCCAGAGAATTCAACAAACAGTTTTTGGTTTGGTTTTTTTATCTCTGTAAAAAAAGCCAAAAGAGCTCACACCTTTTCTTAGTCAGTTCAAGGCAAACAGTGAAATGCCTCTTTTATCAAGGCACCTTTCTTTGATATCTGTTTTGTATTACAGCAGGAGGAGGCTTTCAGCAAAGCCTCTGTGAGTAGACAGATGCTACTGCTCACAGTCCAAGGTGTCTGTGAGTAGTCAGCTAAAGGAGGGGAATGTTATGAGCTCTTTCTAACCAGCTTTCTTTATCTGGATTTCAAGATACCACCTTGTGCTTATAGCTCTTTTACTGTGGATCATAGAGAACCTACAAACTTTCTCATATTTGCCATAAAAAAACAAGCCCCGTGCCCTCATCCCAAAACACTCTTATTATAAAGTGACAAAATTCTGTTTATTGTTCACTTTTTCAACTCGGTTATCCCATCACAATTGCCATAATTATGCACTGGAAGATTTAGGTAAATCCAATCAAGCACCTGCAGGAACACGCTAAGAGATCCAGCAGCATATTAAATATTCTCATAATTTTCTCACTAAGCTGCTAAAAAGAATAAGTCCAAGGAAATACGAGTTTTGGCAGGGTGAAAGACTGTGGTCTTCTCACCTTCTTGAGTTTTATTGAAAACAAACAAACAAACAAACCAACTAAACCCCCTTTTCTACATTGGCTAAAGATAATCACCTTCTCCAGAGTATATCTAACTTAACTAATCAACAGTAATTTGATTACAGCAGCAGTGCTGTTTTACAAGTCTGTATTTAAACCACACTCTGTTGTTGATGTTGGATAAAAGGGTGGCAAATACCTTTGCAACCCTTTCCAACATTCTTTAGCTTTCTAGGTCTTGATACCAACCAACAACAGTGAGTTTTAACAGAAAGAGAAAAAATTAGTAGAAAGTTTTCCTTCAAAACCAAATATCTACAAAAAAACCCAAATACTGTTGTTTAATGGGTTTTGAATGTTGTATGTGCACAGGAGTGATCAAAGCATAGCAGTAATTAAACTGAGTTCTTAGAACCCACCATAATTTGCACCGTTAAGGAGGTTAAATAACAATATTCAGTCAGGGATTCTCAAGGTACTGCGGGTTTTCATAGTATGGAAAACACAGGCTCAATAGGACTACTTCACACTTAATAACACAGATAATAATACAGTCCATGCTTTTTTGTCCTGGTGTTTGTTGCAGCAGTATCATTTTTGTAAGTAAACCTTTTTTCAAAGGCCTTTTTTCCACTTTATTGTTAAAAACTGTTTCATATCAAAGAAAGGATTAGTCCCATATCTACCCTTTTCTTCTGACAGAGGAACAAGGTGGACTCCAGTCAAATAGAAGAGAATACAAGGTTTTAGAAGTCTGGACATTACAGTATTTATAAACTGACTTAATTCAGTTTTGACTTCTGAAGAATTCAAAATCTTGTTGGGAATAAATTGGCCTAACCTTTCCTTAGTGATATGTGAAAGGCCAGAGCAAGGAAAGATCTGACTTACTGTGACGGTGGTTGTTTCAATCAATATGTACTGGGAAATTATTGCTATTAGGAAAATAACAGCCTAAATTATGTGAAGGTCTCTTGCCTTGGTGCACTGTTAGCTTTCTGTGATACACTTGATCTCAATACAGACATCAGGTGCTTTGTTATTTTTTCTTCCTCCAAAACACCAGTAGATCAAAGTTCTCTTTAGTAAAACAGGACTTCCACTTTCAGTTTAAGCCAAAGAAAGCTCTGCAGGGCTGCTTCTTATAAACGGAGATAATTCTCTGGTGCTCTTATCGCACCCTATTCTCAAACTTCTGGCTCCAGATTCTGCTCTGGAACACCAGATCTTCTTTGCAACTCTGAAAGAGTGAACAAATCAAACCCCAAGAGCTTCTCTTCTCTTTAAAGCCAGTGTTCCCCCACCAGAAACCTATTTTCCTGTGATCTGCAACCTTCACTCTTAAAGTGTTTCTTTCTAATTAGCTTTACATCAGTTCTATATCCTGCTGAGTTTTTTTGTCTTATCTATATATGTGCAATCTGTCTCCTTTTGGTGTCAAACTGCAAGGTTGAATATGAACAAATTTGCTACTCCTTTATCTGGCAGGATAAGTGTAAAACACCACCACATCTAGATGGTAAGGCATGAATTTCACTTCCACTGAGGAAATGTCTTTCAGTTTGGGTAATGCAGGGGGATTTGAAGTAGCAGGTAAAGGAAGTTCCATGCTATAACAGTGTAAGTTTTTGTCAGTCTCAATATGTGTGATGTGTGGAGGATTTTATACCAGGTTTGCACCCCTGTTGGTGTTACAGAAGTACATAAGGTTCTGTGTAGACCTGTTTGCACAACCGGTGTCCTGAAAATGTATCCACTAATACCAGCAGATACCCAAACACCCGTATTTAGGTTACTCAGAGAAATCTATTTGCCAGTATTTCTCTGGAGTTATTTCCTTTTTTACCTCTCCCATAGAGAGCTTTCGTTGCATTTCAGGATTACTTACACAGTGGATTGGGCTGCCTATCAAAATCTGTGATTTCACTCCCCAGCTTTACTGGAACTGGGAGATCTGCTGGACATTCCTGGATATTTTCCCCCAGTCCCCCTCACTCATTCCGCAAATCCTCCAACATTGTAATGTTTACATCTGCTAATTGTTGTGAATAACACAAATCAACACCTAGTTCAATTTAAAAATTTTATTGCAAAGGGCTACAACTGTGCTGCTAATACACACAAATATCAATTTCAGTTTAAATACTTATTACGGATTGTTACAACAGTCCTGACAATATATAAGTTTCAACCAGGACTGCGGACATGGATGGGACTGTGACCTTAGTTGAAAGCCTCTAAATTCTTGGAGTGGCAACTACTTTCTCTGGAAGAGCTGGGGAAGCCTCATGCCCTGGAAGCAACCCAAGAGAAGCTTCACTTGTCCTGGAAGCATCTGGAGGCAGATCCAGAAAAAGGAGTATTCAGTAAATATCGGTCATGTGTACAATTCCCTTGGCAGCAATTATACTTCTGTCAGGGACTCTAAAATCTCTGATCCTCTCAAGCAGGCTTAGAAAGAAAAACAACCCCAAGTTCTGGGGCTTTCCAGCAACAAATAACTTGTCCATTCAATCCTTTTGAAAAACTGCCTCACTCACAGTTCTGTGGCAGGAGTCAACTGCCAGAAACCTCACTGCCAGAAACCTCACTGCCAGATCTTTTCCCCTCTGCACACAACCCACGGGGTGCTCCAGCTGTCCCTGCACATGCCCGACCCATCCTCTCTAAGGTTTCCAAATTCCACGTGCCTGTCAGACCCGCCCCCCCCCCCAACGGCCCTGTCTCACCGTTCCTGTTGGCCAAGGGCGGGTCCCTGCTCGGGGGTGTGTCCAAGCACTGCTGGGAGCAGCTGTGCTCGGGCACCTTCAGGTCGGCCTCGAGGTTCTCCTTGTTGGCTTCTTTCAGCCTCTTGGTGTCCACAGGGAGCTCGGGGCTCTGAGGAAGGTGCCCCGGCCTCACAGAGCCGCAGCCATCACCACCTGACAGGGCCGGCCCAGACTTGGGCTTCAGGCGCTTCCTCCCACGCAGAGCGGCCCTTTTGGAGAGGTACAGCAGGTGGATATCTGGGAAGCAAAAAAAGAAATACTGAGTCCACATGGGTCTTGGCAGCACATGGAGCAGTTGTACTTCCATCAGGGACTATAAAACACAGCCCAGAAGGCAGGCTCTCACTTGGCAATTTGAAGTGAGCAACAACTTCTCCAACTCTACCATCAGCTCTTGGGTGAACAGCTGGGAGGGAAAGAGCTCCTTACAAGGACTGCAAGCTGCACCAGCTTTTCTCTAGACTGGATCCAAAGTGCTTGCTAATTTGTGGACATTTAGGTTTTTCCTCTAGTTGGCCACTCACTGGATTTGTGAATTGTTTGGCCTCGGGTGTTCTGCTGCTTTCTTTTCTCATGTGTCTTAGAATAAGTATCAGCAGACTGGTACTAAATTTAGTTAGTGATTTGGGACAGAAAGTTTGGACTTCTGCACTGACTTCATCAGTTTGGTGGGGTTTTTCCCCGTTGCTCCAGCACTCATGTCATTACTCAGTGTTGCCTCTGTAGCACTGTCACTCTGCAGCAAACATTGATGGACATCAGCTCAAAGTGGTGACATCTGGGTTGGTGACAAATCCCAGACTGTCAGGTTTTATTCACTGCTCTAATTCACACCCTTTTGCACAGAAGAGCACTGAGTGTAAGCACATATAGAGAAGTGTGTTGGTGAGTGCTCTGTGAGGCTGTACAAGTTCAGTATTTGAACTGAAGGCACAAGGACGCACTGACACTGTGAACGGTAACTAAACTGCTCTGATCTCTCCTTTCTGTCACAGTCAGGCTCAGAGATCTCTGAAAAACAGGACTGTCTTCTTACCAGTGTCCTCTGCTTCTGGGGGACTGTTCCCACAGCTCACATTGCCAGGTGAAGCTCTCTCTGCTGCAGCCTTGTTCCCAGACTCCCTTCCTGAAGACTCAGAGAAGATACTAATATTCTCCTTAAAAGAAAAACAGAACAAAAAGCCAAAATTAAAGATCACTCAGTATTTTCTTGTAATCACTTTAGGGACAAAATAATAACTTTTCTTCTCCACTCCAAAAGGATGTGTAACACGAGGTCAACATCACCCAGATGGTTTACATGACAAGTGTTTTAAACTCAGAATTAAGGTTGCGAAACTGAAACTCAGGTTCTTACAAAAAGACCTATTAAGCAAAACATGAAATCAGAAAAACCGAATATACCAAATGAGGCTGTGTGTCCTCACAGTCTGAACTTTGCCCTTGCTTATCACATGAGCTGTAAGAAACCAGCCAGCAGAAATGCAGGTGCCCTCCTTGTTACCAAAATGTGTGTCAAGAAAGATAGACCTCACTCAAACCACTGCACAGGGCAAAACTGCACACAAACCACAGATTTCTGGCTGGGAATCTTACCTCACCCCATCCACTTGTTAAGATATTAAATCCTAATGTATTGCTTGCTCTTTGGAGTCCTCTGCTGCCCCTCCATATGTATTTTGCAGGCAAACATCTACCTACCTAACTGGTGTATTTCCAGGATCACATGGCAAAAATCTGTTGGGTAAAAAAATCCCAAAAGCTGGACAACCATGTTTTGTTTCTATTCCACTGAGGAAGTCTGGGCCCAAATTAAGCACCTGGAAATTACCTTTAGACAGAAAGATATTCTCACTATCACTTGTTCTAGAATATTCATCTCTTCTGTGAATAGCCATCAGTATGATAAAGAAGAATGACTGTTCAGAGCCTGTAACATTTCCTTCAGGTAAGAAAAGAGAAGCTTTTGAAAAGTGGTATGTGTGCTTTTATAGGAGATAAAAGGGCATCACACTTGGTAATAAGATATGGGTAGTTCCAAAAAATCCCACTCCCCACCTTGAGTCTGCCCTTACTCAGTGATAAATACACAGCAGGCAGTGGGACTGCATATAAACAGAAATATAGAAATACAGAAACTTTGGCAAAGTTGTATAAAAATATGCAAAGAAACTCCTGTGCCAATACAGGAACTGAACACTCTGGGGAGGTCTGGGAAGAGGCAAGAGTTAAGAGAAAGGGGACTTCTAATCAAAAGAGGGAATCTGTCAAACAAAAGGCCTAATAGTCCCTGAATTAATCTTCAGCACAAAATAAAACCGAGGTCTTTAACCACTTCACATCCATGATCAACATCTGCCTTCTCACCAATCACACAGGTCAAGAGGCCTCAAACACCTGCATCCCAACTCCACGACACACACTTAATCCCTCATTCCTAAGAAGGAAGTCTGGGCCCTAAAGTCTGGGCCTTCAACAATAGAAAAGATAAACTTCCCAAATGCACTTCAAAAGCTGTCACAGCTGACAATGTTTAATGAGCAGGAGACAATACACTGAGAGGGCACTAAGGAAGGAGTCCTGCCAACTCCCTGTTGTGCTGGCACAGTGACCTGCTCCTCCCCACACTGCCCTGAGCAAAACAATCTTATCCAGGCTGGAGCTTTGCAGGGACTTGATCAGAGTACACATCTCTTTCTAGGGAGATACCCAAGAGGAACATGAACTAATCTTCGGAACACTGAGAGCAATACGGGCTGGTTTGCACCACCTGAGGATTTCCCAGCTAGAAACTTTACTGAAGGCATTGAGATACTGAGAGGACAATAAAACTGCAGCTCCAGCACATACACAAACATGGCTTTTTGTTAGTGCCTATAGGTAAGGCAGGTCTTACACAGCAGCAGCAAGTGCAGTCCAGCTCTTACTTTGTGTTCAAACCCAAAAGAAGTAGAGCCCGGATTTGGTTAAGTTATAACCTAAAAGGCTTCCACTTCATCCCCACAAATACACTTGCACTATGTATTTTCCCCATGAAAATGAACACCTAAAAACTTGGCCAATACAGGCTAACATGTCTCACGCTCATTAATGTGGGATATTTTTGATTCCCTCTTCTTTTCAAAATCTTGCTTTACCAAGCAAATGCTTCACTGTCCATTAAAAGCTTAACTAAGGAAGCCTTTACTTCTCAGGCATGCAACAGCACTAAAAAACTCTCAGTCCAGACCCCAGCATTGCTATGGAGTAGAGTTACCTCCAAAAAGGCAGCCATTTCAGAGCAGGATGATGAAAGCATCTCCTCAAACTCAAATACCTGAAACACAACTTCAACAGCTGCTAATCTCAGGCTCATGGCAGCAAGGGCTCCACCAGCACCATGGTCGCCACCAGCCACCAGTGTGCCCGTGCTGCCATTGCCCTCAGACCCCCAGAACCCCCATCGGCCCAGACCCCCAGAGCCACTGCTGTCAGCCCCTATCACCACCATTGCCCTCATACCCCCAGTGCCCCTCATTGCCCTCAGGCCCACAGAGCCCCATTGCCCTCAGACTCCCAGAACCACCCTCAGGCCCCCAGGCCCCCACTGCCCTCAGACCCCCAGAGCCATCACCCTTGGACCCCCAGAGCCATTGCCCACAGACCCCCCCAAAGCTATCGCACTCAGACCCCCAGAACGACCACCACAGCCCTTAGCTCTCCAGTGCCCCCATCGCCCTCAGCGCCCGCAGTGCCGCCATTGCCCGCAGCCCCCTCAGTCCCCCAGTCCGCTCAGTCTCCACCACCTCCCGCCATCGCTCAGTCTCCCTTAGTCTTCCTCAGTTCTCTCAGCCTCGCCGCTCGCTCTCAGCCCTCACAGCCCCACCGGCTTCGTAGCCGCCCCGGGCCTTCTCAGCCTCACCGTCCCTTCAGCGGCTCGCAAGTCCCTTCACCCCGCCGGGACCCGGGCTGAGGCCGCTGCTCGGCGCGGCCGGACCCGGGCGGCGGCTTCTCGTCCCTGAGGGAGGGACTCGGCCGGCGGTGGTCCCTGGGATGGGTC
Organism: Chiroxiphia lanceolata; assembly: GCF_009829145.1. Taxonomy (NCBI): domain Eukaryota; kingdom Metazoa; phylum Chordata; class Aves; order Passeriformes; family Pipridae; genus Chiroxiphia; species Chiroxiphia lanceolata. The sequence continues at coordinate 40,968,495 of NC_045671.1, forward strand.
TGGTCCTTTTTACTTTTCAGATTTTAAACTTGCACATATAATGTTTTAATTTAAATGGTAAGTTAGTTAAAGTATTTTACTTTTTTTTTTTTTTTCAAATTTACCTTTTCAGTAGAATAACAGCGTTACTGATCAACCAATACAGTTTGAGGAGCGCAAAAATTGTTTGCAAATGGAATCCGGATCAGTTAAAAAAAAATCTATTAGAGAAGTAGCTGACTGAATAAACAAAATTAAATAAGAAATAATTTTGAGTTGTGTGTTGGGTCAGTCCTTAATGACAGGTTCTCTCCACGCAGAGTTCAGCTGAACTCTGTTGCTTTCAGTGTTTTCAGGAATTTTTGGGAGGCTATGGACGTGAACCTATGAGCTGGGAAAACAAAGTGGATTTAAGTGTTTAAATAATGCAGACTTCTGCCATCTGTAAATTTTTCCTGTAGTATATCTGTGTATTAGCACAAATGTTTGTTTGCCCGAAGTCTAATCACTGCTTTCTTTACTGCTTTCCTGAAATACTGATTACTTTGCTTCATGATAATGTGCAATTGAGATGTTACTGTAGAATTTTTATACTTCATCCTTTTAGATCTAGCCATTGGATCTCTGTCTTGTTTATATATATAACTCATACATGTATTTCTTTTATTTAATTTTCTACTCAACAAGGGTTAATATAAAATTGGAATAAATTTGTAGTAGCATTTTTTGAAATAAAAGGAACAACAGCTTTCATGTCGTCTATTTATTTATACAAGTATCCATGTTTTTGACAACAGATTTTGTAGTAATCTTGCTTTTTACGCTGTTTTTCAGATATAAAACCAAGCATGTATTTAGTGAAAAACACTGTTTTCCACAATGGATCCTAATGAACTCCTAAGGAACCAAAAGCATTTTCTGCTGACTGTTCCTTCATTTTTATTATGGCTTTTGACTCTTCAGCCTGAGTCCTCAGCCCCTAAGAAAATTAAGAAAAAAAGTAGAACAAAAGAATAGGCCAAATTCAGAATCAACTCAGTCAAGCAGAGTATAAAGAAACACATTCACCATGACAAAAGGCCCTTAATTAAGGATGAATTTGTGTAGCATTTATGAGAACTGGGAATTAATGGAGGAAAGAGATTTAATCAGAAAGAGCTGATGGAGTCTCTAACAGAAATCATTCTTTCCGAAGGCTCAGTTTTGTGACAGACTTGTCCACTCTTTTATCTTTGATTGCTACAGTTGATTAGATATAGCATGGTGGGGATGTGGTGGACACTGGCTGGGTAGAAGGCATTGAGAAAAAATCAAAGTACATTACCATAGATAAGATTTAAAAAAAAAAAAAGTGTGGGCGTTTGTTTGTTTCTGTGGTTTTTTAATGAAGTGACAGCAACTTTTTAGCATTTTACAGTAACAGTATCTTCCCGTCCATCAACATTTAGCTCACATTTACGCACTTCACTAAATCTTGGGGATTATAGTTACCAGTTGGTCATAGATACTGCACTGAGAATTAAATTTGCGTTCTTCCTTTCAATTTCTGACTATCTATAATAATGATAAGAATATTCTTCAGGTACCTAGAGTTTTTGCTTGCCTTTTCTTTTTTCCATGCAACCTTTCTACCTCTGAATTGAACGTAAAGCATAAACTACGCAATGTGATTCTGTGTGCGGAATATGAATGCAGATTTCAAACGCTTGATCACTTCGCAAAGTGAATGTGGTATTAACTGAATTGGATTAGGGGAGTAGATAAATACCACAACAAAGACAATCATTATGAATCAAAATAAAAATGTGTGAAAACTAATGAGAGAGGTCACAATTAATGAAGTTCATGAACTAGAAAAAATATGATAAAGTGCTACTGACCCCCCTGAAATTATGAGTGTATAGCTGCAATGAGATTCCAGTAGAAAGACTATGTGGAATCTCATCTGGAGAGTCCTGCAAGCAAAGGCAAAGAAAACAACAGCAAAAGGAAAAAAAAAAACAACAGCAAAAGGAAAAAAAAAACCAACAAAAGAGTAAGGTTACTAATCTTTTTAATATGGCATGTAATGATAGGACAAAGGCCAAAAGATGCTCTCCAGTCACATTCACTGCGAATTTTAAAGATGCTGGAATAAAAACCTTAGGATTTAAACACGACAAAGTCGAAGAACTGGTTACCCTAACAGGCTTCTCTGCTGTGAGTGTATATAAAACTTGGAAATGAGTCACCTAGTACTGTTTAAGCAACTGTTTTCTAAGGCAGAAAAAACCCTGCTCTCTCCCACAGCAGTTGAGAGATTAAATGTTTTTAAAAGAATGTTTAAACATTCTTGTCAGAAGGAAGATAAAAATGATTGTTCTGAGGAAAATATACATGAAAATGTTTATTCTAGACTTATCTGAAGCAGTGTATCAGCAGCTAATGAGCCCTAATGAAAATGAAGATCATCTGGAATGAACCAGTCAACACAAAACCAAATAACCAACCCACCAAACAAAGAAACCCCAAAAAACCTGAAGACATTGATATATCTAAAGCTGTTTCCAGGGTGCTGGCAGCTGTCCCTGCCTGGCTGCTGGCCTCTGGCAACCCTTCCAAGTCCTTTTCTCTGTCCATGTCTCCATGATTAGCAGGCTGGGGAGAGATGGCTCATCGTGGCGCTGGTCCTGCTTTTCAGGATACATTTTGATTCCTTATTTTAAGCAGGATTTATGCTTATACGTCTGCTGACCCACACTCGGTTTTAATCCTTTATCCTAATCTATCTCTCTGCCATTGAAGGGAAGGATGTTGTAGGAACTGCGTCAAAGGCCTCACAGAATTCCAGATCAGTGGCACTTGCAACCCTTCCCTTGTCTACTGGGATAAGGCCAGTCCCTCATAGAAGGCCACCAGGTGAGGTAGCCTCCTCCTGGGAGCATGTTCTTGCCACCCAGGCTCCTGTGGGGTGAGTCCTGTCTGCAGGCAGCCCCACACATCTTACAGGATGACCACTGTTTTAGAAGCCCTTCCCCCACAGCAACTGCAGCGGGATTTCCGTGTGAGGAGGTGCTGCTGGAATGGCCCTGGGAGCTCTGGGGGCCCTCGGATGACTGTTGGGCCTGAGGGGCAGGGAAAGGCACCATAAGAGGGAGAAAGCAGCACCTCAAGACTTTGTCAGGGAAATAGTAATTTATTTGCTTCTGCTTGGTTAAAGAGTTTCTGGAGCCCTGCTACTGCCACCTGCGAGGCCACCTCTTGCTGGGCTAAGGAGAATCCTGAGGGCTAGGGACCCTCCTCTTTGAGGGTTGCTGAGATCCCCTGGGTGAGTAGTCCCTGCCCCGTCAAGGAGCAGAGGGGCTGCGGCTGCTGTTCTGGGTACAGGGACCTGCCCCCTCTGGCTGCTCCAGCCCCTCCCGGCGCTGGTCCTGCTCTGCAGGGTCAGGCACAGCTCGGGGGCAGCTGGGACTCCCTTGGAGGCCAGTGTGTGATGTACCAGCTCCCTCCTCCACCGTGGAGCCTGCAGGGCTGCTGGTGGGAGTTCTGTCCTGGGAGCTGCTGGAGCCAGCACTGGCCACAGGCCTGTTGTCCTCGTCTCTGGTGTGGTGGAAGCCCTGCAGCCTCTGTGCCTCCTGGCTGCACTGGCTCACGATGACACTGATGATGTCATGGATCAGTGGTGCTGTGTGCCTGCTGAGAAGGGGCTCCAGCACCTCCACCAGGACCTCAGCATGCAGCCCGCAGGCGCAGAGGCCGTGCAGGATGGATCCCTCTGCAGCCTCTACCCTCCACCACTGCTCCCCGTAGAGTGCAGCCAGCCTCTGGCGCAGCCAGGACCGTGCAGGGTCCAGGAGGTGCTGTTGGCAACGGAAAAGTGCTGCCCACACCGCAGGCAGGATGCCACCCACGGGCTCTGTCCCTGCATCTTCCTGTCCAGCTGGGGACAGTGTTCCCTGTGGAGAAGGTGGACTGGGCACCACAGGGCGCTGAGGGCTGTTCTCAGCCAGGCAGAAGCGAGCTCTCCTTGCCTGGTGGTTGGTCTCCGTTTGCTCCTCGGAGGCTGTGATTTCAAATTGGATGTAATCCTGCTCGCCCCGCTCAGAGAACCTGACAGTCTCCACTGGCCTGCTGCAGAGTGGGCACGCTGGGGTTGTCTTTGCCCACCGCAGGATGCAGCCCAGGCAGAACTGGTGGCGGCAGGGCAGAGTGGAAGCCACATCATTCCGAGTGTTGTGGCAGATGGGGCAGCTCCACTGTGTCTCCGTGGCCATGTCTGGTCCCAGCAGGTGGGGGCGAGCTGAGGACCAGGAGCTGCTCCCACTCACAGGCACTGTAGAGCTGGAGCCAGTCTGACCCAGGCTCTGGCAGCACCCAAGTATAATCAGAGAGGGACATGACATCACAATCATGTCACATCTGCCACTCACTGATGTCACAATGGGACGTCTTGCACCTGAACATGAATAGCAAGGAATGCAAGGTCACAGTTCCCTGGAGATGTCACAATCCACCACCCCGTGATGTATCCACCAACCAGTGGTGGCACAATGGGACGTCCATCCCTGCATTCCCTTGTGCCTTCACATACACATCTTCATCAAAAGTTTTTTGCTCACAGGGAGCGGAAAGAAAAACAAACAAAAGGAAAGCAAAGTATAATACCAGTTGGTTTCTACTATTGAGGTTTTGATTACACTCCTCCAGTCTACAGCTTCCAGTGTCTTCAACAAAATAGTTCTTGCATGCCATTCAGTTTTTTTCATATCTAACTAGCTCAGTAACCAGTTAACTATTTACCAACTTAACAGCTCCCAGAATAGAATAACAATTACGATTTCAAGTTAATCATAGTCAAAGGCTTAAAATCTTCTCAAAGCTGCAACTTTGGATTGACCATGATCCATATATATCCAATATATATACTGGATGTATTCAGTATTGTGGCCAATAAAAGGCAAAGGGTTGTATGAAATAAAACTGGCTAAAAGATGCATTGCATCAGATATGTATCAATAATATCTTCTGAAAGACTAATATTGCTTTGTAATAATTCTGAAGGTCCTCAGGCGCCTACATTTTTCTGCCCTTAAAATGTAAAAATCTTTCTGCTCTTGAAAGTGTGAGCATTCCCCAGGCTGTTAAAAGACTTTTGGAACATATGACTTCAAATAAGAAGTGTTTGTCAAATCTTTTATAAAACTTAGGGAAAACTTATTGCAAAATTCACATTCCTGAACAGAACTAAGATAATTGTGCCTACGCTGTATTCTTCATTACCGTCAGTGGGAACTAGGTATTATATGCAGGTAAGATTCATGAGATGATACTTTAGAGGCTCTGGACTACGAAAGCCCCATGAACAGGCTTAAACGGAGTCAGCCATCAGTCAGGGGATTCAATTAGCATCTGTTACCTTCAATATGTTGCCTTTTGAACTTCCTGATATTAGTCAGCCTTTAGGATTTAATTATGTCATTAAATTAGTAATTGCTAAAAGAACTTTTTTCCTGTTATTACCTTTTTTCTTCTTTTTTTGGTACTACTAGCTAATAGTGTAAACTCTCATCTTTTCAGAGGTTCACCACTCCTAGACTGCCAGAGATACAACTCAAGAGACTTCTATTTTGTGGATGAAAAGGGAAAAAGGCTATGCTTCAATGATTCTTTAATAAAATAATAATTAAAAACATCCAGCTTTACAATTCCTGCTGCATTCAAAATAGAAAGTTGTAAATGCAATAAAAGGTTTCAAGATTGGAATAGAAAAGCCTATTTTCTGAAGTATTCACTACTGAAAAAAATTGCTTACAAGCAATCAAAGTTATTTTCATTACATCTTACCTGAGCTGAGATGTTGGCCATTGAATTCTGGAACACACTAGCCTGCATAAGGGTTTAAAATGCTGCTGGAGGCTGGGCCAGCTGGTCTCCCCACATTGCAGGCAGCAACACAGAACAACTTAATCATTTACTAACTTATGCTAAATATATTCCATTTCAACATATGTGTCTGCACAACAGATTTAGGATTTGTTCACATGTAACACTTTTCACAAAATGTAAAGGTTGAGCATGCTACAATTAAATAATAGGGCTTTTTTAACAAGACACACTACAAAGTTCATATTATTTAATGGCTGTAACTTCACTTTATAAGCTAAACTAAATGTTTAAGACTTTCCATTGGGAATCAAAGTGTATCTGATGGCATTTTAGAGACTAAAAGGTATTAAAATACTATAAATATATAATACTCCAATTCTATACAGCATGTAAACACAGTAAAATATCCTGATTACAAGGGAGTTATGTTTTTCCACTTAATTCTCTTCCTGAAGCTTTGCATAGGTACCAAGGATAATTTTTTTAATTAATTTTTAGCCTTACAATAAACACAGAACTGTAGAGCCAAAAGAAATGGAAGTATCTGTGACAACTGAGTCAAAGGTCAAGACTGGTACTAACAAAGAGCTTGTCTTTCCTGAAACCTTATATAATTTCTGATTGCAAGGTGGAGAGTAGGGGAGGAACGAGTAAACTAAATTTTGGGCTTGTTTGCTGAGTTCAGTGAAGTTGCCATTGACTTATGGTACCATAAGTGAGAAAAGAATCTCATCCAAATGCTTCAATCACACTCACAGAAAACTTTTTTCTGATGGGAAGATTTGGCATGTTTATTTTCACTAGCCACTTCATTCAAATAATTGCCTACATATTTTGTGTTCAGAAAGTGTAGTGGCCTTCACTTAACAGATGCATCTGAATTAATCAGATTCCAAGTGAGAATAGAAATTGAATCCTTTTCCATGGACTGTAATGTGCTAGGAGTCAGACGGAATGCAGAGCATGTCTGGAACCTATTCCACGATGACTCACCACATGCACAATCTGCAGCCTTAAGCACATGCTAAGGGGGATAAAATGGAGGGTGGAGTGGAGTGGAGACACCATGGCCAGGCTCTGTTGATATCCTTATGTGAGATATCAGAGTGAAGGAAAATATGAGAATTGCTGGCTTCAGAGAATGCATATTCATCATATGCATGTATTTAAATCTTGTGTAATTGCAGAAATTGGTTTTAAAAATTTTCCTTCTTTCCCTCTTAAGAGAAATCCTCTGCACTACAAAGTACAATTGATTTACAACGAGATACTGTTGGAAATCACTGCCGTGATCTTAACCAGTACCACTTATACAATGTAAATTACAGTCAATGGTTTTGACCAGAAACACAAAACACAATCCCCCCCAAGTCAAAATCGCAGGAACCAGAATGAGGTTTATTAACTTCCAGAAAAACACAGGGTTTGCACAGAAGAAACTACTCCATTATAAAAGATAACTATTGGTAAATTAGCTTAATTCTTTCACCTGTATACATTTCTCACATTCCAAAAGAGCTTTAATAAATTATCCCCAGAAATTGGCTGCATCCAAGCTTGACTTGATGTTGTGCATATTTTCTCTGCGTTGTTTGGTATAAACATTTGCTTCTCCCTTTTGCAGTCGTTGCTTCAGAGCAGCCTTTTGCTGCTTGGTCAGCTGACGTTTTATCTTCTGTTTCACCAGTTCCTACAAACAAACAATTCGGCATCAGAAGTGTCACTTTTTCAGCACCAACACAAACAAGACTGCAGAAAGGATGAGCAGAGTTGCTTCCTTGTAAAAAAATCATAAAACAAATCAACTAACTGAAAAGGGAGATTCTTTGCTACGGACAAAGTTTGCATGGAGCACTACATGTGTGTTAAATGCCATACCCCAAGGATTCCCAGCATCTAAAGGGGTTATCTATCCTACTGTCTTCTCATAGTCTTAGGTCTAATAAATAGCATTTTAAATCCTGCCTTATGGAGTTTTAAGTGTCTTTCCTTAGAGAGATGATAAAGGACCAGTACCTCTTGATGCAGAACACACTCCTTCCACAAAAATGTAAAAGCTGATAATCTTCTAGAACACTTCACGTCCAGCAGTAATTATTTGGTTTGTGCCTATTTTTTTTCAGCACTCTGGTTTTCCTAAAGTTTACATTACAAAGATCTGAGTGCTTGTAACGGAAAACAACTCCTTGGCACAAGTGTGGCTAAGGCAGACGGGTAGTCAGGAGTGATTTACAATTCCTGCTCCAGTTTTCCTGTTCTGAGGCTCTCTCCTGTTAATATTCACAAGGTCAGGACTGTCTCCTGCCTCCACAGTATAAGCATTGAAAAACAGTGACTGCCATTTACACAGAACTGCAGTAGTTTTATGAAATTTCATGTTACTTGCACCTGTGCTTCATTCTGCTATGGATGACATGGTAACAGTCTTTGTAAAAATGATAAATGCCAGAGGACAGTTTTACAAATAGGTGCTGGCAGCTATGTGCAATTTAACATGGTCTGAGAGTAATAAGAGCATAACAACAACAACAGTATTTACCGGAGGAATGGTGGAGCAGCTCCCAACACTTCTCACTGATGAGATACTTTTAGTCCTTGTTCTGTGCCCAGCAACAGGAACGACACACTCCTCACTAATAAAACACATACATCAATGTATTATTCCACTAGCAAGACAAACATCCTTTGCCTTTATGAGCACCGTGTTTGAGTCTTAACCTTCTGCGATATAACCTGAAAACTCACAAGAGAACATGCCAAGTGCTACAAAACATTTCTATTTTAAATATTAACACTAGCTTTTCAAAACAGGCATTTCATGAAAGGAAGAAATTTGTTGCACAACAGTCACATGTGTATCATGCACACAAAGAGAAGCCTCAGGGCACTAAAAAGAAACATTTTAGATCCTGCACAATGTTTTGATGAGTCATTTAACTGAAAAACAAAAAACCAGATGAAGACTGTGAGCTTGAGCTATGCATCCAGGTACATGGTGGGTTAGCAAACTCAGGAGTTAAATTTCACATACAAGGGGCTAGTTGGAAGGTAAGCAGGAATTTCTAGGTATGTTGGGAGAGGAATTAAAAGCTAGAACAACAAACAGTGCAACATATTTTAATATTACAGTTCAAGGCACTTGTTTTAGCTAACTTCAGCTGAGTAAGCAGCAGAACACTTTGACACAGAATATTTGAATTATAAACTTACTCATAAAAGTTATTAAGAAGTAGTATTTTAACATAAAGAACTACTCCACTACCAGTATTAATTGAAATAAAAAAGGGGGGAAAAAACACCACAGAAAATAGGTTGGTCTATGAAGTGCAACACTTGTTTTCTCATTAGACACTATTAAACAGCTAGACAATCATAAGACCAACAAGAAAGATATTCACAGCAATGTTTTCAAAATAAACTACATTTGAGTCTTCAGTTTAAACAAGGGTAGCTGAAGAGCAGTCCTTCTTGAGCTGCTTGAAAGATTCGCTTTTACTGGGAGGAAGGGAGGAACCACATCCACTCCTAGATAGTAATTATGAATCTTTACCTGTAATGCCTGAACTCCTCATTTAAAGTTGACGAGTCAACTGGCTCTGGGCACTCATCTTCATTCTCCTTGTCCTTACAGGACCCTCTTTGACCCCTCTGATTTTCCACTTCAGCAGCATTTTTGTTTATGCTTTTGCCTTTAAAAGAAGTAATCGCTGAACTCTCTGCATCTCCACTGCACTTCCAAAGCATAGCCTGCCCTCCAGCTTTCTCCAAAGCTGAACTCAACTCTGCCATACTCAGCCTTTGTGTATTTTCTCTACTTTCAGCTGTATCAGCATCTTCCTCACTGCTACACACGGTGTTGTCAGAGGTCCTGCTTTCCGATAAATCACCCACTTCATACATGTCTTCATTATTTCCTCCATCTTTGCTGAAGAAGTTGAGTTCGTTCTCAGCATCTTCTACAAGCTCTGGTACCTCTGTTGTGTTGTCATCCTTGTCGGAACCTGATGGATAAAGCAGGTCATCATCTTCCTGCATTTCTTTTGCATAGCCGCTGGCAGCAATCTCTTTATCAAGAGAACACTCTCTCCTGTGAAAGAGGGATGTTTGCGTTTAATAGGCTAAATTATCAAGCTACCAATGTGCTACATTTTGGATTAGAAATGCTAATCAAGTTAGACTGTAATTACCTATCCTGTTAACAAAGAGGACATACTCTCCTGAAACACACACGATAGTGCTGTGCTTTAGGTAAAATATAAACAGAATGTGACCTGAGAGAAGAAAACTTCTACAGAAGATGATTCCATCTCCACAACCTGCATTTATGTTTATTTACAGGAAATTGTTTTACTTTAGCAGGAAAACCATTTGGTTTTAAGTTCAAAGTACGCTGAAGCAAACAGAGTAATAAAGGGTCGCTGACACACAGAGACTGACTCAAGTCTGAGACCCCTTTGGGAAACTGCTGAGAATGAAAGGAAGCCATTTTCATTGCAACAGCTTCAGCCTTAAAATGAGTGAAATATTGCTTTACTTTTCCAAAGGGAAAAAAGACATTAGGAAGAAAAGTTGGAATGTAATGCTTGAAGAGGCAGTCACCATATTTATGAGCATTTTAAAAGCAGACTTAAAATGGAAACCGAGATTAATCCTCAATATATCAGAACTGTCAAATAGGCTGATTCTGCATCACTGTTAACATTCCTGGACATTTATCATTTGGATCAAGCTTTCAGATTGATCTCTCTTCCTTAGTAGCAAGAAGACAGACAAAGGAGGCAGCACAGCATTTCAAAGCACACTTTAGCTTTTGAAGACCACTTACGGTAACTTTGGTTGAAGAAAACGCAACAGGAGTGACAAAAATATACTTTAAAATTGCATAGTTGGGCCTATTCTTTTTAATTCTTGTACATGCATCTCTCACAGGCACCCATTTGTTTTCCAGAAAACCAACACTAATGCCATAAATAAGAGAACTCAAGTTCATCTGGTTGTTTCTACCTGATGTCTTTGAATGTTGGGAAGAGCTCACTCTCGTAGGTGAAACGTTTCTTAAAGAACTCCTTAATACAGTTAACATCTCTGTCAAAATACCTGTAAAAAGCACAGAATTTTACAAACAAAAAAAAAATCAATGAAGTCTACTGCAATAAGAAACTTTTACCCTACATTTCTTGTCTTTTATTGCTTTTCTTTTTTTAATTATTTCTATCAGTGACTTCAAGACAACAACCTAGGAAGAGAAACTGGATGCAGTTTAAATTTGTTTCCTAACTGAACAATATTATTATCTCTGAAAAACAATTAATTAGGTATTTATTCTACAGAGACATTTCTACCTATTCTTTGTTTGGAATGTTGCTTGTGCTGCATGAGAACGGTGACAGAAAAAGAAACAGACTTTTGGAAACAAGCCATGGTCGACTGTTTGCTGTCAACAGCATTTACTCAGAAAATACCTTTAAATTTGAACCCACCACTCAGCATTTGCATGCGATGTTGACATCATCTGAGGGAAATCAATCAAAGTGGCATGATCATCATTATCCAAGATGAGATTAAATTCATTGAAGTCCCCATGAATCAGACCGTGATTGGCAAGTTTTACAATCAAATCCATTAATTCACTGTAGACAGCAGCAGGATCTTCCATGTGGTGCACCTGGCACCTGAAAAGTTAAATAAAATATTCTGAACTTTGGAAAATTTAACTTAAAAATACAGAGAAGTTATATTAAATACATCTGACAGAATGCCAGGGTAATTCAAGTTAAAAAGGCCCTCAGGTCTCAGGTCCAACACCCTCCTCAAAGCTGAGTCAACTCTGAGACCAGACCAAATTGCTCAGGTCTGTGTCTGGTTGGGATAGAAAAATTCCAGGGATGTAAAAAGGCTGTGCAACCTCCCCAAGCAACTTGTGCCACTGCCTCTCTGTCCTCAACAGGGAAAAATGTCTCCTTATACCCAGGCTATATCTCATTTAAACTCACACTCACTGACTGCCATCAAGTACCACTGTCATAATGAACTATTTAAATATTGGATCAGTAAACTTTTATGTCTCTCCTGTTTTAGGTAATCTTATGCTTTCATCAGAAGTTAAGTAATTAAGGAATAAATTCCTTACTTGGACTAAGGAAAAAAACGTCTCTCTGAATAAAAATATAAGAGAAGCAAAACCCTATCAAATAGAATACTAGTGAGCATGGGCTGGAGGGCATTATTCAGCATGGTGAAGTCAGAATTCATTCACAAGACAAGGAAAAACCCTAACCCTGTTACCTTTCTTAACTTAGCATTGTTAGGGTCTCTGTAACACAGCAAATTAAACCCTCACTACTTACAAAGGATAGCCATCAACAAGTTCCATAACAACTGCATGCCTGTTGTAGTCTATGGGCCTTGGAACAGGAAAATTTCTGTCATGCAAAGCCTGGAGAGAGGCAACATGATAAAAAATTAAAATTAAATAGTTAACGAAACATTACACATTGACATCTAAGTTCATTTTTAAGTATTAATAATGAGCATTACACCACATTGAAGATTAACCAAAGATCGGTCATAATATTTTGAAGCTCTCCTGTTTGCCTTTTCTAATACACATTTATCCATTCACTTGATCTACTCAGCTTTTTTACGGGTTCATTCTCTTTTTACTCATTCTGTTGTTACCAGTGAATTTTTTTCTAAGACAGAGTCCCAAGTTAAAGTAATATAAATACACCTTTTGTTATTTAAGTGTTACACTATTACTGCTTTTTAGCACATAACTAATCCACCCCCCAACCCTCTGTTCAGAGAAACGTGACCCGCACAATTATATTCCCACAAGTTCTGACCACATAATGCTTTACCAGTTGGACCACCTAAACCAAAAAAGAAGTCCTAGTGAGGGTCTTAGTTCTTTCTCCCTCTGTGGAGGCCACTGGTAGAGCCCATCAAAGGATTTTTGGAGAAAACAGAAAATCATATTTAATATGTATACTACTCTTAAACAGCACAGAAAAAGAAAGGAAAACTAGTTTTTTATAAATAGTTTTCCACTATTATATTTCAATCGTTGTACATTATCTGTGTTTTTTTTCAGCAGGTCAAAAAATCCATAACTGAGAGTGGCAATATATTCTTGGAAATTAAATCTTTCCCCACAGCGAAGGACAAAGTGTGCCTTTTCAGATCAAAACACTAGTCTGGACTAAAAGACTTCCCTCGATAGCACAGCAACAGCTGAAAAACCAGTAGATTAAAAGATAAGAGAATTTTAAGAAATTTCAGCTGTTTGCAAGCTTATGCAATGAATTTTAAAGGAAAAACTGCAGAGCTGGTGAAACATAGATTATCTATCCATAAATAACAATGTCAAACTCAAATTCACTGACACTGTGCTTCTGTTCCATGTGATTTCCATGGCAAAGCTTATGGAAATTGTATAGAACATATAGTATTGAAAGTCTTTGAAATGTTTACTTTAAGTCCATCAGGGGAAAGAAAAAAATAAAGCCTAAATCCTACCCGTCCTGAAAACATAGGCTGATCAAAAGGCAGTCTGAAAGGCACCTTCCAGTCTGTTACACAACTGCTGACACTATGAGTGGCCACTTACCTTCATGTAGGCAAACTCCTTCATTGCCGCTATCCTAGATAAATACAGCCATGACATTTTGTGTCTGTGCTTGTGGTAGTCACGTTTATTCTTCAAACTGCGGAAGGAGGTTCTTCCAAGGCGGTGTAATTTCAGTGCAAACTGTTGCTCCTCTTCATTTGCAACAATATAAATGTCTAGAAGACACACAAGGGCACGGATCTAAGGAACAAATGATATCTAACAAGCCACAGTAACTTTGTTACTTCTCACCATTTCTGGCATGGCATGTTCTACTACAGTAAAGGCAGCTGAATTTACAGCATGTGTATCAGAGATCTGAACATGAAGAAGTTACTGTTGAAGAGTTCATGTTACTCCACTAGAAGAAATACTGATGTGATGTGGAACATGTTTCAGAGTTCACCTTTTCAGAGAAAAACCTTTCAACTTAAGATTCCTACATTCAGATTTAACACCCCTGGACTATCCGCACAGCAAAGGGCCCTTCTTGAGGGAAATCCAGGGCAGATGTTGTTCTTAATCACACTCTGGAGGAGCCACTCCTTTCTGCTGAGTGGACAACCAACCCAAGGGGGCAGACTCTTAATTTAAACACTGTTAAAATAGCCTATGTTTCATTTTGAGCATTTGTCCCCCAATAATGCCCTTCTCCAATTACAGAAGTTACATCCTGTGTCAAATTACATGAACATAGGAAGAAACAAGATCGTATTCCAATGGTTTTGAGCCTATTTTACTTTACTGCCTTATTTTTAAGTGAGATGAAAAAGCTGAAATTTTGTTTTTGCTAAAATGGTCTGAAACTCTTCACAAAGCACGAGACCAGCAGCATCTGCCTGCAAAGCACCTTTTTAAGTGATGAACTAAGAACCAAACAAAATGGGCAATGGACAAAAGCATTCTTGTTAAGAAATATTCAAATGTAGCCAAAAGCCTCACGTACTATTTGAACGACTGACCCTGGTGTTTCACAGATTAACTGATGCAACTATCCAGAGGAAAACTCACCTAATTTCTAGCAAAATATTTGCAACATTACAGCTGTGTCTGCTTTAAGAAAGTTATTAAAAATGTTATTTTATTTACCTGATTCTTTGCCAACACCCATCTGGTTTCCTACAGAAGTAATGACTTGTCTGGAAGAGAGAGTTTTCAGAGCAAGGTAATCATATCCTGCATTAGTTAACCGGTAACCCTGGACAGCTGGGTAGAAATAAAAGACATTTCATTCCTTATTATGTATACATCACATTTAAAATAAGCCTCATTTTAGTCTTGCTTCAGCTTACACCCAAGTAATATTTCACCTCTTAGCTCCTTATCAGTCCAATTTGACAGAAAGGTAAAGATGTTTCAATTCCCACAACTTAGGAAAATTGACAGCTGTGCAAGAGACAGAAGTGCTGCTTGTCTCTAAAAGAGGCAATGGCAGTACCTTAAACAGCCTGGGAAAAGCCCGCATTTGGGAAGATACACATATAGGTGACACAGCAGGGACCTGGGATTGTTGCGATGAACTACAGAAACCCTTAATCCTCTGAAGAACTGGGACAAAAGGAACAGATATTTCCTGCAGACTCCCCCAGTATGTTTGCAGGGCCAGATGCAACTAAAAGGCTGAAGGGAATGGGGAAAGGCCTGCACAACTTGCCATGTGGCAAGGAATAAAAACTGCTTCAGTAGCTGTTCCTGGGGGGCAAAATGTCCAAGGACTCTGCAGTCTGTTCCAGAACTGTAAGGATGAAACTCACTTGGGTTGATTCCTACATGCACTTGAACATTGCTTTAAATGGTTCTTTTTATTTTATTCTGAGCAAAAAAGTGAGCTGTCCATCTCTTTTCTGCCTGTCATCTCTGTAGGTATACACAGCTCAGCAGACACAGCCCTTGGCACTGCACAAACCCACATTCCCCAGGCAAGTCCAAGAGAAGGCGTCAGAACTGCTCACACATCCCAACCTGTTGTGCATGTACAGCTGAGGCACTTGGAACAGACTGAAAAAGGGAGTCCCAACACAAAACCCAAACTCACTTTTGGTTTGTTCATAAGCCAGAAGTTTGTGCTTCACCAGCTCCCTCAGAATTTTATTGCAGCCGCCGTGTTTGAGGTTGGCAATGGAAGCGACCAAGCTGGCAGGAACTATTTCATGGTTCTTCATGCCCATTTCCACCTAAAAACAGATAAACAAAAATAATAATATGTCAGCCAATTCAGCCTGGGGAATTCTTCAGTTACAGCCAGAAGATGAGAGTGGCTCATTAGATTTTAGTCCCAGCCACCATGAGTGGAGACCTGGTGATGCTGATGATGTAACCTTGCTGGGGGTGTGTGACCCACTGGGCATCCCCAAGGAACTCCTGGGACCACCTGAGCATCCCCAGTGACCTGCTGAACATCCCCAGCAAACACCCAGAACCCCTTGGGCATCCTCCATGATCATCTGGGCATCCCCAGTGACCCCCTGAGCATCCCCTAAGCATCCTGAGCATCAACACAAGACCCTCTGGGCATCCCTAGTGACCCCTTGAGCATCCCCAGGGATCTGCTGAGCATTCTCAAGGACCCCCTGAGCAACCGGGATCCCCTGGGCACCCCCAGCTACCCTCTGGGCATCCACAGTGACCACTAGGGACATCCTGGGTGTCATCCAGACTGACCACTTGAGCAACCCCAGTGTCCCCAGGGATGAGCCGGGACCCCTTAGGCATCCCCAGTGATCCCCTCGGTATCCCCTGGGACACCTTGAGCATCCTCAGGGACACCCTGAGCATCCCCAGGGACCACCCAGGAACCCCTGGGCATCCCCTGGGACTACTAGGGACCCCTTGGACATCCCGAGTGACCACCTAAGCATTCCCTGGGCATGCCCAGCGACCCCTGGGCACCCCCAGCGACCACCTGGGACCCCCTGGGCAGCCCCAGTGACCCCCTGAGCATCCTCAGGGGCCACCCAGGACCCTCTGGGCACTCCCAGAGACCACCTCAGCACCTCCAGCGCCTCCCTGCCCTCACCGCTCCCTCCCATCCGGGCGGCCGAAGCAGATTTCGGCCTGACCAGGTCCCTGCCCCTCAGGAACCCCCGGGAGGAGCCTCCGGGAGGGGGGGAGGGCACGGACACCACACGCGGTCCCGCCTGGCCCGGCCCGGCCCCGCTCACCGCCGTCAGCACCCTGAAGTGCTCCCGGGACAGATACCGCAGCATCACCACGTTCAGCTTCCCCATGGCCGCGGTGGGAGGGGGGGGAGGGCAGGGGGACGAAAAACAGGAGGCAAAACAGAGAAAGAGGGAAAACAGGGAAGAAGAGGGGGAGGAGGAGGGGAAGGGAGCGGAACGCGTGCGCAGAGCGACTCCCCAGGTGGGTCCTGGCAGCTGCGTGAGCGCTCCTGTCTCAGATCAGCTCAAGATCTTTGTGCTCTTCCCTCCTTACCGAGCCAGGATGGACCACGAGCCAAAACGGAGCCAGACGCCGCTCCCAAATCAGCATCTTCTGCCTTCCATACCTCCCTGCTGCGGAGGGAGAGTTGTTTGTGCGGCTCGCACGCAGCTGCCAGGACCTGCCCCAGGAATGGCCGCTGCTCCCTCGTCACGTGACAGCCTGGGAAAATGTGGTATTCCAGGGAGTCGGTGTCGTTTGGGGTGGGAAAGAGCTCTAAGGGCATCCAGCCCAGCCTGTCACCCGACACCACTCTGTCAGCCAGACGAGGGCACTGAGTGCCGCGTACAGTGAAGCGAAACATAAATACACATTACATACATGTATATACAGTCATATATAAACATGCAAACATATATAAACATACAAAATATAAACATACAACTGTACAAACATACGAACGTATACAAACATCCAAGCATATATAAACATATAACATAAAGGATAATTTCTCTCATAGAGAAGGGTTGTAAAATTCTCTCATAGAGAAGTTATCTTTTTATATCAGAAAAAAGAGCTTTATGATCTCCAGAAAATGCTATACCAATACTATAAAAATATTTTATCTGCTTATAACTGATGTAATATCAATTATATTAAAATATGTGTGTGCAAACCTTGGAGTCTTGCTTTTGGAAAAGAGCTGCTTCTGCTGTTCCAGCCAGAGAAAAATGAGAATGTGCTTAAAATGGACATGATAGCAGTACTGGTGGAAACTGGAATTTTGCTAAAAGCTACTAAGCCCAGATTCCTGCATTAAACATGCTTTTTTTCTTCTTCTTTCATTTAGAGCTGTCCTTCACTTCCTTTTTAGTTGTCAAGTGTGTATTGTTAAGTTACCTAATCAATCACAGGAGTCCGTGTGATGGAAAATGTCGTATCACAGGAGCTGGTCAGAAATGGTCATGTAGGACCAGTAGAACAGTAATAAAAATTCAGCCTTAAAATGAATGCTGTCAGCTGTATAAATATGATCAAGTCTTCATGATGCATTTAACATGAATATTCAAAACCTTTTCCCACTAAACTGCTCTTCTTCTCTATTACATATCAAAATCCATCTGTGGGCTCACAACATTATTTGCCAAAAATCTTCCCTTTTTTTGTTTTTAGTATGAAGAGGTTTGCCTACAAACATTAATAGTAGATCATCCTGTTTCATACATTATGCACAAAAATGCACTGAATTTGACAGGTATTAAAATGTGACACAATTTGTATAATTTTAAATTTTAGTATCATTCATGAGTGTTTAAAAGAATACGAATAAAATATTTCAGTACAGAAACAAATGTGGTCTTCATAAACTGACTGCATTTAAAAATGTTTTATACCAGGGGTATTTTACAATGCATTTGAAGAAATTACGTTTTAAAGGATGCCAGTTAGTTGGTTTTTTAGGGGTTTTTTCAGTTAGTGGTTTGTTGGTTGGGTTTTTTTGTGATAGTTCAGAAAAGCAGTCAGATTTTTCAGCTGATTTACAGGTGATTTACAGCTGGAACAACGTTTCATGTCACTTTGGTGTGAAATAATCAGTAAGGAAGTTATGATCAAAATAGTCAAACTAATCAGACAAATGGCTCAACGTGTACATATTTCTGTATGATCATATCTTATTTTTGAACCTTTTTCTGCTTGTAGGTCTGAAAAACACCTACCTAGTATCTAGTTGCCATTCATATTTTGCACTTAGAGGAGAAATCCTTCACTAAGGTGAGCACTGAAGATACCAGAAATTAGTCAGTGGTAGTTGCCAGTGAGAGATACCTAGGAGAGGGCATCAGACAAAGGCATGCATGTGATACTTTTGCAGCACATCCACTTCCTGCAGCTCAGACACTTCCTGAACATTTGGTTGTGTTTGATAGCTCTCCACAGTACTTGTCTTTCTGGGGCTTGGATTGTTTTTGAACATTTGAAAAGCTCAGTGTTTGATATTTTGGATGTTGTGAATGATTTTACTTGCATTTTTACATTAACTTGGCTTGAGTTAAGAATGATTTCACAGTACACTGGCTAGCAAGACATTCTCCAGACAGCAGCACAGGGAACCTGTAAAATTGGGACAATCTCTGCCTCCCAGGGCACACTCCTCAGAGTATCCCAAGGGTAGTAAATATTTCATTCTAGGATTGAACTAGGCAGCTAGAGAAGTGGTATCACAAATACTCAGAGAACAATAAGCATCTTTGACTGAGTAAGAGTATCCAGGGAAGCATTCTGTCACTTACCAGATCATTTGGGAGCATTCTTCTCTACAAGGCTTTTCCACCTTGCCATTAAAATCCTGATTAACAAGATCTATGGAAGGGAAATTCCATATTGAGTATAGTGGCTTCTGCTAGCATTTTTACAGGAACTCAAAATACTGAAGAACACAGTCCTTCCCAAAGGAGAAAGGGAGTTGGTGATACACAGGGAGGAGAAGAGACTGTAGTTGACAGAGTCTCTCCTGGAAAGGTCTGAGGGCTGATGTGTTTCTGGTGTTGTGGTGGAGAGGTTTGAATTTTATAAATAAGATGTTGAGAGAGTTAGAGAGATCGGATAAACTGTGTTTATCCTTGTAACTTTTCTAATAATAGGCACAGCCTGATCACAGTCTAATCAATAGTTGGGGAATCTCCATTTGATTAATTAGAATCTTCTCCAAAGAGATGTGCTGTGCTAAATCCTAATCCACAGACTTTTTATAATCTCAGACTTCTCTTATCCTAACACTGTGTCTGCTTAGTCTTTTGCAGACAGAACTAAACTGGCTCTGGCTGCCACCTGTGATCCAGCTCTGAGCCTGAAGTCAGTCTCTCAGCAAGACTCACCAGCCTGGGCACTGCTCTGTGCTCTTTCCAACAGAGCTGACTGGCATCCAGTGGAGTGGAAGCACAGGCAGCAGCTTGGCTGGTCTGCAGAGAACATGTGGGCTGGCTCTAAATGTGCTGAAGTAGGTTTTTCTCCCTTGTATTTGGAGTACACACTGTCTGCTGCCTTTCTAGTAGACAATAGTTCTCTCTCTGCAGCAAAGTCATTAAGTCATTATCTTTTCCTTTATCAAAAGAGTAGCTCTCCACACTGGCTTTTTTAATTTTTTTTTCCTTTTGATTCTGTAGTCTCTCTGCTCACAAGTGCTCTAACATCATCCACTTCTAATTTTGCCACTGCTGATTTTTGTCCAGCATCTATTTCAGCCTGTTTATATCTCTACAGACTGAAAGGGTATTCAGAGAAATCTGAGGAAATTATTTCACCTCAAGCATCATGACAAGAAACAGTGAGGCAGAGCTACAAGAGGCACAATGAGGTACACAGACAATTATTTAACTTCACCCCACACTGTGGTCTCCAGGAGACACATTGACCTGATCAGATTACTGACCGTATCTGTACTTCAGTAGGTGAGTCCAGAAAAAAACAACAGGATGCTTAGCAACTCTTAAAAGATCTTCATCTGTAAATTCTGACACAGTATTTTGAAGAGCTGCACATATATATTTGTATAGATGTATGCCTGTATCTGAACATTAAAAAAATGTCACTTGTGCCTTGTGATCATTTTCAAGACACTGCAGCTCCTGTTACATGCACAAAAACTGCCACACCTTCAAACAAAGGGTGCATTTAAAGTTTTTGCTTACAATGTCCAACAGTTATGTAATGGTAGTTTCTAAAAGAAGCAAACTAATGTGCAAAAAACAAGAATTAAGTAAGAAAAAACCCAACAATCTCTGTCATTCCTAAGGGGTCTAAAGTGAGCAGTAAAAAAGACAATACAATACTCACAATAAAAAAATTGCAAAAATGTGACACATCTACAATAGGTGCTCCATTGTAAGGAACTGACAATTTAAGTCAGGCAGGTGCCCAGACTGGGTATCTGCTATGGTAGAAAAAGACCTTTATGTGAGAAAAAATAACTGTCTTCAGAATTGTGAGATCTTGGATCCAAATCTCACTGAATTATTGATATGGGTTGGAACCAACTCACTCTGTGTGTATGTGTGTGTGTGCATGTGGGGAGGGGCTGGCCCCGAACCCACAGGTCCATGGTAAGGCCTGCACATCAGGCCTGTGCTGAGGGCACAGGGCAGAGCTGAAGGCAAGGCCTGCACGTGGCGCAGCTGAAGGCCCTGCAGCCTTGTCAGTCGGGCTGTCAGTCAAGGCAGAGCTGCCTGGCAGCTCGCCCACACCACACCCCTGCAGCCTGGGACTGGCTACAGCACAACTCACCCGGGACTGGAAGGCCCTGACAGGACATCCTGCCTGGGAGGGAAAACTGAACTCTATAAATACATGTGGTCTGTCTTTTCTCCCTCTCCAGCCGACACCATGTGAATCATCGAATCTTGTCAGTAACTATTCTTCTCTCCTTTCTCTCCTTCTCTCTTTCTTCTCACTTTCTTTATTTCTTTTAATCTGTTTTCTTTTCCTTCTCTTGTGAGTAACTTAAAACCAATGAACTGTGTTTTACTAAAGCTGGTATATGGATTGTTTCACTGGGCGTTTCCTGTGGAATGGGTCTTCATGCTGAATGTTTTAGTGAAATGGTTTGTTATTGCTTGTATTCTACTCCTGTAAAAACCTTTTGCCAAAATATTTTTCTCAGTAGATTAAAAAGAGTTTCTCTTAAAGAAGAGTGTGTGACTCTTTCTCCAGAAGTTAATTATAGGTTATAATGAACCAAAAGGCTTTTAAAAAGTCTTAAATAAAAACGTAACTACTCTGGGCAGTTTATAGCTTAATCCAGAGTGCAACAAGAATCCACTCCTTCGAAACTTTGCACCCAAGAAGGAGCTAGGCTTTGGCTCTCAATGAGCACCCAACTGGCTCTCATTTTTCCCTTATACCCGAGTTTGTCTGGTTTAATTTAAATTCTTTATCAATTTCTTTACCTCAAACCAAGGTCTGCAAATGGGAAAAGTTTCCCTCTGTATGTTGTAATGCTTGTGTATTTCACATGAGCCTTGTTGACTACTCCATGGGAAGAGAAATAAGCTCCTAGGCTGTTTACAACCCTAGGGCCAGTTAATAGATGTCATGAATCTCACTGTCTTTGAATCAAAGATGTCCAGAGTCTGAACTGTCTTTACTGGTGACTAGAGTGCTCCTAATAAATTGAAACATGGGTTATGCTAAGCTGGAATTCTTTCAAGCTAAAGCATTTTAGAAATTGAAAAATAGATGCTAGTGCCCCAAGGGTAAAGGCTGCAAAATATATTCCTTAAGTACAGAGCCATTACTGTATATTCCTACCATCTTGAAGACACCCAAGAACTGGTAGACTCATAAACAAAACCATTTTTACAGTCCCTTTTCCGACTGTAACAATAATATGAGATCTACTGTATAAAAAAAGTACTGGGAAGTAAATTTTTCATTGACAGGAAGTGTAATAACTAAAATATTTCTCATATAAACTCACACATATAAAATAAACAGAGAGACTAACAGACCTTAGCAGTGTATTGGTAATTTTTATACAACAATGTATACACATGTACATTAAGCACATTAAAATGCTGTAAGATGTATCTTGGAAATGGATAAAGAAAACAATCCTGCAATTAAATCATGACTGGTAGTCAGTAAATGAATAAGCCAATATAAATTTCTTAAAAAAAAAAAAAGGTATTTCACATGGTATATTTTTTCTTCTTAATTGATTTTATTTCAAAGAGGAATTGCAGCATTGGTTTTATTGTTTTGGTTTGAATAATGCATGGATTTGTTATGAGAGTTTAAGTTTTGACAAAAAAAGTCAGTAACCACTTTCTTCTCCCATCATTACAGGGATGTTTATCCTAATTTGCGAATAAAGCCTAGCCACAAAGGAGAGGTATTTGGCTCAGTTAAGCTGTAATGAACGTAGAGATGAAAAAAGAATAAGTACAAATACACAATACATTCTGGAGGCAGATATATTTTGGAGTAAGGCTGAAAATCATTGAGGAAATTTTGGCTTTTCTAAATTATTTTTGCCTGCATTCTTATTATTGACTCTTTTTGATAGTAATTTTCAAATGTGCTACCTGCCGTGTAAACACACTGAGGTGTGTGAAGCTCCAACTGAAAGCTCTTAAATCACTGAAATATAATTGTCAGTATACAGATTCAGTTGCAACAATCATTTTTGGTTTTGCTTTCTTGAAAACACATCTTAGAAGATGCATACAGAAAGGAAACAAGCGCTAGATTTGCTTTCTGCAATAGCAGGAAAAAAAAAGAAATTTTGAAATTGATCCTTTTTAACATTAAAATTAATTAACACCTGATGAAGTAAAGCCTGTATGAAGCATTACCTGGTTTGACGGTTCTTTTGAAGCTCACAGGGAGGGAGCCTTTGCTCTGCCGGTGGCAGCTTGGTGGTTTGCGGTGTCCTGATTATGTGTTCTGAAGTGATTATTTTCATCAGTACTCAAGTGGCTGTTTCAGGGCTCTGCTAATTGGGTCAAAAAGGAGCTGCTGTTTGAAAACTACTGCTAAGGTCTCAGGAGATCTGGAGACATGGTGTCATTAGTGAACTGGTGAGACATTGGTCTGTGTTTTCCCCACCAGTCAGCCTAGGTTAGAGAACTAATATTGACTGAAGATATAAAGGAAGTATATACCTACTCTTTTTTACTGAGTCCAGCAGTTGCAGTCGAAAAGTTTGTTGTCCTTGAACAACAACCTGAATATTTTCTGTATGTGCTGTATCATTCCATATTTCACCTGCTCTCACGTCAGCATCCTGTAGATTCAGGTGGGCCTTACTCTAGTACTTTTTTTACTTTATATTTAAGATTATCCCCATGGTCAGACAACATTGCATTACTTAGAAAAGCATTTTATGTTTGAGAGGTTCCATTGGAAGTTAGAAAATAAAAGCAGGTTGCTTTGAAGGATAACCCTGTGATGCCAACCCATATAAACACAAATCCAGATGTTTTGGCAAACTAGAGTGAAAAAAAAGCTCTTTCATCTTCACTTACACTTTATAGCAAATATTTTACCAGGAGGAAGTGAAGGATACTGACATTCCATCACTTAGACCCCAGTCAAAGCAATGTTCTGAATGCCAAAATGTCAAAATTTATTGCAATGTTTCTGTCACATTAACATGCTTGGACAAAATCTGGCATGTTTCTCTCTTTTTCTTTTTTTCCTTGCCCCCCCCCCCCCCACTGTCTGTTGTAGATAGGAAAATTGGAAGGCAAGATAGTCCTCATTTGTCTCAGCCAGCTATCTGTGTTCAGCTGCCTGTCCAACTATTTTGAAAAAAGAAAAAAACAGAACAAAGAAATAAAAACAATCCAAAAAGCAGAAGACAGCAACCTCAGGTGCACATATTATGTGCAAAGATCCATATTTATTATCTGTAATTATAAGCCTTATGTTACTTGTGACTATGCATCTACTTATTATAATTTCCATTCATTGTTATGGTTTGTAAATCTTAGAGAATCTATCATGGTTATAGAATATAAATGAAATTAATTTTATCTATCTGTCTTTGTTTTTATCTCCCTTGTAATGTCATGGTCAATACTCTAAGATGAAGTCCATTAGGAAATAGGCTGAACTGCATCCTCCAAAGCTGTTAGAGAAACACTTGGATTTTGGCTTAGTTCTTCAAGCTCACACAAAACCACCATTCACCTTTTCCAGGCACATTTAATAGCAAATGAAGACCATTTTCTTTACCCAAATCTTTACTGTTTTGAAGAGCATATGGTTTTCCTGCCTTGCTCTGATTCTACACCTGTGAAATGAAAAGATTCCAACACTGATTCTGAAGCAGATTTTGCCTCCTGGTTAGAAAGGGAAGAAAGAAGAGAAACTTCCAGCTTCAGGAGCCATGAAAAGGAAGACATGAGCCTTGGTGTCCTTGTCCAGCTCTTCATTATGAATTTATTATCTTTGTTTATGTTTTCCCTTATAATCTGACTGCCTTAAGAATGAATTAATAATATCTGTGTTCCTGATAATTCACTATTCCATTTGCCAACAGAAATATAAAGGGTCCCAGAAAATTCACTATTGTGTGGGTATAAATTACTCCAAATTGTTCTGCAGGACTCTGTCTTTTTCAAACTATGTAAAATCTCCAGGAAGAAAGGGAGATCCAACCATGACACTCAGACCTACTTGTGGCATTCTAGAAACAGAAAATGCTGTAGGAAACATCTATCTTTTTCTCCTTCAGAATTTCATTAACACTTTCTTGCTTTGTGTGACTGTACATTGGAAAAAAATTACAATATAAACTCTAAAGTACAGGAATTTCTGTGTGAACTACCGAAAAAAAAAAAACCACTCAAAGAAAGAGTCAAAATAATTAAAACTAAACCCTATCACTTCATACCAAAGTCAGCATTTTGATTTAAGACTTGGCAGGGAACATATTGTGTGAATGCTAAGTGATAAAAGCAGGAAGTTGCTCTTTGTAAATAAAGAATTCAGTGGTTACATTTTCCTTTAAATACAAACTGGATGCTTAAGGAGAATGTATGTGATCTGATCCACAACTCAGAGATATAAAGTTGTAATGTCTAGTAGCATGTTCCACAATCACAAATTCAGATTACTTGGGCCACACTGTAAAGCATATTATACAGTGGTTAGATGTTTTCAACTGAAAGATTAAATAAAAGTAGAAGTGAAGTGAAGTAAATTAATACTCCCCTGAATTGTGTATTGTAAAACCTCACCATGCTTCATATTCTGGAAAGAAAATATAAATCGTTTAATTTGCTGAGTGTTTCATCCCATGAGAGCCATTGTTGATTTAATGTAAGATAGGTAACAGGTCAATTGAACAATTTTTCATAAAAATAAACAGCATACCATTCTGTGATTCTGAGTTCATTCCCTTCTTTGTCACAGAAACTTTCCTTACTTTGAAGTTCTGACATCACTTGGTCATCCTCATAAGGTGCCCACCAGTATCGCTTTTAAATAAATCAAGCAACCTGAGGAAGTTTGATGTAAACCAGCTAATTGGATCTCAGCTCCTGCTTTCCAAACAGAACTGTTGTAGCACCACAGCAACAAAGCAGGTGGTGCTGCTTCCATTCCTTTTACTCATCCAAAGATAACCAACTCTGTGTAGTTACCTGTTTTTTCCTATCCTCTACAAACAAGGAAAAGAAAATATAAAGATAAAAAGATATTTCTGCAAGGTTTGTCCCACTTGATCCTTTCTTTTTCCTCGGAATAACATTAGTAACAAATGGATGAAGATTTACACAGTCTTAAGTTAATCATAGGGTGGGATTTTGTACTTTTCACTGTTCTTTCTTTGTCATTGCCTCTGGAAAAAAACACTAGCTATTTACATTTTCCTCCAATATTTGTCAAGTATTACTTCATTCTAGAGGTTGTTTAAGGTCTCTGGGGCACAAAGCACATAACTAAGTATTGAAATGTTCCTGTGGTGTAATTAGCATTTAAGACCAAAGGGTTTAAACCTTGTTGCCTCCAAATGTAGTCCTCCCTGATTCAAGTTCTGCTACTTTCTTATTTTCTATTTCCTCCATCCCTGATCTTTATTTCTTGAGAATTTTTGCTTCTTGATCTTTTCCCTCTTCTTTTTTCCAGGAACCTTACTGCTGGAAGCATTTCCCAGCTTTCACTCTTCCATAAAAGACTGAGAAACAGTATGTGCAAATTACGGTCTGCCTCACACTGGGAATGGAGTGACACCACCCCAGGCAGTGCTCCAGGAAGGACTGAAGCCACCAAATGTGTGAGAACATTTCAAAGTACAAACAGAGAGCTGAAGGTATTCAGCTCATCAATGGATATTCGTATGGAAATTAGTACCAAAGATACTTTTTAGCTGGAAACTGGACATATTGGAGTGAAAACTTGATGGGTTCTCTTGTGGCTTGTAAGTGTAGCCCTGAATTCAGGCAGAGCATAAGAGCATCCCCCCAAAGAATGTTATAATGATTTTTGCCTCAATAAACCACAGTGCCTTTCAGACCTCCCAAGTGCAGAAATGCTATGCACCATCCCATTATCAGGATGTACATCATCCATACATCTATCACAGAGCCAAGATGCAAAGAAATAGGTGTCACTTTGGTGTCTTGCAATACCTTCAGCATGCTGGGATATCTACCTGGCAGCTCAGGCAGACCTTGATATTCTTTCTCTCTCACCCTTATCTGATGCATATAAAACATTCATGAAGAACTTGGATTAGTATGTTTGTTCAAAGTGCAAACAGAGGTCCCTGTCTCAGTATTCTTTAGTATTCTGAGTATTCTTGTTTTAGTCACAAGCTGAACAACGTAACTTGTCCTTAGAGGCTGTTTTTAGACACACGGAGAAGCTGTTTGGCCTGTTGACAACTTAAAAATATTCAAGATGCTCAGTCTTGAAGAAACGCAGGAAGAAATATGGTTTTCCTATTTAGCTATGAGCAAGTCAGGGAAGGAACCTGGTAAATGTGTGTCCTGCTCAAAAACTATGGGCAGAATTTCCACAGAGGGTTGTTTGCTGTGTGTGTTCTAACAGTTCAGATAAATATGGCACTTCCTCTTCTGCACCACAAAAGTCACTTGAGAAAGGATCTCTAAGAACAAACACCCCCTCCAAAAAAACCACTTCTGTAATCATGTTCTGAAACACAAAGAAGATTTTCTTTTTCCTTTTGTGAAAGAGAAATCGAAAGATCACAGCATCTTGAAGGTTAGCACAGCTAAACCAGACTAATCCTCACACCAGCCCTGCTGGCAACTCCTTCAGTAGTTTTGGCAGACAAATGTGGGGCAAGCCAGCAGCAAGAAGAAATCCAGCCAGGCAGACAGCTTCAGTCCTGCACATCAGTGCTGTAAAATACACATTCCAGAGCCTGGTATCCCTGCTATGGTGCTTGCCAAACACACCCTGAGAGTGGCCACGTGTGTGCTGGCTTTTGCAGCAGAGAAATAGAGGAAAAGCAGGAGAGCTGTGTGAGCCACAGCAGGGAACACGCTGCCATAGTCCATTTCTTTCTTCTGGAAAGTGAAAGATTTTCCTGAGAAGTCAAAGTGAGGGTGCACATACTTTATCTGAGTTAGAGGAGGAACATTACTTGCTTATATCCAGAATGTTTTATTTTTAGTTCTGCTAAAACTGTTCTCACCCATTATTATGGGGCATTATATTACAGAGCTTCTCAGTTATCCCAAGCTGTTCACATGGAAATTAGTTGGGATGAAAATCCACACCTGACAACCCACAGCATTCAGACAGCATTCCAAACGCCCATCTGGTGCAGGATTTTGACTTCCATTATTTTTTTTTTACCTGTAGGGGTTAAAGACAAGCTCTTAAAAAGACAGAAAGAGCTGTACTTGTTCAGACTAAGGAGGTTTGGGCTGAGACTGGTGTCCTGTCTCCAACACTGCCCTGAGATGGCAGTGTCCATCCAGTATTGCTCATGGGCAATTCACGCCTAGTGCAGCTATACTTTCTCTTCACTCAGTCAACACTTGGGAACAGACAGATGATCCTCAAGTTAGGATCATAAGAAGCTCTGAGCCAGAACTGTGGTCAGCGTCCAGAAATTGCGAATGTATCTAAGAGACCAAATGACAGAGGAACTGAGGATACCCAACAGCATCTGAGCTCATCTTATAGAAGGGGCTATGCCAGATGACCTGGGAAGACAGTCTGGACTACTACAAATTACAGCCTGTGCTCTTTCGGTTGGCCAGGATCAGAAGCCCTACAGAGAGCAGAAATTCCAAGTAGCTTTGATATCCATAGAGCAGCTTAAGGAGGCTGTTGCAATCTTGATGATCCATCACACATGATTAAACTGCTGGAAACCAACTCAGCTACTGAACCATCCAGGAACACAAAGGCATAGTGATGACTTAGAGAAAAATTTTCATTTCTTTATTGAGTAACAGCTCCTGGTTGCTGCTGTGAGAAACATCAGCTGCAAAGCATTTTACCAAAGCCAGTGTCATCTCAGAGAAACAGTGATATCAGACACTTCAGAGAGTCATTCTGTGGAATTATACCATTTTCTGGGGATGAATTTGGTGATGTCATGTAGGTTATTTCTAACTATTGGTTCAATAAGCTTCAACCACTACTTCGCTTTCATGGTTGTCTCTATGGAATGAGTAAGGTAGTGGCTGTAACTGCTGATTTGTCCTGGGACATAAACTGGAGCTTAATGTGGTAGTTTTAGTCTAGGCTTTCCTTGGTGACCAGTTTGTAACCAAGGGAGTGGCCAGATTACCCAGTATTCCCTACGATTTTTACATAAGCCAGGGGTGTAAAGAAGAAGGGAGGAGAGGCCTTCGCTCTCTTCCCTTCCAGTGGCTCTGGAGGTGCGGGTTCCCTGCTGTCGGGTCTGCCATGTCGGAGAGCAGAGCCTAGCGAGGCCTAGTAGGACCTTGGGAGGCGGAAGGTGCCGGCTGTTGTCCAGCGCGATTGTGCTGTCCCAAGTACAGTAATAAGATATTCTTTTGCTAATTCTTTCATTGCTAAATATTGAGTTTTTGATCGTGTATATTTTATTTTGTTTTTGTTCCTCCCCCCCCCCCCCTTCCCCTTTTTCTTTTGGAATTGATTGTACATAGTATTTCAACTGTATATAATTGTATATAACATAAATACATTTATTTTCATATAGTTTGGCTAGTTTCAAATTTTCATAGTTTTTTTTCCTTAGCTCTTTGCTGGAGTTTTTTTGTGTTGGGTCTGGGGACTTGGCAAGGAGCCAAGTAAAACTTAGACACTTACACTTGAAAAAATAATGTTTTTTTTCTATATGCAGAAGTAGCCTGAGATTTTGAAACCTTTGCTTTAGTATGCAAAATATTGCAAAGTTTAATTTTTAGAAGGCATTGCTGCAGAGTGCTAAGTAGAGGTTCTTAGCATCTGTTATATTTAAATTCACATTTTCTGCTAGCAGACAAGTATGAGTCATCTTGCTATTTTTATTTCAAGCAAAAGCTGATAAACTCCAATCAAGGCATCCAGAAACAAGTCTGGATGACATCTGTCATTTCAACCTAAACCAAAGTACACTTACTAAACTCAAATCTTTAAGAAGTACACTTTTGATTTTGCAGATAGAATTTCTCTTGCTCTATTCTTCACAGGCTAATTCCTACTTTTAAGGAAATTAAGTCCTAAATAAATGTTTGGAATTGGGACCCAACCGAGTATATTGAATATTTACTCCCTTTTTGAGCTGCTCAGTGGGCAAAACTCTGCAGGTAGTACAAAGTAATATATATCAGCAAAAGAAGAAACAGAGTGAATGAAATTCTGTTTAGGTGTAAATACTCTGTTTGAGACCAATGAAAGTGGATGAAGAGCAAACTACTTAGAAGAGCAATGCCCACTGCATTTTCCGCTCCTTCCAAGCACCCTCACTGTAGCACTGAAGTAGGTGAGTGTAGATGGTGGATGGATGGGGATAATTTCACTTAGAGATTCTCTCCCACCACATCACTAAACATATTCTTGATATTAACCAGCAAGAACTTTTAATGTCAGTCTACTGACTTGGATTACATGCTAAGTAGGAAGCAAGTGCATTAAATTTTATGCATGTTTTACACTGAAATAGAAATTATTGTATGTGTAGGATAGTGCAAACATACTCCTATATTTGGGAATTTTGATGACAATTTTGTGATTCCATGAGTGATAAATATTTGGTGGGAGGTGGTCATGTGTGTCCTGAAAAATTTATCCTCACCTCAGCCTCTCTAAAGCTCAGCTTTCCCTTAGAGACTGGGGAGAACCAGTTTAAGTTGCATTGGGTAATGAACCATGAGATTATGACATT
Source organism: Chiroxiphia lanceolata (assembly GCF_009829145.1). Classification (NCBI taxonomy): domain Eukaryota; kingdom Metazoa; phylum Chordata; class Aves; order Passeriformes; family Pipridae; genus Chiroxiphia; species Chiroxiphia lanceolata. The sequence continues at coordinate 40,999,163 of NC_045671.1, forward strand.
CATATGCACTTGTATATGCTGGTGTATTGAAGGGTAAATGCAAACAGATGAGGTTGATCCACTTTTCATGTCAGCAGTTTATTTACTGCCTGCAGGCTCTAGGTGGGGCTGTGCACCACTAATGCTGACAACCTGCAAGATTTAAATTTCTGTTGGTTGAAATGAGGTGCTTTCTAGAGATGCTGTAGCAAAATAACACTCATTGCCATGAGTCGTCACCCTCCCCCCCCCCAAAATCATGTTCTTTATTTTGATTGAAATATTTTGACTGCTGTCAGTAACAAGTGTAAAATACTGCCTGTCCTCTTAAGAGGTCATCAGTTCAGTATCTCCTCAAAATAATACTGTCAAATGAACTGTGAACTCATTATTCTGGCAGACCTATCTGGCACCTTTTGCCTGATTTCCCAAGAGTAACCCTTGGTAAGGGAAACCGCTGCACATATTGAGAAATATAAATTAATTTTACACATGTCTATAAAAACAAAAAACTTGCATGTTGTAAACTAAAAAGGTTGGCAAAGCCAGCATGAGCAACAAGTGTAAACTAAGTGAGTGTCAGTTGTGGAGCAAAAAATCATATTTTGATAGCTTTCACAGAAGTTTTTGTGCTCACAGCTGGATTTGGCACCTAGGTTGGTATGTCAGCATTTAATGTTCATAGTAATAAAGCTTCTAAATGCACCAGTCGTTGGTGAAGGTGATACCAGGATTACCTGCCTTTCTAACCTCATAATCACTGACAATATACAGAAAAATCCTCATACCTGAAGCTCCTGAGAGGATAAGTTAGTATGTCCTCACCTCGATCCAGCTTTCCTCTGTTTTTATTTATTAATGAAACGTAAACTTGCGTAGCGTTGTGCATCACAAGACCCTGGAAACATTTAGCTATGCACAGGAGAACACAAAGAAGGATTGCTAGCACAAACAGGCCTAGAAGTAAAAACAATAGGAATTTTTTCAGGGGCAGTGAGAGTCCCTTCAGGGAAAGGTAATCAAACATATAATTCCAACTAACTTCGTCTGACTTTAGGATTTGTTGAATGAGGGAGCAGAGTTCATTTATGTGGGAGTGGATGGATTGGGAATGGTCAGAAAAATTCAGACAGCACAGCCCCTCAAATCGCAGCCATGTCCATTAACCAGCAGTAGAAAATCAATTGCCTCTCTCTTCTGTAAGGTGGCTTTCTTAATTTTTTGGGAATCTACTAACAGGTCCTGTAACTGGTGTCTGGCACCTAATACTGAAAAGACAGCTTTGTGTTCCTGAAATGTAGAAAAGCACAAATTCTGTAATGGTATCATGAAACAAAACAACATCAACAACAACAAACAAATAACGTAAAGCAAACAAAAAACCTTTATCCTGCTGGGAAACCCTCCAAGACAAATATGTTCTTTTATATCAAGTATGTGTTGTAATTTATGTGCCTTATTAACGTTTAGACAAAACTTCCTGTAGGACATGATCAACCTAAAGAGATTGAACTCCTCTAATGCTGTAGAAGGAAAATAGCATGACAGCAGTTTGGACAGCAGCTTTAAGAAGTAAAAAATGAGTTTTTTAAACCTGACATTCTTTTGTCACTTGTATTTTCAATATGTGTACTTAAGCATTGGCACCTCATCGATTATGTCTTGGTGCGATGGAGAGATGTCCGCGATGTCCACCATACCCGTGTGATGCCCAGTGCAGAATGCCAAACAGACCATCGACTGGTGCGCTGTAAACTCAACTTCAATCTTAAGTTCAAACCTAAAAGGGGCAGTATCCGAAGGAGGAGACTCCAAGTTAACAATCTCCAATCAGCCACAGTGAGAGACAGATTCCAGCCAAATCTGCAAACTAGGCTCGAAAATCATTCTATAGATTCTATAGATGCCTCTCCTGAAACGCTTTGGCACCATATTAAAAACAGCATCCAGCAGTCCTCTGAAGAATCCTTAGGGTTCTCCTTCAAGAAGAACAAGGGCTGGTTTGATGAAAACAATCAAGAGATCCAGGAATTGTTGAAGAAGAAGAGAACTGCTCACCAAGCAAACCTTACTCAGCCATCTTGTCATGTAAGAAAACCAGCCTTTCATCTTGCATGCAGCAAGCTCCAACAGAAACTCCGTGACATCCAGAACAAGTGGTGGATCAATCTAGCAGGAAAAATGCAATTGTGCACAGATACAGGTGATCACAGAGGGTTCTATGAGGCCTTGAAAACAGCATACAGGCCTACATACCAGGTCCAAAGCCCTCTACTCAGCGCAGATGGTCAAATGCTTCTCACAGATAAAACCTCCATTCTGAATCGATGGTCTGAACACTTTCAGTACTAGCCATGTAGTTCAAGACTCAGCAATTCAGTACATTACACAACAACTGGTGAAGAATGAATTGGACATTGGCCCTACTATGGGAGAAACTCTTAAGGCCATACAGCAGGTGAAAACTGGCAAGGCAGCTAGGGTTGATGGAATTCCACCTGAAGTCTAGAAGCATGGAGGCCAAGCACTGAATGTTAAATTTCACGAGTTTGTGGTGCGCTGTTGGGAACTAGGCGAACTCCCATCAGACCTTTGAGATGCAGTCATCATCACTTTGTATAAGAAGAAAGGAGATAAATCAGACTGTTGAAATTACTGTGGTATTACTCTGCTCTCCATTGCTGGCAAAATCCTGGCAAGAATACTTTTGAACAGACTAATACCCGCTATAGCAGAAGGAATTCTATCTGAAAGCCAGTGTGGTTTCAAAGCCAACAGGAGTACCACAGACATGGTATTTGTTCTCAGACAACCGCAAGAGAAGTGCAGGGAACAGAACAAAGGTCTCTATGTAACCTGTGTTGATCTCACCAATGCTTTCAATACTGTGAGCAGAAAAGGTCTGTGGCAGATTTTGGAACGTTTAGGATGTCCCCCCAAGTTCCTCAAAATGATCATCTTACTTCATAAGGATCAGTGCGGCCAACTCAGATATGGTGACACACTTTCTGAGTCCTTTCTAATAACCAGTGGTGTGAAACAAGGTTGCATTCTTGCACCAACCCTATTCACAGTCTTTTTCAGCATGATGCTCCAAAGGGCCACTGCAGACTTCGATGATCAGGACAGTATCTACATTCGATACCGTACTGATGGAAGCCTTTTCAACCTAAGGTGACTGAAGGCCCACACTAAGACCTTAAACCATCTTGTCCGGGAGCTGCTTTATGCTGATGATGCCGCCCTTGTTGCCCACACAGAAGCAGCTCTGCAGTGTTTAACATCCTGCTTGGCAGAGGCTGCTGAGCTTTTTGGGCTGGAAGTCAGCTTAAAGAAGACAGAAGTTCTCTATCAACCTGCACCTCAGGAAGTCTTCCATCATCCCCATATCACCATTGGCCAATCAGAGCTCAAATCAGTCCAGCAGTTTAATTACCTAGGTAGCCTCATCTCCTCGGATGGTAAGATTGATGGAGAGATAGACAACAGGTTAGCAAAGGCATATAGTGCCTTCAGAAAGCTTCATAAAAGAGTTTGGCGAAATAAACACCTGAAGAAAAGTACAAAGATCGGTGTTTACAGAGACATTGTGCTGACTACTCTCTTATATGGATCTGAATCATGGGTCATTTACCACCACCACCTGTGACTCTTAGAACGCTTCCATCAACGCTGTCTCCGTACAATCTTAAACATCCACTGGTCAGATTATGTGACCAATACATTTGTTCTAGAACAGGCAGCAGTCCCAAGTATTGAGGAGACCATGTTGCTGAAATCACAGCTGCATTGGACAGGACACATCTCAAGGATGAAAGATCATGCTTTATGGTGAACTTGCCACCAGCTGCCACAAGAGAGGAGCCTCGAAGAGAAGATACAAGGACTCCCTGAAACAATATCTCAGCCTTGGCCATATTGATCAACATACCTGGTCTACTCTGGCCTCCAGTCGGGAGGTCTGGAGACACACCATCTATAATGCTGCTGATGCTTTTGAGAAAGCACGCAGGATCACCCTTGAGGAGAAAAGACAATGCAGAAAGAATCGTGCCTTGCAGAATATACCACCTAAGGAGTCTTTCTGCTGTGCCTTTTGCAACTGGACGTGTCTATCTCACATTGGCCTTTTTAGCCACCAGCGTGCTTGTAGCAAACGTGGGTAGAGCCCTTCCCAAATCCTTGTTTGCGAAGCCTAGCCGTGATGATGATGTGTACTTAATATATCCACCATTGAGTGCTTTTAGTGATTCAAGTAATGAATAGCTGAGAATGCTTTTAATGTGGCCATTGAGAGATATATTTTTTAGCACTGTAAGAAATTATTTACACCCAACAGGTCTATTTTAATTGAATCCTGTATCAAAGTGCTTGTCCACTCTTTTACTTTGTTTCAAAATGCCAAAATAGTATGACTGCCTTTACTTAAAAATAACCCCCACCCTTTTCTGGGAAGAAAAAAGTCAATCACATGAAAAATGTGGATTAAAAAATAATCTTCCCTGTGAGCTTTTCTCTGGAAATATTTTATGTTTGTAGATGTACACTTGCATGTTTCCTGAACATCCACTTTATATAACATTTTGATCAATTTTTATTGGAATTGTTCAGACTTGAAGTGGAAATTCAGTAAGAGCAAAACAGGCATTGTTCATCCTTCTGCATCAGTTATGCGATGTCAATGTATCATGGTATCCTCTGTGAAGGAAGCTTTTCTATTTAACAACAGGTAGAGAATAGGATGGGAAAGAATCTCTGGGATGAGCAAATTCAAATGCTTTTCAAGAGTTGAAAGACATAATCGACAATATCTTTCCTAATGAAATCCAGTTTCATCCCAAAAGTACTTACAGTTTTAAGTTCTACTTTTTCTAATACAGAGCTCATTCCTGTTTTATCTAAGAAACTCCTAATTATAGCATTAATTTATCATTTTATACTTTTTTCTATTATTTTCCTTCAATATTTTTAAGAGAACTGCTGTTAGCTAAAAAAAACCCCAGTGATTTTCTTAGCAGTGATTTTCTTTCCTTTACTGTAGTAGTGGTAGTGGCTTCTATGGACAGTTATTCCAATTTTAACACATCTAGTTCTAATGTGAATGATCAGAACATAATAGTTATTTTAGATTATGTCTGATCTACCCATAAAAAGTATTTATATTTCCTTTCTAACAATGACAGCTTTCTTGGGAAGCATTAATGTCTATGCATATTTACACAGAGTATTTTCATTGCAAACTTATTAAAATAAGACACTTTGACTGTTTTGTAGTTTTGTGTCCCAGTTCCTTTCAAAAATCTAGAAAGGGCTACCTGGTCCTCTTCAGGTTTGAGTGCAAGGAGGTCTCTTGACTCTAACAAATCATTTTACAAATCACTGGTAGCTGCTGACTTTGCTTTTGTTCTGTATCTAGAATTTCAAAGTATATATCTCTTGGCTTTAAACCATAACTACACCCCCCTCCCTATTTCTAGCCCTGCTGTGTAATTGCTTAACTTTTGTTTTGTTTTGTTATTGGCTTCACTGGTTTTTCCCCCCTTTAAGATTTTCTAGTGTTATCTTTTTCCAGATGTGTTTAACTTCTAGGAATTGCTTCTTTATCCCTGAACTTCCTGGCCCTAAGTTTATCTCAGATCAGTACCTGTAGGCTGCCTGCTTATTCTTTGCATTTTCTAGAGATAGTTATTCAAACAAACAGCATGGAATCCTTCTCTCTCCCTGACTTTTTTTAGTAGCATTTCATTCATGACAGGTTTAACAGCTTCTGTTTTGAAGAACAAAAAAATCTCACGTATACTCAGAAGATTGTGCCCTGTTATGAGAATGATTCCCAGTCAGCACGTGGAGACTTTCAGCAGGGCCGTGGTTTCATTGGGTTTTTTGGCTTTTTACTGGTGGCTAAGTATTCAGGCACATCTGGGTAAATGCATGATTTTGGCCTTAAAAATAAGTGGGAAACTAGCCACGTTGAGGTTTTGATTTTTTATGAAGCGAGAAACAGCAAGCGGAGAAGTAAAACTTTCAGGTGAACTTGCAAAAACTACTCCTGAAGGGAACTGCAAACTAATCCAGTACCACGAACTAATCCAGTACCACAGGTCTTTGCTCTTGGTGCTTTTCAGGTGTTTTGGAAAAATACGTTAACTCCCACCAGGAACAGCTCTACCAGCACGCCGCCCTCCAAAACCCCTCAGCATCCCGGCAGCCGCCTGCCTCCGCCCCCTCCTCTTTGCTCTCGCCCCACCCATCCCTCTCTCCCGCGCTCTCCCGCTCCCTCGTATCCCCTCCCAACCTACCGTCCCCTCTTCCCGGCACCTGCTGCAGCCTCATGTGTGTGCTCCCTCCTCCCCATCTCCATCCCGGGGCGAACCGGCCCCGCCTCTGGGTCTCTCCCGCTCCTCCAGCCCTGTAAACCCGCCCCTGGTGTTGGGCAGGGGATTTTTGCTCTCCTCGCTCTTTGTCCCGGCATGTTTATCTAGGCTCGGTTAATTATCATCTTATTTCTGTAGGGGGAAACTCAGCGGGTTTTTTTGGATTTCCTACTGCTGCGGAGGGGAAGAAAATCCCAACCTACTCGTCTTCTTTTACCCTTTTTTCCCACCCTCTGCTCAGGGGGTGTGTGTTGCTGTCGTGCACCGGTGCCCGCCGGGCAATCTGAGGAGGGCAGAAAAGCAGGAATTGTTGCCGCTGGAATCCTCCCCGCACCCCGGAGCGGAGCGGAGCGCGCTGCCAGCGGTGCGGGACCGGCGCTTTCCCCTGGGATCGCCGCAGGATGGGGAGGCAGCGGCGGCTCCGGGAGCAGCGCTGCTGCTGCTTTTTCTTCCTCCTGTGGCTCTGTCTGGGGTTTTGGGCGCAGGGAGCGGCCAGGACACAGCAGCAACGGCATCGCCCGGCGATCCACGGTCCTGGAGGAGCTGGAGGCACCTTCCAGGAGGACGGGGCCGGGAGCGCCTTCACCGCCGCCGGCCGGGTCCGCAGGCGTGGACAGCAGGATGCGCTTCGCGTGTAGGGATGTGCCGCACTACCCTGCCTCAAAAACCCCATCCTCGCCGCCTCTTCGGTCCCCTCCCGGGCATCCCCCCCAGCTCCAGTGATTCTCGTGTGTGCCCCCCGGTGCATCCTGCCTTCCCGCTCCTTTGTGGGGTTGAGAGGTCGTGGTCCAGCTGGGCTGGGTGTTTGATGCTTGATTATGGAATATGGTCTCCTAATTAGCGCAGTTGATTTAAAAACAGACATTGTGTGGGGCTACGTTACAGTTATTTATAAAATCCTGCTTACCATAGCAATACAAGTCATGAATTTGGAATCATGGGTAGCCAAGCTAGGTTTTTTTGCCAGAAACTCACCTATTAATACATCTGCAGAGTTTATATCATACATTTAAATTGGTTCCCATGCTGAGATGGGCTTTCTTATCTTGTGTGCAGCATTGGAACTGTAGCTGTTCATGCCACCAGTCTTCTTCACCCTTAACACAGCGTCTCCTCTTACTTATCTTTGGAGTGTTTTCTTTGAGACCATTAATTTATGTATTTTGGAGGAGGAAAGGCAGGAAATTGAATAACTTTTTCAATGAACCATCCTAAAAATAGCCCTTCCAGAGGTAAAGTGTCAGAATTTCCAGTCAGAGGTAACAGAGATATTTTGAAATAATTGCAAGGACCAGGGAAAGCAGACAGAGATTTGGCTCAAAAACTAGTGAAACAAAAATCTAATTACTTGGTACTGCTCCAGTAAGTAAAAAAATCTTTCTTCCACAAGGTTCTTCACGTTAATTGGTAAAAAAATCTGTTTTACTCTCCACATGCAGAAGACTGTGAAGTCTTCCTTCCACTCTAGTCACTGGCCAGATTTCAGGAAGGTACTTTTTCCCTTCCGAGCATCCTGTCATTCTTGGACAAGAGCCCTAGACAGTGTGAAGTTCCTGTGCACGTAGCCAGTTGAGAAGGATGATCTACGTCCTCCAGATTTGCAGAGGTGGTTAACTACTTCCTTCCTAGGTCTTTCACTTGCCAGCTGTAAAATCCACTTTCTCATTGCCTCAATGAGCTTTTTACTGTTTGAACACTAGTTTGGAATTTGGTTTCTCTTGGTAGAAGATCAGGTGTGTTCTTGTAATTAAAATTACTGCCTTTAAAGTAGCAGGAACCTGTGCCAAACAGAGTGAAAATGAAGATCAAGCTTTCAGTTTTCAAGTGCTAGTGGATTTTTGTAGTCAGATTTTTATAGGTTAATTTTTATTATATTTTTTCCCCTTTCTTATGCATAGTAGCTGCTGTTATATGTATCTCAGAAGAAAAAAAGAATTAAATGCTATGAAACCTACAATATTTAAGACCCAGTGACTGAAGGAAACACATATTTTGGAAATGCTATGTTTGAGAATGGGGATTCTAAAATTTAACTTGCTCACGTAGCGCTGGTGACTGCTGCTGTGCTGGTGACAGTTTTGTGCTCTCCCTGTTGTGTGTGCAGCTTTTGCATCACCAAACAGCATTTCCGTGCTGGTAAATTGTGACCATTACATTGGCTGTACCTTGACCAAAGTTTGGGTGCCTCTGATGTTTAGAATTAGTCTTGGGGTTTATTTTTGGAACCACTACAGTAGTGATGAGAAGGGGTAGTGTAGTTTTTCCTCGAGACTGAATGTATGCTTCAGGGGATAGTAAGCTGAGGGAAACTTTCTTGATGCACAACTTTCACTTGCTCTTATTCTGCTCCGTAGCGTAAAATAAAGGCCACAGGATGCTTATTAGGCATGGACTAGTTAGAAAGTTTGAAGATTCAAATTTATCTTACCTGTAAGATAAATTGTCTTTTTTTAACAATGACACTCCAGATGACATGACAGTGGGAGAGAGAGTGTTTTATTGATACTTTCACTTTTAAAAAGAACAGTTTTCATGTTCTTAGAGGCCATATGGCAAAACTTCATCTTCCTTTCAGTACTTGAATGTCCTCTGTAGATTCCTGTCTAAAGGGAGTTCCCACAGTGGGGAGTTACCTCATTAATACCCTGTCCATGACAGATCATTTTGGCACTCTTCCTTCAGGTTTTCAATGTGGAAAGAGTAGTGATCTTACCCTAAAATAACGCCTGCTAAAGGGTATTTCTCAAGTAGTTCAGTCATCTCTTGAGAATTTCTGGAGTGACAGGTCCAAGGAAATGAAGGATTGGTGTAATAGTGCAAGAACTGACCTGTGGGTTCCCAAGGCTTTCTCTCAAGGAAGGCGAATACCTTCAGTGTCATAATGAGATAATTTCTGTCATATGCTCTTTCTGATGCTTCTCCTGCATTATTTGACGTGAGATAGTCTGGATTCAACAGTCTGACTCTTTTGTTTTAAGTTTTCTTTCACCATAAGAAAGCTAATTTTAGTTAATACTTGTGCTGGTTTAAAAGTTAACCAGCAGGGGAAACCAACCCAACTCAAAAGAGAGATTATAGGTCAGAATAACAATTTAATAAAATAATACAATAAGTACGGCCACACAGACAAGCAACCGGCCCTAACCCACAAAGCCCAAATGTACAACCCAGCACCCCGGGGCACAAACAAAGCGGTGTTCCCTGGGTCCCCCTTTGAGTCCAAAGCAAAGGGAGAGGGGAAAAACCTGCTGGTGGGAGAGCTGCTGCAGTCCGGCCAAAAGTGGTGATTGCAGTCCAGCCGAGGGTGGTGGTCTCAGTCCAGCTGAGAGCGGTGAGCTGCAGTCTGGCTGAGAGCGGTGAGCTGCAGTCCTCCTCTGGATCCCACGAGTGGTGGAAAGGTTCTGAAACTCCAGGTTTATATATTCTCCAGCTCAGGCAGGAATGCTAAGTCCCTCCCTCAGAGCGGGGAATTCCATAAAAGGATGCTCAGTCCTTCCCTCAGAGTAGGGAATTCCGTAAAAGGGCATGAGGACAGGAACATCCCCCCACCTCACAGGCCTCTACTGACAACAGTTTCTGGGAAATGGCATGGAAGGCTATAGAATACACAGTTTTGGGCTACATCCATCCAGCGATGAATCGGTCCCAGCTGTTCTAACTAGGACATTCCCCCAGAGGGTGGTCAGGCACTGAACAGGCTCCCCAGGGCAGTGGTCACAGCACCAAGGCTGGCAGAGCTCAAGGAGCATTTGGATGATATTTGGGGGCACAAAGTGTGACTCTTGGAGATGGTTCTGTGCAAGCCCAGGAGCTGGACTCAGTGATCCTTGTGGGTCCCTTCCAACTCTGCATATTCTGTGATTTTGTGAACTAAAAAGGTTTTCAAGTAAGAAGAGTCTGCTGCCAAGGAAGGGCATTCTTTGCCAAGAGGTTCTTTTCTCTGGCAGTATAGCTGCCAGTCTACTGCCAGGAGCATCCAGCACCTCTGCTCCAGACTCAGACTTGGCTTTTTGTTAGCACTCCTCTTGACAGCTTGGAGGGCCTCAGGCCTTTCTTCCAAACTGTCCCAAAGGCAGTTTAGCCCATCCTGTTATAATATTTTTGAGGTATTTCTGCTTGTAGAACTGTAACACAAAACAAATGCATTATAGAATAATGTAGTAACACAGATATAGCTGAAGCAAAAGGTACATCTTCCTCAGGAGCTGGTACTTAATGCTTCTGACCAAGACTAAAACCTCTTCAGTAAAACTGACGTTCAGTTTCATCAGTCAAATTCAAATATTGCAAAGCAAAAAAGTGTAAGTTCTTCTTACACCATGATGTTTCTCTGATTTCCTTTTCATTTATTCTGACCCTTTCTCATCTGTATTTTTACTTATGCAGCACTCCTTTAGGTCTGCATTATTGAAGTAACCCTACAAAATAATAAGCATTTTCAAACCTCGTTTTCCAAACTGTTATGAGGGAGGAAATCATTCTGTGGAAAGCAAATTACCTAGTCCATAATTACAAGTCCATAATGGTAGGTGAGGTTTTAGGTGGAAACTTGAGTGCATATAAATCCAGATAAAATCCAGAACCGTCTATAAAACATTTTCTCTTCTGTTTGTGGACGTAGTATCATGCAGTCACTTGGCAGTAATCGAATGTCTCCAGAGGCAGTAACTGAGGTTATGCTACATGTCTGAAAATTATAATACCCTCTAAAAAGAGGATGTTGTTTAAATAGAACATAGACCTTAATGCACCTGAGTAGGAGTTACTTTCCCCTAGCTGTAAGCTGTTACCTTGTTGCTGCAAAATTTACCTTTTGCACAGAAATATATTTGCAACTTGAGTATGTTTATAACATACTGAATATACTATGCCAGGACTCAACTCTCACTTCTAGGGTTTATTTTGGTTTTTTTACAGATATCAACGAGTGCAGTTTCTTCTTTGGTCAGGTGTGCAGAAATGCACGGTGTTTCAATGAAATTGGTTCCTTCAAATGTTTATGTAGCAAAGGGTATGAGCTTACTCTAGGTGGCAAGAATTGCTTTGGTATGTATGACACCATATGAAGATGTTAAAGTACTGAGGAGCTGAAATAAACTCTTGACTCCCATCTAGAGAGAAGCAAGTCTGTCTGAATATCTAAGTATAAAAAAATAAAGATAGTGATTAACGTGAAAACACAGTAGAAATAACAGGTTTTTGGAATAATTGTTGGTCTTCAAGCAATTAATTGCCTTAGAAAAAGAAAATTAGTGAAGAATCCTACAGTCTTTTTCATTAATAGGTCTGCTTTATTATCATAAGAATTACAAGATTCCAAACCTCTCTTGATTCCATCTACTCTCCAAAGATACTAAGAAGTGTGTGGCACTGCCTGGTTTGTGCTCTCCTGGTTCCTGTCAAAATTTGGAAGGATCATTCAGATGCATCTGTCCACCAGGATATGAAGTAAAAAGCGAAAGTTGTATTGGTAAGGCAAGTTGTAACTGTGGCTTCTGAACAATTTAAATATTAGGAAAAGTATCTGGTTCTAATTTGGTGGAAAGCAGTTGTACACCCTAATGTTTGTAAATGTTTCCTGACTTAAAATCATGGTGACAAGGAATAAGTATGAAAAGTCTTCAGGAAAAGGTTTTCAAAACAAAAGGCAAAATATTTTGTAGGTATTGTACTGTGTTTTGAACATTGATTTCTTAATTGATACAAACAAAAATACTTCTTTAAAAAAGAACAATTTTATATTTCATTTGCTTTTTTTTAAAATATAATTCATAAACAAACCTGTGCACTGGATTTGTAATGTATACAGAAGGTAATTATTGGCAATGAATGCATGAACTGCGCATATACTTTCAGAAGGTTTGAAGTTTAAAAATCTTGATAAAATTATGGAACTTATGGGAACAATCACTTAATTTTCTTCTAACAACTTTTTCTGATTTTGTATTTTGTATAATGCTTCTCAAGTGTGAGATTCACAAGAGGAGAAAGAGGATACAACAGACCTTTCATCAGTTTATATATTCTTATTTGTTCATACAGGTCTCACATAAAGCTTCAAATGTCATTTAAGAGCTGAATGTCACACAATGAATAAAGATTTAGTGTGACAGAGAACAAGAAATAAATCCAAGTTCCAACTCCCTTTTCCAACAGAGCAGAGCACAGGACTACTTTATTGGGCATTTAAATCAACTATGTGGAGTACCTGGCAAGGAAGGTGCACACAACTAGGTTTGGGTAGCTAAGGCTGGAAGCTCTAGGTTTGTGAATGATCAGAGATTAGAGTAAGCATCTTTCTCTCCACTGTGACTATATTAAAAAACCTGATTTTTAGCTTAAATGTCTGAAGTTAGCCAGTGTGAAACCCCAGACACACATTTATCCAAGTAACTCCCAGTAAAAAATGTGCAGCTTGTCCTTGTATGGGCTGAAAGAAAACATTGGAAAGGACATAAGTATTTGGCTTATAGCCACCTAATCTCTGTGGCTGCAGGAACAAGAACCATTTTTGACTTTTTTTTCTTCAGCAGTAGGATTTATTTTCTAAGCCCCTGTTATCATTTACTTTAGCTCAATGCCCAGTGTCCACCGAGACTCCACCCAACCCCCCCCCAAAGGGAGAAGGAGGAGGAAAGGGGGGGAAAGAAAAAAAAAAACTTGCAAAACTAAGGCTGCTGAGAAAGGCAATTTTATATTTACACAGAGAAGAAAAAGAGAACTATAAACACTATACACACAGGGAAAACTAAACAATAAAGACTGCCTCCCCAAAAGGTGTTTTCCTCCTCCGAAAACAGCCATCTATCCTGTGCAACTGTCTCAGAAGAGAAGAAGGAAGTTGTTTTCTTCTCATCTCTTTATATCTGAGCTGACATAACATGGTATGGAATAGCTTATTGGTAAAATATACATCAGGTAACCTATCCTAGTTCTGTTTCCCTCCCAGGGAGGGTTACAAACCCGCTACAATCTCCACCCCTTATTCCATACCATTTTACATCACACTCATATCACGTATTCTCCTATATCCTGCGCTTATACAGGTCTTGTCTTCTACCGTTGTCCTATCATTGAACACCAGCATGAGCTTAGTTCAGGTCTTTGTCGTCTGGTGACTTATTTCCTGCAACATTCAACTCAGAATATGAATTTAGGTTAAACCTCCTTGAGGCACACACTGGGTTTCTCTATCTTCTCTCATTATCCACCAAGTATATCCTGGTCCTTGAGCAAAGACAATCCCACTAATGGGTTGCCTTTGCTCGAGGGAGGGTTATCCCAAACTGCTTTACCTAACATACCTCTCAAGTGATTTACTGGGACTTTGTCGCCATCCACAGTGTGAAAGGGACTTTGATTGGGCAGGGCCGGCTCAATTGACGGAGCCTCAAGTGTTAACTAACCAAGTAGCCTTTGCTAGATGCTGATCCCAATTTTTGAAAGTCCCCCCACCCAGTGCCTTCAGAGTAGTTTTCAACAGTCCATTACATTGCTCAACTTTTCCAGCAGCCTGTGCATGATATGGGATGTGATACATGCATTCAATGCCATGTTGCCTTGCTCAAGTAGTAACTAAACTGTTCTTGAAATGGGTCTCATTGTCTGACTCAGTTCGCTCTGGGGTCCCGTGTTGCCACAGTACTTGCTTTTCAAGACTCAGAATGGTATTTCAGGCAGTAGCGTGAGGCACCAGATAAGTCTCTAACCATCCAGTGGTTGCTCCCACCATGGTGAGTGCATAGCGCTTACCTTGGTGGGTCTGTGGCAGGGTGATATAGTTAATCTGCCAAGCCTCCCCGTATCTATACTTATCCCAGCGTCCACCATATCATAGGGGCTTCACTCTTTTTGCTTGTTTAATGGCAGCGCATGTCTCACAATCATGGGTAACCTGGGAGATAGTGTCCATGGTTAGATCCACCTCTTGGTCTCGTACCCATCTATAGGTGGCATCTCTGCCTTGATGGCCTAAAGCATCATGGGACCATCGAGCTAGGAACAACTCTCCCTTATGCTGCCAATTCAGATCTACATGTGACACCTTGACTTGTGCAGTTCGGTCTGCTTGTTTGTTGTTGTGATGTTCCTCATTAGCTCAATTTTTGGGTACGTGGGCATCTACATGGCGGACTCTCACAGTCAGCTTCTCAACTCGAGTAGCAATGTCTTGCCACAAATCAGCAGCCTAGATGGGTTTTCCTCTACGCTTCCAATTTGTCTTCTTCCACCAATTCAGCCACCCCCACAGAGCATTGGCTATCATCCACGAGTCAGTGTAGAGGTAAAGCCTTGGCCATTTCTCTCATTCTGCAATGTCCAGGGCCAATTGAACGGCTTTGAGTTCTGCAAATTGACTCGATTCACCTTCTCCTTCAGTAGCTTCCGCCACTTCTTGGGTGGGACTCCATACAGCTGCTTTCCACTTCTGGTTCTTCCCTACAACACAGCAAGAACCGTCAGTGAAGAGGGCATAATGTGTTTCTCCTTTGGGTAACTGATGGTATGGTGAAGCTTCCTCAGCCCGATCTGCTTCTTCTTCCTCCTCATCTGCCAAACTGAAATTTCCACCTTCAGGTCAATGTGTTATAATCTCTAGAATTCCAGGGCGATTTGAGTTTCCGATTTGGGCACGTTGTGTAATCAAAGCAATCCACTTACTCCATGTAGCAACAGTGGTGTGATGTGTAGAGGACACTTTTCCCTTGAACATCCAGCTCAGCACTGGTAGTCGGGGTGCCAGGAGAAGCTGTGCTTCTGTGCCAGTCACCTCTAAGGCTCCTTGTATTCCTTCATAAGCCGCTAGCTTTGGCTCCAGAAACCAAGTGGTTGGCCTCGGGTGTCACTAGGCACTTTCTACTAGAGACTCCAGGAGGGACCATTATCCCCAGCTGCAGAATAAAGTACATTTTTCACGTCCTGACTGGTCCAAGTGCCACGGCGTGTGCAATCTCTTGCTTAATCTGTTCAAATGCTTGCTGTTGTTCAGGACCCCATTGGAAATCATTCTTCTTACGGGTCACTGAGTAAAGAGGGCTCATGATTTGGCTGTACTCAGGGATATGCATCCTCCAAAAACCTATGGCCCCTAGGAAACCTTGTGTTTCCTTCTTGTGAGTTGGTGGAGCCATTGCTATGATCTTGTTGATGACTTCCATTGGAATCTGGCGATGCCCCTCTTTCCATTTCACCCCTAAGAATTGAATCTCTTTGGCAGGTTCTTTGACCTTACTCTTTTTGATGGCAAAACTGGCTTTGAGAAGAATCTGGATGATTTCCTTTTCTTTTTCAAAAACTTCCTCTGCTGTGTCCCCCCATACAATAATGTCGTCAATGTACTGTATGTGTTCTGGAGCCTCACCCTTCTCTAGTGTAGCCTGAATCAGTCCATGGCAGATGGTGGGACTGTGTTTCCACCCCTGGGGCAATCGGTTCCAGGTGTGCTGCACGCCCCTCCATGTAAAAGCAAACTGCGGCCTGCACTCTGCTGCTAAGGGGATGGAGAAGAACACATTTGCAATATCAATGGTGGTGTACCACTTTGCTGCCTTGGACTCCAGTTTGTACTGGAGCTCCAACATGTCTGGGCACTCAGTGGCGGGGTAACTTCATTCAAGCCACAATAGTCCACAGTCAGTCTCCATCCTCCATCAGATTTTACCTACAGGCCAGATGGGGCTATTGAAGGGTGAGTAGGTCTTGCTGACCACCCCTTGGCTCTCCAGCTCTCGGATCATCTTATGGATGGGAATCACAGCATCTCAATTTGTTCAGTATTGTCGTCTATGTACTGTTGTAGTGGCCGTTGGCACTTGTTGATCTTTGATTTGCAGAAATCCCACAATGGAAGGATCTTCTGAGAGGCCGGGCAGTGTAGATAATTGTTTAAATTTCTCTGTAGACACTGTGGCTACACCAAAAGCCCATCAATACCCCTTTGGATCTTTGAAGTATCCTGTTCTGAGGTAATCAATGCCAAGGATGCAAGGGGCCTCTGGACCAGTCACAATGGGGTGCTTTTCCCATTTGTCCTCCATTAAACTCACTTCAGCCTCTACCACTGATAATTCTTGACATCCTCCTGTCACTCCAGAAATCCAGATGGGCTCTGTGCTTTTATGCCCTGATGGCATCAAGGTGCACTGTGCACCAGTGTCTACTAAAGCTCAATATCTCTGCGGATCTGATGTGGCAGGCCATCGAACCCACACAGTCCAGTAAACTCTATCATCCCTTTCTTCTCCTGGCCAAAGGCAGGGCCCCTCTATTGTTCCTGGTCAAAGTATTCACTGTCTGACCTTTGCACTGCCCAATCGGAGGTCTCCTCATCGGGATCACAGGAGTTGATCTGTCTTTTTGCGTCTCAAAGGTTGCTGATCTCTTTCCGGGGTCTCTGCAACAACTACATGGATGGCCTTTTTACCAGCTTTCTTTCGTCTTAATTCTCTTACCCGTACCAGGCCAGGCCCCAGTACAGGGCAAGAAGTTGCTGGTTTTGATCAGGATAGGCAAGGCATCCTTCCATTAAACAACATGTCAGTTTGTTAGGGTTGAATACTTCTTCTGATGTGAATTCCCAGGCAATGGAGGGTGTCAAATGCCCTAAGAACGTGCCCAAATTCATCCACATTCCCTGCCACCCAGGAACTGGGCCCTTTAAGGCACATCCCAGTAAATTCTCTCTTGAATGTTGTTTTGTCCTGCGATGAGGCAACAAAGACAATACTACATTCCTCAATCCCCATAACGTTCTCATAGTGTTGGTTATAAGCAATCTCATTGCCAGACAGCTCAAGTAAGGGTTAGTAAAGATCATTGGTACTTTCATTGCAAAACCATCTCTGTCAAAATTAAGAAGGGGAAGAAAGTTGTATCCATCCCCCTGAAGGTCTTTTAAAGGTTAAGTCCCACATCCGAGAAAGACTGTTAGTAGAAGTACAGATATAAATACTAAAGCTGGATGTAAGGCCATGTTTTATATTAAAGTGTTCCCAAGTTAGCAAAAACAAAAAGATAAGCGAGGCAGTGTTTATGTAAACAACCTTTCTTGGCAGTGTTCCCGGGTTTCGGCACCAATTTTGTTATCGTTTACTTTGGCTCAACGCCCGATGTCCACCAAGATTCCACCCAACCCCACCCCCCGAGGGAGAAGGAGGAGGAGAGGGAGGAAAGGAAAAAAAAACTTGCAAAACAGAGACTGCTGAGAAAGGTGGTTTTATATTTACACAGAGAAGAAAAAGAGAACTATAAACACTATACACACAGGGAAAACTAAACAATAAAGACTACTTCCTCACAAAAGGTATTTTCCTCCTCCGAAAACAGCCATCTATCCTGCTCAGCTGTCCCAGAAGAGAAGAAGGAAGTTGTTTTCTTCTCATCTCTTTATATCTGAGCTGACATAACATGGTATGGAATAGCTTATTGGTAAAATACACATCAGGTAACCTATCCTAGTTCTGTTTCCCTCCTAGGAAGGGTTACAAAACCACTACAGCCCCCAGAGTTCTCTCAGCCTTTTGTCTCATGACACCATATTCAGTTTGCCTGCCAACTTCATGGTTTCTTTTGGCAGCTGCTGATTCTATATTAGCAATTATGTTTGAGTTGAATTCAGATCACCTACAGTTGTAAAGTCGTGAATATGAAAAAAAAAAAAAGAAAGAAAGCTTTTGGTTTTCCAGGAATATTACTGTTTATGGCTACTTTAGTACTCTCTTGAATTTTTTTATGTTTTTGAGAGCATCGGTGGCTGCCAAACAGATTTTTGCCCAATCAGAATAAAAGGGACTTAATTGCATCCTTTTTCTTCATTCAGCCATATGTCCAGAAAATTTGCACCTACAATTACTAAAATTGCCTAGGTGATCATGTGTGATTGTACTGATACTTAGATTAATATTATGACAGCTCTTACAACATATGTTCCCCATTACTTTCTGTTGATGTTATTTGCAAAGAGCTTTACAAGAATTCATTATTTCTGTCTGTAATGTGAAGGTTGGCAATGGCTAGATTACTTTTTGAGGTTGGAGTGATTATATGCAGGAGAAACCTAAACAATTGGGGCCACAGAAAAATTCTTAGTTTTCATTTACCCATGTAATGTATTCCCTTACATTTTATGTGAATAAAGGGGAAAAGACTTGTTTACTTCAACAGTCTGGCTCATCACCTGTTCTTCATGGCCACAGAAGGACTTTCAGCCCAAGTCATTCATTACAGAGAGCAGTTTTCCCATCCCATGAAGCTGAATTGCTGAGCTTTGTATATTAACAACTATCACAAGTAACTGGGAAATTAATTACCATTTTCTCTGAAATAAGCTGACTTGAAATGCTTCAGAAGTAGGAGCCTGACCATGGGAAGCTACTGCAGAGTTCAGTCATATGCCAGAATATGCTACAGTGGTTTGTCCATGTGCTGTTCCTAAGAGCAATTTCTGAAAATAGGTCAAAATGTAATATTTTTCAGAAGTAATATCACAGAATCTATTCCGACGTGACTTATTCTATCACTCCACTTATATTTGCCTAATAATAAAGACTGTATTTTCATTATTTCCTTACCTGCTAAATACAGGGTGGTTTTCTAAAATACAGTATAGCAGGGAATCCAAGAAGTATGAGCAAAAATGACACTTCAGATTTGTGACTCAACACCCATGAAGCTTACTTTCATGCAGAGTACCTATTCCTGCCTTCAGTTTGATAAAGATCAAGATGGATATTGTTGTAGAATGGTTACACAGCCATAGGTCTCTGATGGTTCTTTCAGTATTCCTTACTGAAAGATTTAGGAGGGGTTGTTCTTTGAAGATTGTTAAAATACATTTCAGAATTTATCAAATTATAATTATTATTATCTTTAAAAATTACCTTAGAAAGGAGGCTCATATATTCTGTCAGTATTTGCAGAATAGAATAAGTTTAAATATAGTTTTGAATAATAGATATGAAAAATTAAAGGTCTCAATGTGTCTATTATATTTTCTTAATCTGTCTATTATATATATAGATGCAGGATGTACAGCTCCACAATTTTACAGGCACATGATGCTTTTATTAAGTCCCCATTTTTTGGCTTAAGCTTTTGATAATTATTTAATGTAATATTTAGTAATATGCCTCTACTAAAAAATTAAATCTCACTGTATTCAAGTAGTCACACCATTATATTGTAAATCATGCAATTGAACAGGAACAGATTTTAAATAACACAATGAGAGTGGCAGTGAAAGACTGCTAAAAATAAATCTGGGTATGCAAATACAATTAAAGGTGTCCCTCTACAAATGAGTAGCTATAGTTTCAGTTCCATAATCTGTCATTCAGCATGAAAAAAGCACACCTTTAATTAAAGAGAACCCCTAACATACAAATTTTTGAAAATGCATATTTGGATGTTTTCTGTTTTAAGAAAAATATTGTTCTTATCAGAATAAAAGCATTTTTTTAATGTTTATGTTATAAATATAACAAAGAACAGAGAATGGTATTTGGAAAGGAGGGTACATGCGAGTGGAATGCTCTAATTTGAAAGATTCAGTGGAACCTTCAGGCTGCTTTATCTCTTGGGTATTTTACTGGAAGCTACTGAAGTTAAATAACTAAATTAATAAACAATCTTTTCTGACCAAGGAAGTCACAGCCAGCGAGGTTATGGTGAACCTTTTCTGCATTACTTTACAGATATTAATGAATGTAATGAGGACGTCAACATCTGCCTCTTTGGGTCTTGTACAAACACCACAGGAGGTTTCCAGTGCATTTGTCCTACAGGTTTTGTGCTCTCTGATAATGGACAGAGATGTTTTGGTAAGTTAATGATAAAGGAATATAATAACTGATTCTAAAAGATAATAGGAACTCTGTAGAGGTCCCTTCCAAATTATGGCCTTATGAGGCATGCAAAATGCTTTCAAAATAGTATGAAAAATACGAGCCTTAGATTATTCATTTCAGGGCTGGAGAGTCATCATCCAGTATTCTCTTTTTTCAGATACTCGTCAGAGCTTCTGTTTCACTAACTTTGAGAATGGGAAATGCTCAGTGCCAAAGGCTTTCAACACCACAAAGGCAAAGTGTTGCTGCAGTAAAATGCTGGGAGAAGGATAGAGTGATCCTTGCGAGCTCTGTCCAAAGGAAGAAGAAGGTACAAATCAAGACTGAAAATTTTTAGGCAGTAGAAAATGAAGAGCACATTGGTGTTGTACCTCTTCATCATTAGAAAGAGAGATTTTTTTGGCATTCACTCTTAATGGCCTTTTCTGGAATAATTTTCAAGTCAACAAAATGAATAAAATTAAACAGAAGAAAACACAAGAAGGGAAACACTGAGGTTTTGGCTTTGCTCTGTAGAGAACTGAACAAATATCCTCCATCTGTAGATCTAGTCTAGGCAAAAGAGGAGAGCAAAATGGGATAAAGCCAAGAATCCCTGAAATAACAGCTTTCAGTTCTTGAGTTTCTCCAGGTATGGAAAAGGGAAGGCACCAAGCACATACACACAGAAGCTGAACAAGTGATAGTGCTGCTTTACTGACCTAAAGACAGTGTTACTTTTGCATCTGACCAAGACAGTGTCATGACAGTGGTTTAAAGAGTTGACAATTTTCAAAAATGTGATATAGAAGATTTTTTTATGGTTTTAACCATCTGTCATGGTTCTCTCACTCTTCTTTTTTAAAAGAAAACATATCTCTACAGTTGCTTTTCAGGACCTGTGTCCTTATGGTCATGGAACTATTCCTGGAATTAATGATACCCATGAAGGTAGGTATTCTTTTTCCTGTTAATTAAAAAAAAAAAAAAATATTTATACTTAAAACTAGACTTGGATACTATAGTATGTGATAACTTACTCCTCAGAGCTGTTGGTGACAAGGCTGACCTGTAAAATATGGACCATTTAGAATGATAGTT
Organism: Chiroxiphia lanceolata; assembly: GCF_009829145.1. NCBI lineage: Eukaryota > Metazoa > Chordata > Aves > Passeriformes > Pipridae > Chiroxiphia > Chiroxiphia lanceolata. The sequence goes on from NC_045671.1 coordinate 41,020,440, forward strand.
AAAAGAACACTTTTGAAATTACATGACTTGAGACAAAAAGAATAGGGTGCTCGAGTTTTTTTAAAATGCTTTTTTTAAGAGTTGAAATGCATCAGCTAAATGATTGATAATATCTTTCTGCTTTTTAGATGTCAATGAATGCCTTGAGAGCCCAGGAGTTTGCTCCAGTGGTCACTGTATCAGTACTGATGGATCGTTCTGCTGTGAGTGCCCCATGGGATACAGCTTGGATTTTACTAGAGTACATTGCATCAGCGTGTACAATTTATAGGAACTGGAACACTTGAAAACACAACTTGAAATGTGTCCCATTTCTCTTCAGGTTGCATTTATTCATTATATACAGGTACTGATGAATGTTCAATTGGCAACCCATGTGGAAATGCTACGTGCACTAATGCGGTTGGCAGTTTTGAGTGCAGCTGTCATGAAGGATTTGAACCAGGCCCAATGATGACTTGTGAAGGTAACCTGCCCTCTTTTTTTTTTCCTTTATTTTTTGTACAGTCCTCAGTATTCAAATTACTTTATTAACCAGGTCTTTGGTGCTGTAATAACTGGGAGGAAAAAAAGTTTCTGAGCTTGAAATACGTCATTGAAAAAGAAGCTGTGAATTGATTTAAGCAGTATTTTTAGTTTATCACAAGATTTCCCCAAACTGTGTGGTGTGGGATGTTCTATAATTCAGTTGTTTGTTGGAAAAAGAGTTAGAGAAGTAACAGTTGAACCCCCAGAATATCCTCGTAGATGGATATAAAAATAGCTAACCATGGCAAAAATGCCTGAATTTGCAGAGCATTTTGTCATGCAGAGCAGAGCAGTTATGAACTGACCCACTCGTCACAGCTGTAGGAACAAGTGAGTTATTTTTCCTGTAATAAACTCAAGTTAAACTGCTGTTCCATTAATTCATCTCTCACAGCTGAAATGCTAATTCAGCATGGAAACATGACTTAACAGGTTTCTGCAGTTCACTCCTCTAATGCAAGAGCTGGATATACAGAGAACATATGATGTAAAGTGGGGGATGCATCCCTGCAGAGGGGGTTTAGTGTCCACTTATGGGTCTGTTGTCCAAGAATCTATCCAGAACAGTTAGAATCTGCTGATGCCTCTCTTCTCATTACTTAGGGGAGTATTTTCTTTTGTCTCTTTTAAACTAATCCCTTACTAGTTTCCTTGAGTACCTCTTATTTTTCACAGTGTGTTAGTTGTGTATGACTCTCATCAGATGCTGATCAGGATTCTTCTTACAGATTTTGTATTTTATGACTGATAATCAGTTTGCTTTTTGGAGCAATTTCTTTTTTTTTTTTAGAGTTGGGGAAAAAGGTAATTTTTTTTTTTAAGATTTGGGGAAACAATATGACATTTCCTATCACATGGAAATATATTAAAAATTATCATATTAAAAAAATCTGAAATAGGCCTATTCCAGCTTGTCATTCTAAGCTTAAGTAGTTCTATAGATATTATGCCATTATTCTCAAACAGAGCATTGTTCAGTTTTCTCTAGTCACTCAAAACCAAACATCTGTAAGTTTCTGGTTTGAATTATGATATTTCTGATAATTTTAGCTGACAAGGGAAGCATAGGTACAACAAACCCCTCATGATGGTTGTTTTTAAACTTAGTAGAGAATGATTATTTTGTTTCTTTCTGTTCAGATATAAATGAGTGTGCTCAGAACACTTTGCTGTGTGCTTTTCATTGTGTCAACACCTATGGTTTCTACAAGTGCATCTGCCCAGTCAGGTACAAACTAAGAGAAGACAGATGTGCAAAGGTAATGGCTGATGTATAAACTCCTCGCTACCTTCCATCACCCTGTACTGGCCAAAGCATAATCCAAATATTTCTGTGCATCTTGCATTCATCCTCTGAGTGGAACGTAGCAAACAGCTCAGCAGATGATGATTTACTGTTTCAGAACTCACATAAAGAGCAGTATTTAGTATTTTTGTCAAGTGTAACCCTTGAGGGGAACCATACAGACAAGGAGGTCACAATGGTGAAATTCATCTTTAACATGCCAAGATGACACAACTCACAAAATTAAGACACCTGCAAATAAGCATTGCTCTTAGATTTTTTTCTTCAGTGCTTGTTAGTTAGGGAAGCCTGTACGTACTTTTTTCTTTAGAAAATTCTAGTCTTCAGTAACTGAAGCTAGTGGAAGGAAGTTCAAACACAAATATGTATTTTTTTTTGCCAGATCTAGATGAGTGTACTGAAGGTCTCCATGACTGTGAATCAAGAGGCATGATCTGCAAAAATTTGATTGGTACCTTCCTGTGCATTTGCCCTCCTTGAATGACCTGGAGACCTGATGGAGAAGGATGCACAGGTAAAGCTTAGAAAGGGAGGAAGACATCTACTGAAATATATACAAGCAAACAAATAAAAAATTCTCTGTATATGTATATAGTAAACTAGAAAATAACAATTCATAAAGAATACTTAAGGTAGCTAATGATGCTAAACATTTTAAACTTTCTTTTTTGTTTCAAGGTTTGAACCTCATCTGGAAGTAGTTCTAAATGACTAATCAGGATTCCAGAAGAAACACTCTATTGTTGTATAACAAAATCCAAAAGTTTTTCAAACAGTTATTACATTTAAGAAATTAAATAGCTAAACAAATGAGACCTCATTTGATGGGTAGGAAGCAAAATTATCATAAATAAAAACAGTGTTCCTTCAGCAGGAGATGACTCCTCCTCTTTACAGAGCTTTCTGATTTTTTTTTCTCAGGTAATATGATCTGTATTAACAAGAATTTTATCTTTTTTGACATGTAATTCTGCCTTTAACTCACCTGAGTTTTTTCTGAGGTTTCATTTTAGACATCTATAAAGGTGTGTAATTGCTTGCAGTATCCATGCCATTAGCTATGGAAAAAATGCACTAAAATTGTAAACTATTTTGGGGAAATATGCGGAATATTGGGGAAATATGACATTGAAGGAAAGATCAAAAGTACTCAGAGACTAGTAGAGATTACAAAGTGAAAATTCATTATGCAAATATTGAAGGTATTCCAGTTTTATTTAAATATTACTTGTCAGGGAAGTGTTATGACTAGACGTTGCTTTGCTGAAAGTGTTTCCTGCTTCTTGTTGTAAGTTGCAGAGCACAGAGAAAGATTAAATTATTAAATTCAGATTTATGATTAAATATTTATTATTAAATATTATTATTTTATGAAAGTCATATTATTATTGTTATTGTTACGGGAGTTTTGTTATTATTATTATTATTATTACTATTATTATTATTATTATTATTACTACTATTATTATTAACTCTTTTCTGGGATGCAGTACAGAAGGAATGGAATACGATAATTGTACTAAAAAAGTCCTTTCCAGAGTTTACCAGTTGTTGGTTTTCCACTTCTTGTAGATATTTTTCAAATATTACAGAGAATAATTGACACATTTTAGGAGTCTGATGTATTTTCCAGTAACAAGTGTTTTATTATAATTATTATGTTTTTATGAACGAGTGCCAGACCAAGCCAGGTGTCTGTGAAAATGGTCGTTGTGTGAATGTTGTTGGGAGCTACAGATGTGAATGTAATGAAGGGTTCCTATCAAGTCCATCAGGCATTGAGTATCTTGGTAAGTGCCTCTTTTGTACACATTTCATCTTAAAAGTGTAAAGGATGCAGACAGTGAATTAGAACGTAACAGGTCTCAATCTACAGAAATGAAATAATCATCCTTATTGAACAATGATATAATATGAAATAATGATAGGAATAAGAAGCATCCTGAGAATATCATCTGAGCGTAGCAATCAGGGGCTTCACATTGAGGTGTCTTAATTCTATAGGATATGAATCTTGACAAAAGATACAGGTGTTTTTACAGAAGAAGGAGAATTTGATTACCTTGAGATAAATAAAAAACTGGGATACAGAGTAAAATTCAGTGTTTGCATATTCAGAACGCAACCTTAAGCGCCATGATACTGCAACTAGGCACCTGAATTTTCTGTACCTTTAATTCAGACAGTGATTATGCATATAAAATACTATGATTTCATGAAAAATTGCAAGACATATTAAAAATTTTTATGCAGGACTGCAGATTAAATGCTACTGAAGAGTTTTATGTTAATCAACCTGTATTTCCTTTTCAATACATTCAGACTTGCACTATAAAATTCATCATTCCCGTTTTGGAAGTCAAACAGAACTGCAAAACCTTACTTTTCCATGACAAACATTCAAGTGTAAATACAATACTGAAATGGTATGAGTATTTATTAATATTTTTACATTAAAAATGCCTGAATATTACCTTATGTAAGTACTATAAAACCAGCTCCCTGTAAATTGTCATCAGTAGTGTTCTGATTTCATGGCAAAGCAATAACACAGGAAAAGCATAGAATTTCCTAAGGATTGAGAACAGATTGGAAGAGAATGGTGCAGTCTGTTAACCCCAGCAAGTCATTAACACCAGGGAAATACCCTGTTTGGAGGTCATTGTTGCTTCTTTATATTTAATATGTAATTTTCTTATTATTTCCTTTAAACTGTGATTTGGGAAGGTTTGCTCATTGCTGCTTTTTCTTCAGGATTTCCTGGGTTAGAAATTACAAGGAAAAATGAGTCTGGCAGAAACACAGTATTTCTTCAGAATTAAAGCACAAACATGAAGTCATAGATTACAGCGTTTTAAATGCACTGCGCAAACTTTTATGTTCTTTGGACATTAAAATTTATTCCACATCTCAAACTGAGGACAAAGCGTTTATGTGTTCCTCAGGTCATAATGTCCCTAAAGATCTGCAATATACCTGTGTAGGAGAACAGAAATCTGCTCACAAAGAGAAGGTCAGCCAAGTGTTGATACATTTACATATTCCAGGTATTCAGAAGGATTTTAACTCCGAAGAGAAAAAAAAGAAAATCTTTCATTTAAAAATTTAAGCATTTTCAGACCATAATTGATAATGTCTCCATTTTAATTAACAAATAAGACAGATGACTTAGCCTATTTACAAGATATGATTTCCACAAGATTTGGAGTTTCCATTAGCACTGGAAACTGGGATCTCTGCTCTCCTCAGCTGCCTGTTTGAAGGAAACCTGTAGCAGCTCCATGACTTTCAAACTTTGCTTCCCTTTCATTATTGACAAGTATTAGCCAAAAGGTGTAGGAGGCGTGTTTAAGGCACGGGGTACGTGCTGGGGCAGAAGAGCCCAAAAGAGCATGTGCCGACATAGACAACCTTATTGGTCAAAGAAGTCACATGGTTTGAAGGGATAAAACCAGCGCCGAATTTGAAGTAAGTCCTCTTTATTCATCATCTCACAAGGAGCGTGCTTCCTTCTTTACCATGTAAAGTACCTGCCATGCTACAAAAAGGCTTTAAAAATAAAATAGAATTAGACAGGGACAGATCAACATTAGGACCATAATTTTTTTTTTCCCTCACAACAAAGACTAGGACAACCACAGAAAAAGGACTGACTTGCATATACACTTTTTAGTGATGAGGATTTTATTATTTAAACCGCATCAGAGTAATTAGAGATGATCAGATGTTATTTTGTCCAGCAAAACAAACAAACAGAACAGACTTCTAATCCCACTCCAAGTAAAAGCATGGGCAGCCTAAGTGGAAGCTCAGTTTGGCCCACAGCCTGTTTTACTGTTAAGCCAGTCTTACTATCATCAGATATGCCCCAGGGCTCAACTTCCCTAGAAGTAAAACTCTTATCCAGCTCATGCAGGTACTGAACATTAGGAATGTCTTGAATATATTTGGAATTGCAGCATACAAAAAAAAATCTGAAAGGTTAAATCAAGACAGTCTTCATGATAGCCAGTAATCTTGTAGTGCTTGCATGTGTTGACGGAGAACCACAGTAATACATCAAGTGCTTAATTTTCTATTCTTCTCTGGTTTAATCTCTTTCCTTCTTCCTCACAGATAATCACCAAGGGTTTTGCTTTGCTGAAGTTCCACAGACAATGTGTCAGATGGCTGCCAGCAGCCAGAATCTTGTCACTAAATCTGAGTGCTGCTGTGATGGAGGCCAGGGCTGGGAGAACCAATGTATGCAATGCAATGCCCACTGCCCAGAACCAGTACAAGAAACTCTGTCCCCACGGACCAGGCTATACCACAGATGGAAGAGGTATTGGCAGGGCAAAAAGGCAAAAAAGAGGAAAAGAATATGCTCACATATTTAAGAAAATGCAGTATTCTCTTTGAAGTTCCTTTGAAGAATTTCCTGTTGAGTTTGATATTTCAAATACTGCTCAGCCACCAGATATTAAAACCACATTTCAACAGTAGCTGCGACCAGAATGGCTGTGCAGAATGTTCAGGATTGGAATCTCTAAAGAAGGAGATACCACAGTAACTAAAAGCTAGAAATTATCCCAAAGCTTTTGTGTGCTGAAAAGTTGCATACATGGCAAAAGCAACAACTGTTGTTCTAACAACACTCTCACAATGCTTTGCAGGTGCTGTTTCCTCAGAGGAAGCAGAAGCTAATGTATGTTTTTTAGTTGTGAAAATTTTATGATCACATGAGCAGTCATAAGAAAATTCACTTCTGTGGGGTTTGTATTTTGAGTTAGTAAAACTGGGACCTGAGTACACAAAGAAATAGCAGGAATGTTTTGATACAAAGAAGAGTAATGAAAGTTTGAGGGATGTTTGGCTTTGTATTCGGATCCATTTTTAAAGAGGGAGAAGGCGTAAAGCTCCTATCACAAGCACAATGATAAGGAACTCTGCAAAAATGGAAGAGGAAAAACGTTGAATTTAAAATTGAGAGGTGACATGTTTATTATTTTCTGTACAGATATTGATGAATGTAAGGTCATGCGAAAGCCGTGCAGAAATGGACAGTGTATTAACACAATGGGCTCCTTCCAATGCTTCTGCAAAGCTGGTCGCACCACTGACATCAGTGGCACATCTTGTGATGGTAAGATTCAGTGTCTTAGTTACCAGAGATTTGTTTGGTTTTTACATAGTGATGTGTCAACCTCTGTAAACCTTTGTAGCAAACCATTTTTTTCTCTTTTTCTGTTTTACCTCGTTTCTGTCCTTCTTTTCCTAACATACACTTCTGGTTTTGCTTTTGATTTGGGGAAACAGAGAAATGAGCTCTACTGGCAGTATTCCTGCAGTAGAATGATCAGTGAAGTTGTACGGATCAGCTGTATAACCACATTAACTGACAAACCAGCTCAAGACTTTTGGTCTACATTTTCCCACTTTTTTTCTGGTTAACACGTATAAATATACCATAGTATGCCAAAAAATAAATACTAGTTCCTTACATGAAAAAACTCAGGACGGTTTTTCATGGTAGAGGCAACCCCATATAACCCCATAAGGAATAGAAACTCTGAACAAGTGTGAATCAGAGGCTTTTTCTGTGAACATTCTCTTAAATGTAGTGCTGTCCAGCAGACATCCTTCTGTTGAGGAATTCAGTACAACAGATACTTAATAATTTCTCCCTTCAGACATTGATAAGTGCTCCCAGACTCCTAGGCCATGCAATTTTATCTGCAAGAACTCAGAAGGGAGCTACCAGTGCTCATGCCCTCGGGGCTACATCCTTCAGGAAGATGAAAAGACATGTAAAGGTAAAGGTTATACACAGTAACTTTTTTATTTGGTTTCAACTTGCCTTAAAAGCAAATAGTTTTGAAATGTAATTTTTTTATCAAATTAGACTAAATGTGCCTCTTTTTTTGTTGACTTTTCTTAAGACAACACCATCTCTTACTTTCAGATCTTGATGAATGTCAAACGAAACAACACAATTGTCAGTTTCTCTGTGTCAATACCCTTGGAGGCTTCACATGCAAATGTCCACCTGGTTTTACACAATATCACAAAGGTTGTATTGGTAAGAAAAACATTGGTTTTCTTTCATAGGTTTTTCTGTAAGAACAACATTCTCAACTCTGTTATTTCTTTTACTCTTTATACAGAGCAATAGTGTCAGGAGTTCAGAAAACAGATTTTGAAAAGTAACAATTATAGCTAAAAAAAAAAAAATCAGTCTATCCAGTCTGTCCACTGTCTGAATTTTCTTGGTTAGTAAACAGTTGTCCTATTTAATACATGTTATTATGTTCTAAGTATCACTACATGGAGACAAAAGGGTGAATTATTAAAATCTCACTTAAAATGTAGTTAACCAAAACCAGACTGCGTTTTCTTTCTTAATAGATACAGATGTCTTTAGATCTTAAGCATCTGTATGAATCTCGCCAACTGAAACTATTTTAGTTCAGCTAACACAGAAGTGCAGCATTTTTCCAATATTAGCAATTACATGACTGGTCTTTCATATCATAACTGAATTACAGCTTGCACTTTCAATTTATTAATTACTCCTAGCTCTGTATGACTTTTCAGTTCATCTGACATTTAAAAATGAAAAGCTACAAAATAAAATGTCGCACCTCTGTGGATTTCAGACTCTTAAGAACTAGTTATATAAACATGTCTAAAATAATGCCACAGGTTAAACCAATCTTCTTCTCTCTCCTCTGTGTTTTTAAGATAACAATGAATGTGGTTCTCATCCATCACTTTGTGGATCAAAAGGAATTTGCCAAAACACTCCTGGAAGTTTTACCTGTGAGTGTCAAAGGGCATTTTCTCTAGATTCAACTGGACTAAACTGTGAAGTTAACTAGCAATGGTCAAATATTTTTTTATGGTGCAAATCCTTACTTCTATGTCTAGTGGATCATTTGATGTCAGAGCACCATCCATACTGAAGATAATCACCAGAAAGTAATTGGAAAGCATTTGAGTAATTTTAAGCATGGTGTAAGCATATGGAAGAACATTACTGCCTCAGTAATTTTTACACAAATTAGAATAAAAGGCACTTTTTAGCCAAACTCTTGAACAATTGTTTTCAGCCTGCCATTTCAACTTCACGTAGGTTTATGCACCTAAAAGTCTAGTAGTTGGGGTTTTTTTTCATTTTTATCTCTATACTTCTAAACAGAGTCTGTCTGCAATTCTTCAGCTAATTGTAATTGTCTACCTGAAGGTATCCAAGATTAGATTCTAAATTCTCTAGATATCCTACCACAGAGATACACATTCAAAAGGCTAATTCTCTATACTCAGAAGGGTAGTCCATTACAGTTAAAATGCAAATTATATTGATGAGCTTCATCTCCCTGTATTGGCCCAAAAGGGAGCCTCAGTCAGGAAATCTCTATTTGAGACCTACAGACTCTTCAGTGGGCCTTAGGTATTGAGCAAAGAAGAAAATAAAAGGCAGTACTAGGCCATATGACTGCTGAGAATTAGAAATGCAGGGGTATACATTAACAAATTTGTGAGATCTCAAAATAGCAGCTACTCTGATACAACGTTTAAAATAGGAATTGATATATAGAGCCTATTTCTAGAATAGCAGTGAAGGATATATGCAGCTAGAAGGTTCAGAAAGATTTATCTCCTGTTAGATTACTTTGTTGTCATGAAGTACATATACCTTTGTGTGCCTATGAAACACAAAAATTATATATATCAAAGCATTCACAAGATATGTAAACAACTAGCACATCAAAATTGCTCTATATGGCATTGCTGATAAAAATGACAGCTTTTGGTTCTTGGCACAATGGTTTTCTACACCTCAGGCTCTGGGACATTACAATTCCATTAAATTTCTTTCCAGCTGTGGACAATGGAATGTAACTTACAATCTGTGATACCATACATGATTTTTTTTATTTTCTGCTAGAATTGCATACTATACCTGACAAATTTGGTTGCTTACAGTGCTTATTTCTTATAGTGGACACAGTTTCAGATGTCTGAGTTTTTATATTTGGGGAAGTTGAGCTAGGGCTTTCTCCTTAATTAACACCTCAGAGACTTTTTACATGGCTTTTTCTTTTTTGTTGGAAAGACATCCAAATTTAGCATTCCAACACCTCAGTATGTTCCAGGAAACTGAAAGCTCAGCCCTGTGTAGTTCTCTAATATGATGGATCAGCTGAGGCAAAAAAAATTCTGATGTTCCAGTGATTATGATCCAAGTGAGTAATGTATTTGGCAATGTGTGTAATTGTATGTTCTTTCATGTTCTGCTTCTCTTTTGATCACACAGATGTGGATGAATGTGATGGAAACCACAGGTGCCAGCATGGGTGTCAAAACATCCTGGGTGGATACAGATGTGGATGCCCACAAGGATATATTCAGCATTACCAGTGGAATCAGTGTGTTGGTAAGGAAACAAACAGCACAAAATATATTTAAGCAGCAAAGGTATCATGGGGATTATAGTGGCAACACTGGGCAAGGGCAAGAATGGACAGAACAAAGGGTATGCAAAGACTGATCTTTTTTATCTCCCTTGCCCTCCTTCCATACATTTACTACTCCCAACATAAATCAATGACAGGAGGTAACAAGAAAACACACTTGTCCTGTTGAAATTCTGTGAGACAAGAAGCTTTCCTAGTAAGGTTTAAATTATAATTCTCTTCTTTGTAGAAAAATCCCCATCTTAGAAGGGTGAAGAATGTTAATTGAATTCCTGAAAGTATCAACGTCAATACCTCTGCTGGGGGAAGAAAGAAAAATAAAAATCATACCTTCCACTATTAAGAATTAGCATTATTAGCAATTTGAGAATACTACAGAATGGCATCTATAGTGGATGGTGAGAAAAAAACCAACAAAACCATTAAGGGTTGTCTACTTCCAAAATACAGTATTAAGGTCAATATTAGTAATTTGTGCAGGAAACAGGGACAAATAAAGATGCTCAGGAGTTTTACAGTAGATTTAGCTAATTTATTTTCTGTGTTTCATTAACTCAGCTAAATGCAATACAAAATGAAATGTGGGATTTTTTTTTTTTTTGTTAATAAAAACCAACCATCATCATCATCATCATGGCTGGACTTCGCGAACGAAGATTTGGGAAAAGCTCTATCCACATTTGTTACAGGCACGCTGGTGGCTAATAAGGCCAATATGAGACAGACATGTCCGATTGCAAAAGGCACAGCAGAAAGACTCCTTAGGTGGTATATTCTGCAAGGCACGATTCTTTCTGCATTGTCTTTTCTCCTCAAGAGTGATCCTGCGTGCTTTCTCAAAGGAAGCAGCAGCATTATAGATGGTGTGTCTCCAGGCCTCCCGATTTGAGGCCAGAGTAGACCAGTTATGTTGATCAATATGGCCAAGGCTGAGATGTTGTTTCAGGGAGTCCTTGTATCTTTTCTTCAGGGCTCCTCTCATGCAGCAGCCGGTGGCAAGTTCACCATAAAGATCTTAGGGAGGCGGTGGTCCTTCATCCTTGAGATGTGTCCTGCCCAACGCAACTGTGTTCTCAGCAACATGGCCTCAATACTTGTGACTGCTGCTTGTTCTAGAACATAGTGAAAAACTCCCATCCTGTTCTGTTCAGAAAGAACAATATAGCATGTTTACCTTTTCAGGTTTGCTTTCATGGCAATGTAATCAGAGGATATAAGCACTGCCATACTTTTCATATAGGCTGATATTACTATCCTGATCCTAGACATATAAATTAGTTTATTCTACACATTTTACATTAAGTAGCACGCCAGACAGTTTTTCTAAGTCCCAACCAACATTGTCACTCCTGACTTATTACTGCTTTACAGCAAAGAAAGCAAAGGACTGGGGTGAGAGTGACAGAACACAAAACAAAAAGCTCTCACAAAACTCCAAACCAGCTACAGTTTCTGAATATTATAGTCCTCAAATAATCTCTCTGCTGTTGTTCTTCTTGAAACCAAATTCAGTCACACTGACTGGAGGTGTCACCTTCTCTGTATCTTAAAACCCACAAGGTGAAGATGATACTCCTTTTCTCTTTCATTTGTTTGGTTACTTCAATTGGCTTTCTCCTCCCAGAGCCTGAAAGTTTCATGAAAAGTATATGCAAACTTCTCCCCATCAGTAGGTGCCCAGGAACACCACCATGGCTGGAATTCCAGCCCATTTTCCCCTCTGTGTACCTTGTATGAGAAGGCAGTACCCTCCTATCTGTATGTATGGCCAGTCTTCGCGAACGAAGATTTGGGAAGGGTCTTTGCCCTTCGAGCCTGCGCAGTGGATTTTTTTTTTTAGGTGAGACACAGTGTGCGCTGAGCTGAGCCCACCCTTTAATCCTAAGGTTCATCTGCCGGGGCCGAGCAAGCTTGGACGGTGGCAGTGAGGTCCTCAGGACGTAGGTTTGTTAAGAGTGACCTTCTCTTAGATGGATGGCCTTACAGGGCTAACGAGCTCCATCTACCCGGGGGACTCCTCTGACCGGGACCCGAACCCGGGCCGCGGCGGTGAAAGCGCCGCATCCTAACCACTAGACCACCAGAGGGCCCCCACCCTCCTATCTACTCTGACGGGAAACAGAACCCTTAAGCAAAACAGACATTGAAGGAAGGGTGAACATTGAGTGACTATAAGGTTAACAGTAACAGTATCCTAAAATACCTCTTCATCCCAGATACACAAATTTGAGGCCTTTGGCAATGACTTTTCCTTCAGAAACCAAGTGTCTGTGGGGTAATGAGGTCAGGGATGTAGCAGAGCCCTAGGACTTGCAGATATTCTGATTTCTTAGCTACATCACGCTTGCCTGATGTCTGTCAGATTAGAAGACACCAATATATTTTTGTTTGCTTACCAGATGAAAATGAATGCTCCAGTCCTAACACATGTGGCTCTGCTTCTTGCTACAACACCCTTGGAAGTTACAAGTGTGCCTGGCCATCTGGTTTTTCCTATGACCAGTCCTCCAGTGCCTGCCATGATGTGAATGAGTGTTCTTCCACCAAGAACCCCTGCAATTATGGTTGTTCCAACACTGAAGGGGGTTGTGGCTGCCCACCTGGCTATTACAGAGTTGGACAAGGGTAAGTATCTTCACAGAGTCATTCACCAGAGACACGTTAAGGAGGGCTGGTCTGAGGAGCAGAGGTGCAAACCTTGTGCTGGTTTAAAGGTAAACCGGCAGGGGAAATGAATCCAACTCAAAAAAGAGATTATAAATCAGCATAACAATTTAATAAAAACAATACAATAAGTACAATTATACAGACAAACAATTGGTTTTAACCCACAAAACCCAAATGTATAACCCAACACCCTGGGGCATGAACAGAGTGGTGTTCGTTGGACCCTCTGAGTCCAGAGTAAAAGGAGAGGGAAAAAACCTGTTGATGAGAGCACTGTTGCAGTCCAGTCAAGAGTGGTGGTCTCAGTCTGGTTGAGAGTGGTGGTCACAGTCCTTCTCTGGATCCCAGGAGTGGTGCAGAAGTCCCAAGACTCCCAAGATTATATATTCTCAGGTTTGGGCAGGAATGCCCAGTACCTCCCTCAGGGCAGGGAGTTCCACAATGGGTGTGAGGACAGGAGCATCCTCCTGTCTCACAGGCCTCTTAACACCCAGCTCATAGCTGAGGGGTCAGGTGTCCTCTGGGCAGCTGCTGTAAATGGTCTATTGATAACAGTTTCTGTTATCAGAAAGGCTATAGAATACACAGTTTTGGGTTACAGTGATGAACTAGTCCCAGCTGTTCTAACTAGGACATCCTTTCTACTCCTTTCTACTTTTACATACAATATTCAAAAACTAGAAAAAAAAAAAAAAAGACGTGTCTGGACATGCAACATGACATTCATTTTAAATCTAGTAGATAACAGTAAACAAAGAGTTCTGCTTTCTTCCCCAGTACCAGCAGATGAACTCCTTCACAAACCTACTCAGTGAGGACTGTTACCACCTGTACTGAGATAATTAAGGGTTGTAAGTAACACTGATCAATCCAGAACATTAAACACAAATCGGCATTGTGCCAGTACATGACAATGGGTAAATTCTGTAGTTCCCAAGTTCAGGGCAGGCTGACCTTTTTCTGTTTCTTTGTAAAACTTGTAAATCAAAATTAGAAAAGCTTACAAGCCTTCAGCCAGCGGTTGTATTTTGTTCAATATGCCACGCTAGTGTGAAGGAAATTAATACACGGACCTCCTGCTGAGTGAAGGGAAAGGAAGGGTCACTGCGGTACAGATTACACACTCACTTTCCATTCAACAGGACAGTTGGTAAAACTGCAAAGAGCAACTAAAACAGAAGTTTTTATTCAACAGACACTGTGTCTCAGGGATGGGATTTAACAATGGCCAGTACCTTCCACTGGATGGAGATGCTGATGAAGAGAATGCTTTGTCCCCTCTAGCATGTTATGAGTGCAAAATCAATGGCTATTTCAGAAAAGACAACAGGAAGAAGAGAAGTGCTAATGACACTGTATGTACTGGGATAAATAACCACTGTAACGTGCTTTCATTTTCAGGTATTTCCAGAGATATGATTCCAACAGTATCAGTAATAGAGGGAATTTTTAACAGGCCACATTCAGTGGTGAAAATCTTTTTTCCCCTGCCCTGTTGGCAGCAATATCATGACAATAAAAACCATAGCAATAACTATGAATGGATGAAGTCTTTAAGGCTTGTATAGATTCCTTTGTAGTGTGATGTCGTCTAGTTCTCAGAATACATTCAGGGAAATAATTTTTATATGATGACAGAGAGCTAGGAAACTTGTCATGTCTGCAGTCTGTTCTGCTGTCAAGAGGAGATTGCACAGCATTTTTGCTCTGGGACAGCTAAACAGACCCTCTTGCAGATCATTGTAGTCATGGTGTCTGTTCCATGGTTGCTCACTATTGTGTGGGACTAGAGACCATGACCTGGCTGATACACTGAAGTCCAATATTTGCAGAATTGCTGAGGCTGATAGAGAACTATACTTCAGACTTATTTTTTTCTTACTTCACTTTGTGGGCTTTTAAAGATAAGTTATAGGATATTGATGAATGGACAGACCTAGTGTTTACATCTTTTAGATACTTTTTTTTCAAATGTTAGAAGAGCATACCTGTGTATCTGTCAGCTGCATAATCTGTGTGATAGCTCTTGTCTTGTAGCTGTAGTCTTGGAATATGCAGTAATATAAAACTAACTCAGTTTAGAGGGGGGGACACACACAGGTAGGTAAAGAGCTGTATAATGCACATAGGCAAAATGCAAACCCTCAACTAAACTGGTAAATTGTGCTACCCACACAAACTACACTGAAAAGATGGAGAAAAAAGTCTGCTTTCTAAAAGGGTAAGGGCATAAAATAATCCAGATGCTCCAGCCTTAGTACATACTACTTTGCATGATGCCATCAAAGCCAGTTCTTCTACTGGCAAAGTAACCTTATAATTTTTGCTCTAAAGGATCTCTCTCTCTCTCTCTAAAGAATATATAATTTAAAATTTAAATATTTGATTTCCCCACACACATCCAAACTTCCTACAAGCATTCCTTGTCCCTCCCTACCACCCACTCCCACTGAACCTGAATTCTAGTGTGAACTCTGTGGTCAGCCCACCACTGAAATTCATGGATATTTTGAAAAACATTTTTTTATGTTGCACAGTTAATTCCATATCGAGTTCATAATTGTTAAATCTTGTTGTTGCACTTTTTTAATAGCATTAACCTTGTCAGTTTCTAGTGCTTGGGTGGTAAAAGTAACAGATTTTGCATCCATAAAATTATGTGAAAAAAGAAAAGCTCTTATCACTATTGACATTTATGGGTTTCAGTATTTAAAACACTACAGTTCTTGCTCTTGTCCAAAAATTTTCCTTGTTTTCAGCATATGTTTTTAATTACATTACATATTGGTACACAGTTGTACTCACGTGGGATTTTTGCAGAAGCACTTTAAAAAGCTGTTACTTGTTAAATGGCTTTCCTAAGACTGCACTGTGTTCACAACTAACACCTCTGGGCACACTCACAACTGCAGCATAACTCTACTGAAACTCGAATTAAAAAAGAAATTGTGAATGATTTGGCAGAAAAACAGTACTGTGTCTTTTTTCACACTCCCTTCAGTGGTCCCAGTAGGGCGTAACTGCACAACGTGACACACTGGCTCTCTCTGTAGAAGGCTGACAATGCAGCAGTTCTCTCCTTACTTTAGTTTCCTTCATAAATGGTGCTTCTTCATCACAAAATGCTGAGCCTGCTTGTTTTTAGAAGGCAGGACTCATTAAAACAGTTTCAGGGAATTCTCAGAGGAAGTTTCAGGGAATTCCCATGGTGTTGTGGTATATGTTTCAGAAATGTGAGATGGATCATAAAAACAAAGCTGTGCCTCATTGTACAGTCTTTACTGCAGTAGTAAACACAGGTTGCTTCTTTATATGGGCTCTTTACAGGCATGAAGTTGAACAGATTGTCAAAAGAATTTGAAATCAGAGCCTCGCAGTATTCACCCTGTTAAGCCCGTGTGAAAAGCCTTTCTGGTTTACTGGATGTGTTGTATGGAATCAAGCCGTTCTTCCAGATGGAAAGGATTTACAGTTGCTTCTTTCACAGGTAGATTTTGACAAATGCAGAAACTGCTAATCATCACATAACAATTCCTCTCTCAATGCAAGTGAGTATCTGTTTCTCCTGCTCTAAACATTCTCTCCTCCTTTGCTTCAGATGGAGCAGACTAAGTTGGGAAGTCTGGACATGGATAGTCCTGTGAGGATCAGGGTCAATATTTCCAGGTTGGATCACATGGAGCACATCCTGGAACTCCTGCCAGCCATCAAGCCTCTCACCCACCATGTGCGTTACGTCATCTCCCACGGAAACGACGATGGGATCTTCAGGATCCACCAAAGGGGTGGGCTGAGCTACTTGCACACGGCAAAGAGGAAGTCAGTGCCTGGCATTCACACACTGGAAATCACCAGCATTCCATCACCAGAAGAAGGAGCTAAAGAAACCGGAAGAGAGCAATAAGGACAGCTACCTCCTGGGGCAGTGCTGGGGGCAGTGCTCAGGATGAGGCTGTGGATAGATCTCTATTAGCCACGTTCCAGACTGAGCCCAGTCCTTTAGTCACTTCTGCTCTCCTTTCTACCCACCAGACAATATCTGCTTTTCCAAAGTTTTGAAAAGCCACTGAACTCCAGGGAAGGAAGAGCCCTTTCTTCCCACCCTGCCAAGACTGCAGAACCACCCTTTCAGGAGGATAACTCAAAAGGCCACTGCCAAAACTTCTATTACAAGGGCAATCATGTTTACTATATCTTTCATATAACCTCAGTTAAAGTATATTAAAGTGCTAAAGTTCAAGAAGTCATTGTATGGCACTAAATGGCACAAAAATGTGAGCTTATTTTCCTTCTGTTAGCAGTCTGTAAAACTTTGGGTATTTTGCTATCGTTCCTAATTAAAAAAATATAGAAGGTTATTTATTTTTAATGCAGTAATATATGGAGAAAATAACAAATTATGTAAAAAAAAGGGGGAAAATTGCTTGTTTTTATTTAGATTTATAAATTTGAGCTATAGCATTTCAGAGGTACTTTCCTAAAAAAACAGATTTGAAAGATGTTTCCTTTTTGGGCCAGTCATCCAAATAGTATATAAGTAATATTAAAATGTATCAGAGCTGAAACATCACCATAGTACATCTTCTGAATATTCTAAAATGCTCTTGAAAAACTTTGAGTATTAAAAAAAAAAAAAAAGGAAAAAATTAAAGAGAGTCATAGAGGACAAGTATTAGAGTATCAGTCTCTGCAGAGATCATGTTTCACATAAGCCACAGCAAATAGTGGAAGAACCACAACCCCTGTAGCAAAATACCTTGTCTATTTTTAATAACATTAGAATTGCAGAACCAAATTGTACCTTCCCTCCAGTGACCTCAAAGAGCCACACATGCAACCGCACTTCACTCTCAGAAAGGGTGCTCTAAAAACTGGCATTACTGCAGGAAGCTGAAGAAAATGTGTCTCTGAAGGGAGCACACAATGTTTTCATACTGTTTGTTGCTGGCTGGAAATGATGGTGCATTTGCTAAAACCTGAAAGCTGTTTCAGGAGTGCCATGTGTGCAAACTAATTATGCAGCACAGACCAAGGAAAAAGTGTTTTTGAAGTTCATTTGTTAGAAATTTCATTAATGCTGTAGTTATACACCGTATGCCTCATTTTATCAGAACTTATTTTGTAAGAAAGGTGACTGTACAATCAGTTGAGTTTTAGTTTACTGTAGTAATTTCTTTTCTGTTTTAAGTTTCGTACCATTATGCGTTAAGTGTAGGTCTCAATGGTGCTTTTTTTTTTTTTTTTGACAGCTGGTGCCTGTAACTAAATCATGTAACATAATCTCACATGTGAAATAGCCAAAGCACATGCTGATTCAAGATTTGTTTCAGTTTCCTGTAGGTGTTGACCAAAGATTATACGAAATTAAACTCAGTGATTTTTCTTTTCTCTTGTTGAGTATGGGGATTTTGAAAAGGAAAAGAAACTTGCTACATTTTTAATCAAATGTTGTAAGGAAAAAATGTTTTTCCTGAATGTCTGTATAAGTAAGACAATACAATAATTGCAATAAAGCTTATTTTGGGTTAGTTTTTATTTGTTGAAATATCTATATTCTTTATACAAAATAAGCAATCTAATAGTAAATCTGAAAGATTCAGAGCAGGAAAAAAGGGTGTTATGGTACAAACACTTCTTCATTCATATTTAAGGTTATACAGTATTTGCTGACTCAGTTTCCCTCTCATGACACAGCTGAAACACAGGAGTTAAAATGTCCTTAGGAAGTTAAAACTGCTTCTCTAAGAATCTGTCAAATATCAGGTTCAGGTGGGCTGGCCTTGCAGAACATTGTGCTTGTCCGTTAATTGAGTGCTGAAGGACCATCACAATTTAAGTTGGATAATTCACCTCTGAAAAAAAAGTCTGCATACGTTTAAGAGTAGGAGTGTAAAATCTCCATCCCACCCGAGCAGCAGAATTCTCTAAAGACCATCAATAAAGGTAATTTTGCTTGCTAGCAGTTGCTTCATTAGGTACACAGTCAAATAACACAAAAAATGTTTTGTTGTTTTTTTTTCCTAAAGTATGCAGGGTTTCCACAAAGACATAAGATAATATAGTGCCCTTTTATTCTATTCAGAGTTAAACTGGTGATTGCTTTTAAGTAATTGTTATAGGTTAGAAATCCAGGAGAATTTTTCTTCCCCCTGCCCCCACTGTAGGAAAGACGGAGTTTGAACGGAAAGGGAGGCAATTAGCATTACAAAAGGTCTAGCCAGTCAAGCTGCATTCCTAACGAATGGCCCATTGGAGGCTGGGGGAAAGGTAGGGAGGAGTTTTGGGGGGTTGCTGGCACTCCTCAGGGGGGAGAGATCGGACTGCTGAGTTCTCTTTCTCGGACGGAGACGGGGGTCTGTGTGTGTGCATTTGGAGAGAAGGCCTGGAGGTCTGTCTTTCTGGCTTCTTGTCCTGGTCAAGCCCTGACTGCTGGCCTCAACTTGCCTGCGAGCTGTCTTTTGTCTCCAGCCCGGATCTGCTGCGTTTTCATCGGAGAGTCTCTGTGCTCGCTGGGAGAAAAAGAGGAGCTTTGGGGCACCATCATCTGAGAACAACAATGAGTCCTGTGGGAGTGGACTGCTTTTCCTTCTGCCCTTCTTCCATTGGGGGAAGGGCCCCCCGTTGTTTCTTTTTCGGCTTCTCCCGCAATCCGAGACCAACCCCCCCCAGCCCCCCTTCCCTTCCCGCGCGGTGACCGCCAGAGCCCAACAGCGCCCCCTGCAGGTCAACACAGAGCACTGCAGGCTCTGCTCCTCCAGCGATCCAACAGCGCCCCCTGCCGACCGTGATCAGAGCTGTGCTAAAGACAGAGAAGTATTCAGACTTCTTCTTTTGTTTGAAGGGAACTTCTGGGTACAGGACTATTGTTCAGCTGTTTTTATGTTCTGCTACTGTTCTTGCCAATATACATATATCTTTTAATAAAGGGTTGTTATTTCTTCCTTTTTTTCCACATTTCCTCAATTAAAGCCCCTTAATTTTTGAATTTACAATTGCTGAGAGAGAGGAGTTTGGTCTGTCTCATAACTCATCCTCTTTAGCAAACATTCCAGTCTCCTCAAACTGAGACAGTAATAGCCAATACTGATTGTGTGTTTTTGTCACACTGGTAACAGCCAGAGAAAGGGAAATTGGACACATTGGTTTAACCACCAAATTAAGATGAAAAATGCTTGGTTTAGTTGTACTCTTTAGTTTCTGAGTATAATAGAAGACAGAATCAGTCTGGATGAGCAGAATTAGCCCTATATACTCTGTTGGGGTTCTTTTGTAGGAGTGGCACTTCACAAGTTAATTGCATTAAAAGTCAAGATGAGGGTTTAAGGTTACAGTTATTGGACATGGTAACAATAAGTTTCCCTAGTGTTAGAGATTTATTCTTTTTCAGCATAAAACTCCTCTTTCCCATGCTGTAAAAGCCCCAGGCTAACATACTTCTGCCACCCTGCTGCATCACTCTTCCCTAAAATATTAATAAATTAATAAAGGAAATACAAGTTTTTAAAGGACTCATACACTTAAATTTCACTCAAGAAAGAAAATAGAAATTATGGCATTGTAATTTGTTTCATAATTAATGAAAGTTCTTGAAGGACTGTCTCATGTGGGAGGAACCCCATGGGGAGCAGGGGAAGGAGTCAGCTCCTCTCCCTGAGCAGTAGCAGAAACAACCTGTGACGATCTGACTGTGACACTCATTCCTGTCTCCTTGCACACCTGGAGGAAGGAGGGAGAGCCTGGGAAGGAGGGAGGGTGAAGGGAAGGTATTTTTAAGATTTATTTTGTTTCTCATTCTCCTACTCTGATTTTCTTAGTAACAAATTCAATCAATATCCCCAGTTGAGTCTGTTTCGCCTGTGACAGTATTTGGTGAGTGATCTCTCCCTGCTCTTCTCTCAACTCATGAACCTTTTGCTGTATTTTCTCTCCCCTGTCCACTTGAGGAGGGAAGAGATAGAGCAGCCCTGGTAGGCGTCCAGCATCCAGCCAAGGTCAAACCACCACAAACCTGCATATGTTCTCAGGTTTATCTTACATTTAGTAGTGCATCAAATTAGACAAAACAATATGAAATTGTCTGTAACCAGACTTACTTGCATTACCTTCAGATACAATTCAAAGCTGCTTCTGGGTAAAAGGACTGACAGCTACAGAAACAAAAAGACCTCTAGAGGTCTGATAACTAACTTTAGGACTTAAAAACTCAGCCAGTTTCCAAGAAGGCTACTCTCTGTTGAAAATGGGAGCTTTCCAGGAAGCATTTATTGCAAGAAAAGTCAACAGACTGAACCCAGTAAAGCATATTATTCTTTGTTGCCAGCTCTCAAAAGAGGAAAGAAAATAGTAGCAACACTCACTAATGACTCAGAGCTCTGAGGCTACAAGTTCTGGAGAATTTTATTGGTAAACAGTGACTATTTACACGTGCTGTGCACACTTTTTAGATTTTTGTAGCCTTTTTTTAAAAACAAGACACTATCATTAGAAAACACCTGTGTTAACTTACCACACACTAAGTTTAATATACTAAAAAAGCCTTATCCCTTTACTATAAAGGCAGCATTATCCTTTACCATCTTAAAGTGCACGAGCCAGTTATGC
This sequence comes from Chiroxiphia lanceolata, assembly GCF_009829145.1. Lineage (NCBI taxonomy): Eukaryota > Metazoa > Chordata > Aves > Passeriformes > Pipridae > Chiroxiphia > Chiroxiphia lanceolata. The sequence goes on from NC_045671.1 coordinate 41,042,001, forward strand.
ACAATACCCAGAAAGAAGTTACCCCCAGCTTCAAATCCATAGGGAAAAATATTGAATTATTTAAAAAAACCACAATTAAACAAAACAAAACAAAAAAGCCAAAATCAAAACCAAAAAGCCACCAAGCCAAAACAACCACCTGCTTTCAATCCAGCCTATCTTACTATGTGTTTCTACAGCCATTTATCCAAATTCTACCCTTTAACATCCTCTAGCCTTTTAATGATAAAAGTTTAATGGGAAAGCTGACTAGACTTGCACAGGTAGTGTCCCAGAAAGCTACAAACCCTCCAAATCTGTTGATAACAATAAAATGAAAATTGTCTTGCTCTTTAGAAGAGGCTGATGTATCAATCTCTTGGCAGCTTGGAGCAAGATTGTAGTGACTAAAGGCAACATTTAAGCTAGGCTGAGGCAGCAGGGATTTCATCAGTACACTTTAGCTATTCTAGCAAGTCTATGATTCTTTTTAACAGCAAGTTGTGTGTGGAGATTCCCCCCTTGAGTGGGGGATGCTCCTCAAGGTCACTCTTCAAGGCTGAGTGAGAGATTTGCCCATGGTCATTGGTATAGGTGAGTGACATCAATCCCTACTTAACAATTATTTTGCCAGCTTTAGTATCATTGCTTCAACATTACTTCAAAAAAATAGTGCCCTGTACTAGCAGTTGTGTTGTCCCTGAAAAGTGGGATCTTTCAGCCAGTGTGCAAAGTCAATAGACACACAAGGTCAAAGTATTTATTTATTACTGTTCTGCACTTTTAAGTGCACATCCAATTTTTTTTTTTTAAAAACATTAGCTTTAAGATAAAACTCAACACACAGATCAACCATAGCACCAAAAAGCACATGTTTCATTGTCTGTTCCAGAAAAATCTTCTAGCAGAAGGCTGAAAGTAGGCAAGAAGTAACTGATTAAAAACTTACCAATTAAATAAAAATCCTGCCAAGTAGTTCAACTTAAAGGTTAAAAAGTATTTGAACCGCTCTCCCCAGCTCACATAACATTTTTGAAAGCCATGAATTCTTAAAAATCAGAAATAAAGTCAGTTTTGAGCATGCAAAACATTTGAGAAGAACAGCTCCCACATAACACTGACAGGCACAAATGATTTATGGCCTGAGTTGCCTGTAAACATAAAAATGTAAACATAAAAATGTAAACATTTAACATCAAGGAGGAAAGTTGTTTAGTACAAATATAACACATCTGGTCTCCTATAATGAGATAGGACGTTTACATGACCATTCGGTGCACATATTTTCCCTGTGTGTATGCACAATCAGCCCATCAAGAAGTGATCAGATTTGGGAATTTCGAGATTGACTCAAAAATCCAACAATTCCTACCTCTTACAAACAGGCTTCTAGAATTGCACAGCCTTCATATTTTATGCTTAATCTGTCAAAAGTAAGAATAAAATGCCATCACCAGTCTCCCTCTCAACCTTACTGATTCAGCACTGCCCTACTCTGCTCTTCCATCCTCAACATTCAAGATGCACTTATTTCCAGGTTCTAATTATATAGACAACCACAATCTTTAACTTCTGGTCTAGAGTAAAGTCTGCAATCCCACACCACCTGGCAGTCACAGAGTTTTGTTTTCCTCCATCTAAACTACTAACTTCACAATTTGTGTCATTGTTTTATATTTTTATATTGTAAAATGAAGGGTACAGTGTTGCTGAATGCTTTATTTTCATGGCATTGTTTCAAATATACAGATAAGAGACTGAAAACTGATAGTTAAGAATCAAGATCCAGCTTGAAATGCCTGTCATCATATTTATCAATTGTTGCCCAAGACCCAGATAAGATAAATTAAAAAACAAATAAACAAACAAACAAACAAACACAAACAAACCCCAAACAAACAAAAACCAAAAGAAACAAAAAACAAAACAAACAAACAAACAAAAACCAACCAACCAACCAACAAACAAACAAACCCCAACTAGAGTATTTTTAAGGCCAAACCCACTACGGAGATACCGCAGCTCTAGGTCTCTCAATCTTGATCAGGAAGAATAAACACCAGACAGTTCTGTCAACAGCAGCCCCACCTCTGGAAAGTACAGTGTGTTTCTCAATGGGTCTCTGATCTCTGCAGAAAAGCACTTTTCTGAATCATTCACTGAATTCCTGGACATGCACAGTATTTTAGGTTTTTTTATTTCAGTATGCCTAAAACTCCGTGAAATCCTTACAATGTGTGCTATTTTTACACGGATCAAGCACAGAGTGATGGTCTTAAATTGCTGCTCTTGAATTAGAGCTGAGCTTCATTAGGATGGCTCCTAATATAGACCACCTATTAATACCGATCCATGGAAAATACCAAGTATACCAGACATGCTGGTAACTAAACAGATTGAAATTTCTTCGCTTGCTTATCATATGATGCTATTTCCAAAGCATCCAACAGAATAAGAGATCTATTGAGTCTCACAACAGCTGTTTTTTTGGCTAAACAGTAGCTGTCCTGTAATTCAGTTTTAAAGCCACGGTGAAAGTAGAAGACGACTGTTCGAAAATAAACTTTATTGTTGTAAGTAACTTTTCACCTTTTGAGAACACAAATGTAAATTTTATAAACTTCAAAATATGAAAGTTTGTGGAATATGGATCAAACCACAAATGAGTCTTTTTTCCTTCTGGATCCATGCAACACTTGAACAGAACGTAATTAAATGGGCTGAACTGGCTCCTGTGTTTGTGTTTGACATCCTGTCTACTCCTGTATGTCCTCCAGCTTCTTTCAGTGGAAGGAAAACTCAGCTACCCTTCATCAGGACACATGTTCATAAGGAAAAGTACAGTCCAGAGGAAATACCCAAGCAAAACAAAACACAGTAACCAAATCTCAAATTGAGTACTAGCAAAGCAAATGATTGAAAAGCTCCTGTTCCTCTAAACACCCATGAAAACATTGCTGCTGGCAAGACAAAACAAAACAGTAAAAGACAACATGAAAAGGGCATCAATTATGTATAGAACTTGGTATGCTTAATAAAAACAAACAAAAAAAACCAACAAACCCATCCTTTGTGGAAAGCAGTATTTTTTTAACATTTCTGAAGTTTCCAGATGAACTCAAGATAGAAAATTGGGTCATATCTATTTATCCACAGAACATGCAAAAATGTTAGTCACAGTGCTTGATCTACTTTCTTTGTTGTTCAGACAGTACTTTCCAAAATTAACATAATAGAAATTTCTTCCATAAAAAGAAACCACTCTTAAATCTCACAGTCTTTTTATTCTCTTCAGAGTAACAATATCAGTTAATACTATATAATTGTTTTTGTGAAATAACCTTGTTCCTTGTTATGAAAGCTTCTTAGTTTTGCTTTTGTTTAGTGTTGCTACCTAATTAACCACTCTTATTTTCTTAATTTTTCACTTTCATCCATTTATTTTTTTTTAATTGCCTCTAAATTTCCTAGTGTCACAAATTCTCCATAACATTTAGAAGTCTCATCTGTAAAAGCAGAACATCTATCACCAGTCCCCATAAACAGAGAAACTCTGTCATATGCTGCTGTAGTAACACATCAAAGAACTATGCATTCAGATGTAGAATGCAGTCTACCTCAAACAAGTTGCTTATGAGAGCAACAAAGAACAAATTATTCTAAAGTGATCAAGACAAAACCCTAGATTTGTTTAAAAAGCAAGAGGAAGCAGAATCCAGAGTATGGTCAGCACAAACTCTCAAAATCAAAAGTTTTCAATGATGCAAGTAATATTAAGTATTCCATAACAAAATGGTTCATCATGAAAATAAACAAACAAAAGAAAAAAAACAAACTGGAGGACAAGCAATACAAACTTCAAAAACCTCTTAAACAATGTGACCTGACCAGCCCCAGTTTTACTGCTACCATCAAGAAAATCTTAAGCCTTAGGTAGAACCTTGTCAGTCCTTCAAGCTCCATATTTCACAGGGCAATCTCAAATCTCTGTACATATGTTGTAGCAAAGGCAGTGAATGCACATGATATTTTTTCCTGCTCTTGCTTAGATTTCGGAGGTATTATGCTTAAGGACTGAAGGAACAAGATGGTTTATGTATTTGATTTTTCTTTATCAGTAACAATTACTTATCCAGACAACACAGGGATAATTAATGTTTCAAAGTAGATTACAAAGAGTAATTTTTAAAGTAATTACAAAGGATTAATTTTAAAGTATTTCCCATTAAAGGGGAGAGAAAATATTACTAGTATTCACAGTGAAACCTAGGAAACAGGATTTGATCTGAATTCTAAATCTGTCACTAAGTCATTTCCTGGCATAAAAGGTGCCACAGAATATGGTTAATGACTATCAGAGCATGGACAGAACCACAAACTCAGAATCTAACGGCTGCTGGAGCTGCACGCGGTCTGCTGGAGGTCTCCCGGGAGGCCAACAGCTCACTAGGGGACGGAACCCAGCCCGTCGACGAGGGATTTAAACGGCTGCTGGGAGCGCCAGCGACCCGGAGCGGGCAAAGAGGGACACGGTGCTGCAGTTTGCGCGGCAGTCTGTGCAGGCAGGGCAAGCAGGAGGGGCACAGCCACCTCCCAGCTCTCTCAGGTGAGCTTTTTTTTTTTTTTCCTTTTTTCCCCCGTAACTCAGCTTAAGCAATGGTTTCCAGAAAATCGGAAGCCGTTGCTGCTGCTGTTATCACAAGGAGTGTGTTCACACAGACAGAACCCCTCAAGGACACCAAGAAGGACGCAGCTGTTCAAGTCTCTGGCTGCACAGAGTGTTTGAGCCTGGCTTTAGTACCAGAAGACAGTGTAATTGGCGTCTGTGTACGATGCGAGCAGGTGAATGACTTGCTGTGCCTGGTGGCAGAGCTCAAGGAAGACGTAGAGAGGCTACGAAGCATTAGGGAAAGTGAAAGGGAAATAGACTGGTGGAGTCGCACCCTTTTGCCCCCCAAAAAAGTCCAGCAGGAGATGGCGAAGCCCTGCCCCTCCTGCCATCAGGCAGATGGAGCAAACCAAGTAGATGGGGGGGAATGGAAACAGGTCCCTGACCAGAGAGGTAAAAGAATCCCCTCCCGCCCCCCCATCACCTCCCACAGTGCCCTTAAAGAACAGATATGAGGCCCTGGACCCAGGGAGTCAGGCAGAGGACAGTCAAGAGGAAGATCTGTTTGGAGAGTCTCCTGGTTGCACCCCATCTACCAGATGGATTACAACCACCGCTATTTTTAAAAAAAAAAAAAAAAAAAAAAAAAAAAAAAAAAAAAAAAAGGGTAGTTGTAGTTGGTGACTCCCTCCTAAGGGGAGCTGAGGGCCCTCTATGTCGACCAGACCCATCTCACAGCGAGGTCTGCTGCCTTCCCAGGGCCCAAGTGAGGGATATTAGTAGGAGACTTCCTGAGCTAATTCGGCCCTCAGATTATTATCCACAGTTGGTAGTCCAGGCTGGCAGCAATGACATTAATGACATGAATGGAAGAAGTACCAGGACGATTAAAAAGGACTTCAAGGCACTGGGTCCATTAGTTAATGGGACAAGAGCACAAGTGTTGTTCACCTCAGTTCCTGCAGTAACAGGGATGAATGAGGAATAGGAAACTCATCAATAGGTGGCTAAAGGATTGGTGCCACTGGTGGAATTTTGGTTTTTTTGACCATGGGCCAAATTCCATCATACCTAGTCTCTTCAAATCAGATGGGCTTCATCTGTCTAGCAAGGGCAAAAGAACTCTAGCCCATATGTTGTCGGGGCTGATCAGGTGGGCTCTAAACTAGGTTTGAAGGGGGAAGGGGTTGAAACCAGGCTCTCCAGAGAGGAGCCTAAGGGTGGAAAGCCAGAGTTAGAAGTAAAATCAGCAGCCCAGCTGAAGTGCATGTACACCAATGCACGCAGTGTGGGTAACAAACAAGAGGAGCTGGAAGCCATCGTGCAGCAGGAAAGCTGTGCTGTAGTCGCCATCACGGAAACATGGTGGGATGACTCACCTGACTGGAGTGCTGCCATGGATGGCTACAGGCTCTTCAGAAGGGATAGACAAGGTAGGAGAGGTGGAGGGGTGGCTCTGTATGTTAGAGAGTCTCTTGACTCTGTAGAAGTTGAAGTCAGTAACAATAAGGTTGAGTGCCTGTGGATCAGAATCAGGGGGAAGGCCAACAAGGCTGATATCCTGGTGGGAGTCTGTTACAGACCACCCAATGAGGATGATGAGGTGATGAATTATTCTACAAGCAGCTGACAGATGTCTCAAAATCGCCAGCCCTTGTTCTCGTGGGTGACTTTAACCTGCCGGATGTCTGCTGGGAACTCCACACAGCAGAGAAGAGGCAGTCTAGGAGATTCCTAGAGCATATAGAGGATAATTTCCTGCTCCAGCTGGTAAATGACCCTACCAGGGGTGGGGCCCTGCTAGACCTGCTGTTTACAAACAGGTGGGAGATGTGGCGGTCAGAGGCCGTCTGGGGCACAGTGATCATGAAATAATAGAGTTTTCAAAACTCAGGGATGCAAGGAGGGCCATCAATAAAACTTCTACCCTGGACTTCCAGAGAGCAGATTTCGGCCTATTCAGAAGACTGGTTCAGAGGGTACCCTGGGAAACAAGCCTTGAAAACAAAGTGGTGCAGGAGGGATGGACATGCTTCAAGAAGGAAGTCTTGAAAGCACATGAGCAGGCTGTCCCAGTGTGCTGAAAGGCAAGCTGGCGGGGAAGACAGTCAGTCTTTCTGAACAGAGAGATTTTGAAGGAAATTAGGATAAAGAAGAGAGCCTACCAATTAAGGAAAAAAGGGCTGGCTACTTAGGAAGAGTTGAGGAATATAGTTAGTTCATGTAGAAAGAAAATTAGAGAGACGAAGGCACAACTTGATCTCGCCATTTCTGTGAAGGATAAAAAGAAGTCTTTCTACAGAAAGGAGGGGCAAGGAAAAACCTCCATTCTTTATTGGACATGGGGGGGAATATAGTTATCAAAGATGACGAAAAGGCTGAAATATTTAACACCTTCTTTACCTCAGTTTTCAACAGTAAGACAGGTTGTCCTCAGGACAAGTGGCTTCTGGAACTGGTAGACAAAGACAAGAATCTGAACAGCCTCCCTGTAATCCAGAAGGAAACAGTTAGTGACCTGCTGAGACACTTGGATCCCCACAAGTCTGTGGGACCAGATGGGATTCACCCAAGGGTGATGAGGGAGCTGGCAGAAGAGCTCACCAAGCCACTCTCCATCATTTACCAACAGTCCTGGCTCACTGGGGAGGTCCCAGATGACTGGAAGTTGGCAAATGTCACATCAATCCACAAAAAGGGCTGGAAGGAGGACCCAGGAAACTACAGGCCAGTCAGCCTGACCTCAGTGCCTGGCCAGGTTATGGAGCAGATCATCCTAAGTGCAATCATACAGCACCTACAGGATGGACAAGGGATCAGACCCAGCCAGCACAGGTTTAGGAGGGGCAGGTCCTGTCTGACCAACCTGATCTCTTTTCATGATTAGATGACCTGCCTGGTGGATGAAGGGAAGGCTGTGGATGTATCTACCTGGCCTTCTGCAAAGCCTTTGACACTGTCTCCCACAGTATACTCCTGGAAAAGCTGGACAGGGACACTCTGTGCTGGGTTAGGAACTGGCTGATGGCCGGGCCTGGAGAGTGGTGGTGAATGGTGCTGCATCCAGTTGGTGGCCGGTCACTGGTGGTGTCCCCCAGGGATCAGTGTTGGGCCTAGTTCTGTTTAATATCTTTATCGATGATTTAGATGAGGGGATTGAGTCCACCATCAGCAAATTTGCAGATGACGCTAAGCTGGGGGAGAGTGTCAATCAGCTGGAAGGCAGGAGGGCTCTGCAGAGGGACCTGGACAGGCTGGAGGGTTGGGCTGATTCCAACGGGATGAGGTTCAACAAGGCCAAGTGCCGGGTCCTGCGCTTTGGCCACAACAACGCCCTGCAGCGCTACAGGCTGGGGACAGAGTGGCTGGAGAGCAGCCAGACAGAGAGGGACCTGGGAGTTTGGATTGACAGGAAGCTGAACATGAGCCAGCAGTGTGCCCAGGTGGCCAAGAAGGCCAAGGGCATCCTGACCTGGATCAGGAACAGTGTGGCCAACAGGTCCAGGGAAGTGATTCTTGCCCTGTACTCAGCGCTGGTGAGGCCACACCTGGAGTACTGTGTTCAGCTCTGGGCCCCTCAGTTCAGGAAGGATACTGAGGTGCTGGAGCAGGTCCAGAGGAGAACAACGAGGCTGGTGAAGGGACTTGAGCAGAAGTCCTCTGAGGAGAGGCTGAGGGAGCTGGTGCTGTTCAGCCTGGAGAAGAGGAGGCTCAGGGGAGACCTCATCACTCTCTACAGCCACCTGAAAGGAGGTTGTAGCCAGGTGGGGGTTGGTCTCCTTTCCTAGGCAGCTATCACTAAGACAAGAGGGCATGGTCTTAAGCTGTGTCAGGGGAGGTTTAGGTTAGATATTAGGAAGAAATTCTTTACAAAGAGGGTAATCAGACATTGGAATGGGCTGCCCAGGGAAGTGGTGGATTCTCCATCCCTGGAGGTTTTTAAGATGAGACTGGATGTGGCACTTAGTGCCATGGTCTAGTAACCACAGCGGTAGTGGACCAGGGGTTGAACTTGATCTCAGAGGTCCCTTCCAACCCAGCTGATTCTATGAGTCTATGATTCTATGATTCCATTGTCCTTTATTTAGTGACTGACTACATATAGTCAAAGCTACAGTAGAAGATGGTTTTTATTTTTAAGCTTGCCTAATCCTGGGAAAGTGATAATTTCTTGACTGTGATGCATTTGGAGTGGTGGCACACGGATACATTTGCAAAGACAGACTCCAAACCATAAATTAATACTGGAATGTTTTGTGTCTGGACACAATGAGTTTCCTACAATGACTGAAGGGTTTCAGAGTTGGCGAATAGTACAGGATGGAAGAAGTCAGATCTGCTTTATGGCTAGAGGATGCTCAGTTCCCAGGGTTGGTAAGGAATCATAACTTTTTTTTTTAACCTGTTGGAATTATTTGCAGTTCCAAGTCTCAGCTGGGAATAAAGCCTTGTTCTTCAAAGTACTTACACATGTGTCAAGAACATGAAAGCAGGAAGTCTCAAACCCCACAATATAATTAATATAAAAATATCAGGGATAAAAATCAGCAAGGTTTGGCATGTTGAGCTTTCCCGATAAATCCTACCATGCCTGAATCACTACTACTACTCGTTGAAGGAGACAGAAATATTTAAATGGGAACAAAGACTCTTAAAATTAACAATGCTCCAGAAAATGAAGTCTGTGTGAGGTTAGCCAAAATCCCATATGGAAGCCCACAGTATTCTGTGGTTAGCTTTGATTTAATGTGTTAATACCATGAAAGGCTGTCCTTGGTTGACTCTGTAGTCATTTGCTCCCCTTGGCAACCACTGTGCTTTGACCTGCCAAGATTTCTGGGTTACCTGTGATTAACCTACAAGCAGCAGTGCTTAATTTTTGTGCTTATATTTTTGCACTTTACATCTGTTTCGATTCCATTTTTATTTACCCCCACTGCTTATCAGAGATGAGTCATATTAAATCGACCCCAATGTTTATGAAACACATTGGATTATCTGGCATGTTCTTTTGTACATGTATCTCACCTCCTGCTTTATGCATACTTTTTATCTTCACTACTACTCTAAATGTTAGTCTGTGTAATCAGTCACAGTAGTACAACATTCAAGAGTACCTATAATTTGCAACACTGTGGTTAAACCACCCAGACAAGCAGCTTGATCTGAAAAATGATTAATTTCACAGGCCTGGGAGTGAGGATATTTCAAGACTAATCCCAGCTCTCTTAATTTTCAGCCAGAGCCTGTGGAAATCCTTTGCTTGTGACTCCATTTTGCCATCTGTTTTGCAGAGATGAATCTAACTGCAGAGAGATGTTTCAAGATTTAGTAGTTGTAATACACTTCAACAGTGATAAAGTTATTTTCAAGCTTAATAAATTTGAAAATGCCTAGTGCTACATTATTCAGTTTCCTGCTGAAAAAATATCTTGTTGGAATGTTATGGATCACTCTGAAATCAGATGGGACATGCCAATCTGTTTTGTTTTCTAATGTCTCTTCTCTCTTTGCCTGTGGCATTTCTCCTTCTGCTGAGGTTCACACAGCTGGAAATAGCCACTGAGAAGAGCCTCACACAGTGTGTTATGAAAAGGTGGTTACTCAGTGGTAAAAAGGCTGTTTGATCTCAACAGGCAGCACCTGCTTGGAGATTTCTGCATCCCTTTGGAACAACCAGAGTATTTTTTCCCACCACGGGAGGCAGAATTAATATTAAACTTTTCTCCAATCCACAGTCAAAATTATGAAAAAATTAATGGGAAAGAATATTATCATGCTGATATGTGCTGTTTAGTCAAATTGTTAAGTCATTTAGTCCATGAAACCAAAGAAACAGTGCAAGAAGAGTGTATTCAATCAGTGCAGTTTCAGGCATCACCTGAAATGCTGAAAGACAGTAGTGCCACCTGGTGATACTATTTTAGTTTGAACTCCTAGAAAACTAATGGGACAGTATTTCCTTCACTAAAAATAATGTTCAATTAGCAGGATTTTGTTATTATTGCTGTGGAGGGGACTGAGGGACTATAAATATGAGATACCTAGAACCTCACACTGGAATTTGTTTTGACTACACCTTACCAGGCTCAGTTTTTCCCAGGTCCCCCAGGTGTGGGAGCAGGATTGTGGGGCACTTCTCTCCCATCCAAGTGCTACTGTGACTGGATTCCTGTGAACAGGGGCAAGGGGGCTGCAAAGGGCACAAAACAGAGTGGTTTGGAGAAGGATGGTTAAAAAGTTAAATTCAGCATTTCCTGACAGTTTAAATCCTGAATGATCTCCTTTCCACTCTCCCTATTACATTGTGAGGTGCAGGCAGAGAAGAGAGGCAGGGCTGTCAGAGGGCAGGGTGAAGGTCCCTGGGGCTGCAAAACAGGTGTTTTCTGGAAGAGACAGTTGGCAGATCAACGGTGACAAAGAAACTGTTCTCAGGTTCCTTCTCCTGCTTCTCAATTCAGTCAGAATGGGGATATAAGAAGTCAGCAAGATCTTGACTTGCACCTGGTCACACAGGTAGCCTGTGGTGGTGCATGTCAGCAAATCCAGCTGTCTGTCAGCATGAGATGGACCTCTGGATGCAGGAGGCTACCTATGTTTCCCTGCTTCTGTTTGGAGAAGACGCTTGCTACTGCTTCTGCATTTACTCCTTCCACATTAATTCTCAAAACTTTGCACCAGCTTGCATCTCTCTTTCCTAGTGGCCTTCATCAACCTAATCCACAGTCCGGACTCTGGAAACCTGTGCACACCACGCTGTCAAAAGGCAGAATAGCAAGAAGGATTTGATGATGCACTGTACCACCTCTCACTGCCTCCGTGGTCTCCCACTCGAGCTGGACACAAACCAGGTTTTAGTATTTACAAGATCACATAGCAGTGTTATTGTTTACTTTGGATGAACACCAAGTATCTACTGGGCCTGCACCCAGTCCCTCCGGAGGGAAGGGGAGGAGGGAAGGGGGGAAAAGAAGGGAAAGAAGGAAAAAAACCCCACAGAATTGAAGCTACTAAGAAAGGGTGTTTATATTTACATAAAGAGGGAAGATGTTAGAAACACTGAATGCGCAGAGAAGAACTAAAAATAAGGATACTTCCCCACAACCAACGCTCTTCTCCCCCAAAGGAACTGCCCAATTGCTCCACTCAGCTACCTGGAAGAGAAGGGCCACTTCCTTCCTTCCCGTCTATCTTATATCTGAGCTGACGTAACATGGTATGGAATACTTTTATTGGTAAAATACACATCAAATGACCTATGCTATTTCTGTTTTCTTCTCAGGGAGAGTAACAAACCCATTACAAGCAGCTACACGAGAAGTGTAACTGGACTGGTGAAGAACATGTACCACGGTGAACGGAGTCCTGCTTCACTGTTTCAAAACAAAACCAAAGCACATTACTGTGCTGTGTGAGCCTGTTTCTCTTAAATTCACTGCTGTTTCTGCATTAAAGTGATGAGATCAACCTTGGTCCAATTCTCATTTTTTTGTTTTGAAGTCACTTATCTATGAATTCAGCAAATTGCCATTACTTAGATCAAACACTTCTCCAGCACACATGAGGATCTAGAAAAACTGCTACATACCTTCTACTCTGCCTCTTCACAGAGTAAAACAGGTTACAGTCAATGCCACAGAAACTGGTAGTGTACTTTTAACAAGCTTTCCCTTCCAGTGGCCTTCACCCCTCACTCTTAAGGTCTCGATTTAAACACATGACTAACAATGGATACACTGAGCTCTGAATTTAGTAGAGATTAAACACCAAAACTGATGAGGTTAAAAAATTCTTCAGCGGTTCTAAGTATGATTTTAATATGAGAAAAGAACTTGCCCTTTCTTACCATTATGCTTTTAAACATTTGTTTTTCAACTAGTTTTTAGTTGAATGTACATTAGTGAAGTTAAGGCCAAACATGTCTTGCTTACAAGCAACCATGCAAAAGTTTTAGCAGTTATTTTTCCCAACATATTTCCTCATGTCCCGCGAGGGAACTATTTTAAGGTAGAAAGAGGAGTTAAAACAGCCCTTTACTGTATTCTGAGTCAAAACAAATTGCAACAGGTTTTCAGATACCAATGTTCCAGCCTAAACACACTATGTGCTGAGGATGGGTTCATGTTGTCCAGCAAGCCATGACAAATTCTAGAGGGTAAAACAAGGTTTATTTGTTATGCTACCACTGCTGTTCCTAACCCAGCAGAGGCAAACATTCCGCCCCCCCACCCCCCCCCCAAACCAACACACTTGTGTTCTTATACCAGACACATGAAGTGCTAAAGTTTTACTGGTCCTATACAAATTCCACTGTAAAGCTAATTATCAGATGCATGCAATAAGCATACTCACACATCAAACTATATTCAGCATTAATCTGTTGAACTATGGACTTTATTCCCTTCCCACCACCAAAAAAAAAGCTTTGTTAGACAAGACAGTTGTATTGAATTCACTTCCTTTTATTGCAGTGACATCCCCCAGTACAAAGTTTTAACTGCAATAATTACGTTAAAACATTAGAAAAGCATTTGTGTGACAGTTACAGTACAGTGTCAAATCTTACATCTTCAAACCAAGTGGGCCATGACCCACTGAACGCTCAAATCCTTTAAATTATTTTCAGTTATTTTTAAATATGCAATGTCAGAAAAAGCATATAAAAAGAATGTATGTAAAAGGAAATCTAAATACAGTGAGCAAATAAATAATTGATTTTTGCCAGCTATTACTATCTTTCTAAACCCATACCAAGGAACCTAATCTACAGAAGGTATGAATTGCCATGTGTAAGCGATTTCATTTTCCACGTAATTAATGATGATTGGAACATAAGTAAATTTGGCGTCAAAATCAAAGCAGAAGTTGGAGTGACTGCCGATAACTGATATCTGTTGCAGATAATTACCATTAACTGTTCAAATTCTAGTGAGCAAATGATCTTGAAAAACTTGGCCTCCTGCCCAGCATTAGTGAACTCCTGAGAGTGCATGTGAAAAGCATCCTATCTTATTTTGCAGACATTACCTTAACTATCCCCATATGCATATTTAGATATATTTCATATAATTTTATACACATATATGCATGTACACACACACACTTCATTTGGTTTCTGTGTTGTGTTACAGATCACAAGCAATGGTTTCGTGAATGGGCAAATAAACGCCTTAAATAAGTGTACCTGTGCACGTTTGTTTTTTAAGATAGCAGCACTAAGTCCATGCCATACTGTCCATCTGTTCAAAAGAATGTTTCCCACAAACCAACAAGAAACATGGCAATGATTTCATATGCACAATGTGACAACCTCATCTCCTAAAAAAACACTGTAAAACCTGTGATAGATATGTTGGTAAATTTGATCCAAACCTGGAAGGAAACACCACTTTTACTGCAAACTGTCTTTTTCTTACAATGTTTATGATAACAAGCTGGGTTCATGCTGGCATCAGTTATCTCACACTTAGCAGCAAGACATGCATGTTTGTTTTTCTTAAGTTTTTCAAAGTGAAATGATTCAATAGTCTCAAATCCAAATGACAGAAACAAAAAACCAAACCAAACAAACAAAAAAGACTTTTTGCAGTTTACCAAGAACTTGACAACAGTGTATACTGCACAGTGTAGAATATTTTCATCTTTAATCACAAGTTGAAGCTCTACCTTGCCACACAATGATTATGCTTTGTCCTTCAAAAGGAACAGTTACATTTCAATTTGATCCTGCATTTAGCAAAACAAACAAAAAAAAACCACAAAACACCTTTTCTGTGCATCCTTAAATGAAAGTCACTCACCCACTGGTAAACTGATCCAGTAGCATGTCCAATAATAATATCAAAAACCTGTGAAATGTTTTTAGGCAATCCTTTCTATCCAAAATATATTAGGAATTTAAAAAACAGTTCACATTACTAACCTTTATATAAAGGCTCAAGTGAAATTTCTTTTGCAGGTGTTCATAGTAGACTAAATTATGAAGTTTTCAAAATATACAATGAAAGGGCACACAAGACTGGCAGTTTTTTTAGTGAACATAGAAAATGTATAAAGTAAGATGTATGGAATAGATCAAAATAGCTGGACAATCAAACCTGAGTATTATTTAATAAGACTAAATGTATTTTCTGACAACTGAACAAATTGACCTAAAACATCTCCCCTAATAACTAGTGGTCCTTTTAACCATTTGTTGAAAAATGCGAGAGAACTGCAGCTTTTACATTTCATATTGGATAGCACAATTCCACATAGTGTTTACTGTTTTCTGTTAGATAGCATCACATTGCTTCTATTATCCCCATTCAAGCCTTAAGTTGAGTTTTGTTTCAAAAATAAGCTGAAAGTGACACTAAAACGTAACAGGCCAACAACTAGGACAGGTCTTTTAATTTTCTTCTAATTTGTGGTTAAGATAAAAAGCCTCAGCCAGCAAGATGAATTTCATTTTGTAGTAGAGCTAAGACTGACCAGTATTCTCTGCCAAAGTAGCTAATTTTAGTTCTCTGTCTCAAACTAGTGCCCAAGTAGTACACAATTGTCAAATTTGAGAAAAGGATGCTCTCTGCAAATAACATTAGTTTTATTTTCACAGTTACAAAACTTAGTAGAATGAAGTCTTGACAATAACATCAGGGATTTGCTTTAGTTCAGCTGACCTGCCCCAATTCTCACCTTTAAATCTAACAGATATAATAATAAAAAAACCTAAAAACTTTCTGACGATAGAAAACATACAGTGCTAAGAACTAATAGCTCAATGGAAGACTGAAAAGCAGCATTGATTTTTATTGTAATATGGAAGAGACTAGAAACTAAAGGAAGTCTGATCTAAACTCTTAGTTGAAGGCAGATTTTGACATTCTATATAAATTTAAAAAATAGGATGTATGGGTGAGATTTGGTTAATTTCAGAAGGCACCTCAAGGCTAAAAGGCTTTTATAAATCTATAATCCTTTCATTGATCAAAAATACAACATTTTATTGCTGCTACTCAAATAGCAAACAAAAAAGCTTGTCTTGTTCTTCAGTCTAAGAAGGAATCCTCCCCCATTAAAGCAAGATTAAATTACAGAAAATATAGAATAAAACTGAAGATGTCACAACTTTAGAAATACAGTGACTTTCCTTGTGTGCTTTCAAGTCAGTGAAATAGTAAAAGAAGAGTCACTTTTTGCCTTTGTGATGTTAATGAACTACAGATCACGTCAGTCACTCTCCCCTGGTCACTGAAGTACCATTTCATCACAGCTGAGCCATGTGCAGTACTCTTAGGAATAGAAGGTGAGAACACTCTGATGATTCCCACGAACAAGAAGAATTGGTGGCAGATCTTTAGAGAGGGCTTCTAACCAGGCCATGTACAGTGCACTAGAAACTGCACCTTTTCGTGCAACCGGCAAACTCCTGCAATTCACAAGGAAAATAATGTTCAACAATCAGAAAAACATGGTATAGTACAAGTCCGAGCATAATAAATATGAAACTATGATTCTGCAAAGAAGTCAAATTTGGTCAAATTTCTTAACCTTTTTAATTTATTATTTTTCCTTCAGAATTCAGTCAATGAGTTGAGATTTTGCATCTCAAGCATCACAGGCCTTAATACCTATTTACCCCTCACTTTTGGTCTGTTACCACCATTTTCTATTCAGGCAGCTTCATGAACAACTGAAGAGTCTCTTGAAAGACTCTTTCAAGATTTTAAAATACAGCAGTAAGAAACCTACAATCCACATCCTGTTTGTTTACAGCAAAAGCAATTCCATGAAAATCTGTGACCAGGATAATTATCCAACTCCATCATGAGAGATCTCCTAGAAAAACAGACTGAAAGAAAGAACTGTGAAAAAAAGGGAACAGGTGGCATTCAGGAGGCATGTGCGAATCCTGAACTGCACAGCAAATGTGGAGGTGATCAACTAAAACAGCACATCAAAAGCACATAACTCCACAGGAAATTTTTTCATTAGTATAGCAGTTCCATGCTTCTAATAAATAAATACAGTCAGCATTGAAATCTCCTTGAGTATTTCTACACTTCAGTGACGAGGCACACGGTAGTTCCTGATCTCTATTTACATCTTTGTATATTTCAAATTACAATTCCATATTGACACAAATTGAAGTAACTTACTTACATGACAATTATGTTAGCTGTACTTGAATGTTCTTTCAGCAACTCATTTAGCCTAATCTGTCGGTAAGTCTGTAAATAAAATGAAACTTGTTAGGAAGATATTTTATTTAAAAACTTTATTTATTCAAGAAAAATGAAAAACAATTATAATCAATTGGTATAAGTATTTTATAAAAAGCATATATTTTCACCTCAGTGTGGGAACTTTTCCCCTTTCCAAAAAAAAAGGAAAGAAAAAGGCTGGGAAAATACAATACCACCATCCTCCATAGCTCCTGGAAGTGAAGTCCCTTATCTCAGGATCATAGAATGGTTTGCATTGGAAATGACCTTAAAAAGATCCTCTAGTTCCAACACCCCTCCTGCACATCCTCAAAGAAGTTGTAAAAATCCAAACAGGAAAAAAGATAAGGGTGGAATAAACTCAGGACCATCTTGAAGAGCTTCAGATCAATGCAACTTTACCTAATCTTTCTTTAGGTATGTGTCTGTATCTGTATCCTATTATAGATGACATTTATTGTTCTCCCCCATAGAAGCACTTGAGAAGAAGCACTTCTGATGTCTCTGTAGTGCATGAAGGCTTGGAAAAAGATATCAAACCTTTAACTGCTCCTTTACATCACAATTAGATGTGTTGTGTTGCTTGGTTTTGGTTTCTGGTGGAGTTTTTCAAAAATAGCCAAGCAAAAAACGTTAGTTTGGTCAAAAGGAAAAAGAAAAAAAAAAGAAGGAAGCAAACGCCTGAATACAAACTATATTATTCTAAACTAACTGCTGAAATACTGAAGGGAAAAGTTTGGCCCCTGCTCATACTCAAGTGCAAAGCTTCTTTTTTCTTTTGTGAACCATCTAAATGGTTTTAGATGTTGCTTTCATCAGCCACACATAAAAACAGCTACAAGAGAGAATAACAAGAATGAACTCATCAATATCACTCCCACAAATACAGTAGGAGAAAAAAGGGTATCTAAGATAACGCTCTAAAGAAAACAGTACCTTTGTTTTGTAAAGCTCAAGTTCATTATCTGTTATCCTCCATGGTTCATCCTCCTTCATTTTATCTGCAACTTCTTGCTCTTTATCATCCTCATGAAGTCGGAAGGGCTCTATCATTTCCTCAAAAGCTGCAATGCTTGAAGGATTAAGTGAATAGACATATTAAAACTGATGTGAGTCTGTATGTCAGCAATTACTTTCGTGGTGTCAGAAACTAATATTACTATATAAAAATAATATTACTATATAAAAACTGAAGTTTTTTTCTCTGCCTGGTGCAGTTAGAACATCAGATCAGCTGTTTGCATTACAAAGACACTGTAATTCAGCAAACAGTCTGGGGCAGCTGTAGGAGCTTTCACTGTTCATTACCCAATTGAAGTTCTACCGAGTTCAAAAAACAACCCCCACCTCAACTTTTCCTAGAGTTTCACTCTAGTTTTGAAAGCTGAAGAGTACTACCCTTAGAAAACAGCCAGTAACTAACAGCAGCTTCTTCCAAACTAAATTTGAAAGAGGGGGAATTTACACATCACACTGAAAAAAACCCAGCTATCAAGTCTCATGCTATTGCCATTACAATTTTGGCTTTGGTATTTTTATTTTTCTTCTTTTTAGTCTTTCCAGTACAGCCCAAGAGCCACATTCAAATGCAAAAAACCAGACACCTTATTTAGTCTTCCTGTTGCACTTGTTAGAGTAAGAACATTCTGAATTCACTAGAAAACCTTCTGAAGATCAAAGAGGCATTAAATACCTAGTAGCAAGAACAACTCTCATTACCCTACTTTTCTACTCACATTTCCTCCAGGAAATGCCCACATTACTACTAATACAATTTTTTATCTATCCTTGGTAGTTTTTACTGTAGTTGACACAATGACTTCACCTTAACCAAAAGGAAGAAAACAAATTTCATCTGCTACATTTTGGCTGGACAAAAAGGAGAATTACTAACAATTTTATACTAAACATCACAGCAACTGTTAAAAATAAATCTTCCTGCACTTGGTTTTCAGCTTCTATTAGTGCCAAATGGTATCTCAGAAAGGTTTTGGATATATTATGGGGAATGTATTCACACAGAGAAGAAAAAAATGCTCTCAGAAGAAATAACTCAGATCACTTCTATAAAATAGAACTATTTCCATGTAATTCTACCACTTCAAGTCTGATGCACAAACAGGCGCTACCTCAAAGTTTACATCTTTCACAGTGGCAGAATCCTGAGAGCAAAGACACCAGTGTGTTGTAAGTACTATAATGTTTTAGTTGCTTGATGTATTCTATATAATGAAGAAAAGGTGATTAAAAAGCAGGGTATAAAAGAATGTGTATTAGTATTTAGCATTTGCCTGACTTGTAAAACAACCCTTCCCAATTTGCATGGCATGTCAAGTCTTTCAGATACGTGCATATCCATGTAAAAGACATTTTTACAACTTCAGCATACTCAAGAAGAATTGAAAGGGAAGGAGGATAGTTTTTTAAATTGTACACATTCTGTTACAAATTTTTACTGAAAGTCATCTACAAGTAATATTTTTTGAACTTGAAATGGAGAAGTATCAGATCTACGATCAGTCCTGTGTAAATTAAAAGTCCAAGCAATTTAAAAAAAAAGGAAAAACAAACAAAAAAACCCCCAAACCCAAACCAACAATGAAACCAAACCAAACCCAAAAAAACCAAATCCCAAACAAAAACCTACCAACCAAAAAAACCCACATAAGGCTGTATTTCAAGACCGAGCTTTGTTGCATTAAACTAGGATTCCAAATAAGATTCAGACCACTTCAGTTTTTGTGAGCATTCCTCTCTGTAAACAAGACTGCTCCAGACATCATGGATTTTTTTCCTCTGTATTTGTCTCAGTTCAGTATTACAGTCAAAGGCCCACAGATCTAAAAATATCCAGATTTCTATATTCTTGGAGGTTATTAATTAATTTCCTCCATTTCTGTCAAACGATGAATGTCACAGGAATTAGCTGTGCCATAAATGCTATGTAGAAAAGAATGACGTGTTCTAAATTAATGAAACACATCATAAATTCAAATAACAAACACAATGTGGTTTTTCGAGACTTACTTTTCTTTCTTTGGCTTAGTATTAATATCCCCAAGAACCATAATATCTGAGAAGTCTATCCGAAACTTGCTCAGCAAAGTAGCCATCCTGTATCAGAAAAACAAGCCTTTATAGATTATCATATTTTTAATTATTTCACAGGGTAAATAGTAGATGTTTGGTAATAAAAACATTGGTCTAAGAAATGAAACAAAAAAAAAGGCATCTTAAATGTAAGGAGGGGGAATCAACAGAACTGACATATGATTATAAATCAACACCATGCTTTTGGAAAAAACTCAAAACAGTTTTATGATTTTAAATAAGACAAACTCAGAAAATATTTGAAAAAGAAAATGTTAGCACCAGACAGTACTGCGGAAAACTTAGTTTGAGGTATCTCACCCAAAACCACCTGGGGGAGACGAAACCTTTTCTGGATCAAGGGAATATAGAATATGATAACACCTCAACCAAAGAACAACTGAAATAAAGCTACTAAGGAAGAGATAGTAATCCAACGAGTAAAATGCTCTTGGATGCATGTAGCATTCAAGTAACATGCACTTGAATTTTTAAGGGAAACTTACGCTCTTCTGTCATGATCAATCCTGTTTATTTTCCCACCAATGAACACTCTGATCTTACAGTCTTTCCACTTCTTCTTGGTTGTGATAAGATACGGAATCAACAGTGTCAAACCTGTGTTTAGATCAGAATTTGAGACTGATTGAGAAAACAGCATCTTGTTAAACAGTACAGATTTTATATCAACTGACTGAAAGGTATCTATTGACAATTAATGCAAAATCACTTCAATGATTTTTTTAATCAAGTTTTTTAAACTATAAAGTACATTACCTCCATCATCAAAGAGCCACCAGACATCAATATTGCTTTTGCCTTGTTTCTTCTGAAACTGAGAACTGGCATCAAGAAGTCTTTGGTCAGTCATATTTAAAGGAGAAGATGAGCTCTTTGAATCTGGAAAAAATTATGATAACACCCTGTTTTTGAACTGTTTTGCCTAATCACCTTGAAATTCATCAAATATAACTTCTTAATATTTTGTGGTACCTATAATTTTGAATAAAAATTGTTCCCCCCACCCCCACCCCCCAATTCCAGATTTTCATTGACTGGATATAAACTGAGCTATCTGTACTTAAGGAGCCTAACTCACAATTTCAACAGATGAACTAGTTTAGCAGGCATCTGACAAATAAAGGATGTGTGAGATCTTTATATTGACATTTGCCTGGACAATTTAACTAACCTTGCTTCAGAGCATTAGGCTACGCACTGTTTTCACCTGTTGTAAATAACGAAACTTCCCTCAAATAGGTAGATAACTAATTTTACAAGTAAATACCACATCCTAAGCACTTATTTTCCTTAAATCTGATGTTCCTTAAGCATGTGGTGAAAATAAAAGCTACTTATGCCCATTGGAATCCTGTCTTCTACAAATACCTTTTTGCAAGTACAAGACTCTAAAGCACAATACAGACTGTTCTGCATAACAAAATTATTTGATTTGCTGAGAAGAAAACAATAATGGCATTTTCAATTAGAACAATACAGGTTGATTTTGTTTTTCAGTATAGGAAAAAACCCTAACCTCTTTCTCTTAATTAGAATCTCAGACTGAACAAGAGCCAAGAGTTTGACTTCATCTCTGTCCTTATTTTATTAGGAATTTTTAAATTTAGAGCACATCTGTGACTGATTCACATTAAATACTACTTTACTGCATACTGGACTTCTTCCAAACTGCCATCTTGTGCTTCAAGATGTAATCTCACTTTCCATTATTAAAACACAAAAGCTTCTAGCTGCTGAAATCATGAAGAAAATATCAAAACAGTGAGATGAGTTGTAGTTAAGGCAAAAATACCTAATTTAACTCAGAAGAAGTCTGAAATAAACCAAGAAGTAAAAACTGCTTAGTTCGTCTCTCAAATTGCTATGATTTGAACAACTACTTCAGGTTATTTCAGATGTCCACCTCACTCAAAAAGCTCCTGAACACATTTCAAATATTGCTTAAAAACAAAAGGGTTGTTTTTTTTTTTTTTAAATTCCAACATTTATGCACAATCCTTTCTTAGTAGCAACTTGTTCTGGGAATTTCCATAATGCTGCTTTTTTTTTTTCATAGCCTAATCCCGAAAGATGAAGCCCATTTTAAAGCAGATCTGAAGTAACAAATTAACACTGCATGGTTGATATTTTCCTCTCCAGTACTAAGGTGTAGAAAGAAGTACAAAAGGAAAACTGAAATTAACAATGTGAAAGAATGATTTAACACAAAAAGGTGGAAAATGCCTGCCTTTTTTTAACAGTGGTTGTGCTGAAGTCTTTCCATCCTCGTCCTCCTCTGGAAGGTTTTTAAAGATACAAAATAAAAATGTTAATTTCCTTTGTGATATTAATGAAAACAATACAAATGTATATATAAAAAAATTAGAAAATAAGATGTAGAATGAAGTGGATTTTCACACAAAGGAAAGCACACAAATGCAGTCTACCAAATCCTGAGATTCATTTGTACTTTAAAAAACACTCTACTCCCATTGCTCACTTAACTATTAGGTTTTTGCTTTGTAAGAGAAGAGGAAAGTTGGTTATTGTCAAAGTATCTTGGATGATCTGTGTTTCTGCTAACATGCACAGAATATTTTAGTCCAGGATGAAAAAGCCTTCAGAAATTTAGCAGCCTTCCAATCACATGTGGGGCACAATTCTCAAGCCCTTTTTAATGCCTGTCAAACTCAAGAACAAAGAAAATCCCATTGTAGGTAATTGTCTACCACCTGTTTTATTTAGGGGACTAGAATCAAAAGATTTATTTCACATACAGGTAAGCTCTAAACCTAATTACTTAAATGATTAGACATCAACATCTAGAAAAGCATGACACACTTCTGTTTCACAGATACAAAGATCCCATAAATAACCCCTTAGTAAAGGGAGAGAGGAACTGAAGAGGGAATGAGAGAGAAAGAGTGAGAACTCAAGTTTCACTACTAACTAGCAAGTTACCTTTACGTGGAGTGGGAGTTCTTTCACTAGATGATGGAGCAAAAGCTATAGAAGTGTCTGTCTCAGACTTCTTGCTATAATCCACTTTTACTATGACATCCTTGGTGCATGGAGATTTTTCTTGGGATGACAGTAACTCTTCTTTGAAAAAGCAGAGAAACATACTATAAACCACTTAATTGTTTCAAATGGTATCAACAGAGGTACGTGACTACAGTGTGCTGGTTCACAATTAATTAAACTCTACAGGAACTGCTATGCTTTGGCAAAGAGGGGGGGAAAAACCAGCACAAAAGTCTTGTATGAACTGCTTCACAGTACAAGGAGGTTCCTCCTTTGAGCAGAGCTGTAATTCTTTGCTACTTCCCCACATTGTGGTTATTGAATGCACTCCCACAAGCTAAACATAATAAAGCAGAGCTAGTTAACGCTGTGGAAGCACAACTAGGAGGAAAAAAATTAGTGTTTTCCATTTCCACTCCAACTCCAAAAGGAAGGTAAGCCTTAGACAAGGCACAGACCAAGTATGTCTCACAGCCAAATCTTTTTTTCCAGATTTGGCTTCTGTGGAGCTACTTGGCAGCTGTCAGAGTTAAAGCAAACTCACAGTCCTCAGTGGGCACTAAGATTCTTCCGATACCTCTGTGTTACACTCCCAGTTTTCTCAGCAGTGTTGTTTTCACAATTTGTCATCTCTCATACTCCTCTGCCCTCCTGCATGCAGTGACAGGCTCGCTCTCTCCAAATTCTAAGACATTCACATGTTTCCAGTGAAGGAGCAACCCTCCCCTCTTTCAGGAGAGTGCCCCTCCTACATAATTTGTGTCACGAGGATTCCTCCTCACTGCAGCAGCTCTGTATAGAGCAAGCTACAAACAAATTACACATTATCAACTCAGCAGACAGTTGTCACCAAAGCTCAAAGGCTTCCTTCATTATTGTGCTTGATGCTGAATTAAAATGATACCATTCAGCTTAAGAACACTACCCACAAAGCACAACCATGCCTTCTACAAGGAAAACAGAAGACCTTTCCAAATTTGAGACAGACTACTCAAAAGCTCTAAACTAGTGTGTGTAGAAGTTGGCATCCCACACCAGACTCACGATACTCTTGCATCATAGATAATTTGTTGTGATTTTCACAATTTCTACGCTTGAGTCCCAGATACTTGATACCAACTTATCTTTAATTTGTTCCAGTAAAATAGTAAATCTTTGGGAAACAACTATATACAGCTTACAAATACAGAAAGCTGAAACACAAAAAACCAAGATCTGTTCTTATTTTACAGTTCTGACTTGCTAATTTCAGTGAATTTTATTCCATAAGAAGGGTGGGGGTTTTTTTAATAATTTTTCCTTTAGTATTTTTAGAAAGCAATATTAAAAGGGAATTAGAACAGCTATTCACCAGATAGAAAAAAATAAGTCTTACCTTGGCCCTGAAGATGAGAAATGTCCAGGCCCTCCTGTAGGCGAATGACAACCACACCATACTGAACATCAAAGGCATCACTAAACAAAAGGGACAAAACCAAATTATTTTACAGCTTTTTCCTTTCCAAAGGACCTACCTTATGCACCCTCCTTGAATAAATTCCAGTGATTAAACACTGCCATTGGAAGTCCCAATTAATAAATGTGCATTACAATTTCAGTTTTGATTCCAAAACATTAACTGTATCAGTAAACTGAACAGCAAATCCTGAAAAGCGATGTCTAAAGAGGATACCTGTTCCCTCTTCTCCTTCTCCCATCTATGTAAAAAGTGATTACACGAAAGCAACATGAACAGGACAGTCAAGTTCTGCACAGATAAGATACACTAAGAAAACTGTATTTTTATCTCCCTCAATCAACAAAGAGATTTACTTTGTGTAGATCCTGAACTGAGAACTAAAACATTCTGACATCTTTTCAAAACATTTGGAGTATTAAAAACATCTATGATGTTGTAATTTAGAATCAAATTATCTATAGGTAAGCTATAGTGCTCCTAGTTCCATTACATCTGATGAGGTAGGAACTCACTCCATTCAAAAACAGAGGGAAAACTTCATTATTGTAAAAACAACCAGAGAGCCTGAATAAATTGGTAAATAAAACTGTAGTAAAATTAGTAACAATTTCCTCCCCTCCAAGATACAAGATATGAAAAACACGAACTTAACGATATCATAGTTTGCATTAACCACTAATCATCCTTAACATATAAATACCTCATTAATTACAAACAACCATAAATCAGAGAACTCCCTCCCATATCCTTTCCACAGACAGAAATTTCTCAAGATTTCACTCAATAAACACTTCTTTTTGGAAACACTAAGACTCGATTAGAAATGTTTGAAGTATCAATATATTCTATAGTAAGTGCAAGAAGAATTGGAGTTGATTTAAGAGGAAAACGTTTTGTGCATTAGTGAACATTTTAATTTAATTGTTCAATGTGCTAGATTTATACAGATTAGATGTGTTTCTGTTCTGTGGTTCAGAAATTTTTAATTTTCCAGAAATATGCTTAACCTACAGTTATTACCTCCTGAGGTTTCTTTAGGGATGTGGAGAACCACATGACTTGGTGGTTGAGAACCACATGACTTGACAGATCTTCCAGCAAAAGCCATCCCGAAACAAAATAGGAAACAAAGAAAAACTAAGAACTAACTGATGTGTTTACTTATTTTTCACTTCATTTGGTGCCCCTGCTTTTCTCTTAAGGACCTGGGTGTGACTTTTTTCCCCCTTTTCTAATTTCTGCCTGTAAACTCCCATCCTCTCTTTCTTTTAGAAGGGCAGTAAACAAGAAATATAAAGCACAAATGAAGAGGGTGAAGCGGCACTTGCGCTCAACAAAAAAATCTCTGTGTAAGTGAAACAAGGAGGTTTTTTCCTTAAGTGTTTGTGCAGCACAAGTTATTTGTATCTTTCAGCCAGAACTGGTCTGCTTTTCAGTGCTGTCAAATTACACTGGGATTTCTTTTTGTACCTCCTTTATGGCTACTATATTATCTTAGGGGTCGTGCTGTGTTTTGTAATCTACTAAAGACTTATTAGTTTCCACATCAGGAAAAAAACAAGGTATTGAAGACTGCCAAATCAGTCATATGGAAAATCTATACCTGTAGAAGACTCTGTGCAACTAAGATCTTGACTTACTACTAAACATACTGAAATGGAACACAGGACCTACGGCTTCACATTTTCTACTTACTGGAACAAGTTGATATAGGTTTCAACCTCTCTCATATCACCTTGCCTCCAGTTTTTCTTAAATCCAACAACAAGGGTGTTAGGTCTCATTCTACCCAGACCAGCAGCCTAAGAGGAACAAAAGGTATATTCTAAAATAATATGTTATTGAAACAACTAAAGGTTCTATTATTCTCTTAAGCAGAAAACAAAGTACTTTTCATCAAGGCTATCAGATAATATTGCAACGGAACATATTTCAAAGAATAAAGCCACTTCAAATTTTGATGTGTATCTTCACCACTTTAAAACAAAAATTGAAAGAGATGTACCTGCATTAAATATTGTCCTCCATCCCTCAAGTCCTCTGCATGCACTGGTGCATAGAAAGCTTTCATCTTGTTTTTAATTAGCCATCGCTGATACCTAGCCAAATCAGTCGTCAATTCCTTCATGGCTTGTCTCCGAGGACCCTTTCAAAATAAGGAAATAATAAGAGAAGAGTGAACAACAATTAGGAATATGAGTAGTGGGAGTAAAAAAGCCCCCCCACCCCACCTTTTTTTTTTTAATTCCACTGCTACAATACAAGTCAGACTCTGAGGACCTCAAAAAAAGTTTGCACCCTACCAAAACCACCCAAAACCCACAAAATACCAGGCATTATCAGCAGCAAAGGCTGAAAAATGTTATCATCTTTAGGAAGAGGGTTGCTCAAGCTTTAACAAACTTGTCCCTGCAGAGCACAACACTTTTCCCCAGAGGGTGGCACAAGCTTGTCCTCCAAAGCATATCTGGGAATATCTGTTTCAAGTTGTACAAGTGTGCATGTGTACCAATCCTAATCAGAAAGCCTTTGTCACAGTAGTGTCACTTCTGCAGTTTTATCTTGCAGCCAAAGTCATTTCCTCTTTAAATACTTCTTTTATTATTACTTCCATCAGGATGAATCTTTTGTGTTCCTCCTGGACATCAAAATGCAGAATACAGGACAAGGTATAACCAAGAACACAGCAGCCCAGTTTTTGCAAAAGGACACAGACTCTGAGCAAATATTCAGAGTTAGTGAAGAATGAGGTAGTGTCACCCTTCCTGCAGGAAAGCCATTTTAAATAGAGATAGGATACTTCTCCCAAATAATATCTAATCAGAATTGCCTTCCTACAAGGATGACACCACCTTATTCTTTTCAGTACAGCCCTATTCTTTTCAAGGGGGATATTCCATCTATGATATCTTACTTCCCTATTACTCAGTTTCTGTCCTTTCACACTCATTGAAATATAAAGTTCGTATAGACAGAAACTGGAAGTTTTTGAAGACAAAATATGTATGTACTGTGGATTGCATTAACTCAGTTTGCTCTTATCTGTTCATCAGATCAGAAGCAAGTTATATTTAGTAAGCGTAGTATATTCAAACCCGTTGTACAGTATTTAAAATTACAGAATCATAGAATGGTTATAGTTAGAAGTGACCTGCAACCCCCCTTCCATGGGCAGAGACGCCTTTCACTATCCCAGGTTGCTCCAAGCCCCTTCCAACCTGGCCTTGGACACTCCCAGGGATGGGGCAGCCACAAGCTTCTCTGGGCAACCTCTGCCAGGGCCTCACCACGCTCTGAATAAATAATTTCTTCCTAACATATAATCTAAACCTGCCCTTTCAAAAAACATTGCGCTTTGTCCTGACACCCACCTGCCTGTATAAAATGTCCCTCTCCCTCCTTTTTATAAGCCCCCTTTTGGTACTGGACAGTGCCTCTAAGGTCTTCCCAGAGCTTCTCTTCTCCAGGCTGCACAACCCCAGTTCTCTCAGCCTGTCTTTGTAGGAGAGCTGGCCCAGTTCTCTGAACATCTTCATGGCCCTCCTTTAGACTCCTTCTAACAGGTCCATGTCTTTCTTGTGCTGAGGTGACATATGTCAGTTATATTTACACTTGCCTAAATGTTCTCAGTGATGTGACAAAGTCTGGCCTGAAGATATGAAGCTAAACTACACAATCCCAACATGCTAATGTTCATCAGAGACGCCATGGCCTCTCTGTAGCTAGCTCAAGTTCTGTTAAAGATCACAGTGTGACAGCCACCCTACATCTCAGCTAACACAACTGAGCATGATTCTGAGGAGTAATTACTTGAAGTTTACTTCCTTCTCACCACCATGAAACCACCCTATAAGTATGCCATAAAAGACACTTTAGGTAGTAAGATCTGTTAAAATTATGTCCTTGCAGAACCACCCTCACAACATACCCCAGCGCAAAAACATCCACGTTTCACATTCTGATTAAAAAAAACCAGAGATACTTAGTGAAATAGTAAGGGCTGGACAGAAAGGAAACAGGAAATACCTGTTCACATTACTGTTGCAGCTGCCAATGAAATGAACCTGATAATTGAAGAAATAAAAAACCTACTTGGGAGGTTAAGAGCAATTTTTAACTACTAGCTAAATTGCTATTGACTTCCCTGCTCAAGAAGGTTTATTTTCTCTCAGGCTTTGTAAGAGCTCTACATAGTAATCAGTCTCTCTGAAATAGTCAAATTGAGAGGAAATTTAGCTCTGTACTGCAGATTCAAAGCATGAGACAGTACATGAGACTGTATGATGCAGAAACAGAAAGAGGCCCAGGCTGTAATCCCGTATTAACTTTATTCCTAGAAAGGTTCTTCAGCATTTAGATGTCAAATGATCTAAAGTACTAACTTTGGGAAAAAAACCAAACCCCCTATATTTAAACAAAAAAGAGAAACAAAAAGCAAACAGGTTAAAAAAACCCAAAACCAAACCCCAAACTAGACAGAAAAAAAAAACTCAACAAGGTAATTTTGAAGTAAAGACAGAATACACTTACCATATGCACATGGCCACAGATCATCAAGCCCACATTCTTGGTGAAAGCATGGACAAGGTGAAGCAAAGCTGGACGTGCATTTGGAGCTCCTGTCATAATTAAGCACTGAGGTCTAGAATTATGAAGAGATGGGGGGGAAAAATGGGAATTAATCTGGAGTTCTGGAGCATTTCTATATACAGAAATATTTCTTCTAAATATTAGCCATAACAACATAATCATCACTGAAAATGATCTACTATTACAAGACTAGGTTAAATTGAGTAAAGATCAATTGTTCCAGAACTGTCAGTGGATCTATGACTAATTGGATAAAAATTTAGTATTCCCATTAAATCTAAAAATTTATGCATTTAAGAAGTTCAAGAACAGATTTTAGATAAGACTAGGTCAGAGGGATGAATTTCCTCCCCCATTTTAAGTTCCATCCCTTCGCATTTTCTAGCTTAGATTCTTCTGTGTCCAACGAAAAAACTGGAATCATATGCTCCTTTTAAAATTACTATCATTCAGAAGGCAGAACCAAACTACTGCAAGTAAGTTATTAAAGACTACTTTCTCATCAATTTTAAAAGATGATGTGTCTAGACTTCAGAATTCATTTCAGGTGAAAATTTTCCATATCATAAGAATCACCTAAAGTAATCTGTCTCAACCTCTGTAGCAGCTCCAGTTCATTTTTGATGTTAGAATCATAGAACGGAATCAGAGTTACTTAGGTTGGAAAAGACCCTTAAGATTATTGAGTCCAACCATAAACTTAACACTACTAAATCCACCACTAAACCTTGTGTTCCTGCCAGGTTCTTCATAACCTCAGAGAATGTCATGTGTATTAAGAATCTCTCCCTTAACTAATTTCTTATTAAATTCTGCCCCAAGAATGCAAAGATAGAGATTTGCTAGACTAATTGCCAAGATTATAAATCCTGTGCTGGGCAAAGGCAGCATGTGGGAGGTAATGACAGGTCCATAGAATATCCAGCTTAGGAAATACACAACACTTGACTGGGTATGGCCTTGAGCAACCTGGTGTAACAACAGAGTTTGCAACTGGACCTATGGTGAGTCAGTTGAGTTGGGGACTGGAGGAGACCAGATGGAAAAGTCGCATTCAAGGGAAAATGATTCGTCTCAATCTATAATTCCACTTCTTTGGATGGATTAGTTTAAATCAATACTTTCTGTTAAATTTATTTGAAGCATCTTTCTTCTACAACAGCTTATCCCAGATAAGTGGCATAATTACTAATAGGACAGAAAACCGCCTCTTTGAGTAGGACCTTTCCTGGGGAGCCATGCTGATAGACAACAAATCAGTTCTGTTCCTCAGCTTCGTGAAAAACACCCATTGAGCCTGTTTGCCATTACTGAACTGCAATGAGGGATTTCTGAAGTGAAACAGATGGTGTTGAGTACAACATCCACAGATACATATCTTCGGGATTTAAGGTTACATCAGATTCATCCCAAGTGAAGTGAATGCTTGTTAGCACTTTGGAGCATATCTTCCAACTCAAAGAGGAACACAAATCACAGTTCATGATGCAGACCACAAGGCATCTAACAGTAAGCAGGCATCATCCACAGCCTTACTTCTGAAGTGCAAACTCTAACCACAAACAAAATGCTCACACAAGTATGTTCAGGGGATGTCCACAGTGAGAAATTCGAAGCTGATATAAATCACAGGAGACGAACATGTACACGACAGACTAAATGTTAATGGTTAATGACTCAGACAACTGGCCATTTGCAAAAGCAGCAGATGCTTTGCTGAGGATGTGCAAAGTAACAGCCCAGGCACAGTGAAGGAGAGGATGACCATGACAAACCAACTTTTGTTTGGCAACAAGCTGGGTTTTGAGCCAGACCAGGAAAGAGTTCAATAAGAAACAGATCCTGTGAGACGGGACAGTGCTTTTTATTATGGCAATGTCCTCCCTTACACAACTGGCTCAGGTGTAAAAATTCCCCTGCAAGGAGATACTGAGACATTCAAACCTAGGCCTGAAGGTGTTCATCCCCTCTGATAGGGCAAAACTGGCTAAAACATGCTGATGTGAGAGGCAGCTGCCATCTTAGAAGGTGTCCTAAACCATCAAAGACTCACAAAGAGCCCCCAGACTCATTTCTGGGGCTTTCCACCAGGGGACTGCACATGATCCACAGTGTTGCAACAGTGCTGAACTCCCCACTCAGCAGAAGTACGCGGGTGTTCCCACCTGAACCTAAACAGTCATTAACCCAATGAACTTTGTGTCTTGTGGGCTTTCCCCAGCCCTGACAAACCAAGACTGTGACCATCAGACATCAAAATTGCAACAATGACACTTGTCACTTGATTCATGAGTGGTGATATCTTTCTACTCTTATCCTTTCTTTCTCCTAACTTCTCAAAATATATTGTAAACCAGCCTAAAAATTCCAGTCAATGCCTTAGTAAGTGCCTTCTTGTGTCCAGGTAAGTTAAAGTTGGCTAAGTTTAAGCTTGCTAAGTTACAGTCTGTAAAGTGCTTTACTTTGTCTGGATGTTGTTTTAAAATCTGCCAAGTACCTTTTTCAACCTTAATGTTCTAAAGTTTGCAAGTGAAAGTTTGTTATTGAACCTTCTGAGGATTTTGTTGTTTTTCCCGTGCATGGCCTAGAGTGAATCAAACAACCTGCCGAACAGGATAGGGTGTAACAGTGCATTTAACAGAAGCCACAACAGCAAACATTGTGACAGTGCTCTACTGAACACTGAATTTCCTATTTTTAATATTAACTAAAGTTACCTGAAATTCTTCACATGATCTTCCACTCCTGAGAGCCGGATAGAATGCTGAAGTGCATTCAAGTAAGTCAAAGCTTGCGTAGAGGATCCCCAGTTCACATCTGTTGAAAAATTTGAAGTTCCAATATATTATTTATACATAAAACTACATAATCACAACATGAATGTTGCATACCAACTGAAAACAAGAAATTCAAGCTATACCTCTATACATTCTACACAATACTAGTCAACAAACCCTACAGCTAAACAGGTAACTCTATTAAAGATAACTTCAGAAAAAACACTGTGTTATTTTATATCACAGCAAAGAAAAAAGTAATTTCAAAGCATTTCCTACATAGTCAAGATATTTGCAGTGACAAACTGCTAGATTAAATAAATCCTTTTAGATTATTATTTTTATGAGGAAAAGAAAGATCCCACTATCCTCTCTTTTTGTTCCAATACACATCTCTGATGGCTACAATGAATTATCACAGAGTCAAAGAATATCCCACAAGGATCATAGAGTCTAACCCTTTTCATCCAAGTACTTATAGATATTCACAGACCCAGATGTAGAGTTTTCCTCATTTCCAACTTCAGAAACACCTTTTTGCTCAGTTTTGCTCCATCTTGAATTTACGACATACAGAGCTCTTAGAAGCACTAATAAATCGCTCATAGCACTACGAATGGTTTACAGAAAAAGCATCCACCACTCAAATCCCTTTTCAGTTAAGAACGGCAGAGAAGCATCCTCTCTCACTTCCCATCAAGATATCACATTCTTTCCTAGTGCCTTTTTTGCTGCAACCTGAGCTCTTTCCATATCACCCTTTTCCTCAAATTTTTATTCAGATACATATATCTAAGTGAAAGGCACATATCTTCATAATTTGGGAGGAGGGGAAACAGCACTGACTACACAGGCATAATTACATTTCTTTACAACTAAAAAGCCTGAAACAGAAATTTGAACTAGTTGCCCAAACAGAAAGAAATTGTTGGGTGTCTTCTCCCCACAAAGGCCACCACTTTTTCCCTTCTGCAATCCTCTTTCCCACTCCCCACAACCAAAAGAAGTCCCTATACATACCTGGTTTCTTGTAAGTGACATAAATGTAAAGCCCAAGGACTATGACATATGTTAGAAGTGCTGCCCACCAATTAATGACAAACATTACAATGCAGCAGAGAATAGCTCCAACAAGAGAAATCCACATATTGTAGTATTTGAAAGCAGGGCGCCAACCTAGTAAAAATATGATTTGGAGGACAGAAAAGAAGGGGAAAATTAGTTTTATCACTACTCCAAGAGAAGGAATCACTATCTGTTTTTCCCTTCCCTAGTGTTCTGCATCACATTTCATGTGAATGTGTTGTTTTCAGTGATGTACAAAATACAGATTGGCACATTTATGCTTTCAATTATCCAACACCTTTCAAATGAATTTGCATCTTTCTTAGACAGATATGTAAATGCTCCTAATTTTGCCCTCTAAAAGCATAGCTCCAAAGGAAAGTTCGAAGATGCTTGTGCCAGTATGTCTATTAAATCAGGCCACAGAAACCTTTTACAATGGCTTGTCTGACAACTGGTTTTTGCAGTAAAAGGCAGTATAACATGAATCATCAGCTCATGACTCAGTCTCCTATATACTACTAATTGCTTTTAGTTGTGCATTTTTACTATTTTCACATAGTTGTAAATTTTCACCACGTGAAAAGGACAGATATATCCAAGTAGAACTTGAGTATGTCAAAGTACTGGACTGTCACCATTTTACAGCCTTATTTGCCTCAAGTTTATCCCAAATCAAGTAAATACACGTGCACACATACACGCCCACAAACACATCCAAGATTAACAAGTGTATTAAACACAGAACTGTTGTGTAAACTGTGGAAAAAAAATTCTCCAACTACCTTTCAGTTTGGTAACTTAAGAAGCTTTTAAGGGTGTTATTTCCATACAAATGCATGTGGACTAGGTATGATATACATCTGTTGTGCAAGTACCGGGTTTTGGCTTATTCCTATAAATTAACCAACCTCCCACTTCCACAGACTACAAAAATGTGGCAATACCACCCGCAATTCCTGTTTCTTCTGGACTGGAAGATGGAATATATTAAGAGAAATGCAAAGACAACAAAAGGGTGGTTTGCCAACACCAAATACTGAATAAGTAAGAAAGTTTTCTTCAGGAGTTTCTGAATAGACTCTGAATTATCTTGTGTTCCCTCAGCAAAGGTGACAAAATTAGTAGCTCCCAAGCTCTACCAAGTTCTCAAAATTTCAGAAGACCCAGGTACATAACATATTACTCTTTTAATTCAAATGTGCCATGAGAATCAAGTATGTTTTCAGTA
This sequence comes from Chiroxiphia lanceolata, assembly GCF_009829145.1. Classification (NCBI taxonomy): domain Eukaryota; kingdom Metazoa; phylum Chordata; class Aves; order Passeriformes; family Pipridae; genus Chiroxiphia; species Chiroxiphia lanceolata. The sequence goes on from NC_045671.1 coordinate 41,076,031, forward strand.
ATTAAAGTAAACCTTTATTTATATTAATACTTTTAAAATTACATTTATGCATAAAGGAATTGCAGGTTAAACTCCCACTCCCAAAATGTAGTTCCTACCTGGAGATTTTGCAAGAGAAGCATGGAATACAGAGAAGTTAATCAAGGCATATGAGGCCAAGAAGAAATTAGAAATAATTGGAGCAATGACATTCAGTTCAGCTGCAAAATGAAAAACAAAGCAGGCTGTTATCAAGAAATCATCCAACGGCTTTGTAGACTATAAAGTAAAAATTCTGCTACAAACCATGTTACTTTCTAATATACTCTCAGGAGATGCAGTTTAGTGCACCAATACACTGGGTTCTGAAGAACTCCAGCAGAAATAGATAGAGCACTAATACATCTGCAGTACATCTCCAGGTCAATTCCCAAACAGCAAAGAACAAGACACTTCTACCTTTTAGACTTAACTACAGTGAATAGCAACAGCTGACAAAGTTACTGTGAGCAATATGATAAATATGTTCATCTGCCTGCATTTTAAACTGAAAGTTGTATCAATGGTACCAGTACAGAGCATTATTACACACCAACATCATTACAACAGCGATGCCTAAATCCTTTTTAGCGAGAGGGAAGAACCTGATGCCCTCCTTTCCTTGAGGCAGCACGGGACAAAACATTTATATGTGTACTCTCACCATCAAAAAACCCCCAAAATACAGAATGTGCCATGCTAGCCTACAAGTTTCTACTTGTTGCAATTAAGCTTCTGTCAACATGGTCAGTAGGAACCTCATGGGTATACCTCTGCCTTAAGCAGACTTGGAGGAAAGATGAAAGAGCAAACTGGGAAAAGAAGTTCAAAAGCACTGGCACAGAACTCATGGGTGGACACAGCACAACTAGTTTGCCATCTACATAGAACACATTAATTCTACCTAAACTCATCTTTATCTTTAGAAACAGCAGCATCAGCACTCATCTCTATTATCTGTAACTTACTATAAAAACACATTTTAGAAAATATTGCTCAGGCAAGTTTGTCCTTTACAGAAGCTTTTATAATTATTAAAAATCTGAAATAAACTTTCATATTTACAAGATGTAACATCTCTCTACTCAAGCAAAAGCTGTATTTTTATTGACTGATAGTAACTGAAGACAGATATCTGCAGTTATTAAGAAAGGTGCAGTATTCCTACAGTTAAAATTTACTGCAGTTCTAGACAGAGTTATATCTAGAAGATAGGAAAAATTAATCCTCCAAATAAACAGATTTAGAATGCTAGCTCAGAATTAAGCTTTGCATTAGATCCCTGTCATGAAGTCACAATTTGGACTTGAATGCTTTCTAAAGGACAAAACGGTACTGAGATTTATTACAATTTCCAACTAACCAATTAGTATGAATCCAAGAGCAATTAAAAATGTTAAAATATATCCTCTCAGTGGTTCATTGTTCTTCCCATAGCCTTTAGCAAACATCTGAAATCCTGGGTAAATGCTGTCTTTGCACAAAGCCTAAGAAAAAAAAATAAAATCACAAGTCAGTATGCATTTTGTTCAAAATGTTTCCCTACTAATCCATCTTCCATTACAAATTACCTTCCTGATCAAAGGTTTATAACCATCATGTACTAATTCTATTTTCAATTGTTGTTCCATCTTGACATTTTGCATTTCCAACATATCCTTCAGTAATGTCTATTTATACGAATAGCAGCTCTGCTCTCCTGTAACTAACTTGACTATTCTTTCTGTTTTCTCAGAAAGCAGAAAGTTGTCCAATACATACACTAGTACTTGTGTTTCTATTGTGCAACAAAATCCTTTCTACAACTGACTCCTACTGATTTTTTTTAACCCAGTTAAAGACAAATTTTAAGACAAAGGAGGAGACTAAGTAGTTAAAAGAAGGTAAAGCAAAATAACACAGAAACATCAAACAGTAACATACTGTTCTCCCATTCTAAACAAAAGGTTAATATTAACACAATCTACTGATTTCAACCGGTATGAATCATGATGGCAGTATGTCAAGAGTCTCCTTCCAAGAATCATGACTCAAAATTAATTATTCTTTAAAATATTATGGTTCTGTTCCCCTACTTACCTGGAAGATCTTAGGTGCACTCACAAGAGATGCCAAAGCAGAAGACAGGGTGGCTGAAAAAATACCTGCAGAAATCAGTGGTGCAAATCCTGATACCATGCTCATTACCTGAAAGAAAAATAATTTTTTTTAAAGAATGTGAAAAAGTATACCACACAAATGGATGACATCATTAACTACACAAACAAAAAAAATACTATGTACTCGCCACTTATAAGTTGTTTGAATATCATGCATTCATGTAAATGAATGAACTAGAGACAAATCGGGATATAAATGGACCCTATTTTTAGAACAAGAGAAGGTGGCTTTTCACACAGTACTATCGTCAAACCATGTAATCCTCAGATCAAATAATCAATGCCACAAGTCTTCATGGGCTCATAAGAGGTATAAAAAATGGTAATGGAAGAAAAATATATTGGAATTTTTTTCATATTTTGACTAGCCTATCATTGACCCAGACACAAGTAGAGACGAGGAGAAGAATTCACTGAGAGTTGCCCTGCTGAGGAGGACTTGGGCTTGTAGTGAAAACCTGCACAATTAAGATACAAAACTATGTATTTAAAAATATTCAGGGCTTAATAGAGCACTTCTCTTTATAAAACAAAAGCCTAAGTTGCTTTAAAACAGTCAATGATTAAGAATTTTATACCATGCTTTTAGTCAACCGACCAAACTCTAGTTCTGCATTATTTGCACTACTTACTTGCCTTTCATCCTGGCAAACTCAGCTAGATTAGCAAGAAAGCAACTGATGGAAGGCAAGAAAGATCATGCAGAAGTGTCCCACTTTAAAGTTACTGTCACCTGAAGTTGTAGAATCTAGCTGTTTAAAGTAATCTTACTAGGCAGGACATGTTCTCAGACACAATATATAAGGTGACTGATGAAGTTTTGTTCACATTCCTAGAGCCAACTTCATGATGAAATTTAGTGGTTTTCCCCAGACCAAGCTAACAAAGACTGCTGGGCCTCTCCAACAGGCAACTGAACTCTACACTATATCAGCCTTCATTGGTCAATACAAGGCATGCCTTGGCTAAAAAGAGAAATTAGATAATTGCAGGTTGCAGTAGATGACAGTGAAGTTACCGTCACAGTACTGTAATGAAAGGACAGAATTTCCTGAAGCCTATTTGTAGTTTATAAAAAAAGGTATGCCAGTTTTAATCGCAGATGAACAGAACAACACATTTATTAAGTTATGCCTCCTATGCCTGGGTTTAAGCTAGTTTTATGAGCAACACAAAAAGTTACAGTTCTAAATGCCAATTTCTAATAATCCTACACTATATTATAGAAGAAAGCTTAAGGGTGGTTAATGCTTTGCTGTTATTTTAGAAAGAAACTTTTGCTACAGCAACATAATAAACAAGCAGATAATAACTTTTATAGAAGTAGCAAAAAAAATTTTCTTCCCTGCAAGGATGACAGTCAATCTTCCCTGGTTACAAACAGAATTTATGTACGAGTCTCCATCACTTTACTACACTTGCATCAACTTCTTACAATCTACTCATATTTTACATTCTCTTTCCAGGCTCTGTCCAATGCCTCCAATTATTTACACTATGTACATTTGAGTATTACACCCTTTTACAGAAATAAAATATATAAAATTGAGAGATATCTGAGCAATATGTATGCAAATAACATTTGGCATTTTAAAAGCTAGCAAGTTATGCTTTAGGTTACTAATGTAAGAGACTTTAGGAAGACGTTTTTGGAGGAATACAAGGGAAACCAGTTCCAGCAGAACCAGTATGCTGTGGTGTTAAACACCCCTCCCTCCCACCTCCAGCACAGATCCCATAATCCAGATCTCATGACCACAAACCAAGTAGTGCACACACTGCAGTTGGCTATAGAACCGAAATTTTCATCCCTGAAAGAACATGCAGAATTGGAAGGGCAGAATGGCCCTGTAACCATTGGTGTGGTAACACAGATATACAGTTCCTGCTGATAAGGGCCTCATTATGTTTGCTTGGGACTTGCAGTTTGGGCAGTTTCTTAAATTCCAAACGTTTGGGATAATGAAATAGCATATTTTGACTACAGTTTTAGTTCTTTGGTCCAGCCACTGTGGAGCAGAAAAAAATGCTGTATCAAAACAATGGTGTTTCATGCCACTTTCAACTTTCATCCAAAGTTGACCAGATTCTGCATTTAAGTTATCCAAAGCTGTAACAACTACTACAGAAGTCTTAGGGTGAGGCTGTAGAGCCCAATTACTCTTCTGCCAGGTGACAGCCTGTGCACAGAATAATCACTGACACTGATCAGAGAAATGTCTGAAACCTGTCAGGAGGACTGTAATTCACTGGCACTGACTACAACAGCAACTAACTAAAGATGGTCTTTTAATGCAAGTCTGACTAAGCCAGTCTGAGCAACTGTCCTCATTTTAAGTTTCTCATCTAAGATTTCCACAAGCCATGCATTTGCTGTCCAAACACACTCAAAACCTGAGCTGCCTGAGCAGGAACTTCAGATTAGTTCTTTGCCAGAAGAACTTAATGCAGTATAGAGTGTACTGAAGCAATAAAAAGTCATCAGGCCGTGCACACAAACTGGCACTTTCAGCCTCAGAACCTGTATGTTTACAAGCTGTAAGACAAATACAACACTCTTAGCTCACCTGACGGATTAATTTCAGTTTCTGAAGAATTTGTTCTCAAGTTATTTAAAGTAACAGAAAGAAGTTATGTTTGTATGAAGAGCTTGAGAGGTATACAAGCTCGGAGCCCCTGTGCCCGCACACACTGTGCCCTGCATATGGAAAAAAACCCCAGTATCTCCTTACAGCTACCATACACACAGATCTAAAGTTGAGAGCAGTTCTTCTAGAAAATAGTCAAGAGTTTCTCATTAGGTAAACAGCCTCTCACACAACTTCCTTCTGACATCCTCTGATAAGACAGAATCAGACTCTTCTCACAGATAAACAGCAAAAGCTATGAGGATGAGAGAAAAAAGAGCAAGGGAAAGTCCCACTGGCTATTAGGAAAACAAATTCCGGAGAGAAGGTGGCTAAGCACTGCAGCAGGTTGCCCAGAGATGCTGTGCGGTCTCCATGACAAAGTTTTCAAAACCCCAACAAAGCAGGGGGGTGTGAGGAGCACTGCATTCTCTGTGCTGCCTCTGGCCTTGGAAGTGAGTTTTCCTATTTGGCACTCACTTGTTTTCCCAGAGAGAAGCAGGAATAATTTGGAAGACAGAAATACACTATTGAAAGTACAAGCAACATTTATGGTAAGCAAACGTTATGACTTAAAGGAAAAGACATATCAGAGGAAACCAGTTACATGCTATTTGCAGCTGTACATCTGACAATAATGGTGGCTCTTCTGAGCTTAAACAGATGAGGAAAATCACCCAATTTTGCAGAATTATCATTCCCACCACAAGAGCAATTCTGACTTTCTCTAAACAAGAACAAAGTAACATTACACAAAATACTCAAATCATTCCACTATAAAAATGTATTTTATTGTAAAAGAATGGTCTGCACTGCAATGTTATTTCAGCACATATGGAACAGGTTTTCCACAGTGCTTTACAGATAAGGCTGTCAGCCTAACATGCCAGCACATGTAAGGAGTACATGCACCACATACACTTCTCATCAAATCAATATGTTTTCCAGCAGTGGATTTCAGTTTAATCTCTAGTCAACGTTTTTTACACCTACTGGAAAGACTCAGGGCAAAGATGGGCTACCACAAACCAAGATGAAAATCAACTGGCAGTAAGTACATTTTCTTTGGGTTCTTTCAAACACTTGCCAGTAGTTCACGGACTAAAGTGTGCCTCGAAGACTATGAATTACCCTGTAACTCTTTCAGGATTTTTAAATACAGTAACATCATCTTTAATGGAAATTCACGAGACTCCTACCATTAAAGGGGATACTGTGATAAAGATGTAAAACATTCTTAAGTCAGCATATTTTCTAAGGTACTTATAAAATTAACAAACAAGTTATTGACAGAGGCTACCTATGGTTACTATGCATCACTATTGAAAAAAAGAGTACATCTATCCCCATCAGTGAATGATGACATTCAAGTACCTAAAGAGAGCTGCAGTACCACCTAACCAGTTTACTCAGAAGAAAAGTAAATATTTGTACCACTTGTGTATAAACACCCAGAAGTTTGATATGCATACATTCTTCTTCTACATACCAGCTAAAGTGCACTACTTCACTATTCCAGATAAACCTTGTCTTTTTGGAGATGGGCATATTTAGCCTATGATTTTTCTTAATATGCAAGTAAAAAAAAAAAAAAAAAAAAACCAAACTAAAACCCAAACACCACAAAACCAAAACTAAACCAACAGAAAACAAAAACAAAACAAAAAGCAAACACAAAACAAAAACAAACAACAAAACAAAACCAAACCAAACAAAAACCATACAAAACCCAAACAACAACAAACACAACCCAAAACCTCCAAAACCAAAACAAACAAAATCTCAAAACCAAACCAACCAAACAAGACCATCCAAAACCAAAAAACAAACCACCCAAAAGCCAAAGAACAGAATCAGGAGGAAGTTTTATACCTGGAAATTGTTCATCAGCCCATAGGGACACTTTGTCTGACAGGATGAGAAATCATAGTTTAATTTGCAGGCTGCAGCAGTGCAGTTTGTCAGCTCGGTGACAATGGTGTCATTAATGTTCCCTGTGGCATCTCGCACGACACAGGAACCTACAGTGGACACAACAATAAAAAAGGCATTAACAAACTGAACCTGAACTTAAGGACGTGTGTCAAGCTCAATTCTCTTTTTATGTAAACACTATCTCACAGAGCAACATTAAAATGTAGTGTTATTTTTAACACATTTCAGTACTAAGCACATCTTTACTATGAAGAAAACATACCAAAAAGCAAACTAACTGCTCTCTTGCCTGAGAATACCTTCAGTTTTTTAATAAATCTGAGTCTAATAAGAGAAGTTTCAGCACAGAGCAAAACAATGTCAACAGACTTGCAAAAATCTAATGGCACAATTTCATCTTAATATACTATTTCTTTGAAAAATGAGTTTCCAAACACCTCTTGAACTGAAGTGAGTATTATGCACCAACACTTAATTTGACAGGATTGGCACAGGTTGCCCAGAGAAGCTGTGGCTGCCCCAGACCTGGAAGGCCAGGTTGGATGGGGCTTGAAGCAACCCGGCATAGTGGAAGGTGTCCCTGCCCACGGCAGGGGGTTGGAATGAGGTGATCTTTAAGGTCCTCTTCCAACCCAGGCCATTCTATGGGAGTGCATGTTTGTTTTGTATCTATAGATGTATGCAGACAGGTGTACAGAGTGCTGCAGTTACTTTTTTCCCCAGTCAATATGGCTCAGAAATTTAAAAAAAATTGAACAGTTTGTCATGAAGTCTGTTGCAAGCCATTTCCCAACATTTAAACAAATCATCTCCCATGTGACCATGGTATTTTGAGTTGGTTTCCTGGTGAAAAACAAAGCCACGCAGTACCATTCCTTCCACATTTTTAAAATAAGTATCACCTTAATTGCTATCTACAGTTCATCTATGATTATTTATAATTTCTGCTGGTCAAGAGAATGGTGAAGACACATTAATTCAGCCTGTAAATACTAAGAAAAATAACTAGAAGTACTAAAAGGCCATAAGCCTTCTACATCAAGGTTTCTTATCTCATACAGGATAAAAATTAGAGCAGACTAAGTATTATTTAATATTTTATGGTTTAATAGTTGAGGCAGTCAAACGTTTGTTTGGACACAGCAAATACTTCCAAGAACAGGAATTAAACAAGGAATTGGGAAGAAAAAGTCTATATAGCAACAGTCAATAAAATTCTCTTACTTTGATCTTTTAGCAACTTGAATGACAAGGAGGTCCTGGCAACCAGAACACCTGAGGACCTAAACTATTTACTTGCAAAATGGGAAGGGCACAGATGTGCTGCAAGTTTAACTTTCTCCAGTCATATTCCTGGACATCTATGTAAATTGTCTCTCTTCCACTGGGAAAATTAATTCCTAATTACCTATACCATATTCAGATTGCTTCTCAGCCATTAGAACTTGCTTTACCACAGTAAAACCTGGTCTCATTAGACAGATATTACTTAATCCTTCCACTCCTCAGATTTCCTTTTTAATTACTTAATTAGGCTCAATTGGTTAAATTACAGTACAAATTTCCTATATTCATCCCCTGTCTTATGCTTTTTGTAAGCATGTGGAGGGGCTGAGGTTTTTTTTGTCTTTTTCTGTTTTAAATGGAATTAAAAGCTCTGTAAAAGGAAAATGTTTCTTCTCCTCCACCACGCAAGTATTTGCCCCAGACACTCAAGCAGTACATAATGGGTGGGACAATACAGTTCCCAGCTGAACTATTTGTAGGTAACATTTTGTTGGTGACAGATTGCAGTGGCAGGCCCAGTAAGCTGAGCAACCTTTTAAATACCTACCACGCACTATCACAACCCTCCTCTGCCTCATTTTTTCATAGTTCAGATACAGCTGGCTAGCAGGACTTTCAGACACAGATTTGGAGTGTGACAGAAAGGAATAATGGCACTAGGAATTAATGTGGGCCTTACTACGAAAGGATGTGGAACATAAGCCAGCTGGGCTGACTCTGTTCTCAGCAGAAGACACTTAAATCTACAGAACAATCTGGACACTGTATTTAATGCTTTTTCAGAAAAGTTTTATTGATTTATACAGTTCTGGCAATATTTTCCGTGAGAGCCTCTAGGTCTTCTTTCCGGTAAAAACAGTATTTCCCCTTTTCACAGGCATTTATAAGCACGTTCCTGCCAAAGTCAAATGAAGTTTTGCCATGCTATAAGCCTGAGAAGGTTAAAAGACCATCTATATCACATATTTCCTTAACTACATGAATTCCAGAGGTACCATCCTGAGTCCCTTAGATTGTAGTTCAGAATTTTAAACTTCACCACTGCTACAAGCATCTACAGTTAGGCTCTTGTTAATTAGTTTTACTTTGCAAAGTACAGGAAGCACGTCTTAAGCCTACTCAGAACTTTGGCTTATTTTTTATTAGTGCTTCCCTCCCTTTTAAAGCAATTAATGTTCTTTGAAATTGATCTTTCAAGAATTCTGCTGCCAAATTTGCCTATGACATCTGCGTTCTGCCACTTGCCTGTTTGCACTAGTCCTTTGCTAAAATATGAAACTGCATACTTTCTCCTCACAGCTATTATCTTTTTGAAACAGCCGCCTAGTTCTATCAGCAGGACTAGCAATTTTCCTTTTTTCAAGCCTTTTCTATTCAGTTTAAACCTCTTACTTGCTACAGAGCATAAAAATACTGAGGTAAGTTCAGAACATCATCTTCTTCAGCTATGACTGCTCAGCAACCTCAGCCCCTTCAAAGTTTATGACCTGCTTACCACTACTCTGGAAAAGGGATAAAAGTATTTGTATTTGTCCAATATGTCTAATTCAATGCCTTGAAAAAAAGCCAAATTTCACTTATAATGGCTGACTTCTGCTGCCTTTTTCTAGCGAGCATCCAACAATTCCACATTCAGTTGGTTTTGCAAACTGCTTTTTTTGTCACTATTTTATATTGCATTTTTCATGCTTGGAAGATGATCAAAGTATTCCATTAACAAGTGAGTATTAACAAGCATTTTATTCTCATGTGGGCTGAAGTTCCAAAGTATTCAAATTTGGTAGCAGAGGTCTATGCAGTCAATCTAATTAGGCAATAAGTGTAGGCCATTGTTGCTGCATAAAACACAATCACCACAGAGCAACTATTTGGCAGAGCTACACTCCAGTGTTAGCCAACAGAGGCAGGCTAGCAAGACTGGTATCTTAAAAAAGGAAATCTCATTAGTGGTAAGATCAGTGGTACTCTTATAAATGAGAATTTCATTCAAAAGGCAGCACAGCTATGATAGAACAAGGTCTTTCATATAAGAAAACTGATTATTGCTGCCAGAAAGTAGTTTATATGATATGAATGAAAACATTTCCAACCACAGGCAAGAAATATGCAAGATACAATTACAATCTTAGAATCTTAAGGTTACTAGAATTACTTTTATGGATGGCAAAAACCTGGTTAACCACTGCTGCTCTAGAGTAAAACTGGTATCCAACTCCAATGCAACTTCTACAGAGAATTTCAACCCATTGTGGGGAGAGGAACACTGGGAAGAGAAACTGTACAAGACTCGGATTAGTCTATGACTGTTTCTCCTCTTTCCACATGAAAATAAAACCACAGAACATGTTTCTGACAGTGGATGACTAAGGCATTACTCAGTCTCCTCCCTCAGCTGGGGAACCACTGCTCAAGCATCCTCACCAAAGTGCTTCCTTCACTCCAAGGAAGTGGTTGATTACTACCATCCTCAAATTAGTTCAGTGAGTGTTAGTTCAGTGAGTATTTCCTGAAAATACACTTTTTAACCCAGGGATTATCCCATTGCTAAACTGTAAATCCTTTAACATAAATAACTGCAACAAATGAGGAAACATCCATATGGAGTCTTTTGTTATCTTTAGTCTGAAGCAGTCACCAGTCTTAGGAAAATATTTCAGGAAATTATAAAACCAGCTGAAAACTGAATTTCCAACAGTAAAAATTAGAAACCTTTGGCTATTACTTTCCTGTGCAGGGAAGTCAATTACATAATGGCTTCATGTAATAAATTACATACAACCACATCAAAATACATCCTCAGAATGAACATGAAAGGATAAAAGTTAAAAACATTCTCTATTTACCTACAGATACTGCAATTCCTACGTAAACCAATGTAGTGATTAAGATGGCCAACAGCGTTCCTTTAGGTATGGCTGACTGAGGATCCTGAAAGAAAAATGTCAGTGGACAGTGATGACAGAGATAAATGCACACTCCAGTGGTCATGAACAGTGTTTGCTCATCCACTACTCACCGCAAGGTCCCCCGAGATATTTGCACCAGCAAGTATGCCAGTTGCAGCAGGGAAGAAAATAGCAAATACAGAAAAGAAAGTTTCATCCTCTCGGAAATCTGGTCCAAAATTCTCCATAAATATTTCAGCTGTAGGGAAAGATTTAAGTCTATCACTATTTTTATAGAAGTTACAGTATTAAACCATTCCAGCCATTATTAGACCCATGAAAAAGATGAAAGTCACAGCTCTATGACCTTCTTAAAATTAAGTGCAGAACAGTTGAGCCCTTATTTATCACTTCGACTCAAAGTAAAATTAACACAGTAAACTTAAATAGCTTTTATAACCAGAAAAAGTACTTACAGTATCATACAGGTTTTTTACATTTAATATATTCAATATTAAGCAGTCAGGACCAAGTTTTGGCCCAATAGCTTTAAAGGACAAAACTGCAAAACTTTGAAAGAATCAGGAAACAAAAAAACCTCTATAGTAAATGGGACTATAATCTATATTAAACTTAATTTTAACAGCCGATTTCTTTTTTGCAAAAAAGGTATTGTTTGCAATACTGTAAACTGTTCCAGCATACCTTTATAACCGAAGAATCCTTTGGGCTTCTTGCTATCCAAAGGAATAAATGTTCCTATGACGAAGTCTCCAATAGCAAGTATGAGGATCACCAGCAGGACTATCTGTGCCTGAAACATAATGACTGCAGTCACCCAGAAGAACTTGTTCTCTTCACAGTATCAAGTGTTGTGCTCTAAAATGTAAATGTTTGCTTGATTCCAAATTCAGCTTAATCTTATCAGCATGTTTTCCACAAATAAATAAGGAAAGCTGGAGAGAACTGGCACAAAGATTTTTAATGAACAAACAGGAATAATTTCCAAGTTTAATATCTAATCAAAAGTTCATTTTTACCAAATCCCTCAAAGTCATACGTCTAAAAACAGAATGCTTAAACGAACTGTTTTCTCTATATATAGGCCTTCCAGAACAAATTTGGCTATGAAAATAGCCAAATGCAACACAAATGCTACTATTGCCTTATAAACTGTGATCATAATACTTTGCCTTATACTTCAGTATGTGATATTTACTAAAAATTTTATTATATCTGGAATCAAACAGCTTTGGTTTCCTACTTTATGCAATGAACTAGGTTATTTTGCTACATTCTTATGTTGTCAGCACGTATTTATGGAATTGCAGACTACAACACGTAGTTGTTAATTTCTAGTTTTCTTGAGGCTTCTTTGATCACAACCTAGATTTTTAGTCACTCTTCCACAGAACCCTACAAATGGAAAAAAAAAGCACTTTTAAACCATCCAACACCTCCGAAGTGTGAATAAAGATAAATACAGGCATTGAAGAGATACTTCAGGTTCTACATTTAAGTAAGCAACCACACTGCTGTTATCTTCTGAGTTATTTTGATTCCTTAGAAAGGCATGTGCCAGTGGCATAGGGAAAGCTATTAATAGACTTTTTTCACACCTAGGATCAGAAATTAATGTGCAATAGCATGTGGCATTGCTCATTGCTACAAGTCGAAGTTTTCAGTTCACACAGCCTCCCAAGAAAACAAGGTAGAACAGTGATAAACAGAGCATAATGTCCTGGAGCAGATTTAAAAGTCCACCTGAAGAAACTAGTTTGTCCATCAAACCTAAATCTTTGTAAAGCCTCAGGAATAGGGAAGAGGTGCGAGGATTCAGTTGGGTGCTTACAGAAGTCTTCGATAAAACCAGAGAATTCAACATGAAGTTATCACAGAGCAATCGTCACAAGTTACTGGATTTTTCCAGTCACAAACCTAGGCTTCTCCCTTAAGCTAGGGGTGTTTGCTGAGTATTTTCCTTAAATTCAAAGACTGAAAGAATGGGCTTCTAACACAATACACTCCTTCAACACAAGGAGTTGAGCAGTAAGAGATCACAAACTCTGAAAAGCCATTCTTCAAAACAGACTTCCCTGGAATACCGCTCTCTCTTAGCTTTTAGATCTATTTCAAAGGCATTACTATAGATTCCCCCTGTTCCACTTTCCAAGGCATTTTCTAAGATGTGGGTAAAGCATAGGAGAACATCACAGATACCGTAATCAAGAGGAAAGCATGAGTGTTTTGCTATGCTGAGTTGTACGTTAGCCCACATGAAATGCTCGTTTGACAGATTCAGTTGCTTATCACTGCTCCCACTGGCCCTCTTCCATGAGGCAGAAACCAAGACAAGCTTTGACTTCTGAACTGAGCACTGGATTTTGGAAAGCTACCCGTTCCCTAGTAAGGATGGCACTGTAGTGATACCACAATTCGGGTTTGATATAAAAACACTAAACGGGGATATTTCCATGCAAGCAATTGTTATATAATTGCTCATGGTACACAGCAAAAGCAAGATATTTCCTGTGACTTGAAGTGGCAGTGGCCACAGGGTTAAATAACAGCTAATTCATTAAAAGGAAAAACTACACAGTTCAGAATAAGGAGGTCAGCATTGTTCAAAGCTAGGTGTATAAAGACACCATTACAAATTCGAGGTTACAGACAGGGAAGGACTACTTGAGAAATGTAAACAGTTTTTACAGAAGTTCAGTTTAAAAGTACATGCCAAAGTCAATTTCTGCAAGTTTCTTTTCTCCCTGTAGTAGATCTTCACTCACTTCTATGACTCCTATTTCTCGGACTGGAAGCAACCATGACAACAAACACTCATTTGGTTACGAATATCATCATCTTCTTGATGCAGGAGCATAAAAAACTTTTAACACTTCATGAAGAAGTTCCTTCAGCACAGAAAATAAGAGTTAAAGTGATACAAGTATCAGTTGGGAAGGGAGACCCTGTGAGAGGCTCTTCGCAATTATTTTTGAGCACACTATGGACAGATATTCAGAAAAAGCCAACCACGTGCAGGAAACAAAGCAAACTACAGTGCCTAATAATGCCAAGAAGAAAAAAAATCAGGCAACCTCTATATTAAGGTACTCTAAGATCTCTTAACTGTTTGTTTTCATGAACAGTTGACCAACAAAGAATTGACCTAAGACACTGCAGCCACAGCAAGATGAAGGAAGTAGGTTTACCCTCCTACACATTCATCACCAAAAACATTCAAAACCTCTCTCATTGCTGGGCCCAGTGAATGCATCTCCCTGTCTGGCTGTTTCCAAGTAAAAACCAAACCAGGAGAGAATGGAAGAGAACGGAAGAACACTGGTTTTAAGTCAGCAGAAACTACATAGCTTTAGACTGGCTTCCTGTACTTTTCATCCACAGAACTCACCTGAAGTCTGCAGTAAGAGAAAATTCCCATGCTAAAGTTCTTACCTTTTCTTCTTGTGCTGTAGTTGCCCAGAATAGGGCAATATCATTAACTTATTAAGAGTAGATCATGATGGATTTTAGGTTCTCATAGATGCTTAAGCTTCCAATGAAGGGAAGTGGTCTAAGAACTGAAATGCTGCCCAGACCTGCACATGCCAGTGCCAAAACAGGAGCTATTACATAAAAAGCAACTGACTGACTTCTAACATACCACCATGAAGTACTGAATACACTAAATATATTAAATATAAGTCAAATAACCAAGGTACAAAAATGGAATCAGCATTATGAAGCAGAGAATAAAAGAAAAAGACAGGGTTCCTTACTTTTGCTTCCCATTCCATTCCAGCAATGGAAATACCCAGCAGTATAACTACTGTAATAGCCCCTATGATTCTGATATCATTCATTTCATCAATCATCAATGTTCCATTTTCCTAATGAAACAAAGAAAAAAAAAAACCACAGTCATATACTTCATCAGGTAATTATCTTCACATCTATAGAATAGCACTTTATTTACTGTCATTTATTAGTAGCTAATCTCTATACCACAAATTCACTAATTTTAAATTCCCTTTAAGGATACAAGTAAATAGCTTTTTTGCCTTGTGTTTACATCAATGTATCTTCTAAATGGAAATGATTGGGGTTGTTTGGGTCCTTCAGACTGGGGAAAAGAAAGCTCTAGCAATATTTAAAGGGGGCTTATAAGAAAGATGGGGACAGACTTTTGGACAGGGCTTGTAGTAAGTGACAGGACAAGGAGGAATGGTTTTGGACTAAAAGAGGGCAGATTTAGACTAGATAAAAGGAAGAAACATTTCACAGCAAGAGTGGTCAAACATTAGGATGGGTTGTCCAGGGAGGCTGTAGATGTCCCGTTCCTGAAAGTGTCCAAGGCCAGGTTGGATGGGGCTTGGAGAAACCTAGTCTAGTGGAAGGTGTCCCTGCCCATGGCAGGGGGTTTAACGGGATGAGCTTTAAGGTCCCTCCCAACCTCAACCATTCTGGGATTAGATCACAGCTCAAACTTGCATAAAGTGTAATCAATACGACTACTATCATCCGTGTACCTTGAGTAGCTCCACAACTGTCTCTGCAAAGCCAACAACATACATTGCTACTGCTACAGCATTGGCAAATGCAAAAATCAGACCTATAGCACCACCAAACTCTGGCCCCAGACTTCGTGAAATTAAGTAATATGCTCCCCCTGAAAAAAAGACAAAAAAAAACACATGACAGAGCCAAAGAACAGTCAGTCATCAGTAATTTAATGTTTACATGAACCAGAATCTACTTATTTTTGTACCTTCCCTGATGTTATTAGAAAATAGCCCTAAACTCAGTATTTTAGGGACAGACATGTTGAAGTGTCAGAAATATATCTGAACCACAGTTTATGCACCACATCATATTTTTCAGCTATGTAACCAGTTCTCTGGGTAAAAAAACATATTGTAAAACAAACAGCAGTATTACTGGGCTTTTTGCTTCAAACTGCTGAAAGCACTTGTGTACTGTTCTGCTACTAAACATCTTCTTTAGTTATAGATCAAGAAACTCGCAAAGCCAACTGTAATAAGCCCACTAAAGTCCCAAACCTCCAAGATCTGTTTCTTAAAGTTCTGTTGTGTTAAATGAGTTTTCTGCATTAGAAAATGTAGCAAAGGCATATTCCTCAAATTTAGAGCTAAGCTTTCTAGAAGCAACAAAGTCCTCCAGCTTCCGTCTGAAGTAATTGAGTGAGGAAATCATTAATTTCACTGCCTTACACTTCTTGTGCAAATCGTATGTATGTAGCCAGCCTGGCCACACTCTGAATGCCTTATGTAACATAAAAAAAAAAAATCTTACTGCAGTATAAGATTTTTATAGAAACAATTGTGATTTTATTCTACAGTGCTGCCCATTCAGCACTTCAAATTTTCCAATGAAGTACTGTATTTCAAGAGAGACTAAAAAAAGGCTCCCATAGGAATGGGAAAATCTGATATGCACAATACAATTAAAAAAGTAGAAAGGGCACTTAGAAACTAAGCTTGACATAATGCTAACGCTCATCGCTGCTCTTTCCCATTATATCTGCTTACTCTGTGATACTGAGGCTTTTCTCTTCATTCTTAACCTTAATGAAGACAGTTTTATAAGTTTCTATTTTAATTCCACCACATTTTCTACTAGTAGTAGTCTTGTATGTTATGAAGCAGTCTGACCATTTTAGACCAACCACTTACAAAAATATTTATACGAATTGCTGACAACAGCACATAAACCATGAAAGAGAATGAAAACCATCAACCTCAGGGAAGCTGGAGGTAACCAGGTGTTTGAAGAGTTACTTGTGTGTAGATTTATTTTAGGACATGAACACATACAAGCGTATGTGCACAGTGCAGATGCAGGAGACTATTAGGACCCCATTATTCCTGGATATGTATCCCTAAAAAGCTTTGTATTCAAGAAGTTAAGAATAATGTTTCTTTCACAGTGGAAAAGAAGCCACTAGTCAGATCAAATTAGCAGGCTAACTAGTGACTTTTTGTTAGCATGACTGTTTATTTACGTGACGGTTTGGTCGATAAATAAACATTATTTATATGACTGTTCAGTCAAATACAGAACACAAAGACGACTCTTCTCCTCAGCAACCTTAAAGTGTGCACTTCACGATGAGGAAAGCTTTAAAAACTTTATGAAAGTTGGGTTACCTCCTCTTACAAACCCATTTGTGGCTATTGCTGAAGTAGAGAGTCCTGTAATAGTTGTCACAACAGTGGCCATTCCAATCACCAAGACAGACAGACCTTTTGGAAAAAGGGGGGGAAAACAGTGTAAGCCCAGTGGTATTAAAGAATACAGATTTTCAACTTAACTCCATTTAAATACCTGATCTTGCAAAAACAACACAAATTTACTGTGCATGATTCCACACATTCAGGTAAAAGGCTTCTCCTCTCCCCTTTTGTAAAGAGAAGTTTCCAGGATACAAATAAAACTGGGTAAATGTTCTCTTAAATCAGCAAGGTAAGAGCTGCATCCCTCAGCTTCAAGAAAACATAATCCTTTTGCAGATCAGAGATTTTGTGCAGTCCAATACAAAGGGAAGTCTTTGAAAAGAATTGTTTATATGCTACATGGTCTACACTCAAATTTCAATAACCAGAGATCAAAAGTTTATCTCTACAGCTCACTGAAGAATTAAAAATGCCCATTTTAAATTACATGCCTTATACCTAAACGAAAAAGTCTAAGTAAGTGCCTCAAGTTTTGATAAAGGTAAATTACCATAAAAATGGGCAATATCAAGGTCATTTTCTACTCCTTTTGGAGTGTAAGCTCAGGATCAACACCTCTTTTGGATCACATTTAAAAGTCACTGAAATAAAATAACAGCATTAGTACACGTACCTATCCCAGCTTGTCCTACAATCCATGATAGTCTGATGAAGAGCATCACCCCCCAAATATTTAACATGCATCGTACCTAATATAAAACAGAAATTTTACAATGGTTAGGTCTTACATCTGCAGTCATTTTCACTAGGTTTTCATTTCAGTTTTTAACATTCTTGAAATTATCTTGCTGTCTTTCCTCACCACTTTTTAAATTATTTCACAAGAATACACTGTTATTAGACAAGTTAACATTTGATTAAAAAAAAAGGAACCTAAATAAAATTTAGAAGTTACTACCTTGAACACAGATAAAGTTAAGATTAATTCAATATCTGACACTTGCAGTATGTCTTCACCAAACAATAAAAATAACTTAGACCCCAACCTTCAGGATCCAAAATGCATACTACAGAACACATAACTAAAAATAAGATACAGGTCTACTATGACTGTGAGGTCTACAATCCCAGTTCAGATCTCCCACAAACTCTCTCAAAAAGAAATGCACTAAAGCAACAACCACTACAACTTCTCACTCCTAAAACTTTTGTGTCTTACAACACAGCTGTGCAATAACAGGATGGAGGGTTGCATGTTTTTTTAATCCTTGCATTTAAAACCCTTAGCTCCCAATAAAAGTAGAGTTTACACTGTGTAGAATTTAGACAGGAAAATAAAAAGAAATCTTGGGTCTCTCTCTTACCTAAACAATAGAATAGATTGGGTTGGAAAAGACCTCCAAGATCAAGTCCAACCCCTGATCCAACTCCAATTACTATATTATGGCACTAAGGGCCACGTCCAATCTCTTTTTAAAAACCTCCAGGGATGGTGAATCCACCACCTCTCTGGGTAGGCCGTTCCAATGTCTGATAACCCTCTCTGTAAAGAATTTCTTCCTAAATAGGATATCAATAGGATATCAATAGAATATCAATCCTGCAAAGAGAAGGGAGACCTTCTCCAAACCACAGAAGTTTTCAAGTCTTTTGCTAAATGCAGATCACCTGAGCTGAAAATATTCATCCACACAGCTTATGCTTATTAGGAAATATTAACTATAACTTCCAAACCATTAAAAATGATATCATCCATCTAGAAAATTTTAAAGTGACTTCGGAAGAAACCTTCAGCAACATTTACCCTGTAACTCTTTAATATCAGAACACTGCTTACGAGAATAGTCCTATACAGAATTTGGGTTTCACAGCTACCACAGACACTCTCCTTTCAAGGCAGGGAATGTAGCTACTTCAAGACTTGTTAGGAAGTTGCTAATGTACAGTGGAAATTAGCTGAACTAAAGTTAGGTATTCTGAATGCTCGAGTTCAGCATGTTTTAACCAACTGCCTTGTTTGCAGCCAGCACTATAAATTCTCAGAGCTTTGGAGAATACATATTAACCCTCTCTTTGCCAAGATACTAAAAATATATTAATATGTACTTATAATAAAAAACTCCCATGCAACCCATAATTTCTCACTACTCCAAATCAGTTTTTTTCACTATTACTACATTGTATTTAGTGTCAAAAGACTTCCACAGCTTAGAAGATGACTTTTTGTAGCATGCTCAACAAAATTTAAATATTTAACCCTGGTCAAGTTTTGTTATATACAGACAGGTATTCTCCTCAAAACATTATTTTTTTGTTTCACACAGTCGTGATTCAAAGTGGACACACATTGAGTGTATTCTCTCCATTTACATTTGTCACTTAAAATTCATAAACTTTTTTTTTACTACATATGAATACTTAATATGATCTTTTTCCTTCTTGGAAATTATGCAACTTAAACTCTAAAATGTGCTAAGAAACCATAATCCCCTAAAAACTTGAAGTCCTGAAGTACTTACTTCCTTAAAATTCAGTAAAGTTGGAGCAACCCTTCCTAAAATTATTTTCACATCTCTCATATATATCATCTTTTGTTTACTGCACTATCACAACACCTCTCAAAGAAGATGATTATCAGAAAGATTATATCTGTAAGAAACTTAAGTATAATACATCAAACTTACCAATACACCTTTTATCCATCCAAATTTGACCACCCCTTTGCTATCAGGTGTGTAAGTGACAGCTGCTTCCCCAGCTGCGGTGCCTTCTTCACCATTTGCATAGCCATCTTCAAAAGGCTCCTTGGAAAACAAACAAACAAAAAGACAATATATTATGTGATTGAAAGAGCGGAGCGCGCACGTGATACTTCTGTTGTAAAAAAAACCAACCCATCTACTTGTATAAACAGAAAAATTAAAGAATGATGCAGCTGAAGTTTTGAGCTGTTCCTTTATGTTCTTTGCACAACGCACATCTCGGATTTCAAAGAATGTAACAAACTTCCAAGAGCAAACTGTTAGAAGACACTGTAATAAGTATTTTCAAGAACCAGTTCTACATCCCCTAAAAAAACACTTAGTCTCAGAAAAACGGCTAGAAGATTTCAAATGCAGTGACTTCTACAGTACAAGAGGTTTTACTTCTTAATCTGGAAGCATTTACTGTTCTACCACAAGTTACTGATGTCAGCTGTAGCGTTTCCTGTAGTTCAGACCTACCTGTCATTTGATCAAATTTTCAGGAAATATGTTATTCACTTCTCTGTAAACTATTCTACTATTCATTGTAAGGTGACTCTGGTGGGAAGAAGGGCGGGAGATTGGCTTTTCAGGGAAAAGGAGGGAAGAGAAATCTCTTCCCACTTTTCCCGGTTTAAATGGGAAGGATGATAGATGCAGAAAACATCAGTCCCATGGACAAAGACAGACTCAGGGCTTTTCTTAACAATTTTACTCCCAACCTCACAATGCAGAAATATTAACTATCTGATATATATTAAAAATTATGTCTATATACACTTGAAAGGCAGTTTTGTTTTGCCAAGCCAAGCAAACACCTGAGCATTTAAATACTTTCTACATTTGCTGTAAGAAATCTGTAAGAAGCACTCTAAGCAAAGTATGTTAATTATCCAAGGCAACAAGTATTAAGAATGGATACCCTAGAAAGACTCTGAATACCATTTAACAAACCAGCTCAAGCAGTGTATTATGAAGCTGGCTGCAAACCAGAAGGCTTAGAAAACATTTAAACCATTAGAGGTTCAATCCCAATGAGGTAAAGGGCAGAACCCACATTTGCTAAATAAAACACAAAGTAGAGTGGACACAAATAATGCTTTCAAGAAATATGTGCCATGCTGAAGAATTAGGGTAAGGTATTTAATAAATTATTTATATTCTTGATGCATTAATACCAAATATACTCTAAGTACAGAATCAAGAGAAAATATTTCTAAACCTGTCTATTACGAAGGATGCCACCTATAGCCCCTTATAACCAGCAGTAAACACGCAAAACAGATCTAAAAAAAAAAAATCAGATTAAGTCAACCTTATCCACTGACATATTCATGTCAGTGCTTCTCTCACTGACTCTGAATTATGAAATTCTCATAAAGCCATGCGTACCTGTAACACACCTGGAGATCCTGTAAGGCATAAGCTTTCCACCACTAGGCAGAATCATGATCGGTTTCCAGATCATTACTTTTAACAGTGAGGTTTCTTGAAGAGTACATTTTATCGACTCCAGAAGGGATTTTTAAAAAAATAGACATATAAGTGTTTTATATATATGTGTGTGCATATATACTGTATTACATATATTAAACACATGACAAAAAGAAAACCAGGAGTTATACAGTCTGCTGAACTGCAGCTCTTCTGGGCAAAAGAGAACTAACTAATGCCTGTAATTCTCGGGAGATTTGCACTGCCTTTGACCAGATTAATCTATTGATTTGCTGATTATTTGCATTCAGGCACTCAAGCCAAATCAAGTAGTGGTAGATTTAGATCCATTAGAGTGGTAGAAGAACAGTGAGGACCAAAAAAAAGACAATTACCATGCTGCTACATTTCAGATACACTGACCTGCCTAAACCAGAACAAAGGAAACATAAAGCCCACTACTCAGGCTCACAGCAGAAGAGGATGAGAAGACCAACTGCCGTGGTCCCATAGCCTAGAAATGCAAGAGTAAACCATAAAAATCCTTCCATATGCATGTCTCTCTTCTCCCCACTTCTCCCCCACCCACTTTCAGAAGTGGGGAGGAAACAAAGATGCATTAGAACAAGGGAAAGATTACAAAACATGATCACAACTACAACAAAACTGCCAGTCAAGCACATAACTGCATAACCACTCGTTACTTCTTCATATAAAACACATTCTTCTTTGTCACGGAAACCATCACGTTATACCTGTAACAATCAAATCTACACTGTAACATCCATGTTATCTATGTAATTTTTAAGCTCTGGCCAAGAAAACTGACACTACTAGGCAACATCTGCTATTACAAAAACAAACATAATGTCTCTAATAGAAACAACAAAACTGTTCTTTGAGAAGACTAGTCAGGGAGGATCGAGGAAGGACAGAAGGAATTTGCATCTTCATGTCCTAAAATACTGTTTTAGGACTAAAGTAGTTAATGGGTTTTTTTCTTGTTTCTTTTTTTTTTAAACAGGCTTCGAGTTTGTTTACTGCATGTTTATGTTCTACAAGAAGGTGGAGAATATCTTATTATCTAATGTAAGAAAGAATCATATACTTGAGCATGTGAATGTGGCTTGCCAGGTGTTGGTAGAATCTGCACAAATCAACAAGGTGACCTCCAGAGGTCACTTCCAACCTCAACCATCATGTCTCAGCTACATGTTTTACTGCAGTGTTGGAAAAAGCCCCATAGCTCAGCCTGTTGTACTCCGGGAAGGAGATAATGGCTCACAACTGGTGTTCTGAGTTATCAGTTACCAGATCAGCCCCAGGATAGCACACTGTGAACACAAGGAAGTTTTGTTCTGTATGTCTCATCTCTCCACACAATGCAATATTTCTTAGGAAAATATTTTGAAGCACAAGCAAAATGTAATAACTGAAAGGTTACTCCTGGTTATCAGTGCTAGTGGGCGCCCAATAAAGCACCAGTGAGAACAGATATTACAGTGTGGGCACAAAAGAATTCCACTACATAAGGCTCTAAGTTCAGCCCTCTAATGCAAGATTAAGAAAGCACCACTGTGGTTTCAGCTGTAAATCAAGCAGGGTAGTATTTTTCATGCTTGTACTCATGAGGATACAATGCTTCTACTCAAGTCACATACTGAATGGAAAAACCTGCACCAGAACTATCTTAGAACAGCAATACATGTACGATAAGATCTTCATAAACAGATTGGAGGAGATCTGTTCATAAACAGATTGGATTTGGAGGAGGTGTAACAATAGGGGAAAGAAAAGAGCTTTTAGCATTTCAGATCAGAAATGCTCTTATTGACACAACTTTTAAATCAAAATAATCAGTTCAAAAATACTCAGTTATGGTGTTTACTTACACGGTTAAAGGAAAAGTAAGATACATTTACATGTTGCCAATTTATCATACACTGAGAGGACTTCAGACAAGAAATAGTTAATTTCTGCTCCTACACAGAATTTTGCATTGCTGTTTCACAGTATCTGAAAAATACAAATAATCTACTATTTCATCTCCAGTACTGGATCATAACAATAAGCTATTTGTGCCAACTGTGAATAGCCTTGTAGATTAGTAATGACAAAATACTTGGTAGCCAGAAGTGATTTGAGATTTTTCACACACAGCCTGGAGTACAGCAGTGCATGGGAAAGTTTCTAATCAGTAAAAATTGCTATTTAGTTTTACTTAAGAGGTCTTGATAGTGGTGTATGTCATGCAGCATGTTTGTAATGAACCTATCTAAATTCCATCTTAATGGCAACATACTTTGGCTATATTGAACTGTATGAGGTAGTACCAGAATAAACAGACGTGAAGTCTTCTGCTCTTGTTTTCTTTTCAAAAATCACAACTTGGAAGCCCCAAGTAAAGGACAGGACAACAAGCAAGTTTGTGTGTAAGATTACTGAGTGGTACTTCAGGCAGACTGCTGTCTTTGTGGACTGCCTGATTCGGTATGTCCCTAGTAGTCATTAACCTTTAGCTAACCCATCCAATTACCCCTAGTCCTGTGTGGAAAGAGGACGCCCAAGAAACAGCTAAGACTAGAGCATTTAACCGCTTTTTCCATCTCTCAAGTGTGACCAGTTACAGGGTTACCACATGCCATATAGTACAGAGTTCTTATATAAATTCCTCATAAAGGCTTCAAAACAGTAGCTTTTTCTCTCTTAGTAGGATATAGTACTGAGGCTGGTTCCAACAGCTTATGCTATCATGTTAAGGAAAATTAAGAGCCTTATATTTTCAAGCTCCAATTCCTGCAAGGAAATATAAAAATGGCATTCCACCACATTTAATGAAGCTGCTTCCATTTAAAACTGCTTTGCACCTATGTATACTGACACTGAGCACAGTGCTCTTACCATTTAACGCGCTTGCTGAGAACAAAAAAATAAGAGAAGCCACCTGAGAACCAGCTTTCCCCAAGAGGTACTGACAGAACAGTTCTGCGCAGCAATGGGTCTCTCTCCCACCAGCTGCAGTCAGAGCCTCAAGAGCAGGAGTTCTGAGCTCAGAGATGTTTGCAGGAACTCATCTTCACAAGGGCAACTTTCACACATCTTCTGCAGCCTTTTACTGCAGCTTCCAGTGTTACAGACAAGCTGTTTGCCACACCTTACCATGACAATTTCTTGTTTTCATCTCCCAAAGGTTAAATTTTGTAGTCACTGCCATTTTAAAATATTCCTTACTGTGGGAGGAAGAAAGCAGTAAAATGTATTGATCCAGATGTAGCATGCCAGCTGTCTGAACAGAGGAAGAATCCTTACTTGTAGAGATTATACTCTCAAGATATCCCAACTCTACAGCTGCACACCGTTAAGACTATGACTGCTCAAGTACATAACCTGACAGAATATTTTCAGAATTAACACAGCTCAAAACATACACAGAAAAAGAGCTTATGAACATTTGTTTTTTTGCTTCTCTCATTCAAACACACTTTATCCAATGGATCAAATAACAATGACAGATCAAAGAAAGTTATCCAAGTATAGCAGAATTACTAGACATTTTGCCTCAGATTACACTAACACCATGATTTTTAAAGAGTAACTACTTTCTTTTCTTGAAAGAGCAAACCTTCCACTTTCCCTGCTAGAATGAACTTTTGGATTCTAGCTCCCACCACTTATGACATTTCTAATTATATGAATAAAATATTTTAGAAGTGCTAGATGTATTGCACACGTAGAGTAACTGCACAGAATAATTCTGCTGCAAAGTTGTTTACTTCTGATATAACAATTACAACTTTTGCAAACAGTCTGTACCGGTACAGGTGTGATATTGGCTGATACGGTGTGATACTGTGCGATAAAGTGTGATAAAGAATAATAAACTAGGAATTAAATGCTGTCTGAAGGACACCAAACAGTATCAAACAAATCTGTTCTTCAAACATTACTTTTGCGGCATGCTAATGCTTGCAGTCATGAAATTCTCAGTTTTTGCCTAAGGGTCAGTTTGATAAACTGTTTTTATGTTTCAATGCTTTTATCTAAGCAGCTGTGAAAGAAATCAAGAGCACTGAGCTTCCTTTCCAAAACACCTAAATCTATTGAATGGTTTTAAGCAGAGTGTTCTCCAGGGACACCAGACAGTCCTGTCATTAACGCTTTAGCCCATTAACTTTATCAAGTAAAGTCTGGAATCTTGGTCAGGCAACGAAATTCAGAAGTATTTCAGTACTGAAATATATGAGAAGAAAAATAAGTTCTCGCCAGTCTTTGACTTGACCTGGTGACACTGACTACTGTTTGTAACCAGTTTTTCAAACAATCACTGTTCATTTTTACGTTTGTTTATAGACTAACAAAAAAATCAAAAAATCACAGTGAGTTTTTAACACTGAATTTGAAAAACACCTCTGCCAGGTTTGACAGTTTTCAAGTGGTTTTTTTTTTTTTTTTTTTTGTGCATGTAAGGAAATTAAGCTCTATATAAGCTCTAAAAGGGAGGAAGTATCATAGGTAATGAGTTTCAAAATATCTTACTCTACATAGCACTCTCTTAAAAGAACAGTCTGACTGGACAGGCTCTTCTGTAAATTAATAACACTTGCAATACCATTGTTGGCAAAGAGCTATTTTTTTACTATACCTAAGCCTCCCTCCCACAAAAACCTCAAAACTATACTCAACCAATATCCAAACCTGACTGAAACGGTTACTTCTTGAGAAAGGCATTTGCTAATTGGACCTATCAAACAGTGCAGAAGAATCTTAACACAGAATAATCTGGGGGAAACTGACACAACTGAAAGTCAGTGCCTATGAAAGCAAAGTCATAAGAAAAAAAAAGTATGCTGTCTACATCTCCCACTACCCTTGAAAGAACTTTTTCTGACCAATCCTAAATACTTTTAGAAAACTATCACCTTCCTACACAGTAACAGTTGAAAAGCCTATAAAACCACAAAAATAATCCTGAATGAGTAAATCAAATGGGAAACCCCCCACAACACACATCTGTAGTACACACAAACTTTAAATACTGCATGCAGTTCTAGTCATTCCTCACCGTTCCTACTTTGCTGGAATAAGGAGAATGGCACAGAAATCATGAGAAAGTTTGGAAACAAAGAACAAGTGTTAACAACTCTCAGCTAATGCTTTTTTACAGCCCTCATTCTGATGAAAGTGCAATGAAAGTGTAAATTCTGAAACTGAAAGCAGGTTATGACTTTCTGCATCTTAATTACACCATTTACATCTTATCAACAGATGTAAAAGTCTGAATCTTTGATGCTTCAAACAGCATTATTTCTCACTTAAAAATTGCTACTCATCAAGCTAGTATCTTTCACCTGGGACAGTTTACAAATTTCTGATAATTCGTTAAAATAATAACTTAAAAATAATTTTAAGTTAAGAAAATAGATTCAGGTGTTCAGGTTTTTCAGAAGTTATATGGAAAGCTGGACTGGTTAATACTGCTACCAGTGGGGAAAAACCCCAGTCAGGTAGCACATGCAAAGGAAAACATGGCACAGGACATATACATACCTCAGTCTGCCTAAGCATCTTTTCTGCATTTTCTTGAAAAAACAAACTCAAAAAACTATCAGGGAACATTGCTAATCATTGCTTGTTGACAGCAGCTCAGAAATTTCAGTGGTCATTTTTGGTACTTTACTATTTGGTTATAAAACAGGAGAGAACTACAAATTCTATTAGTAAATTTTACCATAATTCTGACTCCAGCATCTTTACAATCATAACCAGAAAAAGCCTACTAACCTATTACATGGTATCCAGAAGTTACCTGGAGCAACTGGAGATAAACTGCCCAGATAAAACAGTCAGTTTTTAAAACTCAGGATTCCTTGGAATCAAACATGAACAGCTTCAACCATTGGTTACTCACTTCAACCAAAGGAAATCCTTTGCAGGTTTGCAGCCAAGAGACCAAAACTTTGTGCTTTGGCTATGTTACCTTCTCTACAATTACACATTTAAAACATAGCAGCAAATGCCTTTGGCAATCCACTTCCACAGATTTTAAAACAGATTGCATCAAACACAGAACATTAATGTTATCTTAAGCTGAAATTAAAGAGTGCTGTACTTTGATTACAGTAGAACAATTTTAAACAGAAGAAATTTATAGTTGTAATTAACATGTCAACTGAAAAATTAGCTACGTCTCTGCCATCAGCTTGTGTTTCTGTCTTGCACTCAGTGCTTTTAATAGAGAAACATTAAACAATACTTTTTGTGTGTATGCATATATATATATATTTATTTTAAAAGCCATTTTTACTTTTATTATTTTAAAGGGAAAATAATACACTCATCCTTCCAACTCTTACAATAGGATGATGCATTAACCAGTCTAGCAAGACTGTTAATCAAGAAATTTACTCAGGCAATTGATTTCAGCTTAGGAGTAAAATCCTTGTTCTTTCTAGGTGGTACGCTTACATAGATAGGAGCTTTGTTTGTGAATATTAGCACCACTTTAATGTCATACATGCACACAGTTTTCCTGACAAATCTCTAAGCTTACTACATGAAGGCTTTTCTCTTTAAGGAGATGATTACCATCCTTCTGTCCTAAAATGAGATGGATGCAAAATGCAATCTGGTAGACTTCTGCTTGAAGAAAAAAGTGTGGAATCAATTCAGAAGTGAAGTAACAGCAAAACTGCCCACACTTAAGAGTACTTTAATTGGTGAAAATAGACAGACACTGGCCCCTGAGTGATCCTGATGACCTTGATTGCCATGGCAGTGCCCAACAGCCCCCCCAACCTTTTATGACACCCAACTAAACCAGGCATCAGAACATTGTGCAATACTCCAAGGGTGAGCTCATCCCTTCATCTGTATACTTTCTCTATTAGAATTTTGAGTTTTCAGCCTTTTCTAAGCAAAATGATTCAATGCTTTCCTAAGCACCACATCAAAATAAAGTCTCTCACAAGGCAGTTTACTAAACAGTGTCTCTGGAAACAGTGACAGTGTCAATACCATTTGATCTGCTTGTCATGAAATCAGCACAGGACATTCAGAATCAAATCTCTGCAACTTTCCTGACAGGAAAGGACTATCCATATTTCCAAAAGAGAAGTTCCTAAGGGAAGCACTTAAGTCTGAAATTTGAAAGCCCACAGCCAGTATGGTGTGATCAGACAAATTCCTTTGAAGTAGTTTCTGCATGTGACACAGCAGCAAAGTTTTGTTGACATCTGCAGGTATGCAAGAGCACTATCCTTCCTATTTGAAAAATACAGAATATTTTCATCCTCCATACCAAAAATATTAAAGAGAGCACTTAGCAAAATAAACAAAACTCCCTACACCTTCACACCTTGATTCATACATTCCTCCACAGGCAGAAGATGATATGAAAACTCTGGGCAAGCTGATCATGAGAATTACAGACAAATGAAAAAAAGACCTCTGTTCAGGAGCTCTGCAGTGTGGACACCCCATGGAAGACCCACAGTGCTTATGGTCTACACTCCCAGAAATACTGTAGGCAAAGTCAGGCCTTTTTGACAAGAAATAGTCAACATGGTCTATCACAGTAAAAAAACCCACCACTAAATGAACACCCCTTCCAAAACAACACAAAAAACCCACAAAAATCAAAACCAACTAAAAAAAGCCCAAGTCTCTCCCCAGAAAAGCCCAAACTTCCTTTGCCTGTCTCTCTACTTCTAGTTAACAGAAAAGTGCACCACTAATCTGGCCAGAAGGAAGCATGATTTCCTGCACAAGTGTAGGGGCAATCAATCCATTCAGCTTAGGAGGAAGTCTACTTGTAGACTTCAGGTAGTCTACTTCACACCTCAAGAATGCACCTTCCCTTCTGCACTAATGTATTTGATCCTTTCCAGAAGAACCACTGTACTCTGAATGATTTACTCAAGTAATTCCTTACTGCACATTGACTGCAATATTCCTTTTGACATCCATTCTCCTGAAAGGAGAAATCACACTACCAGGAAAAATGCATCCAGGCTCTGAGCACGGAAAGTTTTCACATGAGCATCTGAAATACATAAGCCTGAAACACCCCAGAATGAAGCAGATGCAGTACTTGACTGCACTACGGCTGAAGTAAATCCAATTAGCAAGTCTCCTGCAGAGCAGTTTTGCATTCTCAATTACAGTCCAAGAAACACAATGCTCTGCAATTAAGTACAAAAGAGAATCCATTTCAATCTTGTCAAGAAGTTGTTTTGAGCACACCAGATTTCCAAGTTGTGATATAACCCCAGCCAACACCAAGCCCCTCACAGCCACTCACTCTTACCCACCAGTGGGATTGATGAGAAAACGGGAAGGGTAAAAGCTGGAAAACTTACAGGTTGAAATAAGGACAGTTTAACAGGGAAAGCAAAAGCCAAACACACAAACAAGACAAAACAAGGAATGAATTCACTGATTCCAATGGGCAGGCAGGTGTCAGCCACCTCCAGGACAGCAGGGTCCCAGATTACTTGGGAAGACAAACTCCACCCCTCCAAACATCCCCCCTTTCCTCCTCCTTCCCCCCACTGTATCACAGAATCATAGAATCAGCTGCGTTGGAAGGGAACTCCAAGATCATCAAGTCCAACCCTTGATCCACTACCACTGTGGTTACTAGACCATGGCACTAAGTGCCACATCCAGTCTCATCTTAAAAACCTCCGGAGACAGAGAATCCACCACTTCCCTGGGCAGCCCATTCCAATGTCTGACCACCCTCTCTGTAAAGAAATTCTTTCTAATATCTAACCTAAACCTCCCCTGGCACAGCTTAAGACCATGCCCTCTTGTCTTGCTGATAGCTGCCTGGGAAAAGAGACCAACCCCCACCTGGCTACAACCTCCTTTCAGGGAGTTGTAGAGAGTGATGAGGTCTCCCCTGAGCCTCCTCTTCTCCAGGCTGAACAGGCCCAGCTCCCTCAGCCTCTCCTCAGAGGACTTGTGCTTGAGTTCCTTCACCAGCCTTGTTGCTCTTCTCTGGACCTGCTCCAGCACCTCAATATCCTTCCTGAACTGAGGGGCCCAGAACTGGACACAGTACTTCAGGGGTGGCCTCACCAGCGCTGAGTACAGGGCAAGAATCACTTCCCTGGTCCTGCTGGCCACACTGTTCCTGATCCAGGCCAGGATGCCCTTGGCCTTCTTGGCCACCTGGGCACACTGCTGGCTCATGTTCAGCTTCCTGTCAATCCAAACTCCCAGGTCCCTTTCTGCCTGGCTGCTCTCCAGCCACTCTGTCCCCAGCCTGTAGCACTGCATGGGGTTGTTGTGGCCAAAGCGCAGGACCCGGCACTTGGCCTTGTTGAACCTCATCCCACCAGAATCAGCCCAACCCTCCAGCCTGTCCAGGTCCCTCTGCAGAGCCCTCCTGCCTTCCAGCTGATCAACACTCCCCCCAGCTTAGTGTCATCTGCAAATTTGCTGATTATACATTGAGCATGATGCCATAAGGTCTGGAATATCCCTCTGGCCAGCTGGGGTCACCCATCCTAGCTGTGTCTCCTTCAAACCCCCCTGCACCTCCAACTTCCTTGCCAGTGGGGCAACACAAAAAGCAGAAAAGGCCTTATCTCTCTGTGAGCTCAGCAATAACAAAAACATCTCCATATTATCAACCCTGTGTTCAGCACAAATCCAAACACATCCACTGGGAAAACAAATAATTCTACCCCAGCAAAAACCAGCACACAAGTCATCTCCTATACTCCACCTCCAAAAACAGGTTAATTTCAGGCATTCTTGCTCTTAACACCTTTTGGTTTTCATCCACTTCTGCAAAACAGAACGATGCACTTTGAGATGGGGGATAAGGAGCCAATGACTCTTTGCAGCAATTACCCTTATAGAATGTCCCATTTTTATTAGAGGTCTAGCTCCAAGTGCAGTCAGTTCCTGAAAAATTACATTTAACCTACTGTCTTAAAACAGGCTAAAAAGCCAACTGAAATAATCCTCAAAATCATTTAAGTACTGCCTGAATTTTAATGCCATGCCATGAAGTGGCAAATACAAGCATAGCACAGCCTCTAACCCAGCACTGAGTAGAGCTGGTACATTCACACAGCACAGCACTCACTTGTACTGGCACAACCAAAGCTGCTGAACAGTTCAAAAGCAGCATTACTCAGAACAGTCTTAGGAGTCTCTGCCATGCAAACTGTCAGACTAAGCTGAAACACTAATCCAGCATCACAGTCACTTTACAGATGAAACAGACATGGTTTTTTCTTTGAATTAAAAAAAACAAACAAATAACAGAAAACC
This sequence comes from Chiroxiphia lanceolata, assembly GCF_009829145.1. Classification (NCBI taxonomy): domain Eukaryota; kingdom Metazoa; phylum Chordata; class Aves; order Passeriformes; family Pipridae; genus Chiroxiphia; species Chiroxiphia lanceolata. The sequence continues at coordinate 41,107,598 of NC_045671.1, forward strand.
CCCCAAACAAAAACAAAACAAAAAACAACCAACAACAAAAAAACCCTACCACCAAACAACTGAATAATCTGAAATATAAACTGTTAATTCAAAGAAGGAAAGTTCACTAGCAAAATGAAGATGCAAGAGACAACTCTCCTTACCAAAATGGATGGTAGGAATTTTTCTACTCTTTTAATCATCATATCATGAGTCAGTTAAGTTTGTAGACCACAGATAATGCATCCTAAGTCAGATTTTATGCATAAAAAGGAATTTCAGTAAATTGGTCAGGCATAATCATTATGCTGAAGTGCACTTCCATGTACTTAAACTGCAAAGCCTGGATAGCTTCCAAAATACTGAAAGGCAAACCATTTGAAGTCAACTACTTAAAAAAATTGTTAGTAGTGACAAGTGACCATAGTGTGACTGCTATTACCTATACCAAGAAGCGGGGGAAATAGGTTTGTGGTTGCTCATGAATGGATATCATATGAGGCTTTGGAAAAAATCTGAAGAATTCAATAGAAGATGTGGTACACTGGTGTAAATTACTCCAAGATACTGATCTTGCCAAGCTCCTCCTCTGCAAGAATGTTCTTCAAGAATGAAAATTATCTGAGGTCTAATCAAGTGCGGTACCAAATGGGAAAAAGTTAATCTGAAGATTTATTCTGCTGCACCTTCCCCTTTAACCAGTTCTGAAATATGTTATGCTGAAAAAAAAGGCATCCATCTAGAGAGAAGTTAGTGCTGTTCTTTCAGGTTCTTTTGCATGACGTTAATAAAGATAAAAAATATTTTTATTTTTATATAATTCTTGAAGTTTACTTTGTATCATACACAATACTTGTACAGTAGTACACATATATAAAATTTTTAAGTAAATAAATACACGCATATTAGGAGTGCACACCTGAACTTTTTTATTGATACAAGTGTGCGGTTGAAGTACTGTGGACATCACTGGAGTACTGGATCAGGGAACTGAATCACCACATCTAATGTAAGATTTTGCAGCTGAGGGGGTGTTGGCTTTCTATAAACCAGATCACCTCCCAGAACCAGCTAAGACCTATGAGGGTAAAAAAGTTCACCCCTTTCAGTAGGAGTCTAAACTTGTGCTCCGAAACTATAAACTGTGAGCAGGGTTCATTTATTTCCAGCTTCTCTGGGACAAAAACAAAGTAGTAAGAACAGTAGTAGCAGTTTGCTGAGGACAGTTTCAAGTGTTTCAGTATTCCACAGGTGTTTTGGACTGGAAACTTCTCACAGAGATACAAGCATCAAGAAATGTAAAAATACAAATTATACACAGCCCTCATAAAATACAAGCAAAGTGAGGATTTTCCACATGGATTAAAAAAGTGTAAAAACATCACTTTGGATGGTGTCAGTAAAGCCTCATCTGAGTACAAGCACATTAAGATCAGTGCTGTAAGGGAGTACAATTACAAATTATAGGCTTCTGGAATATCCCAAGATCGCAGAGAGCAAGACTAAGAGTTTCTTGTTTTATTTTAGTACAGTGAAGTTCAGAAAGAAAGTCTGAATTCTGCTCACATATATGAAGGACAGCAAGAAAGAAAAGCTATCAGAATCAAAAAAATCACAGGGACTCGGGAAATAAGAGACCTATAGACACCAAAAAAGATTCAGCAAGGAAGTGCAGTAAAAACAATCTGCAAGGGGGTCTCAGTCTTCTGGGAGAGGGGAGGAAGGAGCTTTTAGATACAGACCTTACATAATTATTATGGTCAGCTAATCTGATGACCTAGAATCAGCTTTTAGCTTTTTATGCAGCTTTAGCTGAGTTCTGCTTTCTTTAGAGACCCAAGCAGACAAACCAAGAACTGAAAGAAAATAAAAATAAATATTAGACGTGCAGCAGTTGTTTAACATTTTCAAGACAGAATACATTCTGTTAAAAAGTAGTGCCATACAGAACCTTTTCACTTATGTTAAACATTTTAAGTAAGATGGAAAACAACAATGTTTGAGAAAATACTAATCTAAGCCAGAAAGACAATTTAAAGAATTTATAGTCATCCAACTTCAGTGAAAACAAACAAAAAACCCCCCCTCAATTCTGCATCAAGACTATCAGTAATGCCTTCTTTCTTACTTCTGTCTCCAAATTCAGATGACAGGTGCACAGATTTTTATGCAGGAGGAAGCAAAACACACTCGTGTTTTTAAATGCCTTTGGATTTCTTTTTGTTTTGCTTTATAATTTGAGCCGGGGGGGTAGAAGTGGTGTGAAGATCTTCCTCTGAGATCACTACCTTGTGAGCCTGTCAGTGCTCTCGCTGAGTATTTAACCAACAACAGAGCAGAGCTGCCAGTAGAGGGCTTGGTTCACACCGGATCCACTCAACGCAGCTGCGAGGGCTGGCACAAAGCTCATATTAGAATCACTGACATACAGCAAAGTTTAGTCTTAAAAAAAAAAATACCAAAAAGCACCACAATTCATTCAATTCTATACAGAAAAATCATAAATTAAAGCATAGCAGCGGATGACACTGTGCAATTCTGAATACTTTATGAGTAGACCCCTTTCAAAACCAGGTCTGTGACATTATGCCATGGTAACTGATAAACTTAGGAACATAAGGGCAGGTGGAATGCCTTCTACAGGCTGTATTTTTACGTACATGTGTAGCTGACCCAGGCAAAACAGATATTTCTAAACTGTAAGACAGGAAAAAAAGAAAATTAAGAAAAAAAGAAAATTAAGAAAAAAAGAAAATTAAGAAAAAAAGAAAATTAAGAAAAAAAGAAAATTAAGAAAAAAAGAAAATTAAGAAAAAAAGAAAATTAAGAAAAAAAGAAAATTAAGAAAAAAAGAAAATTAAGAAAAAAAGAAAATTAAGAAAAAAAGAAAATTAAGAAAAAAAGAAAATTAAGAAAAAAAGAAAATTAAGAAAAAAAGAAAATGAAGAAAAAAGAAAATTAAGAAATAAATGAGAAAATTAAGAAAAAAAGAAATTAAGAAAAAAAGAAAATTAAGAAAAAAAGAAAATTAAGAAAAAAAGAAAATTAAGGAAAAAAAAGAAAAATTAAGAAAAAAAGAAAATTAAGAAAAAAAGAAAATTAAGAAAAAAAGAAATTAAGAAAAAAAAGAAAATTAAGAAAAAAAGAAAATTAAGAAAAAAAGAAAATTAGAAAAAAAGAAAATTAAGAAAAAAAGAAAATTAAGAAAAAAAGAAAATTAAGAAAAAAAGAAAATTAAGAAAAAAAGAAAATTAAGAAAAAAAGAAAATTAAGAAAATTAAGAAAAGCAAGGATGCTTTTACTCTTCCCTACTGTCTGGAGGCAGATTCCCTCTGGAGGGTAGGGGACACCACAACTGCAACAAAAACCTGCCTGTCGTGTCACAGTATGCTGGTTCCCCTCCTACTTCTTTGCTAATAAACACCCTCTCACCTCTGCATCTCTGGAGACCAAAGCATCCCCCTCATCTATGACATAAGCAATCGTAACCCCATCACAAAATTCCCTCTACCATCTCTCTAAGGCAGAGTAAGATTAATGCACACCACCTGGGTCAGGAACAGATTGATCATCTTGGCTATGACATACTTGGCAGCCAATGACATATTAAAACAAGACCCCCTCCCTTGAAATTTAAAATGATCTACCAAGATCAACATTATGCAATTCATCCACCTCAGAGTACTGCAGCATCACCCAGCCATGTTTACAAAACCAGATTCAAGAGCAATCTCTTTTCTGTTAGAACAGCCACTGTTGGAATGACCTATCCTGCCCGGACTGCAAGACAAACCCTTGAGAAATGGTACCCCTTGCGTACATGTACGTGCATCTTCCTCAAACAGTGCATCTTCTTCCAACAGTGCTTTTCTGTGAGAACAGAATCAGTAGAAGAGTTAGACATAATGAACCTTTGTAAAGAAACCTAAGTGAAAAAAAATTTTTTTCTTTAACTGGCACCAGCATCAACAATGCTCCAACACTCCCTGACATTTATTTACCTATTGAAAGCAAACAGAATAGCACAAACTCTAACTGCAAGGTGAAATTGCTACATTCAAAGCAGTGAACCACATTGACAGTGAAAAGTTTTGGATTAACACAAAGTCACTGCCAACCTTGATTCCCTGGGTCAAGAGCACAGGCACAACAATAGGTATTCACACAGAGTAAACTTTATATAAGGGTATGGAGATGTTTGTACCAGCTGCCCTTTACAGACATGCTGTACCTGTTAAATTAGTATGAAAAGAGCGATCTTAACCCTTCCAGTTACTGAAAATATCTTCTTTAATGCACTGCATTATTTAGCAGTAGAGACCACTACTGTTAGTCAGCAGGAACTGAAGTCACTTCGGGCATGGAGACAATAAGCCCCCCTGAAAACAGCAAAAAAAGCACAATAGCTTTGTGAACATCAAGTACAGTACCCTCTTGATTTAAGAGTTATCAGCACTGTGTCCAGAAATCAAGTACATAATCAGAGATGTATTTCATACCCCTGAGATTGGGAGAAATGTAGGTATCCAGTGCTATTAGTATGCATGACACACCCTTATTAAAAGCTTTTTTATGTTCTTAACTTCACCTTGGAAAATGTCTTGCTAAGTTGGAAGCAGAAATAATGGCTTCTCCTCTTCATATAAGCCTAAATTGCTGCTAATAGATGAACTGCTTTGGAAATTAAACACCCTACAACAGAATAGCTGTGTTACTCCATTGAACTTCAACTCAAATTCTGAAGTTTATACTTGTGACCCTTTTTAAAATTGACACTAGACAGCAAATGCAACCAAAAATGCATATTCTATCCCCAATATTTTTTTTTTTTGAGGTGGGGAGGACCCCACAGCAGACAGGGCATGACTTTTAAGGAAAAAAAAAAAAATCTTCATGTATACATTTATCCACATTGCACACCAAATTAATGACATTTAAGAAATTAATGATTTGACTTAATTAATGCTCACAATGAAACTGTTTTGATAATGATCCTGTAATTAGGTTGTCTACCACTCCTCTATGCCACAAACTACAAAGAAAATTGCTTGCCATGAGCTTCCTCTTAATGAAGATATCACCATTTTAGAAATTACAGTTCCAGAATACATTAGAATCTGCATTCGAATTTCTTAATGGTGTCAAAAAGCTTTCATGATTGCTGCAACCTAAATACACCAAAAAACCTACCTGCCAAGCTTAAGCAATGTTCTGCTTACAGTGCGGAGTATCCAAACACCCGGGCGTCCCATCACGGCCAGAAGTCAGAAATTCAGGGAAGGGGGCAGGAAATCGCTATGTTTTCACATATATTATGAGCACACATATGTGTGTTCTATTTATATCACACCTAGTCCATGCACAAGAGAGTAATTGCCAATTTCTATTTTATACTAACTTAAAATCAGACTACAGAACATCATTTAACTCCATCAGAAGGGGACTTGGAAGGCAGGAGTAACTTGCTGTTACAGGTAGCAGTTATTTGGAGAATTAATCTTAGATGCCACAAGGAAGTATCTCTATAATACATCCAACAATTATTCCTATCAAGAGTCAGTTTCAAAAAATGGACTTAAAACAATCACCACAACCTCCTCAAAAAACAAACGAAAAAACCCAACCCAAACCAGTACTGAACAGCCTAATAATGGTGTGAAAGTCTGGCAAGAACAGACTTTCCCCATGGAACTCCACCTATAAGAAGTGAAAGCTGAGACGAAAAAAGTTCTGGAAACAAAATATTCTTCACTGGGACGTGGCCCACATGCTTCTTTGTTTTCTCTAAACCCAGCTGAAAAACCCCGCTGGAACATGGGCTTCTTGGAGCGCAGCAAAAACCTGCGAGGCAAAAGCACTGCAGTAGGTTTATCTGGCTTTAATTTAATCATGGTAGTTTAAAAAAAATGCATTAAGTTAATTCTACGTTCAGCTAAAGCTGGCCTTTTAACCAAGACAGCCTGCAACACAAAAACAGCTTCCACTGTAACCCACCCCGAATAACACACCGACTTAGTAGTCCGAAATAGAAAAAGCTTGAGGTCTGAAGCCCTGACACCGACAATGGGGCCGCTCAGCACCCCTGGAAAGGCTCGTTCAGAATCTGTGCCTGTGCGGATCCTGCAGCATCTGATCTGAATCCGATCAGATGCAGATCTGCAGATGCTTGGACACAAACCTCCAGCTGCTGATAAATAGGAGGAGCATCCTTATTTTTTTGACTTTTTTTTTATTTTAAGCGTCTCTTCCGAGCATTTCCAGTTCCCTTCCCAGACTAATACCTATGGCAAGCGCCCAGTCTTCCCCAAATAGGGAATTAATTCCCTATCTGCCGGAGGCGATATGGAAGTGGAAAACCTGCTCGGCTGCGAACAGACCTACATCTCTAAACACCTCTCGCACTGGGGGGGGAACCATCTCCCAAAAATACGTGGGGATGGGGGGGTGGCGTCACGAAACGAATAAATAAAAAATAATAAATAATAAAACCGAGGCGCCAGCGATGTATCCGCGTTGTCTGCGCCTCCCTGAGGCTGGACGAGATTTAGCTTCTCCTTTTTTTTTTTTTTTTAGCTTTTTTCTCGCTCCCGGGGGGCCGCTCTCTCACCTTGTCCAGCTCATCATGCAGCTCGGCCAGGCTGGGCCGGAGCAGCTTCTCGCCCAGGTCGGCGGCCGTGTGGCGGTAGTGGTCGATGCGGGGCACGGCGTCCATGGTGTTGTGGCCGAAGGTGCGCAGGTAGTAGGTGTTGGTGTGGGTGTCATAGTAGTAGTGGTGGTGCCCGCCCGAGTGCAGGCTGCCCTCGCTCATCACCGTGTCGCCGCCGTTCTGGACGCCGCTAACATTGCCGCTCTCCGAGCCGCCCCCGCCGGGCTCGCCTGGGCTCTCGCCGCCGGCCGACGGGTCCACGAAGTTCACGCGAAACCTACCCTTGGCTTCCTCGCCGCCCTTCCCCGCCGCGCCGACGTCCCCGCCCGCTTTGCGGGGCCCCTCGGCCACCAAGTCCACCTGGAAGCGGCTCTGGCTCGGCGTGGGACCCAGCGCTCTGCCCAGCGCATCCTTGGCGCCCTCATCGCTCGCAGACGCCGGCGCCGCCTGCTTGCCCTCCATGCCTTCCTTCCCCCTCGCTCCGCTGCTCCGAACGCCGCTGCTGCTGCAGCCCCCGCAGGCGGTTCCCGCAGCTTTAAAGCGCCCGAGCAGCACCCCGGGGCTAGTGCAGACACAGCGGCGCGGCCCGCCCCCACCGCAACGCCAGGTGACGGTGACGGCGCCTCCGGTCCCTCCCGCCCGATGCCGCTGTGCCCGGGCAGGAGCGCGCTCAGCTTGCGCCGCTGGCGCGGAGGGAGGGATGCTGGGGATAAAACCGGCGGCGCCGCGCAGGCTCCGCCCGCTCCCGGCTGCGGCGGAGGGAGTGGCGGTAGCGCGTCCTCGGGCGGACGGCGGCGGCACCTCCTCCCGCCCGCACTATGGCGGCCCCGCCGCATCCGCCCCGCGGCGCCGCTGGGAGGAGAGAAGACGGGAGCGGTGGGGGGCCGCGCCGCGCTCCCGCCCGGCACAGCCCCCTGGCCGACGCCACGTCTCGCGAGAGCCGGGCGGCGGCGGCCGGTCGGTACGGCTGGTCCGTTACGCCCCTCTCGGATCCCTCTGACACACCCTGGACTCCCTCACACACCCCGGACCCCCTCACATACTGCCGGTCCCTGATACCCCGGTACCTCACACACATCCCCGACCCCCTCACACACCGCCCGGACCCCTCACTCAACCTCAAGTCCCTCACACGCAGCCCGAACCCCTCTCACATGCCCGATCTCCCTCACACACTCCCCTGGACCCCTCAGACACCCCCGATCCCCGTCACAAGATCCTCGGTCCTCTCAGGCACCCCCCGAACCCCCTCATGCACCCCCGATCTCACCCACACCACCCCTGGTCCCTCACACACACCCCGGACCCTTCAGACACACCCTGAACCCTCTCACACATCCTGGACCCCTGTACACAACCCCAGTCCCTCACACAGACCCCTAAATCCCCTCACACAACCCCAGTCCCTCACGCAACCCCAGTACCTCACACATCCCCGGACCTCCTCACAGCCCGCCAGGTCTCCCTCACAAAACTGGTTCTCTCAGGCTCCCTGTGAATGCCCTTGTACACTCCTTGATGCCCCTCACACACACCCTGAACACCTCAGATGCTCCCAGACCCCTCAGACACTCCCAGACCCCTCAGAAACCCTCCAAACCGCCTCACACACTGCCCAGACCCTTCACACACCCCCCAGACCCCTCAGATACACCCTGAACCCCATCACGCACAGCCCAGTGCCTCATACACACCCTGGCCCCTCACACACACCTGGACCCCTCACATACACCCCGGACCCCTCATCTCTTGGTCCCATCACACACTTGTTACTCACACCTCCCCCCATTCCCTTACATACCCCCTGGACCCAAACCCTCCAAAACCATTCAGACACTCCTGGATGCTCAGACATGCCCTGAACTCCTCACATGCCCTTTGAAACCACTTATGCACACCCTGGTCTCTGACACACACCCTCAGACTCCTTCACACATACCAGTCCCTCACATACACCCCAGCATCTCCTCACAGACATCCCAGTCCCTAAAACACCTCTGGACTCCCAAACACCCCTGGACCCCTGAAACACCCCCAGGGTCCCTCACACACACCTCGGTCCATCACACACCCCTTGACCCCTCTCACACACCTCAGGTACCTTCTCACATACCCCTTGGACCCCCTCACACACACCCCCATCCCTCACACACCCCCTGCTCCCCCTCAAACACCCCACAGAATCCCAGAATGGTTCAGGTTGGAAGGGACCACAGTGGCTTAGCTGGTCCCACCTCCCTGCTCCAGCAGGGTCATCCCAGAACACATGGCATGGGACTGTGTCCTGACAGTTTTGGAATATCTCCAGTGAGGGAGACTCCACATGCTCTCTGTGCAGTCTGTTCCAGTGCACGGTCACCCACACAGTGAAGTTCTTCTTCATGTAGAGGTGGAACTTCCTAGGCATCAGTTTCTGTCCATTGTCTCTTGTGTTCTGTTGTTTGGCACCACCAAGAGGAGCCAGGCTCCATCTTCTTGGCAACCCCCCCTCAGATATTTATACACATTGATGAGGTCCCTCCTCAGCTGTCTGTTCTTGAGGCTGAACAGGCCCAGCTTGCTTCGGCTTTACTCGTAAGAGAGATGCTTCACCCCCTGTACCATCCTCGTTGGCCCCAGACCCCCTCAAATACCCCCCATACCCTTCACGCACCCCCAGATTCCCTCACACACACCACAAATCCCCCTTTTCACCTTCCAGCTTCCAGATCTCTGCCAAGTGTACTGTAAAAACCACTTGCATAATAGATCTACTGTCAGTAATGTCTTTTTCTGCTGCAGTTTTTCATCCCTATCCTTTTAGAGCTCATTCTTTCTTCAAAAGTATATACAGGTCTTTAATCTGAAAAGTGGGGTCATTCTGCCTCCCTACTCTTACTGGAATAAAAGTGCCTGGATAATCCATTAAAGCATAGGCTCTGAGGGTGTGAAAAGAAACCTCAGATGTGAGTCAAATGCTTCAGCTTCCATAGTCAGAAATTAAGCAGGGACTCATCAATGATTTTCATTGTGTATTTTTTTGTATTTATACTTGAAGGCTGTATCTCACAGAATATCAGAAGGGGGCTGTGTCTTCAAAACACTGCTTAGGTGGTAAAAATCATTTAGCAAACGTTCACTTCAGTTAGGCCTCTAGAGCAATGGTGCCTCTTTATTTCAATGACATTATAGTTGGTATTTCTTGGTTCCAAACCTCTTTTTTCCCTAGTGTGCAGTTTTGTATATTTTCCCCCTCTGCCTAGCAAAGTCTGAGTGCCAACATCCATTTTCTAACTCAACGCTTCTCTGCTGTTTTATTTCAATTAACAACAAACCTGGTGACATAATCCAACAGAAAAGGACTGGAGCTGTAAAACAAAGCTTGCTTTTCCATAACAGTTAGTTAGAGGAAGAAGTATTTAAATTTTAGGGATGTGTATATGCCTAAAAAAAGCTGAAGATGCTTTGGCAGATTTTTCAAACACTGTTCTAGAAAAAAAAAACCAATAAAAATCTTATAATTCAAAATAGTTTGAGAAATTCCTTGATTCGCTCAAAATTTAAAAAAAAAATAAAAGTTTTAAAAAATAGAGAATTTGGCAAATTTTCAGAATGTAAAGAAAAATAATCTGTGTGTGAAGTGGAAAATAAAATATCAAGCTGTGCTGACATTTTAAATACTTTGTTTGAAAGACAGTGGATGATGAAGAGAACGAGTCAGAATAAAAGATTTTTGTTCAGAACTGAAAGCAAACAGCACCCAAACAGCAGGTGAAACACAAACAAAATCCACTGGAACATTTTTATTGGCAGACATAAACACTTCTTGACCAACATCTGCATAGAATATCGTATGATAAGGTGTTTGGAAACAGTTTAGACTTGGAAAGGGTGATTTCTGTCAGTTCCCTGTAAAAACAGAGGAGGAAAGCAGCTTGTGGAATCCCATGGGTTCGTGATGATGGGATTATGGCATTTAGCTACTTTAAAGAGCATTCTACATGTGTGTTGACTGTGTCTGCATGGTGTTAGTTCCTCTTTGGTCTGCATTCATATTATTGCAATGCAATGCTCAAAAGTTTAACATGTCCCACAGTTGTGAATCCCCAGATCCAGTGATGAGGTTGGCCGTGCTCATGCTGAGGACGATCAAAGCTTTGCACTTCAGGCTTCAAGAAGTTCCTCTTTAGAAGAAGGAAGAGGGAAGTGGGTGCAAAGAGAGAAAATGGTGCACAGAGAAGCCCTGAGAGAGGAGAGCACATCATCCAGACGGAAAGACAGTAAGAGAATCTGTAACTGTAAGGGAGAATAAAAGGCACATAAATTCCCATTAACTGCCAATTAAAATGTCATCAATGCTAAAAAATACACTTTGAGAAAAAAAAAAGGCTCATAATTAAATGGTTTCTGACATACCACTACTTAAAACATTATCACAGTAGAGTTTGGATATTGTTGGTGAACAAAACAAAAGGATAACACGTTAAATAAAAGTAAGCAATAAGTTACTCTTGTTCTGGCCAAGATTATTTACCACAGAACGTTAGCAATTTTTTGTTTCTAAAAAGAGAGGAGAGAGGAGCTGTAGAGGGTTTCAGTGTCCTCTCGAAGATGCAAAAGCATTACTGAAAATCCCAGACTTGGTTTTAGTCAGCAGGCATCCTTTTCGACTTTGAACATGCCATTTGCCAACTTCAACTGATACACTATAGTCCTCATTTGATAACCAATGTAAAACACTGGAAAATGCAAACATTTTATGACACTGTGATTGTGGTAATCATTTAGATCTTGACTAGATCTCTCTCCCATTTGCCTCTTTTCCAAGCAGAAGAACTCTAATTTTAAGTCCTTGCTCCTGTGGACACTGTTCCTCACTTTGCATCTCTTTGGTTCTAACAGAGCCTTTTTGAGCGGTCTCAAGAGTCGCAAGCCTGTAGATCCACAAGTCCACAGGTGTCCCCTCAGATCATTAAAACTGGGTATCTGTTTTCAAAGTTCATGTCCTCAGGCACAAAACTGTGGTTTTAAGATGCTGTGCATCAGAGTTAATAATTCAACAGGTTCATCCTTGACTTCCTCTAGCGCTTCTGAGTGTCATTTGGACATATTACCTTGTTACTGTTCAGGCAGATCCCTCCTATTCATTCCTTGCAAAAAGATTCCATCAGAGGAACATCTCCTGCCTCTTCCAAAGTGCAAGCAGATGACAAGAATTCATTTTGGTTCCTGATAGGGCCTTATCTTCCCTGAGAGCTCTTTTTATATCATTGTCATCCATTGGCCTTAGTTTCTAGACAGGCTTGCTATTCCGGATGCTTCTAAGGGGTGATTTCTTACTAATTTTTTTTTTTCTGTATGTTCTGTTTGGTCAGTCATTTCATGCTTATCATGTGTTCTGGTTTAGGCTTACTATATTTTGACACTTCAGGTTTTCCAAGGAAAAGGTTTCTTCTTGTAGCTTGCCTTATTCCTGCTGTTTGGTTGCACCAGTTTCCTCTCAGCCTTTATCAAGACATTCTTGGTTGGTGATACAAATTTGTCATCTCTCAAAAATTATTTTTTTCCGCAATTGGCACCTGTAAGAACCTAGCTGGTTTTGGTCTCCTTGCCAACTTTGTCTTTACCAGCTTACTCATTTTGGGGGTTTGTTTTTTGAGCTTAGGTCTGCTGGATTCTGCGGTTTTGTATACTTCTTGTGCCTGCAGGGCAAGCTGTAGTCCTTGTTGCAGTGCAGTTCTTCAGTGCTAAAATTTTAGAGCAGGTCCTGTGCTGCTTAAACCATAATGAGGGTTATTTCCCCTTTTGTGTATCATCTGCCCAGATGTTCCTTGATACAGTTGTTGTTAGCATCTAAAATTGTTGTTTCTTCATCTCGATCCCATGTCACATTTTCCCAGCCTGCACACAGCCTGATACATCACTGCTCCTTTTCCTTCCTTCATTTTTTTTCTTTTATATTCTTCCCTTCCTTCTTTTTTTCCTTCCTGTTCCGTAGCAAATAGAGGCAGAGTTAATATTTGTATTGTCCTCCTGTGCTGCTTATTGTGTCCTTTATAATTATTACAGGTGTTCATCCAAATCAGTGTTTAAGTAATGCTGTCTTTCTTTTCCAAGAAACCTAGATGGAGTCCTAACAAATACTGTATTGTCAGGTGGCAACTTACTTGTATTTGTATTACATTAATCCTAGCTTACAAGAAAAAAAGGTAATTGCAGCAACACTTTTGAGAGGCTGCCAGATAAATCCTGTGATTAAGACACTCAGAAATTAAATCCGTTTGCTGGCAGCCAGATGTGGTGCTGGAAAATCTTTTCCAGGGGGCCTTTCTTGTTCCGACCACGCTTTTGCTCCATCCATGTATGCCGTCAATATTCCACTGTTTTTGTTTTTATGGACCTAGTGATAGTGGGACCACCTCCATATTGATGCCATGCCTAAAATTTCAGTATTTCTAACATTCTCTGAAGGCTGACGTGCAAGATTGTTTTTGGATAACTTCTTCAAAGGACTTCAGTTTTAATACTCTGCCAGCAATGTATTTACTTAGGAGTGAGATGGAGGGTATATGTCATCTAAAAATGTAAGGTTTTTGCATTTTTGGTAGCTGGAGGAGGGATATTCAGTACCTGCTGCCTGCTCTGAGTTTGTGAGTTTCTGTGTCTAGTTTTAGGGTGCTGGTTTATCTTTAAAGTTCTGGTTGTCTTCATATCCAAGAGACTGCCTTTAATTCTGTGCCCGTATCAGTCCAGTTGAGACCAGTAAAGCCCCACAGGCTCTAGAAACCACTGCCAAAGTGTACATGTGACACAGTGAGATTAAATGCAAAGACCTTATAATTATGAGCTTCAATTATCACATATCATTCAGAGCACTTAATGTCTGACTCATTCATTTTTTTTTTTTTTGCCCAGCATTTGAAAATTGTAGTTTGTTTGTACATGTGTTAGGAAGAAGAAATTCTTCAAAGAGAGATGGAGTTTGTTATCTTAAACTGCTGCGGTTATAGGCAGATACACCAAGAATAACTTGGGAATATAGATGAAGTAATTGCAACAATTCTGGAAATGTAAATAAATAAGCCAGCAAACATGTTTTTGTGCAGTATAATGTTTCTTCAAAGCAAAATTATACTCTTTGTGAATTTTTTTGTTATGTTTTTAGTTTTAGTAATTTCTACTTGTCTCAGTCTCTAAGGAATTTTATAGTAGATGAAGCTGCAGGGTATCATTGAGGTAAAGTGGGCAGCCTGAATGCTCAGTAACTGTTCAGTCCAGACTACAGAGTATTAACCTTGATCCAAACCATGCAGCCAAGTATCTCAGGACAGAGCTCACAGTCAATCGCATGACAGATCATCCTATTTCATTTCTCTGTGGAGTAGGAACCTGTCCTGATACTTTATTCCTGACACCTCTGTGAATCAAGTCGATTTCACATGACTCAGTTACTTCTTCGGTTCATCTCTCCGCTCTTTGGATCTACAGGCAGGAATCTATCTCAGACATAAAGCTTCTGGAGATTGTAGTCTGGATATGGTCATGAGATAGCCAGAATACAGGGATGAGGAAATACTTTACCCTCCAGGGGTGTAGCTGTTTCCCATTTTTCCTTTTCAAAGAGATGTATTTTGGGTTTGGTTACTTAATCATGTTTCTTGAAGATAGAATAGCTTCCACATCTTTGTTTCCCTTTCATTATCTTCTGAAATGTGTGTCCTTTGGAGCAAATACCCATTTTGTGAAGAAGCTGGAGGAGGTGGGTTGGCCAGCAGCCCACCAGTATCCACAGATATCTGTATTTCCAGAGGCTCAAGACAGCCAACCACATTCTACTCACACAATTAATTTTCAGTCCTTTTCTTTTAATTCTTCTTGCATTATGACAGTCAGTCCATTAATTTTTTTTTTATTTCATGTTCTATAAACACTCATTATCGAAATGGAGTGGAAGTTACCAATCATTTATGCTACAGTCATCCTTTTGTAGTTTTTTTTTTTTCACCTGACTACTTCATTCACTGTTTTGAAAACTCTTAGTTTTTGTCCTGCCTTATTATAATGTATTATTTTAGGCACTTTTTCCTGCATTTTTGTTACGAGGAACCATCTATCACTATTTGTTTTTTAGTGCCAGGTTGGCGAAGGGACAGAAGACTAAAAGAAGTATAGGAAACCAAGTAAGTGAGCAAATACAACCTGCTGGATCCAAGAGCCTGGAAGAGGGAGAGGTGAGGCTGCTCAGCTCCATCTCCCTGGGTCTAGCCAGCACTGAGGCCAGAGACGTGATCTCAGCAAGCAGATGCACACAGAGCTCAGCTATACACCATGGACATACCTGATGATTTAAACGTTGATCCATTTGAGGACTATAACACAGTTTTCCCAAAAAAAAAAAAAAAAGGCAGCAAATCTAGAAAATCCTAGATTTTCAAATTAAGTTTATGCCTGTAAACAATAATCCAGAACTAATGGAAACTACAGAAATCAGTAGAATGGCATTTTGCTTTCACAGCCTTTGTAGTCCAAGTGATGCGGACAGGTTCATATTGGCTTATCTTACTGGTTTTTGACCATAGCTGTTCAGACTGTCTCTCATGTCACAAACTATCATGATTTGCCTCTAAAGTGTAACTATCAGCTTGAGCATTTATTAAAGAGTTTTTCATGGTTACTGCCTGATGTCACTTGATGCCAGTCATGTCTCCATGATACCTTATATGCGTTATTTTGTGTGGAATCAGTGGATTCCTTATATGTAGCTTTACAGCAGTTTAAACTTGCAAAGTCTTGTATGCTGACCTTATAGAAGTTAAATCAATTTGAGTCAGATTTGGGATCTACCACTCATCAACAGAAGTTCTAACATGCATTTTAATAAGAGTGGGAACCTGAGCAGGCACTGCCAGAGAGATTCATGTGTGCTACATGTCCCTGCAACGAAAGAATTTTTCATTCCTTTCTACTACTGAATTTGCCAGAAAGACAGATTTTAATTAATTCTAGGATGCTTTCTAAGGTGGTCAGAAATCTAAGAAGAATTTCCAGCTTCAGGGTCTTGCTGGTAGGTGCCATAAAGCTATTTGACAAAGTAGAGTAAAATATCTGCTTAAAATAAGTGGTTCAGACTGGAGGGAGAAGTCTAATTGTTTGGAAATCTAATGTCCTCCTCTGATATGATAAACTAAATGTCTCTTTATGCCAGCAGCATAAAGTGTTGTTTGTCCATTCATTATATATTTTTTCATGTTACTTTTTGAGTTTGTAGAGTTTAAATGTTCAGGAAGTTAAGGTGATGGGAAAGGAGGATTACACTACTTCTATTATATGCCACCAGTGTCCTCTCTTACCCCTTTAATTTCAATTAATATTCAAATACTTGGGGAGGTATGGTATGTAATTTTGATGCTTATGGTGTATGATTGGCATCAGAGGAGAGGATCCTGGGGGACCATGCAGGGAAGATCCATCTTTACCACATCTTTGAGGGTGTCTGCACAGAAGAATTGTGTCCCACACACATACCCAACCTTTGGAGAGCAGCCACTCAGAGGGAATCAGGTAAGCTTGTTCATAAGCACTTTTCATAATTATTTTTCTCCTTTCACCTTCAGAACAGGAAATTAGTGTGGGAATAAAAAGGAATTAATGTGGTAGAAGATATCTAGTAGAGACTAACTTGAACCATTTTACAAATGGGAAAACTAAGGCATAGAAAGATGACAGCTCAAATTGCACCTACTGTATAAGAGTGGAGGTGGATTATCCTGAACATACAATATCCTCTCAGTTTTCATTTCCACATTTTTGTTCCACCCACAGATTCATTTGGGAAATTATTAATAGCAGAGGCAGTCAAATCCATTATAATCTTATAAGTAGTGGAAGCTGAAAACACACGTTTGTAGCAATGCACTTGTTTTTCCATTGCTTTCAGACTTAGAACTACAGACTGCATTATAGATATTAGTTGTAGATCCTTTGTGTAACTTTTAAAGATATGCTGCCAGGATAAGTTGCTGTATATTGTATTCCTGAACAATGCTAAATATTCAAGTGTTCTTTTTTCTTGGGGTATTTTTGTATATGCTATTAAGTCTTTAAATGCTCACACAGTGACTCACTTGCATCCTTTCAAAGAGTTTATCACTAATCTCTGAAAATCATTACACCAAAGTTCTATTAAAAGAACTTTATGTAGGGCTGGAATCCAAATGTTTTTCTTTCTATCATTAAAAATGTTTTTGAACTATTTTCCCCAGGATAAGATCAGGGTGACCTGAATGAATGGTCTCCAGGAGATCTAAGGAAATTTAATGTTTATGAAAATTCATTGGTAAAGACAGCTGTACATGATACTTCTAAGTAAGCATGAATGTTTCAAAAGAAAAAAAATTATGATAAAAACCCATCATGGTGCTGTAACCGTTAAAAAAGGGATAAAACCTGTGAAGGTAGTGAGGCCCTGGCACAGGTTGCACAGAGAAACTGTGGATGCCCCATTCCTGGAAGTGTTCAAGGCCAGATTGGATGGGGCTTGGAGCAACCTGGTCTAGTGGAAGGTGTCCCTGCCCATGGCAGGGTTTTTGAAAAAAGATGATCATTGTGGTCCCTTCCAACCCAAACAATTCTATAATTTTATTATTCTATGAAATTGTTATAATAATAATAATCAATCAGTCACTCATCTCCATTTGACATCATACAGACAGTTCTGATTGATTAGTTTGCATTTAAAAAAAAAGGAGTAGACAAAAAGCTCCAGTTTGAGAGAAATGAAAGTGTTTAGAAGTGGGAAAAATAAGAAACTGAAAAGGCTGTGGTTTTTCAGAGAGGTCAAATAAGAAAGGGCTTAGCATATGTGTGCAAAATGCCGTAAGGCACTGGAAAAGGGAAAATAGGGGGCTACAATCAACCACTCCACTAGAATGGGACAACCAATTAAGTTAAAAATAATGGCATACAGCATAACAAAGTTGTTGATGCAGACGCCATAGACTTAAGTAGGTGGGAAGAAGGGAAGAGCCATTCAAATAACCAATAACACGTCAGCAGTTTTCAGGCAGAGGAAGATTTTTTTTTAAAAGCTCCTAATCTGTTTCTGTCAAAGTATATGTGAACCCTCAACAAGGATTATAAAGAATTTCTCACCAAATCAGTCACTTATTGCTATCTGAATTTTCTCCCTGCTTGCTTCTGGCACAGGTCACTTAAGATTTCCAGATGATGTTTGCATTATCTTACTTTTGTTCCTAGGAAAACACCTCTATTCAGAGATAGCTGGTGGAAAAAGTGAACATCAGATGTCTTTATAAATACTTGAAAACTAAACTGGCATCACAAAATCTGATGGAAATTCTGGTAGAAATATTCAAAAGATAATCTATTCTTTCCATTTCCTTCCCCCTTAATGAAAGGTACCTACAGCACCAGCAAAACAGAGACTGACTTGCTCCTGCTTTGGTCAACTAACTGGTTCATATTTTCAAAATGTCCTGTAAGCAGTTCATTTAGACCAAGAGGGAGAACTTCTGCTGTAGCTACAGCTCATTCCTACCCCATATGTCATATTGTAAAATTTGTTTTATGCAGTTTCAAAAATAACTACTTCAACTGTGTCAAAAAAAAAAAACATATGGGAAGCATAACCCCCACATGTCACAGCCTATTGTCATCACGCATTTATGTCAAAGGGAATTAATATCCTAGGCACTGCTTCATCTTCTCAGTGGGCTGGAAGAAAATGCATCAGAAATACTGTCCTGCAGCTGTCTCTGCACATCCTCTACTTGTGAGATCTGGTTACCCTTCTCGGCTGGAACATCAAAATGCAAAAATAATTAAATTTGTCTTTTTGAAGTGCTCAGTATTCCTTCTTATGTCTTTACTCTGTCAGTAAGCAGCAGTTTTTCCTCCTATAGCCTGCATGGTATGATGTCTTCAAATAATGGTTTGGTTTTGTTTTGTAACAGAAATGATAACTGATTTTCATTACTTTTGTCCTCCAGTTTGGCCCTGTAATGACAAAACCTTGTTCCTTGTGTGATCAGTCACCTTCCACAGCAAAGACATAGACAAGGATTTGCCACCATTCCGCCCGTCTTGTCTCATTTACAAGTGAAATTCTGGATCCCTATCTGATTGTTTCTCCTAAAATTATGACTAGTACCTGCTCAAACTACCGTGGTATTACTCTGCTCTCCATTGCTGGCAAAATCCTGGCAAGAATACTCTTGAACAGACTAATACCTACTATAGCAGAAGGGATCCTACCTGAAAGTCAGCGTGGTTTCAGAGCCAACAGAAGCACCACAGACATGGTATTTGTTCTCAGACAACTGCAAGAGAAATGTAGGGAACAGAACAAAGGTCTCTATGTAACCTTTGTCGACCTCACCAAGGCTTTTGATACTGTGAGCAGAAAAGGTCTGTGGCAGATTTTGGAACGTTTAGGTTGTCCCCCCAAGTTCCTTAAAATGATCATCTCACTTAATGAGGATCAGCACGGCCAAGTCAGGTATGGCAACACACTTTCTGAGTCCTTTTTAATTAAGAATGGTGTGAAACAAGGCTGCGTTCTTGCTCCTACCTTATTCACAATCTTTTTTAGCATGATGCTCCAAAGGGCCACGGCAGACCTCGATGATCAGGACGGTGTCTACATTCGATATTGTACTGATGGAAGCCTGTTCAATCTAAGGCGTCTGAAGGCCCACACCAAGACTCTAAACCATCTTGTCCATGAGCTGCTCTATGCTGATGACACCGCCCTTGTTGCCCACACAGAAGCAGCTCTGCAACGTTTAACATCCTGCTTTGCAGATGCTGCTGAGCTCTTTGGGCTGGAAGTCAGCCTAAAGAAGACAGAAGTTCTCCATCAACCTGCTCCTCAGGAAGTCTTCCATCATCCCCACATCACCATTGGCGAATCAGAGCTCAAATCAGTTCAGCAGTTTAATTACCTAGGTAGCCTCATCTCCTCGGATGGTAAGATTGACGGGGAGATAGACAACAGGTTGGCAAAGGCATATAGTGCTTTCGGAAAACTCCACAAAAGAGTATGGCGTAATAAACACTTGAAGAAAAGCACCAAGATCAGCGTTTACAGAGCCATAGTGTTGTCTACTCTCTTGTATGGTTCCGAATCATGGGTCATCTACCGCCACCACCTGCGTCTCCTAGAACGCTTCCATCAGCGCTGCCTCCGTACAATCTTAAACATCCACTGGTCAGATTATGTGACCAATACGTCTGTTCTTGAGCAAGCAGCAGTCACAAGTGTAGAGGCCATGCTGATGAGAACACAGCTGCGGTGGGCAGGGCACGTCTCAAGGATGAAGGACCACCGCCTCCCTAAGATCCTGCTCTATGGTGAACTTGCCACTGGCTGCTGCAAGAGAGGAGCCCCGAAGAAAAGATTCAAGGACTCCCTGAAACAACATCTCAGCCTTGGCCATATTGATCACCATAATTGGTCCACTCTGGCCTCAAATCGGGAGGCCTGGAGACACAGCATCTATAACGCTGCGGAAGCCTTTGAGAACTCACGCAGGATCACTCTTGAGGAGAAAAGGCAACGCAGGAAGAACCGTGTCTTGCGGAATACACCATCTAAGGAGTCTTTCTGTTGTGCCTTTTGCAATCGGACATGTCTGTCACGTATTGGCCTCATAAGTCACCAACGTACCTGTAACAAATGTGGATAAAGCCTTCCCAAATCTTCATTCGCGAAGCCCAGCCATGATGACTAGTACTCTGTTTTATATTCCTTGTCTTGTTCTGCTCTGTCTTTCCTCTTGGCCTTCATCCAGTAATACAGCTGGAGTTTCAGCAGGTTGAAAAGTATCTCATCCCAGATTACAGTTTTCAGTACTCCTCTAGGCCACTGAATTTTAAAAACTGCTTAATCTCCTATACTGTACTGGAATAAATATTCAGTTGAATACCTGTATTATATACATAGCTGGACACCCAACTTAGCAAATTATATAAGTATGTGTTTATCTCCTTTGCTATTCAGCAAGCCACTGAAGAATTCATTTAGCATTCAACTTGTTCAGGTTTACTAAGGTCAAGCAGTTTGTTTAAGACACATACCAAACAGAGGTGGATTGCTAAAAGAGATCCCTTGTTTTCCATTTTAGTACACGAGAAAAGAAAAAAAAAAAAGGTAAAATAGATGGACACAAATGAGGAGGTTTAGAGATATGGATTGAAATACTTCAGCTCTCACCAGATATGTTTAAGTGTTGTGACTGAGGTTATTTATTTGGTTGCTCTTTTTTTTTTTTTGGAAGGAAATGTATTTGATGGAAACTGGAAATAGAATTGAGTAATGATATTTACACAGAATTTCTCTGTATTTAATTTTCTAGCAACTGAGCCTAGTTGTGAGCCACAGACTGAACTCCATTGGAGATTCTTTTATGATTCATATGGGATTTTTCCCATATGAGTTTTTCATTCCTCAAGTGAACATATACTCTAATCCATCCACAGGCATTGAAACTTGTTCTTGTATTAAATATAAGGAAAAATTCTGTGTATGATTTGGGGGAAACTCTTGGTAAATTTTAAATTCTAATTACAGCTTTTTCAGGAAATAACACACAGTATATTTTGTGTGAAGGGAAACCGACACTTCAGAAATGTAGTATTAGACAAAAATTGTGGAGGGTTTTCTTCTAGATTTCTACTACTAATAGAATATGGATGCCACCATTACTTTGCTAATTTGACAATTATTTCTGTATAGGTAGGATATTAATGCACCTACTTTCATGTTCCAACAGGAAAGCAGGTGTTTTCTCTTTTTGACCAAGTAAAACAGGTAAATGCTGAGAATGACATTTAGGAAGGCAGTGCTTGTCACTCCAATCATTCCTTGATTCCCCGTCAACAGATTGATGAAGTGTTAACATCTCAAGCATTTGGCAACTGGATGTAATTAAATGGTCTTATCTACTTATGAATTATTACCGTAACTAAAATGTAGGCATTATTAAATATATAGAAGACACTAGAAAGGCCTTCCCTAGTAAGATTATCTGAAAACTTGTACTTAACAGTGCTCTGTGAAAACTGCAACTTTGATTTAATAATCTAATCAGTTTTCATGCATTTGCATCTTCAACTGGATTTCTGATAATATTTCATTAAATTGTTTTTTGATTAAAATCCCATAATATTTCAATTTTTCCCAAAGAAAATAAATGGCTTTTCTTGAAGAAACCAGGGTGACTTTCAAACATTACGTAATGTAATAGTTTTACCACTGAGGACAATGAAATTAGAAAATAACTTTACATTAAAACTGTTGTGTTAGCTATGAATACTTCACACAATATAGTCCTTACAGTTCTGGAAAATAATTGCTCTTTTGATAAATAATATTTTAGTGGTTGAATTAATATTCCTTTAAGATAACTGACTCATGAATACAAATGTGATTCACTGAGAGTTCACAGTACAAATTGAGTTTTCTGTTTATCCAATATGCACAGGAAGGAAAGGTCGGGGCTAAAGGCAGAAAGTTTAGAAAGCCAGGATAACATGTTACAGTACATACTAACTTTTAAATTTTTGCAGCTGTTGCTGTACTATCCAGATGTACCAAAATTCTTGTTTTTAATCTGGATAACATCATATTGAATGCTAAACATTTCACATACACAATTGAAGGCACTCTTGATTTCTTCACCTGCATTCTGACTTGGACATGGGTCAAATTTCAGTCCTATTTTTTAACAGTCAAGTCATTCTGCAGATATTGGGGGAAAACACAGTACTGAAAAAAACCTTAGATTCTACTGGATCATTTTTCCATTGTTCTCTGATGTGATTGTTTCTAACTTACATTGATGTTGTGCTGCTTTTTTAAATGTAATTGATGAACATTGAATGCAGCTGAAATGCTTAGCTAATTTATTATTTCAAACAAACAAACAAACAAACAACTCCCCCCAAAAAACCCAAACCCACAAAACAAGATCAAAATGTGTTATCGATCTGTTTATTTTGGTCCTACCCTGTCACTGAAATATTGCAACCTCTATTCAAATTCTTGTCAGGTTTGGAGACTGATTTAGTAGTAGACACTCTTTTGTCTTGTTCTGAGTCTGGTTAGTGGGTTTGTAAATTAGTATCTTGATGCCAGTTTTATTTTCCTAAGATTTATTTTCTAAAACATGAACTAGCATTTCTCAAAATAGTGGATTTTCAGAAATAGCTCTAGAGTTTCGTCATAACAATACATTAATTGAAATGTATCCCTGTAGTTCGTGGGAACTATGGATACATAGGGAAGGTAAAACATTAGCACTCTTGCATGAAAAGTTTGCTGAAATGCAAACTGAAAATCTATTTATTTACTTATTTATATATTATACAGGAAAGTAGGTGTTCTTTAGTTAAAGATGGATTAATTATGACAGTTACTCTGATTTAGGCAGTACAACATTAGAAAATTACATATGTACTTCTATATATTTGACAAAAATATTGTAAGCCATATATATTGTATATATAAAATATTATAAGCCATGTGACTAATTGGGTCAATAATTTGTTCTCCGACTAATTTCACAAAAGAAATGCTGTACTTTAGTTTTTCTTGCCTGGTAAATACGGGAGTAACTGCTTTGTACATTAAATTACTGCCAAAGATTCAAGGGTGCAAACAACCTTCAGAGAAGTAACTCAGATGCTTCCTCAGTGGTGTTCCAACTTGGGAAAGTATGCAGGGAAAATTCTTTCCTCTCCCTCTCACCATTGTTTTCTTGCCAGGATAAGGCTGTTCTTTTTCTTCCTTTGCTTCCTCCTTCTCCCTCCCCACAGTTAGTAAGAGCCAGGTCTTTCTTTTGCTCCTCACCTCCAGGTTTACAGAGCATAAACATAAATTTTAGCAGGGAAAAATTTATTCTCAGTGAATAAATTTGCTGCTTTGATACCTCATTTCTGCTATGCAGGACTAGCCCAAATGGGAATTGCCCAAAGACAGGAATAGAACAGCCTCTTCCAGAGCTCCCATTTAAACTACCTTCCAGTGCCAACATCCTACAACCCGGCTGTGCCAAAGCACCTTGTCTTCCTCTTCTGATGGGAACACTAGGAGCTTACCTGCCCTGGGTATACAAAACACTGGATTAGTCATTCGAGTTAAAGGTTAACTCCAAGAGCCCTTCAGTTTTGCAATCCTATTCTCTGAGGAAAATCAGTTATGGTGCTGCACAGAAGCCTCAGTTCACAGGAAATTAATGAATCCATTCAGCTGATGGGCCTTGTCTTCCCAGAGTCAGTCTGAAACTGGTGGGGAGAGAATTTCTAGAAGGCAACTGGCCTAGTCAAGTTCCAGTCACCTCCCAAAGGGTCCTAACTCCTTCTGCCGGCTGTGGAGAGCAGATAGGCCAGCAAAGTTCTAAAAGTTTGCAAAAAATGAGGGAGCTGGCACACAACCCATGAGATGTGTGGGGCTTGCATCAAGACTCAGGGCAGGGGTAGGGGAGGGCAAGCTTTTGTCACCCAGGCTATGAGAAGAGAACTGTTCCTCACTGGATTCTATGATTGGAGAATAAAATCTTTGCCTCTAGATGCAGGATGTCTAGGTCTCTTCTTGATTCTTTTTCTCTCTTGAAAGGAAGCAGTAGAGTTATTACAACTGTCTATGACCTAGAGAGGAAAATTTGACCAAGAAAAAAGTGCAATGGCCTAAGACCATGAGAACAATAATGGGCAGGGTGAGGAGGAAGGAAAATAGATTTTCAGAAGGTATGTAACTGTAGCTTTTGAGTATGACAAATCAACTGCCCCAATGGCATTTACAATACATGTTTGCCTAACAAAACCTGCAGCGGTAGATTTCCCTCTGTCTCGTCTCTCATCTAGGGTTTGACTGGCTCTGGTGTTCTGCCCTTGGAGAGCACATTTGAGCAGATATTTCTATCTGCCCTACCCTCACACCACAAAGTTCTCCAGCCTCTCACATGAAAGTCCCATTGTCAACGTTTGTTCTGCCTTTTCATATCCAGACAATCTTTCACCTAGCCAGGGCAGGTGTAATGTCAGGCTTATTCCATGCCAAAAGTGGCAGATACATGTTCCTGGATCAGTCTTTACATTCTTATCCAACTTGTCAATTCATACGTAATATGTTTTCATGAATTTTTTTTTAATCTCTACCACGAGCTGCAACATGTAAATGTTTGTGTCTACAGTGAGTATGTAGAGTATGTTCTTTTCAAGGACATTTCTGGAAAAACAGGGTAAGATTTCTTAAAAGACTATCACCTTGTTATACAAAAAGAGCAATTAATTCAATAGTATTACTTATATCATAATTATAATATTTTATGAATACTGTGAACCTTAAAATATCTGCTTTTGGTGTAGCAATATCCCATCTCCTGAAGAGATCATTCCACAGCATTTTCAGCTCTTATTTACATCTTCTTACTTTTCAAAATATATCTTGTATTTTCTATTGGAAACACTCATGGGGAAACAGGTACTTTACTATGTGTCTTCCTCCTCACAGGTGTAGAAACAGAGGGGACTTAACAGTGATAGTGGAAGAGAAAATCTGTGCTCCTATCATATGGACTAGCTGTCGGTGGCCCTAAAACTGGGGAGAAATCTTACGTGCATATGGTCCTGCTTTAGATTCAGTCAGTACAGTAAAGCTGAAGAGGCAAAACAAAAGCAGACATGAGCTTTTGTCAGAACTTTGTGAAATTCAGTATTTGTTATCAAAAGACTGTGTAAATATTATAGCTCCACAGTTCCAGGTTTTGGTTTGGGCTCTGATTGCACTTGAATTGTTTCCGAGTGATCAAAAGAGAAATTAATAGATGCCTAGTAAGAAAGTTCACTTTATGCTGTTTACAGTCTGGTCTAATCTCAGTGTGTTCAGATAGCTATGATAAGCATCCCTTTGAACTGAACCTCACCTATTCCTAAAGGATTACAGAACACTGAAGTCCATGAAAGCACTAAATGCAACTGCTGTCTCAGATTAATTAGTGTTCTGCATTTTTTAAGGGCTCACAAACCATTTCACAAAACTTAGAGATCTACACATTGTGCATCCACATGGATATTCCCTACATACGGGAGAGCAGCAGTTTGTTGTATTTTATTGAGAGTAGGTGATTTAAAAGAAGGTGACTGTCTGTCTTAGCTATGGAGAGGTTGGACAGGAAAGAGGGAGTTTTATGCTTTCCAAAGCAGGCATCTATTAATAGAAATCAGAGCCTGGAATATATCCTCCACTGTAGCCATAAGCAATTCAAAAACATAATTAACAAATATCCAACGGATGTCATTTGTGTTCTAGGTTGTTAATGCCAGAAAGCTATAATTAGAGCTATGAAGTACTTTGATAACCTACCCTTTGAGGAATACAGCATTTTCCTTGGAGTATGCAATGTGCTGCTTACTAAGTTTTGGTGGAAATTAGATCAAAGCAGTATCATCTACATTGTTAAAAGTTAGAAATCTACATTAGACAAAATCACCACTCACTATGAAGTGGACTGAAATATGTTGGGGAGTTGGTGGGGTTTTTTGTATTTAAAATTTAAATTTAAGCATCATGAGTAACTGATAGCAAAACTGATTAATTTCAGTAATCTCAAACTGAGTGCTGTATGAGTAATGTTAAAATCCCCAGAGTGAAAGAGGTCAGCTTCTGTTTAACTTATGGCATTTACATTCAGGTGATGTTAAATTCTATGCCAGAAGATCAGTGGCTTTGAGCAACTCACTTAAACTTACAATTTTTATACATATTTTAATTCTGTTAGAACTGACTAGATGTTTCATTAGTCAGGAATAGAAGTGGTTGGTGCTAAAATGCTGGCATATGCTGAAAGACTTCGTTGCACAGGAGTTGACTCCCTGCAGAAACAGTGATTTTAATAATAGCAAAACTGGAGATAGAGCCATCTTTTCCACATATTCATCATCTGATAAGTACTTTCACATTTCTTTTCACCTTTGAGTGCTGAGTTTAGCTTGTTTTCTGCTGAAATGTTAAAAATGGAACGAGGCATCACACATCCAAACAAACCACTTGCAAGTACCTCTCAGGCAGATTTGTGGAGGTTTTATGTGCATTCTGCTGTGTTTTTAGTCTTGGTTTAGATTTGCTGCATTGCTGTGATCCAGATACGAACAATTTACTTGACATGTCTTGATAAAATCTTACATACTCCAGCAGAGCTTAGAGTTACAGTGCAGCATAAGTATTTCCAAGTACTGCTATATTTCATTATGCGAAAATATCTTTTCTGTAAGTCCAATTTCTATAAAGTGGATTACTGAATTTTGAGAGGGTTTTAAAAAATATTTTTCATATATATCTCAATACATTTACAGTATTATTAAATTGCATCTAAATTATCAGGCACTATGAGGTTGTGACTGTGTGGATTTTTGCATATCTTTGTGAAAACACCCAACATGCTGCACAGTGATTTTGATGTGGTGCAAAACATTTAAATAGCTTCTAACAGCATTCACAAAGTGTTGTGTGACTATAAGGTAATGGAAATTTAGACATCAGGATGTGTGCATGCTTGTGTCAACTGGACATTACGCTGTGAGCCAGTAATTAAACATATACAGAGGGAGACAAAAAATGTACCTAAGACTGAGATCTTTCAAAGCAATTTTGAAAGTACTAGACTATTCAGGAGATGCCTAGTAGTGGGAGAGTTGGAAACAATATTCATGTTTTGACAGTGATATTGGCAATAAAATAGTCTTGGAGTCTTGCACCCTTGGTCAGGTGGTTTCCTTGCAGCAATTTGCCAGTATCGTTTCTGTCCCCGTGCAACTGTCTTGTCTTTTCAGAAGTAGAAACAAGTATTCTGAAAATTTGCCTGAGCAGCAGTGAGTGGGGTTTTTATTCCCATTGTAGTGACCCTTCCCAGGAGGATCAATCAAGTGTTAATCTGAACACGGTGGATCTGAAGAACCACACCACACAAGGTGTTATTGAGAATTTTTAAACTTAAAACTTCCTTGGATTATGCTGACCTGCATTAAATAGAATGATTCTGGTCATTTAGAGTTTGTCCTAAACTTCATATCATTTTACTTCCCCATCTGCAAGTAAGATCTTTCTTATTTGAGGATATGCAGGTCTCCATGCTGGTAAGTTGCTTTCAGCCTAACGTTTAGGAGATACGATGTTTTCAGAATGTCAGTTTTGCATAGCACAGAATTCTTGATCATCTCCCTGACTGGCTAGCTGCAAGCAGGACAACATGTACCTGAGAGAGCCTCCAAGTATACTTTGGATATAAAGCACTAAAAAAAGCAACAATATACATTGCTATATATTTAATTTTGTACAATGATAAGTGAGATCCTGTTCATGTTTACTCTTGAGTCATTACTGGAACAAACACAATAAATAGACAAAGAGAGGCTGATATGCAAGTTATGACAGCAATTTCACATTTTGTTCCCATCTTGATCCAGCATAAAACCCCCAAAATTCTCAGATGACTGTCCCATTTATTCTTCTACCTTTTCACATTTAGAAACCACTGTGTGTCTCCCCAGGACCAAAACATCATGGAAAACCCAACTTCTAAGAATCCCAAGGCCCTTGAAGTGGATTATTTTGTTAGGCTGAAAATGTACAATTCCTTAAGCCAACCTTCCTGGTGTTAAGAACCATCTGTCCAAACGTTCACAGAGGCTGGACCCCAGAGACGCCAAAAGAAGAGAGCTCTGTGGGGTTCAAGGCAGATGACATGAGCTTCTGTTAGATTTAGTCTGGATGTTAACTGGACTGGAGTAGTTGAGTTGCATGGTAACCTTGTTCCTGAGGTTAGGATTAGGACTGCCCAGGAGTTTTCAGTCCAACAGCACGTGAGGTAGACTGCTGTGGGTGCTACAGCTGAACTGTTCGCAACATGAGCCTCAGGCAGCCTTTCCTTATCCTTGGCACTCCTACAACATGCCTGATAACTATTACTTAATCATGAGAGAAGAGAGGTCCCTAATAGGTGAGAGACAGCAGAGGACTCCTGCAGAAAGAACTTGGAATTTAAGGAATACATAAGAGGAAGCCAGTGCGAGTGAATTACAAGTAGAGGGGTTTAGCAGGTCCAGTCTAAGCTTCTTGAATGATTACTACCATCAGAAAAGGATTGGAGGCTGATTATCTTGGGAAAGACACATGCCTGTGAGCTGGCTGAATCAAATTAGTCATAAGCTCCTCTCTTAAGCCTTTCTTTCAAGCTCCTGCTCACTTTATCTTCTGAAAGGCCATTTCTTTGAGAACCAGCTTTACCAAGTGGCATGTAGGAATGAACCTCAGCTCCAAGGGAAGCAGTGCCTGAGTCTGTGCTGTGGGCTTGGGTTATCCTTATTCTGAACTACAACCTGGAACATAAGGATGTGGATTTAGAGAATAGTGACTGAGTATCTGTGGGCAGAATTTTAAATAATTAAAGACTAAAGTGAAATTTTAAACTGGTACTCAAGCAGATTAACTAGAAACCTGCTAAATGTAATAACATTTAGTTATTCTAGTTTCTGAAAAGAAAAAGAAAGTGCCACATACATAATTATCCTTTTTACAGGATGTACTTATGTACAAAAACATGAGCAAAAAAACTACCCAGTGTCCAGTGCCCTCCCACTTAATACTTCTTTTTGGGATGTGGCCATATTTACATAATGCATACACTTAGCTGTATTGATTTGGGCCTGTTTCCCAATTCTTTAACTAAGTCATGGGAAACATAAACAAGATACTATTTAACTTTATACAAATCTGCAGGTGTTTCATGTTACACACATTCTCCAATTATCTCTCCTCTCTGTAATGTTCCAGACAAAAAAAAAATTAAAAAAAAAGTTACTCTGATGAGTATAAGGCAATGTGTAAATTGATCTGGAAACTGAATTGCTTGTGAAGTCTCATGAAAACCGAAAAGCAGAAAAGGGAAAGCTACAGGGTAATAATAACTGCATGGTGCACTTCTCAGATGAATGCTCTCCCTTTTTCACGGCATCTAAACCTCTACGTATGTTGGAATAGATGTTCTATTTTAAAACACTAAGTAAATATTAAACTTCCACGCTCTCTGTCTTATTGTTTGCATTCTTTGACACTTGGCTGTAACTGGTTGCACGTTTCTCAGATGAAGTCACTTTGTAGGAAGATGGTAGATAGCTCCAAATAACACAAACAATGAAAACAAGTAAAGACAGACATTTCCTGAATGCTACAGTGCTTCTCGCTGAGCGCAGTCCTAGTGATCAAGTGATGGTAACATTCTTCCAGCTACCAGAAGGACAACATTACTACTCTCTCTGGATCAGCTGGGCTCAAGGAATCAGCCTTTCTCTTGCTCTTGCCCTTTAAGAAATGGGGAAACCTGCGTCAAGCACATGCTTTGTGCTGGTCTGAGAGGTCACACTGCAGAACTCACTGCTGAGGCTCTTCCTCACTCATTTCACCTGCCAGCCACCTTCTGAAGGGACCTGCTGGCTCTGTTAAATTTTCTTTCTTTGAGTCCATGGGCACATTTTGGTTATGTAACCCTGAGTTTTTGCTTTGTTGCCTGAACAAGGTCATGAGTAAAAGTCATGATCAAATAATGTTTGCCTTTTTTCATTATTGTAAGAAAATAATTCTTTCAGTTAATGATTTACAAAAAAAAAAAAAAGAAGAAGAGAGAAAATGTATGAACTGTGGAGGTTAACTTAATTACACTGATTTGTGAATGCCTCTGGGAATGTCATTCATGCATCTAGGGCTCCCTTGAATACATGATGCATTTAAGGCACAAGATTTTGGTACTTTATAATTATTATTATTATTACCTGATTTTGTAGTAGAACGGTAATTCTAAAAACCAGAAAAAAAGCAATATTTGAAACAACAGATTTGAGAATAAGTAGACTTTGTTCCTAGAGTTACTGATGCCTTTGGGGGTTACCTTGAATTATCAGAGATTTCAAAAACATCCCCTGATCCTGCAAAGTCAATTAAAGATACCCAGGAACCATTTTTCCTGTGATAATCGAGGTTCCTGTGCACTTTGGTAGAGTATGAGAATTCAACATAAGAAACACGGCATCCTAGGATAGAAACATAGGAACTCAGAAACATGGGAACATAGTACCAGAACTCAACACAGGAAAACTAAATGGCATGCATCTCAGATGGAGCACTACCATTAAACAGGGCTTTGATTTAAAAATGATTATATTCCCCTTTCTAACTCTTGAAAATATAGACAGAATGATCCTAATATTGACAAGAAAATTGTTTAGTCAGTGTGCTCTGAACATCATCTGTACATTAGTGTAGTTAATGACAAATACCTTTAAGAAAGAGTGTTTCGCCACAATGTTTTTTTGAGCTGTTCACTAAAAGATTGGTTTATCTGAATTGTTGGCAGTACAGTATATGTTATAAATTAGACTCACCCTGCCAAAACTAACTTCATCAAAACTGACTTTTAACCAAAGCTCTAACCACATACTACTTCGATATTAACTGTTATAGATTTCATATCTTCAGCTTGAAAACATGGCCTCTTCCATAAGACATCGATCATGTGTACTAAATTTTGCTAAAAGATTCAATCTACAAAACAATGTTGATGAAGATTAAAGTATCCTCCGTCACAGGAAGTTGTCCCAAATCAGTATTGCCTTTTGTCACTGAATGTCAGTAAAATTTTCCAGGGAACAAAAAAATTTGGCTTGCTTTTCCTGTTCTCAACAAATATTTATAATCTAGTTTCACACCTGATTACTTTGGAATCATCTGCAAGAGGTGTGTGGCTCAAGTAATTAGAAATACTCCTAAACTGTTCTCATTTGGAAATAGAGAGAAGTGTAACTCAAGGTGCTGTTAAAGTGTCAAAGGGTGGGATTCATCATACCTAACTTTAGCCACCTAACTTTAAACATCAAGTTTAAATTACTTGTCTGATTTCTCATGTTGCTCTAATGGAGAGAGATAAACACCTCCAGTGGATGATTCAGCCACTTGAAGATAAAAATTTAAGATAGGTGGGAAGCGCCTGTCTTTCCATTAGAGAAGGCACCCAGATTTTGAGTTTATGGAAGATATCTAACTTTCAAACAGGTAAAATTGGTTGAGAGAAATCCTCCACAACAGGAAAACCACTCATACAAGGATAAAATGTCCTGCATTGCCCAGAGAAGGAAACAAATCAGGTGTTGAAGTGTGACAAGACTGACACTGGGGCTGAGCACTGGAAGTAGAAGAAAAAGGGGATGTTGAAGTACCACTTCAGTTCATTTCCTGACCAAAAAAAGGTTGAAAATTTATGAAGCTGTTAGGTCTGGCATGGAAGGGATGGAGACAACAATAAAAGCATTGTATAATTGGAAAATATATTAGCTTGTCTTTCTGCTCCCATGTCTTCTCAGTTCCTAACTTTGGAGTCATTCCAAAGAGACTTTTGGATGTAGACAGGCTCCCCACAGCTTCTTCTGCTTCTTTCCTGCCTCTGAGTTTTTCTGAGATCCTGGCTTGTAATCTGCTCTCCTCCTACACTTCCTTATGGCACTGTCTTAGCGTTCTCCAAAAATACTTGTGTTCTATAAAGAAACTTCCTATTTGCTTGGAAATGGTACCAGTATCCTGGGTCTTGCTAGATTGTACCTTCAACTCATTAATTTCCTTCCAGAAGAATTCTTTTCCATTGTAATGATCTCGGTTCAGTGAGTCATTCTGACAGCCAGTTTAACCCAAACCACACAGAATTGCAGAGTTCAGGCAGAACTGCATATCTAGGTAATCTATGGTTGATTTTTTTTCCCCCATGAATTGTTACATGTGGATGCTCATGGAATTAAAACATTCAATGACATTATAAGAAAATTACTTCTCAGGTACACTAAGAAGGCGTGTTTTGGAGCCAATCTAGTATATAGAAGTATCAGATTCTTGCCCTGCTTACCCAGTTTTAGCACTACTTGGGGTTGCACAGCATATTCAAAGCCACAGTCGGGTTTGTGCACGACTTACACCAGACTGCATTTCGTTTTGCCAGTGTTCTGTAATGCAGAAAGGCATTGGCCAAAGATGCACAGAAGTTTGATCTGGAGTTATAGAGAATTCTTGAGCTTCTTAATTTTCCTTCCAGTTTCAGCCACTTTCCTCCTTCTCCTTCGGCATTATGCATGCAGACAGGCACGCTAATACCTTTATTACATGACTGTTCAGAAATGCTTCAATTTCACAGGAAAGATGCGTCTCATTCACACACCTTATGCAAACAAGATATAAATTGCTACACAAGTGAGGACATGCAACGTCTTGCTTGAAATGACTATTGAGATGCAGTCATCATGGCCCTTCTCTGAGCCAGATAGTGAAAACCTCCCTCTTGTTTTGGGGCTGACAAAAACACTGCTTCTTCATCACTAATGGGGAAGGGCTGTGCAGTGAGAAACAGCCCCCTCTCTGTGTTCAAGGTAGGGTTGACCCCTGCTGAATGTACCCTTAAGCAGCAGATTCAGTGCCAACTGGGCAGTTTTTGAAATGCCAACCCAAATGACAGGAATCGCATGAATAAGCCTGTGGGTGAGCTTAGGCTCCTGTAAATGTTTGTCATCACCTTTGCCACAGGCTGATGAGGCAGTGGAAACACAGATCGAGATGAACTATGGTTGATTTTTACAGATGCAGATCTGTAGTAAAATCACAGGGTTTTTTTTTCCCTTGGCTAGAGTTACTGTCCTCTCAACAATCCTTTGAGAAATCAGTCATTGAAAGACCTCTGCTGACTGACAAATTTGTGCAAAAGCTACTGAGGCAGAAGCAGATGATATGATTATGTTTTGACAAGAGACTGGACCGTGATAATTCCTGAAGATTTTGCTTTTGGTAATACTTCGATGAGAGGAGCTGAAAGCAAATTATTCCCAGATTTTCAGACACTAAAATACTGTGATCATTAATTAAAGTTTGATAAACACTATTCTCCAGGAGAGTGCTAAATCAATAAAAATTGTCTTAGACAGCATTGGAGTTGTAAATTATTAATATTTTTTTCAAGCAAGGAATAGGAAAATTGAGAAAGGAGCCATCTTCATGAGTAATTCACTGTTCTTAGTAGTTCATTATTTCTGAGTTCCTAAAGTTCATTATTCTAAGGAAGTTTCTGTATGCAGCAGAAGATGTACTGGTACTCTGTGACCTGAATTAATTAAAATTTGAATTAAATTTAAGCCTGTTTAAATACATTTATTGAAAGAAAAGAAGTAGTATGCTGAAGTAAGAATGGAGAATAGACACAGCAGGTAAGATGCTGACAGCTGCATTTCCCTATTCCCGAGCTATTCCCCCTCCCCCTGTCTAACTCTGGTACTTTTCCTGTAATGCTTCTCACTGCAGGGCAGCTTAGGAGTGTTTTGGCAGGGAACAGTCTGCTTATTCTCCCTGGAGACTGCACAGAGATCATAAATCCTTTTGGAGTTCTTAACCCTTATATGTAAACTGACAGCTTTAATCTTCTGCTTTACTAAATTCAAGCAAGAGGCAGTGCAAGCACGCGGAGAGAAGGACACAAGTTCGAATTACTGGCGAGCCAGTCACACACTTTCTAATATTGTTATTTAATGGGTTTTTTCAAGCAGAACCTGCCTTGCACTGCAAGTAATCTGTTTGAGACACACCAGTGTCATAATTAATACTTATGATAGAAATGGGTCACTGAACATTCTTTGGTTAAGTAATTGTTTGGTTTAGCTATATTAGTGACTTCTACCCCCTTTTGCCTACATTATTATTTGTCTTAGACTCCTTCCTTCCTTCTTTCCCTCTTGGCATAACTGGTACTTCTTTTATGCCTTCTACTGTTAAGAGTAAGAAGGAACCAGGTGCCAATATGACATCAGGGTGATACGTGAATGCTGATGACATTCTTGCAGAACGAAGGAAATGATGACCCATTAAGGCAACCAAGTCAACTGTTTGGATGACAGAACATTCTGCACAAATCTTTTTCCAGATGTCTAAATACAAGAGAGAAATCTAGTCTGGCACACCTTACTTCTCACTTTATCATTAGACCATTGTGATTGTGATACTATTCCAAAAATGTTTTGCAGTGACACGGCACTGCTCCATATATATTTCAGAGCATTTTAGTGCATGAGAGAACATTGCTCCTGCCTATAAGATAAATAAATTAGATGTCCCAAGAGGAGTGTGATTTTATTGTTGCAGATGGGGAGAAGATTGATGTCTTGTGTCTTCTTATCACACAAAGCTGCAGGAACCATTTGTGAAAGATACTGCAATGCTGACGTACAAAGCTTGGGGTTTTTCCACTGTTTTAGCAAACTTGCTGT
Source organism: Chiroxiphia lanceolata (assembly GCF_009829145.1). NCBI lineage: Eukaryota > Metazoa > Chordata > Aves > Passeriformes > Pipridae > Chiroxiphia > Chiroxiphia lanceolata. The sequence continues at coordinate 41,142,561 of NC_045671.1, forward strand.
TAGTGTTTGACTGACTGTGTGTTTCTAAAGATGACAGAAAATTGTCTCCTTTTTAGTTCACAGGGTTTTTTCACCTCTTTTACATAAGGAATACTTTCACAGAACCAATTGCTTAAGGCAAGGGCTATCTAAATGTGTTTGAATGTATGCAATCATCAGAGGCATGTTTTGCAACTCTTTGTCAGAATCCAATAAATAAAAGGCAATTAAAAGTGAGATTATGACAATATAGTAGGTGGGTAAACAAGTTTCTAAAAAGAACACCTTCCACATTTAAATATTTGCCAGACTAATTTTTAAAAGAATCTAGCAGTTCATGAGCTACTGTGAAGCTCAGTTGTGTGTTAGATACTATAAAAGCATGTTTTATTCAGAGTTTGAAGATCCAGAGAAAAAACATGTGAAAATTGGTGCAGTGGTGGTAAGGTTAGATGTCACAGTTTTACCAAGATCCCACATTTCATTTGAACACACAATGCCCTCTGAATGTCAACGAAACAAATACAAACATCACGATGTTTAAACAACTCAAATTCCTTTTGTGGCAAACTGAGCTGGCAGTCAGTAGTGCCCAATGGGGGAGCAGAAAGGGGTACAGTTATAAAGCTCACCATCTTAGGCACTACAGAGATCAGCTGTCAGATCATAGAATATGCTGAGTTGGAAGGGACCCAAGGTTTATCATCCAGGGAAACAAATAAAGCATCTATGACCTATGAATCTATGATCTAATAAAGCAGTGTTCCCAAGAACAGTAAAGACATAGAGGAGCTTAGAGTTCTCCAGCTCTGATCCAAAAACTAAATTGTGCCTGTTTTGGTATTATTCAACACCTGTTACAGCTGTTAATTCATTTATTTATATTGAGTGCCCTCAGGGTTCTCAGAGTTCAATTTGCTTCTGGGTAACTGTCCGCACTTTTCATGTGGAGTTGCTGATGGGGAATTGCCAACCAGGTCCAGTTGTAGCTCAATGGCAGTTCTGGGATGTGTTAAGTATTTTAAGAAAATTTCATTCATATTTCATCACTTAGTGCTTATATAAAAAAGTTGAATTCTGGTCTGGAGAAACATGTGAGTAATTCACCATGTAGCAGAATAGCAGTGACTTCCCATTAATATCTTGGCTTTCTCAGAAATGTGTATGTTATTAGGAAGGTAACTTCTACCTGTTTCAAGGATTTTAAGCTTTTACTAGAAAAACAGTGTGAAATGTTATATTATTTGCCACATATAAGGCTCCTTCCTGCAACACAAAGACAACAGAATATCCAACAGTAACTCCAGAAAATGGGTAGGATATTTACAGTATATATTTATAAAGGACCGTTCTTTACAGGTTGTATGTAGGAGGTTTGTATATCATCCAGGATGACTCAGTTTGCAAGGCTTTTCTGAGCCTATGACAACTGAAGTGATAAATATGAATTATAATCATTACAAGCCAATGCTGTATTTCAAAGTCTCCACTGTGCCTTACAACACTTGCTTTACCTTAGGCAGCCCAAGTATCCTTAAGATACTATTTCTTATTCTACTAAACATCTTACTGATACAACAGTCTTCAGTCAGAAAGCTTGTTTGCACATTGCCAGCAACATTGTAAGTGATTAAATCAATCCTATTTCTTGTCCCGGAATCCTACCACTCCAGTTCATTGAGTTTTCTGAAGGTGAATATGTTGCTCTAAGCTCATAAGGACCCTTAAAAAAAAAAAAAACAACAAAAAACAAACCCAACAAACTCCTCGGTGAATGCCTCTCCATCCATATAACCAGAATGAGAAGAAAAAAACAGCTGAAAAGTTTTCCAACTCACATACACCACTTAAGGCACTCCAGAGAAAATAAAAAGTAGTAATTGCAACAGGATGCTCTGCCTGGAGTAGGGGTGCAACAATTGTAAAAATACCCCATCAGTTGTGAGTGGAGAAGGGGGTATCTGTGCTTTTTTGTTTTCAATAATGTGAAATCAGTCTGATTCATCAATGCCAAAGTTAAACATCCTGATAGTGAGGTGAGGATGTGGCAGAGCTTGTAAAGTACCCAGTAAAGGAACAAACAAGTCATACTGCTGATAACTTATCCAAAGGTGGCCTGGAGACATCTGACTGACAGTCAGTCATCATGAAATCACTGTAAAAGCCCAGTCCCACTTTTTAATGGGAGGGTCTTCTAACACACCCCTTCCTGAAGTGTTTGAGATCCCTCCCTTGACTGGGGACACCACTCAAAGTTACGTCTTTGAGAAGTTCAGAGAGAGATTTGCACACAATCCTTGGGTGAGCAACACCCACCTCTACTTGATAATTGTTTTTTGCTAGCTCCAATATAATTACTCCAATATTGCTCCAGAAATAGCACACTATGCTATACTATACTAGTAGTTGGAGCTACCTATACTGTGCAGTAAATAATTCTTAATAAGATCTTTTAGGTTAATCATTATTATAATAAATCATATCATGTCATGTCATGGCTAGGTGTATTGGGACGAAGTCGGGATGTTATTTTTTGGTCTGTGTTTGGCCCTAGCCACCTGCAAAAGTTTATAGTTTTCCTATCAAGTCTTCTGATAAAGCAGTGAACTTGGCCTTGGAAGGAGAGCTTCTGTGTAAACTGTTTTAATTGGTCTACTGTGGTTGGTCAATGGCTCGTCAAGGGCAGTTGGAGGACAAAGTGATGAGTATGTGATGAAGGCACTCCCCCAGCCTCAATTGGGAAAGACCCCCTTCAACTCACTGTGCCTGTGTAAGGGGATTTCCCAAGTGCTCATGCATGCGCAGGAGGAGTGCACTTACATAACCAAGGGGGTGGGATTGAGAACCCCTGACGGGGCGGTACTGGCCACACCTCCACGGGGCAGGTGCTCTCAATAAACTTTAAAAAGGCAGACACGCTTTCCTTGGATGCTGGCTCTTCACGATGGACCAAGTTGCTTTTAGCGGGGACACCTGCTTGAAGTGGGAGCCTGCCCCCCCTTCGGAACACGCAGCTGCTGTAGGGAGACTTCATTATTGGTTAGGATGGGTAAGATTATCTTATAGTGACACCTGGGTGAGTATGGGGTGTCGAGCCTTCTTTCTAGGGTCTTTTGTGTACTTTTTCCTCTGCCCTAATCCTTTTCCCTCAGGCGCCTGTTTTTCCCCTTTTCTCTGTTTGCCACCTTTCATAATAAATAGCTATTTTGCCAACTAGCAACGGTGTTTGGTTTTTTCACGTTCCAGAATCCCTCGAACCTGTTTTTCCCTGATATAGTTTTCCCCTCCCCGTTACACTAGGCTTTGCAAACAAAGATTTGGGAAGGACTCTACCCACATTTGCTAAAGGTGCGCTGGTGGCTAAAGAGCCTAATGCGAGATAGACAAGATTGGTTGCAAAAGGCACAGCAGAAAGACTACTTGGATGGTATTGGCAGGATACGATTCTTTCTGCATTGTCTTTTCTCTCCTCAAGGGTGATCCTTCGTATGTTCTCAAAGGAAGCAGCAGTGTTATGGATAGTGTGTCTCCAGACCTACCCTGGAGGCCAGGGTAGACCAGCGATGAAGATCAATGTGGCCAAGGCTGAGATGTTGCTTCAGGGAGTCCTTGTATCTCCTCTTTGGGGCTCCTCTCCTGTGGCAACCAGTGGCAAGTTCACTATAGAGAACGATCTTGGGGAGGTGGTAGTCCTTCATCGTGGAGACATGCCCTGCCAAACGCAGCTGTGTTCTCAGCAACATGGCCTCAATACTCGTAACTGCTGCCTGTTCTAGAACAGACGTATTGGTCACATAATCTGACCAGTGGATGTTTAGGATTGTGTGGAGACAGCGTTGATGGAAGTGTTCTAGGAGTCACAGGTGGTGGTGGTAAATGACCCATGATTCGGACCCATATAAAAGAGTAGACAGTACAATGGCTCTGTAAACACTGATCTTTGTACTTTTCTTCAGGTGTTTATTTCACCAGACTCTTTTATGGAGTCTTCCGAAAGCACTGTATGCCTTTGCTAACCTGTTGTCTATCTCTCCATCAATCTTACCATCCAAGGAGACCATGCTACCTAGGTAATTAAACAGCTGGATTGATTTGAGCTCTGATTCACTGGTGGTGATATGGGGATGATAGAAGACTTCCTGAGGTGCAGGTTGATAGAAAACTTCTGTCTTCTTCAAACTGACTTCCAGCCCAAAAAACTCAGCAGCCTCAGGAAAGCAAGATGTTAAAAGCTGCAGAGCTACTTCTGTGTGAGTGACGAGGGCATCGTTGTCAGGGTAAAGCAGTTCATGGATGTGCTGGTTTAAAGGTAAACCAGCAGGGGAAATGAACTGAACTCAAAAGAGAGATCATAAGTCAGAATAACAATTTAATAAAATAATACAATAAATACGATTATACAGACAAACTGTTGGCTTTAATCCACAAAACCCAAATGTATAACCCAGCACTCTGGGGCATAAACAGAGTGGTGTTCATTGGGCCCCCTGAGTCCAAAGTAAAAGGAGAGGGAAGAAACCTGTTGGTGAGAGTGCTGTTGCAGTCTGGTCAAGAGTGGTGGTTGCAGTCCAGTTGAGAGTGGTGGTTGCAGTCTGGTTGAGAGTGGTGGTCTGCAGTCTTCCTCTGGATCCCACGAGTGGTTAAAAAAGTCCCAAGACTCCAAGATTATATATTCTCCAGTTCAGGCAGGAACACCCAGTACCTCCCTCAGGACGGGGAATTCCACAATGGATATGAGGACAGGAGCATCCTCCTATCTTGCAGGCCTCTTAACACCCAGTTTATAGCCTGAGGAGTCAGGCTGCTCTGGGCAGAGAGTGTAAATAGTCTATTGATAACAGTTTCTGGGAAATGGCATGGAAGGCTATAGAATACACAGTTTTGGATTACGTCCATACAGTGATGAACTGGTCCCAGTTGTTCTAACTAGGACAATGGACAAGATGGTTTAAGGTCTTACTGTGGGCCTTCAGTCACCTTAGGTTGAATAGGCTTCCATCGGTACGATATCGAATGTAGATACCATCTTCTTCATCGAGGTCTACCGTGGCCCTTTGGAGCATCATGCTGAAAAAGATTGTGAATAGGGTTGGTGCAAGCACGCAACCTTGTTTCACACCATTGGATGGTTGGGGCATACATACTAAAGAGGACAACATGTTGTTTGTTGTGTAGTGGAAGGCGTAGGGAGATAATAAGATCAGAATGACCTGTCAGCAGATTTTCGAGTTTAGGAACAATAGAGTTCTTAATCATGAAGCCAACTCCTGAAAGATGCCTTTTGGTTCTGGGTTTACCTGACCAAAAGAGGGTGTAACCAGCATCATGTTCTCTAAGGCTGCCTTCCTTGTGGAGACGAACTTCACTGAGAGCAGCCTGCATGGAACTGGACCCACACTATAATCCTAAGGTTCATCTGCCAGGGCCTAGCGAGCTTGGATTGTGGCAGCGAGGTCCTCAGGAGGTAGGTTTAATTAGAGTATCCTTCTCTTAGGTGGATGGCCTTACAGGGTTAAGTGAGCTCCATCTGCCTGGGTTTGGAATTAGAGCTGACCTTCTCCTAGGATGACTGCCAGAAGGCTAGTGAGCTCATCCTGCCCATGGACATATTTTATTTGACCCTTCGTTTTTGACCTATCAGGCATGGGAGACCCTACTGAAGGCACGTACCATCGCCAGCATAGCTCGCAACAGCATGGGGTACACAGGCTTCTTTCCCACTAAAAAAGTTAGGGCAAGCCTTTCACTTGCTACTTTTCTGCCACCCATCTATACTTAATCCCAGGGAAATACCCAGAAACATCTCTTTGTTCTGACCGCCCTTTTCAGGATGCAATAAATAAATCCAAAACAAACTGAATCTGGACAGTAACTGCAGGTGAGCCAAAACCAAGCCGTTCTGGCCCCCACACCCACCTGGGGCTCGGGTGCCTCCCATGGCCCCAGCCTGGCCAAGGCCCCCCAGCCCCCCAGAAGAACCCACTATCTACCCTGACCTTATCCTCCCCCCACCATGTTACCACAGATCTTCCCTCGCACTGCTCACCTGCAACACTCCGTACAGGACTGCCCTGCCTGCCCTCCCACCAGTCCGAGGACCCCCACCGCCCGCCCAACACCCCTCCCCTCCCCCAAACCGGACTGGCGAGCCTCTGTGCACTCCGAAGCTCCCCCTCTCCTCTCCCATGAGGGCGCAATCCCTGCCAATGAAGCTCCCCCTTTCCTCCAGTCACGCGGCCAGCGGTAGCGTGGCCCAGTGCCGCTGGCATCCAGCGCCATACGGCCGGTGGCAGCCATCTTAGTAAATAATTTACTTTTATATATCCATAATTTGGTGTTATGAGATAAAATTTCTCTAAAGTTTTTTTAGCCTTCTGGACTGTGATATACTGACATCACAGAGCAGCAATTTCTTTATCATCATCTTATAGACAACTTACTCCATCTGAACACTGACTGTGAAAAATTAAATGCCTGCATCTCACTTTATTTAACAGTAAGTCTGAAGGAGTTACAAAATTTGGAATTCAAGTTCCTGAAATTCCAGTGTAAGGACAGAACTTTTGAAAATTTAAAATAAAAAAATAGGTTCCCTTTTCTTTCAAGGTGTAACCAAAATCACTGCAAAAAGGGCTTAGATTGAAAATTGTCTTCCTTCATAATTGTGATAAATTTCACAGATTAGATGGACCTTGGAAATGGCCCATGAAGAGTGTTTTGCAGTGATGAAACTGCAAAACTGCTTTGTGATGCACATGCTGAAACAAATTGGTCTCATCAGTGCTGATGCAGAAATATGTTTCAAGCCTGATCCATAAGAAATGCTCATGTGGAATTGAGACAGATTGTAAAATTCAACCTCAGCCCTCCTCCCTTTGCTTTGTTTCAGGCAAAGACATTTCTGGTGTACTCCCTGGACTGGAAGGAAGCTGGAGTTTGTTTTTAGAGCTTTTGCCTTGAAATCTTTCTGTCCTTCCCCAGCTTCCTTTCCTCTTTCTCAGTGCCGTGTCTGCAATGACATGAGAAGTTCAAAAGACTGGTAACTGACAGTGTGTGAAACAGGTGGTGTTTATGATAAAGGCCTGGCATTTTGTTTTCTCTCCTGTATGCCATATATCACCAGTCAGTAACATGCTTGGAGTCAGACATGCAACTGCTCTTAATAGTTGAGGTTAAAAAGAATGCTGTGATGACCTTTTGCATGTAAGGACTTCAAAGGAATGTAAAAGAAACCTAAAACTGTTCGACACATGTGAAACATGAATTTAAGACATCAGATGGGCTTCCCTTCCCTGTAAGTTCATTAAGATGTTAATAGAGCAGTGCCATTTATCTTTTCAGCACTCGGTATATTCTGAACATCAGGATTCCAGCTCCTCAGTTAGTTAAAGATTTTTAATCACGTGTTTGTTCAAAATACCAAATTATGCCAAGTAAAAGAACTTTTTCTGGCTCTGGAAGTGGAAATCTGTGTAGAATACTGTAAAAATGGTCACCTTTGGAGAGTGATTTTGAATACTTTAGAATCACAGAATCATGGCTAGGCTTTGCCAACAAAGATTTGGGAAGGGCTCTACCCACATTTGTTACAAGCACGCTGGTGGCTAAAAAGGCCAATACAAGACAGGCACATCCGGTTGCAAAAATCACAGAATCAATATATAGGAAACATATATTGTTATCTTTTCTCTTCTAATGCTTACTCTTGACACAAAAACAGTAAAAGAGGTACACTAGACTTGCAGATGATTTGAGGAGAGGATCTGCCCTCAATGGTCACATTTTTAAGGTAGTGCTTGTGCTTGTGCTTGGCCATGTTCTGTACCCACCATGGGGTGGAAGAATAAAGCACGAGGCAAGTAAGTTTTAGATACACGAGAGGTAGGAAAAAAGAAGAGGTGGGAAAAACCAAGCAAAACCAAGGAACTCATTAAAAAAGGTAATAGTGTGGTACAATAACACACTATAGCTTTGCAGCATCCCAAACACCACAGTTCCACTATAACAGTCCACTTGACAGCACTCCATCAGTGTTACCATCAGGTTTAAGGACATCAGCAAAGAACCCTTCTCTTTGTCAATGAAGGCAACTTTTAGTTCAAGTCATGTGTCTCAAGGTTTTGCACAATTCATGCTTACCTTGTATTCTAGAAGCTCCAAACCTCCTGTAACTGAAGTGGTTAAAACAAAAAAGAAAAGTTTTTTTCTGTAAAAATATTTTCTGATTTTCATTCCAGAACATTATTATTTTAATGCAAATTAAATGTTTGAGGGTTTTTTCTTTCTCTTTTGCAATTTAGTATGTGGCAGAATAGGTAACTCTCAAGCTATACAAATAGGAAAATTGGAGGAAAAAATACAATGAATCTGTTTATTTCGCTGAACTTTCCTCCCTTCGTGTCCTTCTTTCTGCAGGAAAGTTTGATTCACAGACCACTGTAGGTTAATTGAGTGACTGACGTCACGGGTGGGCCTCCCTCAGCCATGTGCAACCCATTGTGTTTTCTGTGATGAAACCCACAGTGATGATATTTAGAAAGTTAATACGGTCCAAGCAAGGAAGCCATTGATTCCCATCCAAGAATTTAATCAAGAGGACACATTTTCTTCAACTGCGTGATGTCTCCATGAATTAATTACTGCAATTCAAGATTCTTATGTGTTGAAAATGTGCTCGGTTATTTACAGGCTAAAGCAAAACACTTCTCAACGAGGATAGGTGATTTGCTTTGCTAATCTGGGGCATGGTTAACTCAGGGTTTAGTCCCTAAAATAAATACCACTCTAATAACTTCCTGCACAGGAGATCAGGAAGAATGTCTCTTTTTCTTTTTTGAGTCTAGTACCTTAATTCGAGAAACACAGTGCCTTGTCATCCAGAGAGAAAATGAAGGTGTAATAAAACATGAAGTGACAACTTTTGTGAATCATGGATTCCCTTATTTTTCTGTCTTAATTTTGTGGAAAACTCATGTTTCCAGTCTTGCTTTCTCCTTAAAAGGCATAAGGCCAAGATGAACATAAGGGATTTTAACTTCTAATTTTTGTAATTTTTTTCAGCTGCACAGGTCTGTCTGGTTTACCTTTTATGACAAATGAAAGTCATGTTCCAGTAATGCTGTAATGTGAGAGTTTTAGGACTCATACAGTACTACTCTTAATAAGTTATTTAAAGCTGACCTCAATGTTTTCAGGTTTTTTTTTGGTAACAAGCATGGATAAGCATCTTTTAATTAGTTATCTGTAAAACAGGTTAGTTCCTTTGACAGTTGCTGCTGACAAGAGAAGGTCTGTGACTGGTCTGTATTACAGACAGTGCAGGTTATCATACTGGTAAAGTTTCTACAGATGTGGTTATTATATACAGACAATATATATAACAATATAACAGTGCAACAAGTAACAACAAAGCTAATGACAGGTACATAAACACATTAAGATAATCAAGAGCTGGGCATATAACAACCAGATATCAAACTTTTTTCTATGACCTTTTGTCTTCTCTCCATGGCTCTATGGCAGACAGGTTAGACCAGAGGTTTTCAGTGGACAGGTTGTTTTTGCTATGTTTGCACAATCTTCAGCAAAATAAGAACTCAGTACTTCATGAAGTCTTCAAATACTGCTGTCATATTAAAAAAAACCTCATCAGTATAAGCAAAGATGATCCAAGAAACTCTACTAGTGCTTATTCATACAGTTCAAACTACTATATAACTGTCTTCCCTCCTCACTACCATATGTAAGCTGTACACAGTTATTTGAGTGATCAGCTTTCTTTAAATTACTTTCTGGCCTTTAAATTAGACTAATAAAACAGAACATGCTCTTGATTCAAAGGTAAAAAGAGAAATCTGGCATCTACAGGAATTAAGACTGAAATATCATAATACACAGAAAGTACTCCATTTCAAAGGAGATGTAAAGAAATTATTCTAAACTTTGTAGATTTTCACTGTTAAAAAGGAAAAAATATTGGAAAAATACGACCTTAAAATCAGATATTCAAACTGAATTTGGCAGACAAGCTTCACCTTGTGAGAATTTAGAAGGTAAAATAAATTCTATTCTCTGTGGAAGAGAAATTTCAACAGCACCTGACCTTTACAAAGAAAGCTGTACCCATTTTGCTCAATCCTGCATCCTGAAAGTTCACATGGTAGTAAGAGCACCTTATTATGACTAAACTGTTGAATGTATTTATTGATAAGCTGATTCTTTTCTTTCTTATCCTTCTCATTAATTAATTAATGAGACCTATTGTTGTTTCAGCTACATGGCTGAAAGAACACCATAATCCGTGACATTTATTTAAGGAGGAGAATTCATGAAATACTTGGCTTAAATAGAACTTTGGCTCCATGCAATTGCATTTGCATCCAGGTGTAGATACAAATATATCTTAAACACTATTCAGAATTTTGGAATTAGAGGTGCAAGCTTACATAAGTGTATTCAAAATTAATTATAAAAAACAGTATTGCTTGTAATCCATAGGCAATCACTAGATTGTCATAGTTTTCAAACGCATTCCAATAATGGCTAACTAATCTGATAGCAGAAAAAAATTATAAATATTATCCAAAGGTAAAAAGTCCAAGATTTAAAATGTTTATTCATACATTACAGGAATGTATTTACATATTCATTAAGTGAATTAATTACATTTGTGACTTACTGCATGTAACCAAAGGTGGGTAACAAATCAAGGAAAAAAATCCAGAAAAATTCAGTTTTACATTCGTAGTTCTTGAATGTCACCTTGAGTAATAAGTTAGGATGCAATGATGACCAAGTCACATTTTCCCAGATGGTGAGCATTTCTTGTATTGTAGGGGCTTAAAATATATAGGGCCTCATCTGCAATAAACTACCGTGACTGTTGCTGTTGAAGTCAAGACTTTGAATTTCCAATGACATGCTAAACTTTAAAAAAAAAAAGTATCTGATAAGTATTATAAATATGTCAATTCTGAATTAGTTTTAAGTTTAACGTTTTCCTATTCTCCTCCCCAATTAAGAAAATTGCCAACTAACTTCATGGTTGTTATTAAGCAACATTTCTAAACAATCAAGAAACAGATCATTAATGGTAATAAGAACTCAAAGACGAAACAGAAATATTTAAAACTCACGAGAGCAAACAGACAAAGAACTTTGGAGGGAGATTAAATTATGTTAAAAGAAGTCCTAAAATCATTTGACTACTAGAGGAAAATTTAGGAGGAAATTAATCTCTCTGCATGTACAACATAGTATCAATGATGGACAGTAAAATAATGCACAAGGCCTCACACAAAATGATTGCATAACATTATTGGCTGGTGATTTATTTTTTGATTATCACCCATTCTGATGATTGCAAGAGAAGGGATTGATCTGTTCTGATATAAAAATTCTCTAAGTATTTCTTTTCCATTAATAATATTTAAAAGGTAACACAGACTATCTAAAATATAGGTTGCATACCTAAAATACTTCTCTACAGCTTTGGGAAGACTGAAATAACCTAAGAAGAGTACAGAGAATCAATTAGGTAATTTTCTGCCTGCTTTGCCAAATCATAGTCTGAGACCATCACACAATAGTTAGTTAGAGTCATTTTTATGTTATTTTAATGCAAGAGCAACTCTGGTTTAAAACATATATTTTGTGGAGCAACAGCAAATATAATCAATAAAAAATAAAAATAAGTTATGGGTACTACACAAAAAAGACCTCTGTATGTGAGATTTGATTGACATGTACTTCTTTTTTCCAGGGAATCACCGCCTTTTCAAAAAGCTTGACAGTAATGATTTAGAGCTGTGGATGTTGGTACTCTCTTGGGGCTAACAGAAGGAGATCAGTTCCCCAGTTGATTTAAGTGAATGGATTTGTGGACTGTGAAGCTATAAGCTGACTTATTAAATTGAAATACAGATGTCAGACTGGGGCTGATTAATCTTAAATTTTTAAAGCAAATTACAACAGTTTAGTTGAAAGACATTCACATCCCTTTCTACTTCCAAATCTTGAAAAGGCCTTAAAAGCAGCTGCTCTCTGTTCCTCTATACAAAGGAACTGACCAACTTCTCTGTAGGGTGGTCATGATTCTACTGCCACTATGCCAGTAAAACTTGACCACATGGACCAGGTATTTTAAATTAATTAGACTATATGGAAAAACGAGCCCTTTCTCTCTGGGTTCATGTTATTGGAATCACAGAATCATTTAGGTTGCAAAAAACCTCTAAGATCATTGAGTCTAATCATTGACCCAGCACTGTCAAGTCCAGCACTGAACCATGTCCCCAACTCCCACATCTACAAGTCCTTTAAATACCTTCAGGGATGGTGACGCAACCACTTCCCTGGCCTGACTCTTACAATGCTGGACCACCCTTTGAGTGTCAAAACTTTTCCTGATGCCTAATTTAAACCTGTCCTGGTGCAATTTCAGGCCATTTCCTCATTCTATCACTTGTTACCTGGGAGACTGTCCCCTCCCTGGCTCCACCCTCCTGTCAGGGAGTTGCAGAGAGCAAGAAGGTCCCTTCTGCGACTCCTTTTCTCCAGGCTGAACTGCCTCCAGCTCCCTCAGCCACTCCTGGTGCTCCAGACCCTTCCCCAGCTCTGTTCCCTTCCCTGGACACACTCCAGCCCCTCAATGTCTCTCTTGTCTGAGGGGCCCAGAACTGCCCCCATCACTCGAGGTGTGGCCCCAGCAGTGCCCAGCACAGGGATGGGCACTGCCCTGGGCCTGTGACACACCATGGCTGGGACAGCACAGGAGGGACCATTGGCCTCTTGCCCACCTGGGCGCACCTGGGCTCATGTTCAGTCACTGTTACCAGCACCCCCCTGGTCATATCCCACTGGGCAGTTTTCCAGCCAGTCTGTCCCCAGCCTGTAGCAATGCAGGAGGTTGTTGTGACCCCAGGTCAGGAACCAGCACTTCCCCTTGTTGTACCTCACACAATTGGCATCAGCCCACAGATCCAGTCTGTCCAGATCCCTCTGCATAGCCTTCCTGCCTTCCAAAAGATCAACACGGTGTCATCTTCGAACATACATAAGCGAGAATTTGTCTCACTTGTTTAGTAAAACAGCACCCACAGTAATCTCCTGTCCTTCATCCACCTCAAATTTCTGACTAGAATGCAACTTTTGTCACTTGGTCCCAGCAAGAGTCTCACAGACTCTTTAATATCTCTTGGATAGCAAGGCAAGGGAGAGAGTTGAGAATATAGAAGGACATCCATCTCATTGCTGCATGCAAATGGCAAGTAATCCCAAAAGAATGTACTGGATGATGCTATTGAAATCTTGTGTTCCTCAACTTGAAAGCCATTTCTTTGAAATATCAGCATTTAAAGAATGTTATTCAGTGATTGTTTTCGCTGATACCTTCCTTATTCTTTCCATGAACATTTTGGATTCCTCTGAGCACGCAAAACTGTAGTTGCCACATACCAACCATTCTATTATTCTGCTTATCATATGACAATGCTTTCTGCATTGCATATGAAAAGCTCCTGAAGCAGCTTTCAAAAACCTTTTCTCTGCAGTGCTATTGATATTTCCAAAGAAATTCAGAAGCAGAGAAAATTACTTATTCGACTTCTTTTGGCATCTGCATCAAGGAGCCTTTAATATACGGAATAAAGCTAAAAATTTCTCTTCTTTGCCCATTGGTGCCTAGCACCACAAATTTAATACAAAGCTGGTATGCAGCTAAGAAGGAAGTTAGGAATTTGTGATTTGTAACTCCTATTGATACATTTCCCCTTCCTTTCTCCATCTAAAAAAAAGCTTTGGACAATTTTTCAGATGCCTGTAAGATAGCTATTTTTTCCTGAGAATCCTTACTCATTTCCTATCTTCCTGTAAATAATTTTACCCAAGAATTTGTCATCCAGTGTTCTCCCTACTAACAAATCTTCAGTCTGTTTACATTCAGAAAAATTGCAATATGCTAAAGCTTGAAAGTAAAGAGATAATTAACTTAGTGATTCTTTCTGAAGTATTTTATTCCATGTGCTTTTCTGAAACAAAATGATTCAGTCCTGCAAAAGTAACATCCTTAATTATTTCATTCTACATCAAGATAAGGATTCTGTCTGCCTTCTCGGCTTAGTGTCAACAACTGTCAGAAAGGAAATGATGGAAAATAAGAGCCTACACTGTAAGGTTTAACTAAGGTCATGGATGCATTTAAGAACACCTATTACATGACTGTCCACATGAAATAGAAGATAAGCACAGCTTTGATTATATGTGTGTATATATATAATTTTTTTTTAAGGAAGTGGATGTTTAGAGACTAATCATATTTCATCTGGCGATGCGAAGCATTGTGTTGTACACCATTTTGAAAGGAAAATGCAGTAAGGGAAATTTTCTGCAGAGGAATCTACATGTTGGCAATATTTCTCTTTTGTGATAAATACCTGTCATAGGCATTGTTATGTATTTTGGAAAGTTACACAAAAAAAACCGCTTTTAGAAATAGAAAGTAAACAAAAAGCAAAATAATACATGTTTTGCCTTTTGTATTTTAGTTCTCTGTCTTACGCTTAGAAAAAACTACCGCAAAGAACTCTCTTGTTCACCATATCAGATCATATCTCATTTATTTACTGCTTTGGCTTCTGCTCTGTATCAAACCCCCTGCTAGACTGCTGCAGCAATTTTAACCTAATAAAAGCATTAAGTTACTTGAGGAAACAATCCGAGTTCACACACAATAAAAAAATTCCGGATTTTTTTCAAGTTACCCTAAGAATTATATTTATCTCTGTTGTTGCCTTAATGGACCTAAAAAACAAGAATGTAGCTTTGGAGCAGCTTCTTGCATCCTGTGGTATGTATTCACCACATGGAAGTAGTCCTTAGTACAGAGGCCTCGTTTAAAATACATGACAGATTTTCTTACACTCCAGGTACTTGAAAGTAATTTTTTATATCTACAAAAATAGCCAAATCAACCTTACAGGTACAGAGAGAAGGGTCCTTATTTTTTTACGCCCTGTCTCTTTTTTTATCTTGTTTTTGAAATGGCTTGTGAATGGCTGATCCTAAATCCACGCAGAATAAATTTGATAAATCTGATTAATTTGGAGGATAATACAACTTAAATAAAGCACAAGCTCAGATTGCCAGCAATGCCATTAGTTTTAGAAAATGCATCTCTAACACATGGAGGCTTGCAAACATGCAGGCATAACCCACTTCTGTAACTACCAGTTTATTTGAAACCTACAGAGTTAATATATTCTGATATTTCTTTTGTGGTGCAGGACAACTAGAGATATTATTCTGTATTTAAAGGTAATGAATGGAGCAATAGTGAAAATCAGAGATTGCGCCACACAGAGGACAGAAATATCAACATGACTCACCTGCATTAGAAAAATCCTACACTTTATATCTGCCTCAAACATGATTTCATTTCCCTGATATGCAACAGCTGTCAATTTAAAAATAAAACAAAACAGGCTTAGCACAGCTACAATCATAACAAACAATGACCTTGGCTTATATCTCGTAGCCATGGTAGCAACTGAAAGGACTCTTCCCACAGTGTGTTAGAAGGGGGGGGTTAATCACAGTTTCCCATGACTGGGTGTCTCAGCCACGGAGCAAGGCTGAAAGCTGAAACAAAGAGTTCTGCAGCAAAGGAGGTTATTCTGAGGCACAAAATAATTTGTGATCACACTATAGAAATTTTTCTTCAGTTCTGTAGGATATATGCCTCTTCAAGAGGCTCAGCTCCTTTTGGAGTCATAAAACTGCACCTACAAATGGTGGTGAAGTTTTAGTCTATTTATGTATATGCATGTTTGTCAAAGGAAAAGAATAATATGTTTGTGAGAAGGTTTTTCAGTGTTTCCTGTTAATTTGAGCAGGATTGTCAAGTCAAAGTCAGAATTGGAGTTTGTTCTCAGTCTGACTTGTGGATATATTTCTTTGTGTCCTTTTCATTAAATGTAGGAGTGCTACAACTCTTTATTTACAGGAATGTGGAAATAAAAAAATTAGTCTCTTTCAAACCCCCAAATGTGTGAGGAGGCTTTTCTGACTTTGCCTCTGGGAGGTTAAGTGAATGGTTCACTCTTTAAAGTCAGTTAGCTGGTGCATTTTTTTTCATATCCTCAGGAGATGCAAAAAGCACAAATACAATGTGAAAAGGTTGATTGCCATGTTCATAGTTGATGAAAAGAATTAAAAAAATGGGAAAATAGCAACTGAGGAGTTGCACAGAAGTTTATATAACATTAAATGTGGAATTTATTTATTTTCTAAAAGATCTGTTTATTTCTGGTCTAAAAGGTACTGTTGGTTGGGCAAGAAAACTTTCAAGCCAATATGTAGTTGAGCAACAATACTGCACATACCACAGACTGGCACAGATACTGGTGTGCGCATGTTGTGCTTGAAACACCTAGACCCTCTCCAGGTCACTTTAGACATACTTTCAGAAGTCTTTCCTTAGCCTGTTGCAGGGAAACTCAGAAGCTTCCCTGTGTCTCCTCTCTGTCTTTACACAGTAGGTTTTGGTGTGTGCATGGGAAGTGGTGAAGGCTCCATGGTGTAAGCCACCTTTCTCATTTTGCCACTCTATTTAATGTAACTCTCAGGGCCTTCCTCTTTCCAGGATCCAGGGCTCCATGTAAGCACTCAGCTGAGGTGAGCATCAGCATCAGCTAGAATTTTTCTGCTGACAGGTGCTCTGTCACACAGCTCACTCAGCCCTCCTGGCAGAGTAAATTAGTGGGATCACAATAAATACTGAGTTTAATTGGACTGAATTCCACGGTAGCCTCTCAAACAGCTTCCCTCCAGACTGTGAGGAGTGGAGGCTGCCAGCAAGAACCAAGGAGGTAAATTCTGGCTGCACTCTCTCTGCAAACAGGAGAAAACCCACTATGTAATATGTAAAAGGAAATGGCTGCTTACATGGAGTCTTTTAAATAATCCCCTAAAACGTGTAAGAATAAATATGCTAAAGAAATTTAGCTGGATTTGTTGTGAAGGGAAACTACTACATAACTGGCAGTTCTTGTGTGAAGGGTTTGCTTCACTGATTTTACCAGATAAGCATAAAGCAGACAAATACAGAGCACCATTGGTGTAGCAAAATGGAGGAGAGAAATGGGGACTTCACAGTTATTCTGAGGTATAAGGCTAGTTGTTGCCGAAGGAGTCGAGTGAATCAAGCCTGCACTGTTGGGAATCCCTCCTGTTTGGGAAAGAGTGTGGTATTTAATATTCCTGCAGTGACAGAGCACAACAATCACTGTGGTAGATGTACTGATACTTGTGGAAATTAAAAAAGAAAAAAAATTACAGTAATAAGCAGCATCAGTGTTGTCTTTTCAAAATCTGCAGAAAATCTTCCAAATAACTGGAGTAATAAAGGAAGTGGCTGCCAACACTGGATACCTAAAATAAGAACAGAGGACACCTAGTAACAATATTTTTCCAGAAAAGTCAGGGCCTCCAGTAATTGCCACTCCGAGGACTCCTCCATTATATTTAATCACTCTTGCTAGATTGTTCTTCCATTAAATTTTTATGGTTGCTTTTTGAATACATGACAATTTTTATCTTTCCTTTTTGTTTTAGCTGAATGTGGAAGACCACAGTTTTGTTTAGATGTGTTGTTAAATGTTTCCTAATTCTTGTATTTGAAAGACAATCAAGCCATTGCATTTTCCCTGTCTCAAGTGATTTTCATGGAGTGCTGTCTGGGCCCTTTTTCAGACTTTTCCAAAGAGAGGAGCTCCAGCGTACATGTTCCCACTTCCATGCCACTCCTGTTCATGGATCATACGCTTTATTTTGATTATGTGAATGTTTTCTTGTACCACTGCTTTGCGATATGAAGCACTCAGAGCTACATATAGAATAAGTGTTTAGCAGCTCCTGGCTTTACATTGTGGCACCACGATGCTTTTTGCGAAAGCAGAGAATGGTGGAGATGGTGTTGGGGGGACCAGGCTAATAGTCCCAACTGTTTGCTTTTAAACTCATAGCTGTGATACTCAGTTCCTGCATTCTGACTGCCTGAGAATTTAATGAGTAAGCAATGCCTCTTGTAAACATTCACCCTTAAAACTGGTTTTACAGCCAGTCTTGCAGAATCCAGCTAGGTAGGACCACACATTGTCAGTGGAACAAAGCTACTGTGAAAGCTAAATGAAAGGCCAAAGAATGTGGCTTCATTCCTTATTGGGAAATGCACAGTGAGTATGTAGTAAGTGTTGTCAGCAACTGGGGTTGGGTTGTCTCTTGAGAATGGAAGCTGCATGGAAATTCCCATGCTTTAGGCAAAGAAGTAAAAGACGGAAGAGGGACCTATTGCCTTACAAGACAGGTAGCCAAGAGGGAAGTGTCTTTATTGACTTTTGCGTATGTGACTGAACTGTGTGACACTAGTTATTGAAGTAAAAATCATCTCACATGTATTAAGGGTAAAGCGGGAAATGATCATTCATTCAAGGTGCCGTAGTACCAGCACTTTTCAAGCACAATATATAGAAAATCCATAACTCATTGAACTTCATGTGTGGAGAAGTTTACAGGGAGATAAGTTGTTCTGAGAATTACCAGACTGTAACTGCAGATCCACAAATATGTCAAGCAGAAATAAAGTTCTCAACTAATGGGAGCTGTTTGCTTAGCAGTATTTCACCCTACATTGGGAAAAAATGCCAGGCTGAGCCTTTCTTCTTGCAAGAATTAAAAAAAAAACTTAAATATTATTCTGTATATTCTCCATGTATTGCCACATCATTTTAATTTGAAGAAATGGTAGTATGCACATTTCAATCATTTGTATTTGATAGTAGTGCTTAAGTACTTAGATGTTAAATCACCTCTGAAACAAAGAGTTTTTATTTTCTACATAATCTGCAAGAGGCAGCAATCATACAAACCTCTTTGTTTTTCCCACTCTATAGCCTGAAATGACCTACCTGTTTTAGCCAGAAAGCATGTGCAATAAATGTCACAAAGAAATGAGTTTTGTTCTACACAGAGAGCTTATTACTTCCTGGAAGGATGTCCCTGAAAGCCGATACTGATATTTATCAAGGTAGTGGTATTTAAAGGTTTTAAGGGTATTTAGAGATTACATACCTACATAGAACTTGCAAAACCCCTGCACATCTAATTAATTCTAAGATGAATGTCAGCTTTTCAAAGTCAGCTTTTGAAAGTCGTACTGAGGTTTCTATCCACGTCTGGAGTTATTTCAGCAACTTAAAAACAAAACTGCAACATCCTGAGGTGATAATTGCCTTGAAAGAAAAACAGTAATAAACCTGGTTAAAATATAAGTGGTTTGAGCTACTGCATTGATTATTCCATCGACAGTTCTATAAGAACTGTACTTTTGTACAGATGACAGTGAGCAAACTATACTACAGAAAGTTGTTGCAAACACTTTCCTCCAGAATAGTGTGCAAATCCCTAAAACAAGTTATAAATGGTCTAGGAGAGAGCCTGTAATCAAGGCTTTTCTTCCGCATTTGCCCTTCTATACTCTATGAGATGAATCCAGTGAATACAAAATAAAAATGGAAAAAACTTTGTATCAGTTTTAAAATCCCTAAGATCAGGCCCTATTTCCTTTAATAAAAATACATAAAAATGAATAAGTTATGTATAAAAAAGTAATTCATACCGAGCAGAAATCCACCAATAAGAATCTGTTGTTTTCATAGGATCATACGCAGGTTTGGGTTGATCTTAAGGTTCTGCTAGTTCCAACTGCACTGTCATGAGCAGGAGCACTTTTCTGTTAGATTTTATTGCTCAAAGCTCCCTCCAACCTGGCCTTCGACACTTCGAGGAATGGGGCACCCATGACTTCTCTGGGCAACCTGTGCAAAGGCCTCACCACCCTCACAGGGAAGAATTTCCTCCTAATATCCAATCTAAATCTACTCTCATTCAGTTTAAGGCCATTACTCCTTGTTCTGTCACTCTACGCCCTTTTCAAAAGTCCCTCTCTCTCCTTTTTATAAGCCCATGAAGTGCTGGAAGGGGCTCTATGGTCTTCCAGGAGCCTTCTCTTCTCAGGCTGAACAACCTCAGTTCTCCCAGCCTGGTTCCATAGGAGACCTGCTCCAGCCCTCTGATCACCTTTATGGTTCTCCTCCGGACTCCCTTTTTTATACAAACAGATCATTTTTTACACACTTCAAAGCAATTATTAGTCTTCTTCTTCCTCCCTATCTTGCCTTTGTTCTGTTTTCTCACGATTGATACATACTCGTTATATTTTTCTTTAGGAGGAGCCAAAACACAGTAAAGTGAACTTATCTGCGTCCTTGTACAAACATATCCTTTCAGGGACATATTCTTTAAAAATTAACAATTCTTTTATTCAAGGTTCAGGAAAAGTTTAATAATTTACTTTCTACATAGTTCTTACACTTATCTGGCAATTTATTTAGTACTTTAATATTAATGATGGTAATTTTTCAACTCAGACAAGAGCCTTTAAGTTTTAGAGTATCATATATACTTGCTTGTATGTCTCAACTACCTTTCCCATATATTTGGTTAGATCTTTGGGAAATGGTGTTTCTTCATTATGCTTAAGTAAAAAGACTGGTCTGATACTTTTCCAAAGTTAATGATAGAACACTCTCGTTCTCACTCTTGCTCTCACTCCCTTGCAAACATGTAGGAATGAAATTAATGAGCAAAACATTCAAATTATGAGCCAAGAATTGATGAAAAGTGGTTTTTTCCACAAAGCTATATTCGTAGCTACATTGCTGTAGTTTTGACCTACTGCCAAAGTCTTTTCTGTTCATGCAATTCTTCCATTTGAGATTTTCTTCCTTCAAATGTTGAAACTAGTCATTAGTATGTCTGTATGTATGGGATTATGTCATCTCACACTAAACATTTCTGAGGCAAACAGATATAAAAAAAATAGTTAAATTATTAAGAGAACAATTGTTTATCCTAAATATACAAAACCTTATATCACGTGTTTAGCTAGTTATGTCGGTGAAATAAATTACTGGTAGAAGTGCTTAGCTTAACTTTTATGGGTTTTTATGAATATATTTTAAAGATATTTCTAAGTGTCCTTGTTGGTTGGCATTTATATTTTCTATAGGAACTATAAGGATGTAGGGTTTTTCTGTGTGAGTTTGGTTTGGGTTTTTTTCTGTATATGTTAGCTAAACCTTTAGCTTAACCTGCTGAATTTTTATTAAGTGAAGCAAATATTGCACTAGACTCTGTTGCAGAAGTAGTTACTATCACAAACTCATACATTTAGTTTCTAAATCATAGGAAAAACAGAGTGAACATTTCTACATTTAAGTAGGATATTACTTTCATGTAATTGCTCCAAAGAGATTTCAAAGAGTTAGTGATGCTCCAAAGAATAAGCCATGTTTAAGAGCACCAAATTCCTCTCAGGATCATATTGTCACACACATTATATTGTGTACACAGGATACCAGCCAAAAGGTAGTGTGATATGATGCTGCTTTGGATTCTTTGAACAAGTTTCATACTTCTGGACTGGGTACCTAACCGTATGAAACAACAAGTACAGTATTTGTATGCAAGTAAGCAATACAACCAACTTAGACTCTGTTTTGCATCAAAAAACACAATAAAGGGTATGAACACAAAAAAGCAACTGACTCAAAGCTCATTCAAGTCAAAGGGATTAGCAGTGATGCTTAAACTTTTTGCTTCATCAGGACTTAGGTGATAAGTAGTGATAATCCATTCTAAAAATTTAAAATATTGCACTTTGGGATTTTTCACAGTCTTGCTGTACAAAAACTACATAGTCTGTCCTGAACAGTTCCTCAGGTCTCCTGCAGCTGGCTAATTTCTGATGGGAAACATCAGGGCTTTCAGGGCATATGAGACCAGAGCTGTTTTTCCTGCTTCATAACTGCCCGTCTAACCTCCCCCGAGTCATCATCTTTTGTGTCTGTCAAACAAAAATCTTAATGCTTGCTTGTCTCTGTAGAGTGTCTAGAAATGCAAAGATCTGTTTGTGCCGTACATTTTGCTCATTTGGGGTCAAAGTTTTTCAAGACTCCCAATAGGAGGGAATCAATACAAGACCCCTCAAATGAAGTTGCAGGTTACAGTCTTTTGTTACTATGAGTATCTGGATATAACTTTTGGCTTTGAAAATAATAATTTTTCGATCTGGAAGAACTGACTCTGAAATAGCTTTTACTTTCCTTTAAAAGTAAATTTACTTTGAATTTACTTTATTGTGGATTTACTGAATTCTTCCATGACTACAGGATGTTTGTTCTATAACTAACTGAAGTTACACACTTCTTTATGCAAGATTACAAATCTCGCTAATTATTATAGGTCATGTATTTATATTTTCTGTCATAAGTTTAATTATGCCTTGTCAGAAAATTAGTTTTCAAGCTCATGGATACTTTCATATGTCTGGAAAGGCCAAACTGGATCAACGTAAGTGTTTCACTTTAATAAATGTGAAACATTACATTTGGAATTCAAATTCCTTTGAAACACTGTAAGAAGTTTCAAAAGCAAATAATTACTTTGAAATTATTAATATAAATTTAAAATGTGAAAATGGGCTTTTGGATTTTTTTTAAACATTTTCCAACTTTCTTTTTCTTAAAAGACCAAAAATGCTATGATTTGTTTAACAAAGAAATTTCTATCACAGCAGTTTTCTCTAATGGAAAATCAATTACATCATATTTCAACCAACCTTCACTTTGATGCTGCACAGTATCAGCAGCCTCTCAAAGTGCAGAGGGGGACAATGGGCCTTACGGATATGTCGTCTCATGGCACGTGACAAAATCAAGCTGTCTCATGAATGGGGCTCATTCAATGTTTCAATATCTCTTAACGTCCTTGGTCATACAACTCAATTTCTGTGTCCTAAAATGGTACAAAGTCTACCCAAACATTCTTGATCATTCTGTGATTAAATGGTCCATTAAATGAAACAAGTTATGGGTCTTAAAGAAGTAAAAAAATATTTAAATATAATCCTGAGTGGCAGCTGGGAGAGACTGTGCTTCAAGCCTCTAGGAGAGACTTCAGGGGAGACTGTAGAGACTGTGGGAGGTTCTCTAAATCATCTGGAACCTGTACAGCACAGATTGCAGCTGTGGTGAGAAAGGATTGCTCTTTGTTAAGTTAAAAGCTATCCCTACAGATTGCACAGAATGAATGAGATTTCATATTGTAGTAATTTTTATACTGTGCCATTAAATGGTAGAAACAAGAATCAAAAATCTTCCCTGAACCCACAAAAAACACTTTACTTTGCAAGGACTAACATACCTCCCCTTTCCTCCACCTTGAGCTGCTGATGAACTGTGGTCAGGACCATACCTCTGCCCATCCCGTGGGATTTAGTCATCTGAGGAAAAAGGGTGAAAAGTGCTTAGACTGCAGCTCTGACTGATCCATAACATTTGTGAGGCTGCTGATCAGCTCACTGGTATCCTGTACAGGGGTTAGACACTGTGGTTCTGGATTTATTGAAATTTCCCTTTCCATTTTAAAAAAAAATCTTCCCCCCTTAGGGATTACTCCCACCGTGCCGTATGACAAAGGTAGAACATTTATCGGTATTTCCATTTCCTTTTTTAGTCAACCACAGACATGAGAGAAAGTATGGATCTTGTGCTTTCTCATGCAGTTTTGTGTTCTCAACATCCTTATGGAATTTGCCCACTTGACTGGAATTATCACACCACAGTTTGCCCAGATTGTCTTTTTTAGCATTATAAATATTTATGAAGTGTTAGTGAAATCTGTTCTAGACAAATAAAAAGCAACAGCAAAAAACCTGAGAAAACAGAGAGAAACTTCAAGCTAATATACTGCTTAGGAATAATTTTGCAGTGAATTTAATATACAGGACACCCAAAGAGAAATGCACAGTCTGATATTTCTGCTAAGTAGTTTTGAACTCCAGTATTTCTGTTTATTTTTCAGTGCTTTCCCTGATGAGTGACTGCTGCACTCCTTCCAATTTAATAATACTGTGTCTCCTCACCCAAGGTTATTCATATCTTGCTAATTATGTGATTAAACTTATCGTTAAGACTCAGCTTCCTGATTTGGCTTTGAAATTTGTCGGGTTCTATTTCTAAGTGATATAACTAAGCAGGAAGAAGTTCTTTTTATTGCTGGGAAACCTGCTCTTGTGTATTTTGCTTCTGAGAACTGTGTGGACGTTGGCTGATTTCATAACACGTTATAAACTTAGTGGTTTCAGTTAAGAAAGTCCCAGTTCTCAGAAGTTTCAGTGAGATTTATCCTGACATTATTGCCATTTGGCACATCTGATAAATACTTCCAAGAGATTTTAGCAATCAGAATAGCCTTGGACCCCAAATCTGCTACCAGCTGCTGCATCTTCTTTTTATTTTGCTCTGAAGCTTGTTGCAGTTGCTTTATCTTCTCATGCTACAGTGAAACTCAAGTAGATGACAGCAGAATGAAACAAAGCCTAGTGTCTCTCTTCCCAACTGGTGTGAGATTTCTACAGACCCATCTGGCAGGCTTTCCTTTGAAATAAACTTTAAAAAAAAGGTCTGTTCAATTTCGCTTGGCTTAAGCGAGAAATTTCCTTTTCCTCTGGTCACTGTTACACAAATTCTAAGAAAAGTAAAAACAAACAAATGAAAAAACTGGTTAAAGAGTTGTAGCTGATGTTGACAAGTGTGGGTTCCTGCTGGAAAACTTCTGAAATGGAACTTATTATACCAGCTGTATTTGAAGAGTTCTTATTTCCCTTCATCTGAATTTTTTACCACAGCATATTTTGATATCAAGTAAGTGAAGACAGATTACTATCACTACTGTAAACAGCTAACAACTATGATGACACTGACAGAGAGGAATTTGGAACAGAGCTTGAGGCTCTAGGGCTTACCGTAGAATGAGGTAAAATATCTGATGATTTATTAGCTCCTTAAGCAATGACAAATGCAAGGATCTTCAAATCCAGTATTCAGCTTTTTTCCATACTCTTGAAAGTCATTCCTTTCCCTAGAGGAAAGAGATAGAACAAAAAGAGGAAGACAGCAGGAGGGAAAGCACATGAAGTATAGGATTCACAGAAATTATATATCCTGAAGAACTTCTGAAAGAAAATGCAAGTTGAAAAAGAATGGGTACAAGTGTTTTGATAGCTAAGCACAGTACACATGACTGAAGGATAGATTTCTAAAAGGATTTAAACACCTAAACCAATGAGAGTAACACATTTTTTTGGCTGCTGCCTTGGTCTGAAACATCTGAATCACCTTGAAAAAATGGTTCCTATCACAGTAGGTTTTGTGAGTTCTTTTATTGTTTGGCACTTGGCATTTCTGAATTTTTTACTTCCCTGTTTATTTTAAAACAACTTTTTATTTATTACCTGAAGAAAAGTGAAGAAATCTGTTCTGACTCCGAGGCTCTTTAGAGCAGCCTCATGCTGGTGTCTGAGCACAAGATTACTGTGAATCTAATGGAACTAGTTGGTGCTACATTTAAGTGTCCCATGAACCTGCCAAATCAATGTGAGCCTACAGTTTATGTAAGCCAGGGCAAGACTGGACAATCCACAACACTGTTAATGTATGTGGTACAGTCACGGCTCTTAATCAGGTACAGCAGAAATACAAATGCTTGGGGAAGCTAACACCAGAAAATCCCAATAATAAGAAGAAAGCATAATCTATATTACTATTTCTTTTTGAAGTCACAGGCTACTAGAGTAGTCACATGGGATAAAGGAACAATATCTTCAAGTATATTCTACAGAAGTACAGCTTCCCTCAGTGTACCAGACATTTTACTCTTACGTTTCTATACACAATTACTTCTACTATTCAATTATGATGTTTCAGTTTACCATTTAACAGGGTGCTTCACTAACGCTTTGTTTTTGTTAATACAAACAGAAAAACTCCCATACACCTACATTTGAAATCTGCTTCAGTGGTAAATTCAATAAAGTCCATGCTTCTTGTGCAATTTATCTGTTTATGTGAAGTTATCTTTCAGACACAGTATTTGAAGCAGATCTTCATAAAAGAAATGTTGAACAGTTCACCACACAGCATACATGACTACAAACTATAAATAAAGGTCAGTGACACAAAACTTCCTCCTAGAAAGCTCCAGGCCCTTCCAGAAGGAACTGGGTTTCTCCATGTTGCAAATCTGTGACCTTCCCTGCATACACACCAAGTCTTTATGGTAAACATGCCCCTATGTGGCCAACATTTCCTGTTTACATATGTAGTAATAAACTCTTCTAGTAGTTTTCTTCTTTGCCTTTGATACCTTTCAGCCCTTTTTAAGGCAAAATGTTTTGATTAGTTAATTAAATAATAGTAAAAATACTAGCATAAATTGAAAGAACAAGTGAAGCTTCTCAAGTTACTCAGTGAGATTTACCAGTTTTAGCAATGACTTAATCTCTCAATTTTATCAAGTATGTTCAGAAGACTGTTTGCAGAGGAATACTCTTCCACAATTAATAATTTAAAAGAAAACATATATGAAAAATTGAACAGTTATTTCTATAGTTTAATGGTTTTGTTATTTATGTGATTTGATTTTCCTTTCATCTTGATAAATGAAAACAGATAATTTCAATGTTTTCTATTTCCTATTGTTCAGCACAATGCTGAAAAATTATATTGTCTGCACTAGAGCAAATACCAGAAAATATATTCATAAAAATATTTGACTCACATATTTCTATTTAGCTTTGATTTTACTAGAAAACAGACCACAATTTTACCTAATAGTTTTAGAAAAAATATCAGATATAGCTCACAGTGGTTCTGTACTGACCCATGGTTCATCTAAACAATATTTTTTGGGAAAGCTTGAAGCTGCAAGTGAAGGGCCATTTATTTCCTAGAGTAAAGGTAATAAATTGGATGATTAGTTGCAATACACTTGACAACAACTTGAAAATAAAATAGCAGTTGTGTCTAATAGAAAATTAATTTGTGTCCATGAAAGGACCTCAACAAGTTCTAAAAATGTAAGAACCATGACTATCTCTCATTCATCTAATCTCAATTAAAGTTTCTTCTGCTAAAACAAAAGACAGTAAAACTGACATAATAAAGCTCCACTGTCTTCTCATTTTTAGACATTAATGCTTTTTTCCCCAACCCAGTTATGCTTAGAACAAAGTTATGGTAATAACGATTCATGAAAGAGAAGAGTAATGAACAAAGGACAAGACATGAAAGCAACACAACCGTTACAGAAAAGGTGATGTATTTCTAAGACGGTCACAATATGTGGCTTCATGAAGATGAGAGAGAAGGAGCTGCATGATGGAAAAATATACAACAATGTCAGAAACCACAGCATCATTACCTCCTCACCAGATAAATGCTCTTCTTTCAGATCCTTTAATGTTTGAGTTCTCAAATTCTGTTTTTCTGGCTTTGTTTTTTCTCTCTTTAATTAAAAAAAAAATAATAAAATAAGACAATGTTTCAAAACCAGCTATCAGAGAGGCTGTTGTTGTAATGCCTAGCCTAAATCCAGCTCCTCTGGCCACCTAAGGATTAACTCTTCAGTCAGAAAATAAAGAACTTCCGCACTTGACTAGTGTAACAACTCCATTCTGCCTTCCAAAACCGGACTTCTGCTCTCTGAATCCCCATCTGCACACTTCTTAGTCTACTTCCTTAGTAGAAGCTGCAAAGGAAGGGTCTATGACCATTACAAGGCTGTAGAATTTCCAGATTTTTTATAACAGATGTATTTTAAAATTGGCGTAACTATTTTATCTCAAAAGCTTCAAGATTTTGCAACCAGGACCATTGTAATGCAGTTACTTTGGAATCAGCACCAGTAATGCATAGGAGGTAATATCATGGTCGAGGCTCAAAAGGAAATCTCCCTCTTCAGAAGAGTCCTCTGAAATCCGTGAAGTCTGAACAGCATTCAAATTTTTGGGAGGTGTGATACAAACAAAAAACTTTGGGAATTACATTAGGCTAAACCCTAATTTTTTCTTCAAAAAATATTGTCCTGAATCTTGGATAAAGAACCAACAGAAAGAAGTAGAAACACCAGAGTAGTTTCTATGCCACCTCCTCTTTCCACATAAGATGGGAAGATGGTGGGACTGTGTGAACCTCCTCTCTGGGGAGCACTGATTCTCATACTGGCCTGGTGTAGCTCCAGGCTACATCCTTACACATCTACAAAGGTAAGTTAAACTGATTTTGTGTTCCACATAGTCCCTCACAGCACTAGTTTTGAAATCCAGCCCTTCAGGGACAAACAGTTGAATGAATACTGCTAAAATAGGAATTGGTGGTAGCAGGCTATCCAATCTAATCCAACCTACACCCTAAAATCATATGGGACTCCCTGTGACTTTTGAAACACATATTTTTGCATCATCCATAGTTAAGAAAAATCTACTCTGTGACTCCTACTCAAAGACATTTCCACCTGCACCTGCAGAAACACAGTCCCTCTTTCAAATCCTTAGGGAATTCTCAGCACTATGAGAAGTTTACTTTCCTGTTATTTTTTCATGGTGTCTACATAAAAGCGGTGTTTTTCACTACTCAGAATGCTAAATCCCATATCCTGTCTCCCAGGTCTGATTCTGAAAGGTTTGGGACTTTGAAGTATTCTCTGCTCTCTGATATTGTGAAAAAACAATCCTCAAGTTCTTTGACAAATTTCCCTCAATTAAATACACTCAAGGAGTGTTGTACCGGGGCTTCCACCAGGTTGTATGCTATGAGTGGTGGTCATTCACCTGCAGTTCCTGAAAGTGCACTAGTTAACACAAGTGTACACAATTCATCAATAGTAGGTGCCTGTGTAGAGTGTTTATTTTACCCCGTGGTTTAAGGCGACATACCTGCAGTTACAACCTGCCACCACTTGGCAGTGTGCAATAGATTTACAAGTAACAGATTCTTCCACTCTGAAATAGCAGAGGAAAACAATTTGAAATTACTTTGGTATTCACCTTACCTGTCATTTTTACCCTTTTTTCCTTGCCTTCAACACAGCATCTTAATGTCAAGTAATTAATTTTTCATAATTTTTCATAAAAGATGAAAAAACCCAGCCCCACAACCCAGACAACACTGTACCCAAATAAAACCACCAAAATCACCAAATGCCTCTGGCATTAAATTTTCTCTCCTTTTTTTTTTCTTACCTGTCTGTCTTTCCAGTCATCTACAGGATCATGATTAGCATAAAGTAGGGGAAAATGGGCTAGCTTTGAACTAGTAATGCTATTCATTGTAAATTCACCTACAGTAGCAGAGAATAGGAAAATATCAATCAGAAAACTACTGCAAAAGCTGTGGAAATGTGTGATTGATGAGACTATGCTGCCATAGGTAAACTGCTAGAGGGAAGAGCTCAGCTGTGGAGGGCTTTGCACTCCAACCATCAGGAAATAAATATACAATGAAGAGAAGCTGTGAGAGTTTCATCATTACAATATTCTACAACTTGGTGTAGAGATAGAGCTGTACAAATTACAGCCAACATATTTTCTAGTGCAGGTAAGAACATAGTATTTTGCATGCTATAGTAGCTCCCACTCAGAAGGAAGACTTACGCACATTGGAGAAATTAATAAGATAAATGTCCATTTTAAAAAAATAAATATAGTTCCAAGAGTAAAAAAAAAAAAAAAAAAAGTGGTTATCCCATGTGTGTAAATAAGTACATACTTAATTTGCAAATATAATGGTCATAATTGCATATGCAAATGAAACCACCGTCAGACATATTACACAATAATTTGCTACAGGAATGTATAAGAAAACACTTCACGGTATGACTGATTTGTCTATGTAACATACACATGAAATGCAAATGCAGTCCTGAAAACCTGCTTGAACTAGATGGTAGCAGACTGTTTATCCAGTCTACTCGACAGCTACCTTGTATTTTTGTACTCCTTTTACTTCTTGCTATATTTTCAGAAAATCAGAACCAATTACCTGATACAGGACTGACTAGAACTATGGAGGGTAGTCATAGACCTTACATCTTCCTCTGACTATATTGAACTTGTATAAGAGACTGCAAACACACAGCAAGGAAGTAAACACCAAGGACCTGGTTTTCCCTTAGAGTAGACACTCAGTAGATTTCTTTTACTCCAACATAAAAATAATCAGTCTCAGAACATCACTAAAAAATTCAGTGTTTTGGAGGGAAGCATTTAACATAAGACACTATCAAATATAATACGCAAAATAGCAGTCTTTTTGTAAATTGTGTGCTGTGTTTTTCAACCAAAGCATAAAAATTCTCTTCCTACTGTATCTGCAAAATTACAAACATGTTCCATGGAAAGCAGCACATTATTTTTTGCAGGTCTTAAAACTTCATGTTTTGTATCAGTTTGTTTTTGTCTCAGAACAAATGCAGATTTCCCAAGGACTATAGTTATACCATCCTATTTAATAAGTGGTGTGAAATGTTATGACTTGGACAGCTATCACAGAAATATTACTCTGATAACAGTAAAAATACACATGACTTAAAGCCTTATTTTAGTTGTCTAACATGGCTGGACAACTAAAATATGGAAACATAAGTTTTCAGATAATTCTTATTTGCTATCTGGTCAGTCGCTGGTACCTATTTACAACTGATCTTGCTGCTCTAAACAGTCTCTCTTTCAAAGGGATTACTTGGAGAATAAACAACTAACCGGTGGGAATACTGATGGCACAGTCTTGTCCCTAGTGATTATTTTAACTTGGATTTGAGAAATGCAAGCTACACCTGAGGTTTGTATTCATGGTGTCAAACTGTAATTGCTTCATAAGCTTCATAGTGCTTTCACTTAAAATCTTCAATTATTTATGCACTTGACCAGCCTACCCAATTGGTCCAAACCATGTATCTGTTTTAGTGTGATCCATGATGCAGGTTAAAAACTACTGAGGGCCTCCTCAGAATCACCTCTGATGTTTTTTCACAGCCCCAAACCCTGAACAATAAGCAGCAAGATTGCCTCGTTCTCCCCAGCCCATATCATACCCACTTTGATATGCCCCCATCTGGACAAATTCTCCCTACACTAATTATTTTGGAAATCCAGGCCTGTATTTAAGGTAGGATCCTGCCACTTAGCTTTACAACAGGGTCATTAATATCTAATTCATTTCAGCCTGAAACTTTGCCAAGCACTTTCTGCTGCCCAAAATTATACAGAACCAGAGAGGATAAAGGCATAAGGCAGTAGATTCCTGAAGTCCATCTGGGAGTGTGTGGAAAAGTTTGAGAAAGCTAAACTGTTCTTAAACAGTTCTGCGTAGGTATTAGACATTTCCCCTATTTTTCTTTCCTTATCACACATTATCAAGGATATTTACTTAAAGACAGAGTCTTTGTTTAGGTATTCATCTTTCCTTTTCCACTTATTAAGAATCTGAAATCCTAATCCTCTGCTTGTGAGGGTTTCCACAGCAGGACTGCTATGGAAATTATTGAGCTGCCAAAACTCGGAGGACTGTGACACCAGGTAGAGAAAAAACAGGAGAGGCAGATGAACTGTTAGGAAAAAAGGTTCCCTTTTCATCTAAATATTTTCATTAATAAAGAACAAGGAAAGGGAAGGAAACTGCACGATATGTTTCTGAGGCCCAGCTATTCTTTTAACCAAGCCTTCAGGAGGACAAAGTGTGAAAGGCTCCTGTCGCTCATAAGAGAAAGGCTATGTTATAGTGTACAGTGTTTTTTTAATGTAGACCTTTGTATCCTATCATTTATTTACATACTTTGATATTTTTTTCTTTGAGGTCCTCAAGCACCAGTGTCAGGAATGGTCACAGACAGGCATTTGCTGTGCTGGGTTGTTAAATAACCTCCAGAAACCTTTGTCAAGGATATGTCAGACACCTTCAGAAATACTGAGTTCTCCAAAAATAAAGTTATTACAAAAATCATAACCCTTACACTTCTCTGCTTCTACAATCACATGTATGTTTCAAACTTCTTTTTCATAATTGTGAACATATAGGAGATGAAATTTCATTTTTATTTGGCATTTAACCCCAGAAAATTGGGACTTTAGTGACAACATGAAGGTAAAGTGATAATGGGCAGGTTTTAACCCTCCAGTAGCAACTGACTACTGCTGTGTGATAGTGTCTTCCACTCTATATTCATCTTGTTGAGAGAAAAGTGACCAAAAAGTAAAACTTTCTGGGCTGACAGCCATCAAGAGCAGTGTGAAACAAGGATATATAATGACAAAAATGTAAACTTATTATTTAAGGTGCATAAAGGCCTCACTGGAAACGAAAGCAAGTTCCAAGCCAAATTCCTGACCCCAAATCCAGCAGACAGGTGGTATAAAGAAGAAACAGAAAAAGAAAGCACAGTTTTCCTTAAAAAACTAAGGGAAAATGAAGTGGCATATTATAAACAGAGTCTAAGGTAAAGTACACAAGAGATTGTAGGACATTTTGGCTCTTACTCTCTAAAGTATGTGAAAGAAAGAAAGATGGTAGGGAGGGTCCAATGTGTAGGTTCTATGGCCAGGCCCCAAATACTATTAATCATACAGTGGATGCAGCTGGAGAGGAATGCATGGCAGATTTCACAGTGAAGGAGAGCAGCTACCTTGCAAGGCAATATCTTCACAAGAAAAGATAATTATCACTGTCTGTGGTCCAGACAGAGCAGTAAAGAAAGGCGATACTTTACTCACTATTGCTCATAAAGCATGGGTTAAAAGATCAGATAAAATTGTTGCACACAGGATAAGAGGTAGTACTTCACCAGGAATTTTTGTCCCACATGGGATGGGAGTAAACTTTCTAATTGAAAATACAAAGGAAAAAACCCCCTACAAATGGACATTTGAAAAGTATAAGCATTAGTTTAAGTATTTGTCATGCAGTGGTACTTCCCAATGCTATCACTACTCTGTACATTGGAATTTGACCATATCAGGCTCATCAGAAAGAAATGGTGATGAAATTTTCTAAAATGCTGAGTAAGGCAATAATGTTCTAAACACAAATGCCTAGATGTAATCTGAATCTGTGCTGGTAACCTTAGTCCCCCTTTTTTATACACTCCAACTTCTTAGGTGTGTGTGTGGGGTTGGAATACAACTGCGATGTTTGCTTGAGTCAGCTGCTGTGACTTACAAATTCATCTTATGGTGAAAGCAGAGCAGAGCAAAACTAATCAGGAATGAATAATCTGAAGCAACCAGATCTCACAGGCAAGAACTGCTTTCTTTTGCATGTTTAGGGCTCATTGCAGGCTGTGTCATGCCTGAGTGCCATGGGGCCTGTCCATCCACAGCTCCACTAAACAACATTTCCTTTGCTCAGCCATAGAATACCCAAGCAACCATTTGTCTCCAACTCAGAAGTTGAATGACCCTGAGCCCTTGTGAAGGTCCACTGAAGCAGAAAATTCAAGGAACATGATGCAAAGTTTCTGTCTCTTCCCTATGAGCATTTATGAGATATGAGAAGGGCAGAGACCACATGGGACTGTTTCAACTAGGCATATCCCTGTACACAGATTAGAGAAATGGTATTACTGTGTTGTCATGATTAAGTCCTAGTCACAGAAGAATAGGATATGATTTGTTAGCATTCACTACTGAGTTCTCCTTTGAAAAGTCTCAAAAAAAAAGACAAACCAGGCTTGGGCTTTTTTTATTTCTCTTTAGCCTGTCTCACAGAGGCTTGGTCTATGAATGAAAAGTTTCTTAGTCATCTCTCCAGTGTCCTTCATCTACTCCTCTTGGACCCTTCATAAGACAGGTAAATATCTCTCTTCTCAAACAGGCTAAGCAATGGAATAGGGCTTGGTATGTTTCCTCAAAGATATGGGATTAACATTTACATTGATGGTTGCAGAATACAACTAATGGGATTTAGGAGACTGTTCTGGAGGTCATGGACCAAAATTGAAAAGCTTTCACTTGTTGTCCCCAAACTGCCCTTGCTTAGCAGTGCTGCTGAAAATAAAATGTGATGATATTATCTTTGAAATTATTTGGTGGGAGCAGGACTAGGCGTGCCTCTTTGCTTCTCTGGTTCATCTCAGTGGAAATCTCAGACTGAGGTGGAAAACTCCCAAGTGGTATTTTTCAGTTTGGAAGCGTTTGGTGTTCTACATCGCATCTGTAGTTCAGAGGCTGAATGTTCCCAGCTTTTCCCCTAAAGACAACTTGGGTTTCATTTGTGCACCTTCACCACCCTCTTCCTTGGGAAAAAATTCTGGCGATCTAAAGGTGTCATGAACAGGGAAGCCAGGCTCAGAAGCCCAGCTCATAGCAAAATCAACATGGTTATTGAAGGTAGAAGTTAGGCACTTGCTAAGCATTTCCCCTACACAAACTTTTGCAGTTTGGTGCTGTAATGTTTTTGTAGGCCCCAGAAATTTTCAAAAACAAATCAGAAATCCTTTTTCCACTGAGAAACCATGGAAAAAATTCATAGAAGATTTTCATCCAGTTGTAATAAGAAGAACATTACAGGTAAAAAGCATACAATACCTGCAAATATGAGTCCAATTAAATGAGAATGTAATTTTTCAAAGTCACATCAGAGATGAAGTTACAGTGCTGAAAAGAAGGCTGTTATTCTAGGATTTTGCCTAGGAAAATCTTACAGTGTTATTTTTACTGGAAACAGAGCATAAGAAGTTCAGCCTCAGCAAGGGGTTAGGAGGAGAGTGGGAAGCTAAGCTATTTCCTCAAAATGCCTGTTCTGTCTTCTGAACACCATGAATAGTTAAAATGCTTTTCATAAAGCCGTAAACTCCATCATTTCTTCTATACACTCAGATTTGGGGGAAAAACATTCTAGTTAGACAGTTATCAAATAATGTAATGTTCAGTAGAGTGGAGCATCATCTTATTAAGTGATTTTAGCCTTTTAAGAATTTCCTCTCTTTCAGATGAAAACCTTTGATTATAGCATAATATACTGATCAC
Source organism: Chiroxiphia lanceolata (assembly GCF_009829145.1). Taxonomy (NCBI): domain Eukaryota; kingdom Metazoa; phylum Chordata; class Aves; order Passeriformes; family Pipridae; genus Chiroxiphia; species Chiroxiphia lanceolata. The sequence goes on from NC_045671.1 coordinate 41,177,515, forward strand.
TAGTAGACTTCTGCATATATTAATGAATTTTTTTTAAATAAAAATCTAATAGCATTCTCCCTGGAGCTTGGATGTTTTCTCGTTTCTTCAGAATCAAGGAAAAATTAATGGGATGTTGGCTCTAGTTTTCCCACTACTGTTCAAAACCAAACCAAACAAACTCCCTTTTAATTCTAGTGAATAGTTACACCAAGAGTGTTCAATCATGAATTAGTCTCATGTTGCACTAACATGACATGAAGAAGCACTATGGTCAATCCATGCTGCAGAGCTCACAGTGGAAGATTGCAACTAGATAAAACTTGTCTAAATAAGGTTGTACTGGCTAGGGAAGAAGACAAATATAAAGGGAGGCAAGCAGATGTTTTTAGTATTTGTATCGTGTCCAAGTACTTTCTATTTCATTTACTGCACCTTGTGCAAAGAAAGAAGGAAACAGCATACTACAGGAGGAAAAAAATATTGTGTACTAAACAGACTAGCTTTTAACAGATTAAATCAATCAAAACCGTCTGCAATTTCTGTTAATAAACCCCTGTTGGCTATTGCTCAATGCTAGTTTTAGTATGAAGCTAAATGAAAGATTGTTCACAGCTGCATATACTTCATCATATAAATGCAGATTAAAGCTGATTTGAAAGCATCATTATAAATAACGCATTATTTTTAAAGGATAAAGTGAATAAAGCAAGTAACCTGGAATAGGAAAATTTTCAAGTGATTGCATCACTCTCCCAAAGAAACAAAAGAGAGAAGTTCCTTTGGATGGAGAGAAGTGCTCATGCATGAGTTCAATTCCTAAAGGCTGCCAAAGAAATACAAGGAGGTGAGAGCACTTAAAACTTTGGTTGAAATTTCTGAGTTGGCACTGTGACTGCATTGTCATGCAGACTGCATCTTACCTTTTCTACTTAGAATAAACCAAGTTTTATTTAAATAAAGACAACTGGATTAGGTCCTTGCATTTGAAAATATTACATATATATGTATGTGTGTGTAATTTTAAAATATACATATTATATATGATATAAATACAACCTACAATACACTAATTATACGCTTGTGTGAGTGTGTGCTTTCCATAGAATCATGGAATTTTTTTGGTAGGAAAAGACCTCTATGTTCATCAAGTCCAACCACTTACCCAGCACTTCCATCCAAATCATGTCCCTGAGTGCCACATTTACATGTTTTTGGAACATTTACATGTTTTTGCAGGGACAGTGCTCAACCACTTCCCTGGGCAGGTTGTTGCCATTTGAGTAGATATATTTTTATGTATATACTTCCATGTTTAGATAAATTTACTTGCATATGTTTATATAAAACACATGCATAATCCATATATGTGATGGTGTAGTGGTTGTCAAATTAGAAATAAGAATAAGCGGTTGAGAGTATCTTTGTGATCCTATTTACACAGTGTACATTGCAATGAAACTGTTTGACTGATGTGAACAATCATTCCTAATGTAAAATTCTGGGCATAGTTTTCATTTCTTTTAGGATGTAAATCTACAGGCTTGTAGTCCAGAGCAGAAAAAGCCCATCCCTGTGGACAGAGCAACTATGCCACAATATACTTCAGGCACCTGAAAAAAGCAATCAGAACAATTACATGGTTTTTCTCAACAGAAGATACTCTTTTCCTCTTTAAGTCAACACTTTTTGAAAGAATATATCTTGAGGTAACTTCAATAAAATTTGGCATCAACATATAATTCTGTTATTTAGGGAACAAGTATTGAGTACTACAAATCCAATTTTGCATCTACCCTGTCATTGATCAGCCAATGACCTGTGTCAGTGATAATGTCCTTAGACCTTTTCTGTGAACTCTGAAATTGATGGTTTATTGCATAACTGTTAAAAAATAAAATAACTGCACACTCATGTCCAATTATTGTCTAGAATTTTCATGTCAAATAGTTAAAACAAAGAGAAAGGGTTACTGTCTGAACACCTTTAAGGGCCAAGCCCTGCAATACTGCATGAGCCCAGAAAAGACACCTTTTCTAGACCTCTGTGAAGGACATTTAATCTTATCACCTTTTCTGTTCTAAGATAAAGGGGTTTTCATGTATACAAAAGAAGTCATGCTATGAAGTGTGATAGTTTAACGTGTTTCATGCACCTGGTACAGCATTTGCAGTATTTGCAGCTCTCAGGGCTTTGAGTGTTTTGAGAGTATAAAATTTCATAAATTTAGGGGGTGAATTTACTCTTGATATCACGTTGGAGTTCAGAGTCTAACAAGTTGTGTCCATGTAAACAGATAAAAGAGGACTTTGTAAACAGTGTTTAAGGAAGTGGAAAACATATTGCTGGGATGTGGGGGGGTTGTTTTTTAAAATCTCACCCTCTCCTCTTCCTCCTATTTTTCACTCTTTTAACATGTCAAGGCATCAATGAATATTTATTCCTACAGAATAACAAATAAAGACTTCAGAATCTGACTCTTCAAAATAAGAACATCTTTTTGTTCAACTATTAAAAAAATGAGAATCAGAAATTGCTGATTCATTTGTTAATAGCTACCACAATACAGAATATTTTTCATGTATATAAAGAAAAAGCTTTTCCTTAAATTTTCTAAATTTAATTTCAACTACTAACATTAGGCTTTTTTCTTTAAGCCTTCTCTTTCCTTCTCAAAGAAACCACATGCTATTTAACGATCTTAATGGTAAGTCATTGGTCATGGTCCCTGCTCCTTCATCTGCAACAACTCAGAAGGTTGCAATTGAGCTCTACCTGAACTCATTTTCTGTAATCAACTGAAAATATGCCTGTGATATTCATATTTATCTTAGCTATTTTGACCAGTGCAGATCTTATTCTGATGTTGTTCTCCTGAAAAAAATGTATATAAATATTTAATTAAAAACCATAAATTAGTAATTTGAAAAATTGCAGAAAAAATAATAATCCCTTATCACTTCTATCAACAGCATCATTTTAGCACCATCAGTAGCATTGTTTGGATGTTTTCAATCACAATATGGAAAAATACAATCCCCAGCTGTTTTGAAAGCATTCGTGTTTGTTTACTGTAATCTGGTGCCATCTGATTTTTTCATTCCCATATAAAAAGTAGTTCCCAGGAGTGTTTGGACAAGCAGTCATTAATTAAATTTCTGCTGTTTTGAGAACATATAGCCTAAGTATTTTTGCTGCCAAGACCGTTATTTTTCCTGAATTCAATCTTGAGCTGGACACCCTAGGTACCTACAATGTCTGTTGTACCTTTGAGTTCACTGTGCATGTCCAGGAGACAGAAATTTTCTGAGAACTTATTAATCCTTGATTTTCACAGCAGTAAGCAGTATTTCATTATCACATTCAGCAGTAATAAGGCTTGTTCTAAGCCTTGCCAGACTTAGCCGACCTGAGTGTTCGAGGCCAAATTGGATGCAGCCCGGAGAAACCTCGTCTTGTGGAAGATGTCCCTGCCCATGGCAGGGGGTTGGAACAAGATGATCTTTGAGGTCCCTTCCAACCTAAAATATAGGAACCAAAGCCTCTGCTTTAGAAAATTATCAATATTAAAGAAACATTTAAGCATCTGTTTAAATGACACTAAAAGAAGTTTAAATACTACAAAAATAAATGGAAAACAGGTACATGTCTTCATATGTCACATCCGTAGTGACTGTCAACGCTTTGCCCTTTCATGTCTTTGTTCAAAAACCAACTAATATTTGCCAGACTTAAATGCTTCTAGGCCTCTTGCCTCAGGCCTGCTCAAATCACTCTAAGAATCTTCTTTCTCACCTCTTTACTCATCTCTCTCCTGTATTTGTCTCCAGTGAGGCATCATCAGTCTTTATCACATTTAATTAAACACATTTAATCCTTTCTCACCATGACCAATGCCTCAGAATTGGTGACTGGTTCAGATATTCAGGACTGAGTTTAACCATTTCAAAATAAGTGGATTATCAGATATGAACTGAAAATTTATAGTAATGGTAATATAACCACCTCTCCTTTAGTACCTGTGCTTCACAGCTTCCTTTAAGTTGGTCCTAGATCATATAGTAAGTGGGATAAAGTTCATATTGTTTAATAGCCATCCACAAATATAAGTTTAAAACTGACACAAAAACTGACAATGGCAATTACAGCAGTAATGCTGTAATTCTTTTCAGGCCATTACCCTACCAAAACAGAAGGCTACACTGAGGTTTCTTGAGTTAGATGCCCGTTTTACTGGGAAGAAACCCCAAAAACCCATGCAATTCACATTTATTTCATTTATTTCATTTATTTCAGTGCTGAGATACTGAAACTTGGATAGAAAATTCTTTATTTAGATCATAGTTTTTCTCAAAATCTCCTAATTTATTTTATAACATTTTTTTCCCATGAAATTAAGAAAATAATTTAGCTTGAGTATCTCAAGCAACCTTATAGGGTTTTTTAATTAATTATTCTTGGCACTTACCAGGTACCTAAGGTAAATATAGATGATTCTATCAGCTTTCACCTTATTATCTGGTATGGTTATCATGGGCCAAGAACTACATTGCTGTGGTTCAGCTTAACCTACTTCAGTTACAACCTGATTTACCTTGAAAGAGCTACATCTGTCTGTCTGTTCTTTCTTCAACAGAGTAAGTGGGAAGACACATAGACACTTAAATCGCATCAAAATCCCTACAGTTCTTCAGTTAAAATAAATGAAAAAATGAATTTTCACGTGGCACATCGAGATCTAAAATGTCCTAACAGAAAAATTTGTGATTACCTGCTTAGATGATAAAGACAACTGAGGATTTCTCTCAATTTCCTCTTGTGTCAATTTTATAAACATATTATCTCCTTTCTTCTTTTTTTCCCAATAGAATGTTTCATTATCTTACAGTATTTTGTTGTATTACAATATATTACAAAGCAAATAAAATAAGGTAGTATTATTATTATCATAATTCTTTCTTTGTCTTCCATAAAAGAGAACAGTTTCAGCTGCTGGTGTAATCTACCTTTTTATGATTACTTATATATATGTGTGTGTATTATTACATTGATCAGAACATTTTCAAGGTTTGAATTGAATTTAAAAAGGAGTAACAGATCTTTTGAAAAGAAAGCCTTCTGAAAAGAAAGCCAACTTGAACAAGATCTAGTTCAGAAGACACAGCTAATTTAAAGCTCAAAGAAGAGAAGGGTTACCTATTATCTTTGAAAACTATGGGAACAGACACAAAAAATTTCTTTCTTGATTCAAATGAAAATAGGAAATTCTGAAAATCCTACAAGCTTCTATCTTTCTCAAGATTCTAACTCAGCTCTCAAATTTTTTAATACTTGTCAACTAAGACTCCAAATCTTGCATCTCCTACCTAAATTATAGAGTCCAGACTTCATATGAAGCAGCTATATTGTAGTTTCGTTTCAGCAGAAAACAGAAATCAGAGAACAGAGATAGCAAAGACTTTCAGAATAAGTTTGGAGTTCTTGAAAAGGGGTAATTTAAAATCCCAGGCCCTAGGCATTTGAACACTTTGAATTTTTGAAACATTATTACACTGCTAAAAATGAAGTCTGTTTGCTTCTGGTTTTTGTTTGGTTTTTTGGTTTGGTTTGGTTTGGTTTTGTGGGGAGGTTTGCTTGTTTGTTTTTCAAAGACAATAAATGTTTGGAGGGAGGAGGAGACTCATGTTTTCTATCCTCAACATTAAGAACTATCTTTCCAGGATATGAAAATAGTTCCCTTCTACTCGTCCCACTATCTGGTGGAAACCCACACCCAAACCTTGAAGTTCAATGCTTTTATTTTTCTTCAGGTCTTGAGAATTACACTTTTTGAGAATTAGATGAGATGACTCAAAAGCTTTTGTTAGTCCCTCTGTTCCCATGTAAAATCATCCTTACAAAGTAAGCAAAAATAATTGCCAACCTGTGCAAATTAAATACTCTAATGCAGATTCATTAGTTTCTAACAGTGGTAACACTCTTTTTCTGAAGCCCATTTTGCTGCACTACCATGCTATCCATCTCCTCGACTGACAAGACTGGAGCTTAATTCAGGAGTGGGAGGCAACTGGCTAAATTGGCAAGATTTCAAATGCATTCCCTAAGGTCCCAGTCCCTAACTCTTGTTCTATGCTTACGAGTGTCTGCAAGAAGGTTATCACAGCTGGGGCAGATGGAGTTTTATGCAACCCATGGTTTTTGTCTGGGAGATTTCCTACAAAAATTGGAAACAAACAAACAAACAAACAAACAAAATTCAGTTTCTGTTAAAGAAAAAGGAAAAGAAAATAAAAAAAAAGAAAAGCAGAGCTATAATATTTCCTTTACTCTAAGGGACTCTCAGGAATAATAAGCTCAAGAATCCTGTCATGCACCCTCACCTGTTCTTTTTCCTGTTCAACAGCCACTGGCAGTCACTGTAACAGCATAACTATTACTTCAGAGATTTTGAGACTGTGCAGGGAACTTCTGCCTTAAAACATGTATAAGACAAACAGGTTACCTCAGCAAAAGGTAAACTGTCAGGGGGGAAGAAAAAAATATCACAGCTACATTCAGCAGTCTAGTTCAGGGACTAAGTGGATCTGCTCATCTACATTATTAGACTATACAAGTAACCCATCACTCTGAACTGAACAGTCAGTCCTCTCCAAACATCTGAATTTTCTGTCCAGTTAAATAACTATATAATATCTCAAAAAATGAAGAATTGAGACTTTTCTCCCTGAACCTATTCAATTCTAAGCTTCCAAGAGGAAGAAATTTCTAACACCATTCAACTCTATAGAAATCTCGAGAAGAAAGACAGTAAAAAACCATGAACTGAGCATATTCAGTGCTGCTTCTGGGTTTTATTTTGACTATATAACATAATAAAGTCTGTCTTTCAGAGAGGAAAACTAAATAACCCTTTTAAAACCTGAAGGAAGTTAAACAGAAGAGGCAGGGGATATATAAATATTCTAGAAATAAAGGTTTACTTCAGTGTGGCTAAAGGACAGTTCTTGGATAATGCACACAGGAGAGAACTCTAGTAAAGACTGCAGTCCCAATTCTGGAGAAAGGCTTGTGTACCTCCAAGTTTGATGGTCTTTTCTAACTGGACTAACTAGTTCTGGTCTAATAAAAGATACTACCTTACTTGGACATTTTACTCTACCTTATATTTTTACAACATCATGGCTCTAATAGCTGCATTACTAAATCAAAGTTGTTGAGACCAATTGTTTCATTTGTGCTCAAGGAAGAGTTCCATCTCTCCTGTCTAAAGAAGTAAAAGGGGTCTATGAAAACTAACAACCCAAACTCATTTGTATTTTAGAATAATCAGCAAATTCTTCTGCCTTGATTTCTTCTTTTTTTCTCTCCTTTCAGTATAGGTGGCTACAGTAAAAGGACATGACAAATCCTCAGTGGGGAACTTCTGGAATTCTCATTTCTGTCTAAGTAGCATCACCAGTGCTGAGATGAGGGAGAAAAGCACCATGGATCCTGTCAGATTTGACTGTTCCTGTCAGATTTGCCATTCTTCCACAGTGTAGATACAGACAAATAGGAAAAAAAATACCAGTCTGGCTAATACTATACTTGTGGTAGAGCAGTACAACAAAAATTACAGAAAACCCACAAAGAATGCAGATTTTATATGGCGAAGACTTCACAGTTTTACATTATTTAACTAAGGACAAGCTGGGATGAAGGCAGGAGAAATAGCACAGACAAACAGAGCAGAAGGCTCTCAGCTGTCTCCTTGTCACAGCTGAGGTCACAAGCTCAGGAGAAGTGGCAGGAGCAGCGGGTGCTCCCGAAATCCTGCTGGCACAGGGCCACTGTCACATGTTTGCTGGATCATGCCACATGAATCAATAAAACCGCTCTCCCTGCTCATAAGAGATACAACGAAATAAACCTCTACCAGTCACAAATGGTTTCTTCAGAGGCTTGGAGGACTTGACCTAAGACACAGAGGAGATAACTGTACTATTCTCAGTGATTCCATGAGCTTGGAATCAGCTTCATTAACTGTGGGAATGAAGAGCACGGAAGAAATGTCACCCAATGGGCTGCCTGGGAAACTGCTCCCTCAGGCACTGTGATTGTCACTGACCTTCACAGGGACAAAAAACAAAACCAGTTTTCATACATCTGTTTTCAGTTGATCTGTTTTCAGTTAATTTACTTCTCCTTAGGGCAAATGTCTTGTGAAATAAATAATGGCAAAACATGTGGGACACACACGCGTGAGAAAGGGGCTTCAACAAGAATCACATACATGAAAAATACCACATCTAAATTGTTGGAAACAGAAACGTGCTAAGATGATGGGCTTCACGCAAATTGCAGATGACCTGGGAAAAGCCAGGACCTAAATAAGAGGGACACAGAGTCTACTGCCTCTTGTGTTGACATGTCAGGAGCAGGTTACTTCTACCTTTGCCAGGTAGATCTATGTACAAATTGGAGTTTGTAGTTCATTGGAATCACTTCCTGTTGCCATTGTATTTGCATGATTTACTCTGAATCCTCTTCTAATAGAATGGGGCAATAATAATTTTATATCTATATAGCTATAGATAATTATATACAGTATTATTTATTAAGAAAAATAAAGAAGATAGAATCAATATAATGCTACTCAGAAAAAAATGTATGCTTGTGTTTCTGGTTGAGAGAGACAGCTCTCACTGATTTATAAGTATCAGTGAAAAATGTAAGATTATTTTAAAATACATTACACAGTTAAACTTGTATATTTATTTTGTACCTATTAATTTTTAGAGTGCACTTTATAGTGTATTAGCTAATAATGTATAGCACCAATTTACAGGCAGACATTAAAAAAGATTTTTTGGACTCTTTGGTAAGAACTGAAAGAAGAATTAAAAATTTTAATCAATGTCTTTCTTTCATTTCACTTTACCAGGCAGCCCAGCTAGAGGATCTAAAATAATCATTGTTTCCTTGCATAAATGTCTGTATATAGAAAGGGCCTTGTTGGCAAAAAAGGTGAATTACTGTATTGTTATTTTGTATAGCATACTGCTACAGAACATAATTTTTCCCCCCATGAATATACAGAAATCCTGCCAACACATGTAGCTCTTTGAGTAGGAGAGGACAATATGCAACTTTTTCAATCAAATGGTTTAATTAATATTCACAACAAACACCTGTTTGTATAGTAAAAAATGAAGCTATTAATAAGTGAATTTGATCAGTAATGCCTTTTCAGTCTCATTGACAACATGGGCTCTCCAAAAATATAAGTAGCCATACTAAATAATATTTCAGTCTAATCAGTTATTATTTCCTCTTTTCTATCTGTTTATTCCATAGATCATATTGTTGATCATCTCTTAGTGACATCATATTGAGTTGCTTTTGAAACAAGTGTCATGTCATAAAAACAATATTACTTATTTCAGCAACAAAAATGGAAAAGAGAAAAATATCTTTCATAATACAAAATATTTCCCTTCAAGTATGCTACCAACAATGTACTTTCAACAAATGGACATTAGGTTATTTTAAAATTTTATATTTTAAAAATATAGCATCAATTTAGAGGCAGACATTAAAAAAGATTTTAAAAATTTATATTTTAAAAATATCTGTGAAGTAAATTCAATGGCTTTTCCAGAATCATGCACTGGACCAGTTCTGCTCTTAATCGAATCAACACAATCCTCTAAAATCAGTGTTGTTACAGCATTGTAAAGCTATAAGGGATCTTGTGTGGGCCTTCTTACTCCTTTTGACTCAGATGTTATATTACTTAAATATATTATTTTCTTTCCATCTTTCTTTTTTTTTTTTTCAATAACTCAATTTCAACTTTTTTTAACTTCATTTTGCCCCAGGCTTAAATTCAGTTTGGACAGTCTGAACAGAGGAAAAAAAAGCAAGACAAGCACTGTTGTTTCCTTTTGAAAGTTATTCAGGCACCAGGAGCTAGGTCTTGATTAATGCTCTCTTTTGAAGTCATTGTTATCTAAGCTCTTATACAATTTGTTTTGGAATATTCATTGTTTTCAAAAGTAGTGTTGAAAACTTAATGAAATTAACACAAAGAACTACTGTAGTGGGGTAATGAGATAAGTCCATACCAACAAAAGGGATAAAAATGAGTTATTTCATATGCTGTCAGTGAGTATCAGTGTTAAAGGACTATATGAACAGTGAAAGTTTGAGTCAGTTGCCTAAACACATGCATTTAGTAACATTTGAGATACCCTAGGATTTCTCACATGGCATTCTTATGCAAATCCAAAAAGGCATAAGTCTTCCTTGTTTTCTTGGGGTATCACATCTGACAGGCCCATGCAAATTCTCCAGTGTCTGAAATGACATATGAGAGTTTTGCTGAGGCAATTGAACCAAGCCCTAAGTGTCTGTATATTGCCCCACTTGTCAACACCACAAAATAATTAGCTTTACACTTTGTTGATAAAGGACACACCTATAAAATGCTTTAAACACATTCTGGAAAATCTACTCTATATGAATTTTACATAGTCTGTGAAGCATGAACATGAGAAGAGTGAACTCCCAGCACCTTTACGGCACATGCTTTGTTCTCCTGGCTGTCAAATTATGGCACATTCCTCTGGGGTCCATGTTTGCAGAACCTTAATGAATCATGTAAAACCCAGAAGTCCAAATAATCTGCTGCACAGTTAAATACAGCCTCAGTGACATTTGCAAAGTTGCTGCTGTTTCATGTCATAATGAGTTGGTTGGTAGTGAATTAATATAGCTACTGAATGTAGGTATCCACAGGCTTTTGTTCCATCAATATGTGCAAGATTAGAGCACAGCCAAATCATAAACTGCTTCCCAGTCATACGTAGTGTAGAATGTTTATAAATTAAAGTGAAAGACTCAGAACAATTCAGTTTATACTATGAAATGTGGTTTTGTTCTAGATCTGTTTCTATTTGGTGCATGAAAAAACTTCTTTTGAGACAGTGTTTGCAATACACAGACAAAACACAGTGTCTGTTCTGTAGCTGTCATTAGTATAAAGACTTAATCCTTTTCATTTGGATAGCATGGCCGTTATGTTTAGCAAACTTTGTCATCTTGCCCGAGTTACTGTGACAAGCACAGTTTCTTTTTAGCTTGTTTTCTGGTTAGTTTCCTTCTCCACAGCCAGCTTGCTTTCACGTCCACACCATCCCCCTTACCTCACAAGGGCTGGGATGCTCCTCTTTTCTCTCAGCATCAGCCAGCCCATCCCTGGATGCTCTAAACCTCCAAGTTGATCCATTCATCCATTTCCTGCCTCTTGGCTATCAAGGTGACCAACTCCCAGAGCTCCAGTTCTACTTGGGTAAGCTTTTGACCTTGTACCCTGATGTACAAGGATGGCTTGTACTCCCAACAATCACTAGTGACATTCAACATGGCTTTAGAGAGGTCACTAAAGGACAGGTGAAAACCTCAATGTAAGCTCCTTTCTGTGGTTGGCTTATTTCATTTTTAATATTACTTAAATTTAGATTTCTCTGTTAATGTTTATGATTATACTGACCTCTAGGGGTTTGCTTTCCATCATAGAATCTTTAGCTTTAGCTAGAGAATGGCGAGGTCAGTTTCCTGCTTAGTTGTACCACTGGCACTGTATTCTCACTTTTTTTGCACATTGCATTTTTTTGAAAAAAGGAAACAAGACATGAAATTTTCACTGAGGTGATAAGACAGAAAAGCACACACACACATATTTGTAAGGCATCCAGTAACACACAACACAGCTTCAGATATGAAGAAAGTCTTTAACAAATTTGGTACATTTTCAAGGCCTGCCAATGAAATGTCTTACAAATACAATAAGCAATGCTATTAAATATATTTCTTATCTCTTAAAATCATCCTGCTATATTAATGGATTAACACCACTAATTTTTATTCCATAGATCTTTGTTCCTTCTAAGAATCATTAGCAAGACTTTTAGGAAGAAGGACTTGTGCAGTTTTCAGTAATAACTCACCTGTTGTCAAAGATGTGCTTTTCTCATATAGGAGGGCATTCTGGTGGCTTTGAATGATACTAAACCATCTTCTGAACTATGAAATTGATTCTTTATGGGAAAATGCTGCAGTTTAACTATATAAATCTTTCTCAAGGGACTTTTGGTGTATATATAACATTGTCTAGTAGTGTGCATCAACAACAATTGTATTCTACAAACACATGGTTGCCTTAGCACCTCTCAGCAACATCTATTTTCCTAGGAAAAAAGTCCATAACGTTAACACTATGGCAGTATGATTTCATTTGAATGCTATAGGTCAGTAAATGTAGAAGTGAATGACTCCTGCTGCTTGGAGATATACCGAGTTATGCAACCTCAGTGACAGGATTGCACACAGATGCAACAAATTCTACATTTTTAACATGGGCATGTATATAATCACTCCTTCATAGTGTGCTCCACTTCGTATTTACTCAAATGAACAGCCAACTCACAAGTCACCAAAATTATTATTCATGAGTGAAAAAAAAAATTCAAGCCACCATCAAAAATCAGAAACAAGGTCTGTAAAATTTCATAAATTCCAACTCTCACCAAATCTAAGTCTCACTGTTATGATGCACATACTCAGGGAACGTGTAGAACTTGTACCACTAGCGCCCAAGCTGTAATCAAAACAGAACAGACGCCAAAAAGATACAGTCTAAATTTGGAAAGGCAGACTGGCTTAGTGCCCAAAAAAAACCACTCTTGATTTCTGCTCTTACTTAATACATCTGGAATCACCAGATAATTGGGAAATCCATAGGTGGAAAATGGGTAATCCTGTATTCTTCATCTGAATTGAAGGGGAATTTCACTGTGGAAAACTGTATCAACTGTCAACAGGACTAGATATAGTACAGAAAAATAACATTAAAAAACCCTAAACCAACAACTGAAACTTTCAAATTTTAAATAAAGGGCAGAAATACATGATAGGTTGATTCTTAGTTGTCAGTTAAATTTACATTTACTACTGTAATCTGATAGAATTCTTAGCTGTTTTATAATAAGTTGCATGTAAGAGAGCCTCTGACAATAGTACTAGAAAACATTACACTTGGAGAGGCATGCTGAATTCCAGTCAAGGACTGGATGTGTCTCATTTTGCTCATCAAATTCAAATTTCTGGCCTTCCTTCTTCAGATTCTTTTAATGTTGTTTTTAATTTGGCTTCTGTTTCTTTCAGTTCAATGTAGACTTTGTATACTTAATTTTCTTCTATAATTTCATTTGGAGGCTTCTATCCCAGGTCTGTATTTACACAGCTTTTTCCCTCCCTGTCCCTGAGTCTTCTGGCTGTTTCTGTCTTGAATTGTTTTGTATTATACTTGGGATGATTCAGGCCCCAGATCTGCATGGTTGGCAATTCCTTATCTTTTTTTTTTTTTTTTCACTGCAAACAGACTCACTGATACCAGGCAAGCAAAGCAAAAAGTGATCTTTCTATGCAGGCCAGTAGCTTTGTGAGAATTATGATATCTGCTTTCCCTTACCAAACATCAAGGTTTTTATACAGCTGCCATCGTCTGGTTTAAGTCATAACCTTTGAAATTCAAAATCATTAAAAATCATCCTTTTCTATTGAAAGTGTTCAAAACAAGCTCAAATCCTGTGCATATTTTTGTTAGAACATCTTATAGAAGCAAAATCTGTCACAATTTCCCCCAATGAGGTGGATGATAATTTTAAAGAAAAAGACCTGCTTTTCCATTCCCTGAAACAGTGGGAATCCTATGAAAATATTCCTTTAGCTGTCAAGTTTGGGAACATCTGTTAGACAGCTGATCTGTAACAGTCCAGCACCACAGAAGCAGGGTTAGTATGTAAGAACAAATGAGATTTCCTGATTTGAAAAGGTCTGGAGAAGAAGGAATTCTGTTTGGATCTTGTAATGTGCTGGAGAAACCTATTAAATAATAATTAAAAGCAAACAAACAAACAAACCCAAAGTTACGTGGGTTCAAAGGGATTTAACCGCAGAATGTCCAGATGATGGGTGGATTGAAATGCAGGAATATAATTACCACTTCTCTATGGTTAACAGTAGTAAAAAGTACTCTTCCTGCAAACATAAGAGGCATTTAGTTAGTGGTTCTAAATATTATGTTGCTAGGTGCTGCATAAAACTAATTCTCTGTGTTGTTGTGGTCCAAATTAGAATTAGTAACAAGCACACACTATTTAATGAACAGCTTGAAAGCTATTCTTCCTAACACTGCCTCCAGAGCTAAATGAAGAAAATGTGCAGTTTCACTGCTTCACATTAAAATGTGAGTGATTATTTTATATAAAACTAAAAGTTAGTTGTTGGTTAATAATGAAGTAAAACACAATAAAGAACAACAGCTTATAATTATAATGCACAATAAAAATATTTCAGATATTATTTGTATACCAAATATATAGTACGGTAGATACCAGTTTTGTTTGGTTAGTTAAATTATATTTTCATATGCCACACTTTGGTACATAAGCAAAGTGCTTTATGGTAAATACTCATTAACCAGCTCTTCTAGTTAGTGACTGTTGGCCAAATTTATTTCGATGAGTTGCAAACATACAACATGAAAGCTAGGAGAAAAAAAACTGAGTCTTGGGAATTATTTTATTATATGTGTTGTTAATTACACAATGCCTAGTGTTATGGGCCTTCTTTCAGCAGTCAGTGTCCAGTCAGTCACAGAATCACTGAATATCCTGAGTTGGAAGAGACTCACAAGGATCATCAAAGCCCAGATCTCGGCCCTGTACAAAACAGGCCCAAGAATCCTACTCTGTGCCTGAGAGTGTTGTCCAAACACTTCTTGAGCCCTGGCAGCCCTGGTGAACTCCTGTCAGTGTAGCTATGTTAATATACTCAGTGGAACTGACAAGAATCCCAGTTTCATTCAGCCCATGTGGGATTTATATAAAGGAATGCATCAAAAGATATTTAAAATTACAATGCACTTGAGCTAGCGTTTGGGAAACAACTGTGTCTTGACAGCTTTTGTTACAGCTATTTACAATTGCTTTTGCACGGATTTTTTTTTTTAGTTTTGCTGCGCTTGTTCATTGCAAAATGACTGTGCAATATTCACCAAGTCAATATTAGTATCAGGGCAAAGTAGAAAACCCTGTGGGCCTTGTATTTTAATGAAAAATGCCATAGGAAATGTGATGTCTGCATAATCACAATACTATTTCAGTGTGATCTCTCACACTAAGAAGGACTCTCTCCCTCTTTTCCAGGAAGATCTGCAAAATCTTAATATTAAAAAGGTGTTTAACACAACAGAGAAAAGCTGCCTATGATAGTTTAGAATTAAACCAAATGCTAAAAAGTATTAGAGAGTTACAATTACTTCTGTAGCTTTCATAGTCACTAGCACCAAGTGATCATTTATTTATTTATTCATTTATGTTTGCAGATGATTAGGAAATGAGCTGAATCTGCTTATTACAATTCCTTGTGCAGTAAAAGCAATGATTCAGAACATATTCAAAGCATTTTTTGTATTTCAACAATTCCATAGTTAAATTGGTAGTTACTGAACTCTGGACTGATTTAGACAGAATACTGCAAATGTTCACTGTGTAAACTACAGAGATGTACAAGCATCAATAAATGTGCTTTGCTATTCCATTCTACGGTTTCGGCAAGGTGGAATAGACACATGCAAGTTCCTTTAGTTGTTTCCCAAAGTCCTTTAACAGGCAGAACTCAAAAGGAAAGCTGATCTAGAAAAAAGCAATATACAATATTCCGCTGTTCAAATGGTGAAATACTATCATTTATATTTCTAAATAGAAGTTATTCCTGTAAATGTACACCATCTCAATCTGAAAAATTTATCACACTAAACTCTAAAATTTGCATTCTATATACCACTATTGTACGACACACCCAAGTACTCTGAACAGAAGCAATAGTGGAGTTGTAAACTTCTGTTATTCAGAAACGTCTTATGCAATTCACCTTTATAACTTCCTGCCGGTTGCATTTAACCTTTGATTTCACCACTGAAATATTTTATGTAATAGTAGCCAAAGCAAACATCACAAGTATACTAGAACCCTTTCCTGTACAGCTTAAATTTCATTCACAGAAACACACAGAAATTTTTTTTGTTTTTAATTTTTTAAAGACAGGTTTCCACTTAGCTGTCAAGACCTGTCATATCTTATTAAGCATGCCAAAAAAATGAAGTGTTAGCGAAGAACAGTATTATTTCACTTACTTGCTCTGTAGACCAAACCTCCCAAACTAATTATCACACTTACATATTCAAAGCCAGTTTTTGACAATTCGTTTTTTTCAGAATGGGCCAGCACGGTTTAAGGAGGACAAAAACTAATCTGTATATTCTTACCCTGATGGCCAACAACTGATAAGGAGGATTTCTCTCTTTTGCTGAAAGCTAGAGTACTACAAAGTTTTAAGTTAGATGGGTCCATTTGCAAAGTGATGAGAACAGAATGTGTAAATGTCCCTTTTAAAGTCTTAAAGTCTGTTTTAAACTGTGGATGCCCTTCAGCTGTAAGAGGTTTCACCCAAATATAAACTATCACCTAACTGAAGATGCAATTTACTGTAAAAAGGGTACATCAAATCCTTATTGAAGTTTCCGTGATATATGGGCACCAAATCAGACCAGAATTAACAAGAACCTGCTTTTGGAGGGTGTGTATGCAAAAAAGAATGGAGAGCTGTTTCTTCCTCCAAGTACAGAATTACTGCGAGGACATTTTGTCCTTCTATCAGAAAAGAAATTGTGCTGGCTTCTTCTGTTCTTTTTTCATTCAAAGTGATTTGCTAAGGAGAGTAAATCCTATAGAACTGCTCCCAACTATTTTAGTAGGACTTGTCCCTGTAATATTTGAGAAATTTCACAAATATATCTTGTTTACTCTTCCACTTCTCTCACTGTAACTTCTGTGTCAGCAGTATTGTTTACTGATGCATTAGGAAAATGATGGCAGAATATAAAACTCCCAGAATTGTATATTGTTCTTACAGGACTTTTTTTTTTTTATAGTAAAAAAAAAAAAAGAAAAACCATTGCTATTAACATTCTAAAGATGACTCAAATTGACTCTTTCAATTAACATTTAATTAACATATGGTGTTAATTAGAGAGTTGTTTGGGTGAGGTAGCCTTTATATAAGTGTGTCAGATGAAATGAGAGTCAGAAAAGTCATATCCATTAAAATCACCATGTTAAAAACAATAAAATGTCTTTATTAAATGCTTTCACTGAGAATTGCAGCACATGCTAGAAATGTCATCTGTGTTCTATATTGCAAGCAAACATTTTAAGTGAGAACTGTATGGGAAATTTTTAGTCCATTCAAATTTCTGCTTAGGAAAAATATTTTCTGAGGTTTCTGAAGATGTATCTCATAAAAACAAAAGATGTGCTAAACACGAAAAAGAAAGGTATTATGTCTTTTTAACCCATCCCAGGGAGAGCTAAAAGACAGTATCACGTCTAGCAACTCTTAAGCCGTTTTTCACCATTATTTAGCACGGAGAAAAGGAGGTTCAGGGGTTACCTTTGGTTCTCTACAACTACTTTAGAAGGATGTTGTGGCCAGGAGGGGGTTGGTCTCTTCTCCCAGGAAACAAGTGATGGATGAGAGGAAACGGTCTGAAGTTGCACCAGGGGAGGTTTAGATTGGATATTAGGAAAGACTTATTCACTGACAGGGTGGTCAGGCATTGGAATGGGCTGCCCAGAGTAGTGGTGGAATCACCATCCCTGGAAATCATTAAAAAAGTGTTTGGAAGTGGCTCTTAGGAATATGTTTTGCTGGTGACCATGGCAGAGTTGGGTTAACGGTCGGACACGATGATCTTAGAGGTCATTTCTAACCTTGACAATTACATGGTTTTGTGTTTGTGGAACCTTCTGACTCAGCCTCCAGAATCACTGCTGGCACAACACAGTACAGAACAATAAAGAAAGCAAATACACAGGGATGTTGGCTTGCCTGCTGGCTGCCCAACAAGTTAAATACATGAAGAATAGCAGTTCTGTGTGCACTCTGCAAAAGTTCACCTCACTGAAACAAAATGATTTTTTTTCTCTCTCACAGGCACACACTTTTTACCTTAAACATCAACCATGCAAAATGAAATGCTGTATATATGTAAGAGTTGTAGTTTTTATGATACATAAAGACTTTGAAAGATTCTTTCACATCACCCAATTCTGAAAGTGAGTTTCTCAAATTTGCACTTCCACAGCAGTGGTATGTAGTCATGACTTCAACTTCTTGTCTACGAAATCAGAAAATTGCTGGAGGAACCACCATTCAGCACAGTAATTACAGCAGAAGAACTATCTGTTTAGAAAGCTTTGTGGACAGCACAATTGATATTTGAAATTTCAATGCCTGGCAGTTGCCAGGTAGAAAGAATAAATGGCATTGAAGACTCAGTTTGGAGGCTTCAGAGCTACAAAAAGAAACTTGTCAATTCAGGTCCTCATAAACCTGCCAAAAGGGAACTATATTGTGACTACAACTAAATTGTAGGAATATGTGTTCCCCTTTAAATTTTTGTATGGTCAAGTCTTGAAATTGACAGTTTATTAGCCAAATTGCTTTTGCTTGATTAGTGCATCTGTGATTGTAGACAGATTTGTAACTTCTTGAATTTACTTAAACATGCATCATGGCTTAACTACAGACGTCAACTGAGCACCACACAACCACTCCCTCCCTCTCTTTGGATGAGGCAGAGAATAAGAAGGGTAAAAGTGAGGAAACTCATGGGTTGAAATAAAAACACTTTAATGATTAAAAAAAGAAATAATAATACAATAAAAAATAGATTGTAAGGGGGCAGGAGGACAACAAAACAAAAAACAAAGAGCGAAAAATAAAACCCAAAAAGAATATTAAATCAGTTGCTCACCACCACCACCAAACTGATGCCCAGCCAGACTCTGAGCCAACCTTCCCCCTAGTTTTATTGCTGATGATCATTTGAGTACCTTGCCAGTCCTTTCAGGAAGATATCGGGTTAATTTAATGCAGTCTTAGGACAGTTGCTTTTGTTTACAGGCGTAAAAAGAGAATGAGGAGACAAAATAAAGCTTGAACCATGCAACATACTGAACTTGACATCAGCTTTAGAGGTTTCAGAGTGAAGAAACAATAAAATCTTGGGCAAGCATTAAACACTACCGAAATAGTCATTAAGCAGTAATAAAGGTAATAGAATAGTTGATTAAGTTATAATGTAAACAGAAATTGTTGGAACAAAGACCAATACTAGGTAAGAATGTAACTGATAGTAAGATTTGTGCAAAACCAGATAATATGTAATATGAAAATAATCAGTGCATCTTTGCAAATACCATCACAGTTAAAATTTCTTGTTTCTGACAATTTGTCTACTGTGTTGCAATAATATATTTGAGCCACTTCTACAACTCTTTAAAAAATAGATAAATTCCTGCTGAATTTGTTGCAGAATTATACATGTCCCAAAAGGCCGTAAACGAGAATCAAGACCTCCATGGTTTCAACACTCAAGGTAGATCGTCTTTTCTTCTACAATTTACATAGAGCCTACAGATAGCAGAGTATATTCTTTTCCCCCCTTGGCAAAATCGTTAGAATCTTATTTTAAATCATCTAACACACTTCAAGTCAGTTGTTCCTGGTCAGAACTGTGACCTTGTGAGCAAGTTTCACTTTTAGGGCTTCTCATGCTGATTTTTTCCTGCTTGTTTGATTTTGTTCGTTAGTTTCTTTGATTTGGTTTTCTTACTAAGAAAGAAAGGAAATGACTGTAAGTTCATCTCTTCTGTTCATAATAAACTGTGACCAGCTTTGGAGTTGTTGGATTTTTGGTTCCCTTTTTTCACTCAAGCTGCCCCATACTTACAGACTACTGTTTCTCATTTAGTGAATGGGTAAATGACATGAAGACTCTCTGTGAGAATACAATGGTACCACTAAATTAATGTATAGGTTGAAAATATCTAGTAGTTTTTGAATTGAAGACAGAAACTGACCTGAAAAGGTCAGGTCACTGGCAAAAGTTGTTGCATAATTGTGTACATTCCTGTTCTGATGAAAGATTTCATTTACTTCTGTTTGTCTGGGTCCTGTATGGAAAGTAACAAGTCAGGCTGTGTTGATGACACTTTGCAGCCAAACAAGTTCTTCTAGTCTCACCTAATTCTTTCACAGTGATTAAATTTTCAGGAGCAGAAGGGTTGTATATCACCTGTCTTTGTAACCCTTTCTCATCTACATGACATTTTAAAATCTATTTGGGCTCAAAGAATTGAAGTCTAGTCCATCACCAGAATGATAAATACAAATTAAATCTCTGTGCTAAAGTCATGTCTAAGGTAGGGTCTCTGTGACACCCAATTTTTGCTATTATTATGGTTAATCAAGAAGTTCCATGTCATTTGGCTTTGTTTCAATGTGATGGGTCAATTATACAATATGATACAGACTAGTGGGAAGATTGTAATGTTTTACTGTGGCAAAGAACCACCTTAGAATAGTCTTGCGTTACTAGGAAAATATAAAGTCTTACATAAATAATGTAAGTTAATCTTACATAAAAATTTTTTAACCATATGAGTATGCAACAATTTTTCCAAACCTTCCATAAAGGCAGTACTCTACCTGCATTTGAGTCTGTCTTTAACCAGGCTGTGTTAAAGGTAATTGAGCAGAAGGGTATGGAAACCACCATTATACTGATTTTCTTCACAATTTTATTGCAGATTTCTATATTACTGGCTGTTACCAAAAGTTTGAATGCAGTCTTTGCATATACTAAGCACTGCTGCAGATAAAGGCAAGTACTAATTTGTGACAGTAGCAGAGTTTAAGTCTAATGTCACAAGACAAAAAGGGCTTTGATCTGATTTATTCCTTCTTTGTTTGAGACTAAATAAATTCTTGTTTCTAACAGAGGGATAGGAGCAAACAAAAGGAGGTTCAAAAGGAAGAGTGCTGGTAATTTTTTGGATACTTCTCTGGAATGCATGAGGGATAGATACTTTCCTTCTTCCTTTAGGTTAGGAGAGATCGAAAGTTATTACACACAACTCAGAAAAGCACTGTAGTATGTGTAGCAATTTAAGAACATAAATAGCTCAGTTTGATGGAACTTACATTCTTCAGATGACATAAATGCATAAGCACTTTGCTGGAGTAAAGAAGATATTGGTTATTTGTCATGTTGACAAAAAAAGAAAAGTTATGATTGTCTCAAAGAGCAGAAATGCCAACCTCACACTTAAGTCATTAATGTCATAGCAGTGTCTTACCTAAACTGCACATCAAAGTATATTTATAACTTGAAAAACATATTTTTTGCTTGCAAGGTTTCAATGCAAGTAGTATTAATCTAACACTATTAAAAATCACTACTAAGCTCCCATACACTTTTAACTGTGGTATAAAGTTGTGTTATTCAAAGTCTATTGAATTCTTGTTTGTTTGGAACAGAAAAGAAGAACTTTTAAGTAAATAATTCACAATGTTATGGTCCTCTCCACTGCAAAAGGACAATAGGAAAAATCCAGAATATCATAAACATACAATAGGACTTTGAGTACTGAGTATTAATGACTTAGACAACTCAAGAAAAAATGGGGGGATAAAAAGGACAGTATTTTTCTCCGTGGTTCAATATCGGATAAGTTTGTAAAAAATAACTGCTAATGATCTCTTCCTTGTGGAAAATCACCTCCCAGTGAAGAACTTTAACAATTTCAAAGGCAGCTGGATCAAGATCTTTCTAAAATCTTACATGTTTGAGTTTTGTTTTGTTTTTAGCCCCATATGTGCTTATACACCACTTGATCAGTTCGGTCTGGCTCCTATGATTTTATTGCTCTTAATGTGCTTCAGTGATACTGTCAGTGCTATCGAGTATCTACCAATGAGAATCTTCATGGGAAAAGCAATACTTAGGGAGAAAGAGTGATGGTCAGATACTGTGGCAACACTATAAGAACCTGACTGAGATGAAGAATCATCCAGCAAAGCATCCTTGCTGGAAGCAGTTGCCCCACACATACTGTGCGTAGTAACTCACTTAAATGAGATGTTAACTCTGTCTTTGTTTGCTGCAGTTCAGAATAATCAACGCAAAGTTATACTTGAAAACTCAGAATCCCCTTATATTTAGTGTTACATATAAAAATATTTTTTAGTTACCCTTAAAGTTAGTAATTAAGCGTGGTTGATGCTTGATTTCTTGATTTTTTTATTTCTTTTTTTGTTGTTGGTTTTAGTAAAAAGGATCAAGTGGACTATTCAAAAGTAAGACTATATATTGCAAATATTGTAGTGAAATACATCCATTAAAGGAAACTATATAATCTGACAGATCAGGATCAGCTTTTCTGTAATTTACAGCTATGCAAAATTATTTAGTAACTGCTTAGAGTAGCTCTGAAGCCTTCAAATATACACTATCCAGTGCTTTGGGCATCCACTAGTAAAAAGGCGAATATTTATTGAAGTGATTAAGTTGCATATGAATACCCTCTGTGTCAACGGATGAAGGGCTCCAAACTCTCACAAGTGTTGTTTTAAATCAAATGTCAGCGGTGTTAAAAATGTGTGTAATATGAGTGTTTTACAACAGCCTCTATCTTCAAGCAACACAGAAGTGGCTTGGCAATACCATGACAGCCAAACCAGACCCACTGGAATATCCTTGTTACAGCATCACAGCTCTTTATATATATGAAGTCATGGGATACAGTTCCACATCTGAAAACAAATAGAATTTTTAAATCAAACTCTAGACTTGAAAGGGTGTGTGTGAGACACAAGGAAACTACACATCTAAAACCCGAAATCAGAAACCCTTTCACTAAGTTATATTCCATATTTTCTTCTCCAAAAAGCTTATTCCAAGCTGTAACTTAGCTTTTTTTTTCTCCCAAAGAGTTACGTCTTGTGGTAGGAAGACTACCACATGAGCACAACAAAGTTAGATTAGTTTAACATTTAATGTTGAATCTGATGCAGAAATATTCTAGTGGATTTTAGTAGTTGATGTAAATTATGTCATCACAAGAAAATTCATTTAAAAATATGATGATCCATTACATAGGCTTCCCTTTCACTAGGAACATCTGAATTCTGAAAATATATATAGGCCAAAGCAATTTGAATGTAAAAATACTTAAGAGCTTTTTTGCAAGGAAGATAATTATCTGGGTCTTTTGCTAAGGTATATAACAATGTTTTCCTTTGCATTTTTCTTTCTTGTCTTAGAATATAGATGTTTAATGCATGACAGGTAATAGTGAGAAGGAAGGATAATCCCCCCCATACAAACTCCACTGCAGGATGCATTCATTCCCTACTTTATCTGCTATGGGTTTTGAAAGTAGTTTGCTTTCCTTTTGTTTTAAATGTCCTTAAAGTGAAGTCACAAAAGCATGAAGTGGGTATTAACTTTTCTCTCCCACAAGCATGGCTTTTGAGAGTGAAGCACAGCTCTGACTGCTGCCTTCTAAGTGTTCATGATTAGAACAGGCTGGCAATGCACAAATTCACAAATGCAGAACTAAAATCACTTCTGCCTACTTAAATTAGAGAAGCAAAATTTACAGAGTTCACCCATTGTTTCAGGGTGTCTGGTCCAATCTAAAATAGCTATTTTCTCAGAAAAGCCTGTACTTGCATACTTTACATACAATCCTGCATTCAGCACCCTCCAAACTTGCAAGGTGTGCCTCACTGAACCACATAAAATACTGCAAAAGCCAGCCTTCTAACTGGCGTGGTTTCAATGACCCTCTGTCCTAAAAGAAACATTCCCCTTTTTCTGAAGTAGTTCACTGCATAATTTTACTTCCTGATGGGCCAACATCCTTTGTCTGCCACTGAATCCAGTTCATAAATTAATGCCCAAAATTTCAGGCAATTTCCTCACATTCTGGGTGTTTCCCTTTGGATATGAAATGAGATGGGCGATTCTGTCCACTGGGGCTTCCAGCCCCTGGAAAATGCTTGGAAATAACCTTGTCCATTCCATAAAGCTGCAGGATCAGCAGTGGATTACTTGCACTATCCACATCCTTTAAAAAAGAGTAAAGGCATGGTATAAGCACTGCTTATGCAAAGCATTATGGTATGAAAACAAATCTAAAATGTATTGTACATAAATGAAGGAAACAAAAGAGTGTATATGCCCGCACTTTTTCATTTTTGACACTAAAATGAATGGCAACCATTCCACAGTCTGCTACTTAAATGAGAGGGTAAAAGTCTCTTTCCTTGCGACGAACCCACAAGAAATATAAAACAGCACAGCAGAGAAACTTAACCTTCAAAGCAGAGGAGTTGAGAAAAGCAGGTTGCCAAGAACCTGAAATGAACATGTTGCTAACACATAAATTTTCACATGCATTACTAATATATTTAATACAAGTAAACCAGATAGTTATTTATAGACCACTGAAGCAACATCCAGGTCTCAAGAGATCACACAGAAAAGTGAGAATGACCTCTGGGTGCAGAGAAGACTTGTTTCTCTGAAAGAAGGTTCTGTAAGTCTAAGCTTTCCACTTGACAGGGTAGAATTGATGAATCAGCACCAATAGTGGAGTTTGGGGCTCTTTGACTATGATAAAAGTCTTATTTGCTAATAAGGAAGTTTGCTGAAACCAAGATGCTTTGTTTGAGTTCGACGATATTCTGTCTCTGCATGAGCTTCTACAAAACATAGTGCTTCTGGCAAAAAGTAATTCAAATTCTGTGTTTTCCTATTCTTCTCTGTTATGAGTAAAGCTCCTGACCTGTCTCTTCTATAATGTACTGTGGCACACAATGATAATTCAGCTAAAAAAGCATTGCAATGTAGCATGAGAACAACAGCCACAGCTAACCAATTAGGGGCGTTTTTTAGAAGACAGTTTTGATACTGTTCTCATGAAATCTCAGTCATTTGTGCTCCAGACCTGCACAACTCTGGGGATCCTATTATAGTTATCCTTACTGAATGTTTGCTAGTAAGACAGAAAAGGAATTTGCCTCCAGGACCTTAAAGGAATTTTACATATGACAAAAGACCGTCAAGGTACAATCTACAGGTGCATCAAAATGTCATTCTTCTCAGTCTGAATGTCTTCCTCTGTCAGAAGAGAGAATTTCTGTGAGAAAGTACTACCTTTGTAGCTCAGAATAGCATATTTTTGTTTATTTTCTGGATTCATATCCTATGGAAAAGAAAGGATGTAGCTCCCTGCCTTACAGGAGAACAACAGAGACAGCCTCTACAGTTTGTAATAAAAAGCTCTGCCATTCACTTCGATGCTTTTCATTTAGGAGTTTCTACGAGATAAACTTTGAAAAATGTGTGCTACCATCATACTATAACAATGTATTTTATGGCTTTGGCTTAGCATCCATTAAGTTTAGTTTAAAATTTCTGAAGGGTTTGATGATTTCATTAAAGTAGTGGTGACACAGTAAAGTTGACTGTATCTGTAGCTGTACAGAAAGAGAAACTTCTGAAAAGGAAATACAATGAAAACAAAAACTCATTACTTTAAACCGGTGTGCAGTCATGTAGTTAGTTTGCCCTTAGTCTTTATATTAAATTTTAGCTAACAAAATGCACTGCAACATTAGATTACAAACATACAAAAGAATTTGAATTTCTAATTCTAACTTCTTGTGTATTAAAAAAATAACATTGATGGCTAGGTTTTTATAACAATTGTGATAATACAATAAGAGATATGCATAATTCTGCACTCTAAAATAAAAAATACAAACTGAAAATTATCATCAAAGTGCAAAAGCTAAGATATAAGGTGTTCCCATGAGAGAATAAGAACTAGATTTTATATTTAGGTGCCTTGAATGAGGAATCTGAAATCTACTGTTTGGCACCAAAATATATGTTGTAATTTTAAGTGCCATATATTTGAAGTTGCCGTTTGATTATACTGGGTTTGCTTCTACCTGTTACTAGCGAAATCAGAGCCAGTTCCAAAGGTATGTTCTTAAAAATGTTTCAGGACTTGGTCAACTTTGATTCTGTGAAGCCTGAAAATTCTCACACCTTTTTGGGAAGGAAAATTCTCCTGTATTTTTGAAGGAGGGAAGATTAAGTTTGAAGTATTTCCAGTTTTCTACCCAGGCACTGGCAATTATAGGAGCGAGAAGTAAAGACGTACCTTATACAGTTTATAACATGACTGGGCAAATCAATATGTTGCTGAAACCAAAGCGACTTCAGGCTCTCGTGTGCTACTTTATATACACTCTTTGATGGTCTGTAAGCATCCTGACTTCCCACCTTTCAAATCTGAGCCCTGAGTTAGGTTTTCTTTTTGTAAAGGTAAGCAAGTATATAGTGGCCTGAATAGGTAAATCATTTTCTTCTCTTAAGGCTTACAAATTTCAAGGTTTTATTCTGTTTGCATGCTTTAGTTATCAGCTAGTTATCATACCAGAGCTGAAAAAAACTCAGTAAAAATAAATTGAATTCTTTGTCTGAAACATTTGTTATCAAAACATTCCTTATTTGTGTGATTACAATGTATTTGGACCGCTTGAATTTTTATTTTTTTAAGTCTTTAACTAGTTATTGTAAAATGACCACTTTTTCCCTGATTCTCCTGTCCTCCACATGTACTGTAGTCTCCTTTTATGCTTTTCATGTCCAGTTTCACTAAGTTTTCTTGATGAAAAAGTCGGATTTTACTTTTTAAGGATATGACAGTCAAAAATAAATCAGTATAACCTATTAATGCAGGAAATCTGTGCAGGACATAGGGATAAAAATGCTGGGAAAAAACATCCCAGTCCCTTCATACAGTGCCATTGCACTGCATACAAAATATATGATCTTTGAACACATACACAATGAGGGAAACCACAAAAGTTTATGCCTATGATTAAACTTCAAAGTGTGTTTTGCATCAAACACTGGAACACTTGAGACTGAATTATTTTATGTCACTCTTTTACAGGCAGAGGTGATTCCCAGAGTCGTTATACTGATAATATGACAGATTGTAGTGCATAGATAAGGTTTCCTTTACATTCAGGAGCAATACAAGGAATATTCAAACCAGGAAGAAATGTCAGTTTTGGACCATGTGAAATTTCAATCAGGTTTGGTAACTGCTCAGTTTGCAACGACAAAAAAATTGTTGCAGCATAAATTGCTCAGAGCTGAGAAACTTCTTGCACCTTCCCCTGCTGAGAGCTCAAAACAGGGTTACAGGTTGTTCATGCCCCTATGAAGAAGAGGAATATATCCTTAGGACATGGGACAGACCGTTCAGCATGTTAATAAATTGAGAAAACCAGTGATACCAGAGTTACAGTTTTCTCTTTAAACTACAGTAATTCAGGTCAGTAAAAATAAGCTATAAGGAAGTAGAGAAGGAAAAAGGGAACTAGTGCATAAAATAACTGAGAAAATGCTGTGTAGATAAAAGCAAAGCAAGACACAGGGAAAGAGTTATCCTAAATGTACACGTACAGTGAGTGGCTGCAAGTTGAGTAATAACGACCAGGACTGGGATTTTAACTTTATGATAGTTTATCTAGTTCTGTGAAAACATTACGTCTGTTCCTGTTAGCAATAAAAACAAAGGAGGGAACAGAACAGGAAAGCTCATTGTTTTACCATATATAACACAGTATTGTTATATATGATACTGAATGTTGTGTGAATTTGAATATTGTGTATATTTCTTATGATTTTAAGATGCTCCCCATCTTAAAAGGATATAGTAGAACCGAGACTTATGGAGAAATGGGCAAAAGGATGACAAAGATATGGAATAGTTTTCCTGTGTAGACATCTAGAGAAATGAATGAGGAGGGATACAGTTAAGGACTATAAAACCATGCATTAAACAAAAAAAGGAAATAGAAGATGATTATTTACTGTTTTTCCTAATTCAAGAATGAATATGCATTAAATGCAATTAAGAAACATGTAGTTAAAAAAAAGGTAGATTTTTTTATACAGCATGCAGTTAAATTGTAGGATGACACAAAATGTGTATCCATCCCCCTGTCAAAAAAAAAAAAATTAGTCTTAAAGAGATAAACAAGTTCTCTAGAAACATCTGTTACATGAAAATATACCAACTTTTATGGTGCATCTGAAGAAATTACTCCTGAGCTGACTAGTACTCTCAGTGGGGAAATATCGGAGAAGAGTAACTACAGAATGTAATGCTTTTCCCAAATATCTCTGGCTTTGACTACTGAACTTAAGACATCTGGGCTGGAAGAACTTGTGTTAAGTTTTAGTGCAGTCATTTTTTTGTCCTAACAGAGTGGTGACGCCACTGAGGATATAGTGGTTTCCACAGAGGCTTGTAATGTATCAGACCCCAAACGTCCAAGCTCGGTGTCAGATCAGCTGAATTAATGCAGAAATGAAGGTACAGCCCTCAAGAATTTGGTGAAAGCTTCATCTGAGAGCTCTCTCCAGACCAGCTAGAAAAAGCGTACACACACAGGGTCAGCTGAGAACTTTAATAACAAGACGGTAATCTTACAAAGTGCACATAATATAATGCTGTTGTTTGATTTTAAAATAGCCAAAAGATAATGTCAACAGACGGGATGATGGTTCAAAAGGCTAACTAAAGGTTGTTATTGCCCCTGAATGCCATGAAACAATGCTATTCTGCTCTTAAGAATATATCAAAACAGTCAACACTAGCCTCCAGCAACATAACAGCAGGAACTTTGCAGATTGTATTCTAAAATGTCACAGAAGACTCTCACCATAATTTGAGCCAAACCAGCAACTTTTAATCCCAGTTACAATTCTGATATGATTTTTAAGAGTAATACTACCATAACACTAGAGAGACTAGTCGTAATAATTGATATTTCTGCAATGTCCAAGTAAGAAATTTGGTACAACAGGAGCAGTCAAGTGGTAACTCAAAGGTGTTGTTGCTGACACACCCAACATCAACACCTGAAGGAGTTCGGGGGTTTTACTTTAGGTTAAATTTGCTCTGTCTCTCTGAACTTAGGACTCACATTGTGCGTACAGCCCACAGATGCACAAAGTTCCACTGTTGTGGCTTGGAATCTATCCCAGTCAGAGGCTGGGGTGCCTCTTGAGCACAGCCTCTGGTTTAAATCCCTCTGCAAAGAGTCTGGGTTCTGTGCATGCCAGAGACACTTTTGAACCAAACCTTGTGTGCTGTAGGTGGGTTCAAGGAGGGGATAATTATTCTGATTACTACTCTTCTGCTATCAAGCAACAGTCAGTGACGTAATGTGTTACAGCCTGTAACACATCAGAATTTTTAAAATTTTTAAAACACATATAGAATTTTTTAAACTTCTGAGGTTTCCTTTTTGCTGTAATCTAATGATCAGTACTTCTTTGCTTACTCACAAATGAGAAGTGTGTTTACTTTCTAGTTCTGCTGTACTCCTAAAAAGAAAGTACACTGGCCATTCTTATTCTACAGACAGCAAGATATATTTTATTTCAGCCTTTAAGGAAACTGCTTTTGTTTTAAGCCTTATTGTTTAACAAAACCAGAAATTAGAATAAAAAGGCTTTATGCTGCTCTGAACCTAAGGCCCAGTTTTTTAGAAAATAATATCCCAACTGCACTTCATTGTGCATCTTCATTCAAAGAAGACTGTCTCCGTATTTTGATGAAGATTCTGCATACTATGAAGTTTTCAGTATAAAGAGACTGATTTGATTCTCATTATATCAGTACTAATGACTGGTTGATATCACATAAAAACACACTCTGATTTTGCAGAAAACAGTAGATTTAACAAGAGTGTAATTTATTCATAGTTATGTCAAAAAAGGCCTACTAGTCACACCAGGTTTAATTCATTTTTTTTTCATCATTATATGTACATTATAAGGTAATTAAAAAAAAAGAAAGGAAACCTGTGTGATCTTCAAACCCTTTCAATGAAATTTGCAGTTCTTTTAATGTCTTTATATTCTGAAAAGACAAAAAAGCTACTGACTTCTTGAATGATGATTTTTATGTCTATGCATAATTCAGGTGACAACTAAACTATGTTCTTGCCATGCCA
Source organism: Chiroxiphia lanceolata (assembly GCF_009829145.1). NCBI lineage: Eukaryota > Metazoa > Chordata > Aves > Passeriformes > Pipridae > Chiroxiphia > Chiroxiphia lanceolata. The sequence continues at coordinate 41,207,563 of NC_045671.1, forward strand.
CATTACAATTAAATAAACACAGTGTATTTCTTGACTGCTATAGTTTTATGTTCCCATGCAATATGTGTAAGTTTCACTGTGAGAACAACTTTATACTTTAAAAGATCCCTGGGGACTTTCAAATACTATTCCGGTTTCACGGATGGGCAAATTGAAGTCAGAGATGTTAAAACTACACAAATAATAAGCAGCAGAGCAAGAACTAGAACACACTGGTCCTATCTGCCAGACTCCTCCTCAAATCAGAAGGAATAATGCAAAAACTGGGTTGAAAATAATGAGCCATAACAAAAAGGCAGAATATGATCCGAATGAGATGAGTAGTAACACTGTTGAGTGCCTAGGTTTTATTTTACATGCACAGACGAAAATCAATGTGTCAGTGAATGAGTTTATCAAACAGACAGAACAATACATTGTGATATGTCTTGACTGTTAGTGGTGCTGGCAGCTCAGCTGAACCTTGCAGGGTAATTAGCTAAGGATAAATTAATCTGTTCTCAAATGCAGCCTGCTGATCTTTCCCAGGTTGTGAACCCTGCTTAAAAGCAAGGTTTCTTTGTTTTGTTTTTTTTTTTAGTGTTTAATTTAGCCTTCCTCAGAACTTGACTAAATAGTTGTATCTGCAATTATGAAATGTTACTTTAACATTTTAAAAGAATTTTTTGTGGGTGAAAAAAAGATACATGTGTTGGATTAATGTCAGACCTTATTCCGGTTCACAGTGGATCTTTAGATTCTTTGTGCAGATGTTGTACAGGAAATATTACATAGCTAGTCTCAAGGAAGACAAATATTTAGGTTTTGTAATACTGTCCTTAAATGACTACACGTAGCTAAGGCAAAAAGGATTTGGCACAGATTTCTTTACTTTACTTTAGCTACCATAGATAAGACTTACTCACAGTTCTCAAGGTTTTCAAAACTTGGGATCTTGGCTCTTTTAAGATATCTTGGAACATACTTAATTTCTAGCATATATTACTGTTTCAAAGATTCTGTCTTAATGGCAGCTATTTCCAAATACTTTTTGTGACACTTGGTCTTATAGCTCTGTCTTATTAGAGCTCGCAGTCTAAAAATATAGTTGATATTTTGATTTTATGTCTAACATTTTTAAAAGGAAAAAAAAAGGGGGAGAACCACATCCACAATACTTGTTTTCTTTTAAAGTCTGTTGAAATCACTTCCCATTAACCCAAAAAGGAAATGAGGCTGTTCTGATCAAAAGACTAATATAATTGGCACCTCTGTTCCCCACATAAATGTTCATTAAAAATTAAAGCTGGTTTGAACTGCTAAATATTTGAATTGCCTTTTTCCTCCCCACGAATTCTACTCTGCATCCCATAAAAACCTCATTTCCTCCTTCACACTCAGCTCTGCAGGAGGAATTCACACCATGCAGAAAATATGCTAACTTCTTGCACCGACACAGACTGTCACTGGGCATCTATTTCAAGTTAAATATGGCAGCAGTTGCTCTTTGCGTGGAATTTTTGGGCTATAAAAGCAGTTCCCCATTACCTCACAAAACTCAGTGTCAGCGGAGGTATAAGTACAGATCCCTCTGCTCATCCACAGGGTTGGGAGTTTTGCAGATGCAGAAGGATTAATTTCTAGTGCTCTGCTGTCTGTGGATTCATCACTGAACAAAACAACCACAAACAATTATAATTTTACCCATGCTAAGCCTCTCCTTTTAGGATTCCCATATGCTACCTTTTAAGCTTAACCTGAGGCTTGGCTTTGCGTTGGATTTTTTTTTTATCATGCCTATATAGGTTTTGGCCTAGAGATGCTGCACCTGCAGACCAGCAGGCTGCTTCTCCTCTCCCATACTCCCCACATAAAGGTGAGAAACTTTGTAAAATTGGTTGTTGGGTATTCATGCAAATTTTCACTGTTCATCCTGGAATAGGAGCTCCACACAATTCCTAAATATGAACTTCTTTATTTAGATGAAAACATACTGCACATAAAACCTGCTGGAGACACACCTTCTGCTCTGACTGTGAATATTGTGTTAGTTAGAGAATATTGGCTTTTCCTGTAGCTTTTAATACCTTGGGATAAAGCTACCACTTTCCAGAATGTCACCTCCCAGGAAGGGCTAAACCTCCTGCTCCACCAACCTTTTATCTTTCCCAACAACAACAGGGCAAACTTTTGGCCTCTTCTGCTGCCAAGCTGCACCTTTTGGATAGCAACACAACAGTTCCCATGCAATAAATGGTGAACAAGCAGAATAAAACAGGGATGGCCTTTCACAGATAGCAATATCTGTGGGAAATGCAGAACCAAGGTAGGGGAAGAGCCCTCTGTCATGTCTGGTGGAGAGGGGAGGTTGGAGAGAGACCTCACAAAAGCTCATTTGGCTTTAAAAATATTTCCACTATTTGCAGTGGGTGATTTGCTCCTCTGTGAGCCTTCTGGGGTTGCAGCTCAAGGCCTGAGATGTGTCAGTGATTTTTTTAAGAAAGATGTTGCCATAGTTTCCTGTTCCCCCCCATACACCCCAAGTAGTGTGCAGAAATCAGATGTTATATTTTCACAAAAACTAAGAATTAAATGAAAGCTGGATTGTACCAATGTGTCTCAGGTTTGGCACCTTAGCTCACCACTCGTCATGTGACTGCCTACACAACCGCTAGTTATCTGCTTCAAATTCTTTACCTTTTTAATTAATAGTTTCCCATAGTCCGTTAACAGCTTCCTAGTCAGGCATGTGGTCAAGCTGTTATCAGCTTGAAGTTTTGTCTCAAAAACTTAACTTGTCTGAAGTTTTTAAGTTTGTTCTGACAGCCTGGTTTGATTAGTGGCAGTCCAGTGTCACTGAACACAGCAGGGACAGAAAAGGCAAAGTGCTCCTTTGGCTCAGATTCGACTGATAAATCAGAAAAAGCTGCTCTGAATGTGATTTTCTTTTTACATGAGGCTTATGATGAAAACTGTTTTGGTGCATATTAACTAACAGCAGCAGGTCAGGCAATTGATAAAACCTTCACACCATAGGAGAGATGGGGAGACAACAAGAGCACAACCTTGGCTTTTTTAGTCTGCATAGCCTGTTCCAAACTACTTTCATGTATCACTCAAGATAAAGGAACTGAGATATTAAGCATAATCATCGAGGAAAAATAGGTCATATGTGACTTATAGTTAGGATATTCTGCTACAAGGGTTGTGAGATACTAAAAAAAAAAAGACCTAATGAAAAAATAAATTTAAACCAGTTTATTTAGGACTATTTGTATGTTTAAGAAATAAATTCATCATAGAGCCAAGGGATAAGAGACTAATAAAATAATTCAGGCTGGGAGGGAGGTTCAGAGGTCTCTTATCCAATATGCTGCTCACAGCCATGGTCAGACCAAGTTATTCCATCCCAGGTCAGGACTGGGCTTCTGGTCTTCTTGCATTTTATGAGATTCCCATTGGCCCATTCTTCCAGCTCGTTTAGGTCTAGTTGGCAGCCCTGTCATTGAGCACATTGACTCATATCCCAGATTTGGTCTCCTTCAATTATAAGCTTTAATATCCATTTAATTTTTAAATAGTAATTTTTTTATTTATTTTTTTTTTCCAAAACATTCAAAACTTCAGAGGGAACTTCTGCAGGAATTTTGACTTGTCTGTTATTGGGACAAACCAAGTAGAAGGTCTTTCGAGGCTACCAAAAAGTTAAGAAAATTAAATTGGCCTTCATATAAGGAGGACTTTTGAAACACTTAATGGAGACTATGATTTTAAAAGTGTATTGGTCTCCCAGAATTGAGCTTTAATTTACAAGTGCTCAGCCATTATCTTAATTCAATTTCCATGTTTCCTTAAGCTTAAAATAAATTTAGTGCTATAATAAGGCATACATATCAATGTACTTTCTGTTCAAAATATGTTTGATTTGAGAATGATTAAAACAATTGACCTGAAAAGTGTCAAATGAATAAGATTGCATATCTTAACCAGTGAAACATAAAGTTGCTCAGAAACGGCAGAGTACATTTTCTCATTTTTCCTTTATTTTGGACATATTACTATAGCTCAATGTGATAAGCTGTTTAATATTTATAGACCCTGTGATCTGCACAATGTTAAGAGTCTGTAGATGTCCTCAGTGCTGAGGAGTGAACAAATCATTAAAGAACAAACAATAATAATTATGCCTCAAATTCTTTTTATTTCATAAACCAATTTTGATAACTTTCTTCAGCTGTTGGCAGACAAAAATGCAATTTCTACTTTTTTCAATGTCAGATAAAGAGAAAGTTCCACACAAGTCTGGGACACATTACCCCACAGGGAGGGAGGAGATGACTTTTGAGACAAATACAAATTTCAGCTAAGCCATACACAGTCCACAGATCTCATCCAGGACTGACTTACACTAGTAACTATCCATGTTGCTGACAGTGGAACTAATTAAAGAATTTTAAAAATACTGGCTGAACCCCTGCCTAGAACAGGTATTTCCAGACACAGAAATATGTAGAGTTGGTCAAAATAACTTAAGTATTATGTCTAATTATAAAAAATCACAAAGTAATTTCTTTCCCTTCCTCCCCAGTCATCCTCCCTGTTTTCTTTCCTCCACAAGCTGCTTTTAATTTCCTAGAGATTTTACATTACAGTGTTTCAAAGTCAAAAAGGACAAAGTACAGTCAAAAGCTGAGATGGTACCACAGTTCCCATTAATTCCACTGGTAGCTGAATAATGGCTGTGTTTTGGCTATGGCCTGAACAAGCCAGAGAATCATTGTGGAAACCATTTTAATAGTTACTAACCCTTGAGTTACACCCTTGAGAGGCATAATAAAACTTTTAATCAGTGTCTGCATTGGGAAGCCCAAATGGTAGGATTTAGAAAGCAATGCAGTTAAGACAAGATCTTCTGTGTACCTTGTCCATGAGGATTATTTTAAAATAAAAGGCTTTTTTATTACAGTATGTGTTATTTATATTTTATTTAATAAAAGGCCTTTACTTCCTATTAAATTTCCGTTTCATCTACCCCACAGTCCAGTCCTCTTTATTAAATATTCTTCTTCCACTATGGCCTCTTTCTTTTTTTAAAATGTTATCTTTATGAATGGAAATCCCATTATGAAAAAAAAATTTGGCAAAATAGTTCTAATGGTGAATATGGCAAATTTGCATTATATTCTCAAGCATACTGTAACTCTGTGTTAGATCTACCTGAAGTATCCACATAAAACAAGGCCATTTCTCTCTTCAGGCACTAAATATATCCTTTCCTAAATTTGCACCAGGCCAAAAGATAACAGTGGTCAAAAGCATTATTATTGTTAGTACCAAAAAATTCAATGGTACAAATTTCTATCACACATTAGATTCTGTTTTACTTTGCATCAGACAACCTAGAGAAATATTCCTTCAGTGCATAACTGCTTACTGTATGAACCTGCACACTCTGCCTGAAATATTGTATGTGGTTATTTTGTAGGTCATAAAAAATAGTAGATCTCCTCATTCTGTATCTTATTATTGCAGATATTTAAGATATTTGTCTGTCACTTGCTATCATCTCAGTTGTGGAATCTGAGCATGTAGTTATTCTCACTCATCGAATTTTGTCTCTGTAAAAAGCAAAGACAATTCCTAGACACTGAAAGCAGAACAAGACAAACAGACCTCTGGCTCCTCTGCTCCTCTGTATCTTTCAATAGACTGGAGATTGAGCCTACATAGACAACATGAACTATGATATTTATCTTTCAGGAAGCTCAAGCTAGGTGGGATTGTACTAATTATTTTCTAAGAGAATTTGACAGTTTTAATCTAGAACAAGTACTCACATTTCCTGTTTTCTTAAAATTTATAAATTATTGGTTATGTTTTATATATCCAGTTTGTGGGATTTTTTGTTTGTTTGGGAGTTGGTTTTGTTGTTTTGGGTTTTTTTGTTTGTTTGTTTGTGGGTTGTTGTTTTTTTTTTTTTTTTTGTTGGTTGATTGGTTTCCGTGTATGGGTTTGGGGGATTTTTTTGGTTTTTGGTTTTTTTGTTTGTTTGTTTGATCATTGGTTTTTGGTTTTTTCTACAGACTAGTAAATGAAGTTAGACTTACTTGATAAAACCCATCTGTTATGGATCAGGTTGGTGTCTGTGACTGGCATTTTAGTCCATATTTAGGCCATGTGTTAAAACATCTGGAGTGCAATACCCTCAAAGCACTCGTATGGGATGAAGTTGATCAGCACAAGCAAAAAAAGGGGTATTATTCTGAAATTATTGCTAAATCACTACTTATCAAAAATTTTAGCATGTTATGCTCTAGGTTGTCTTTCAGAGACCAACAAAAAACTTAAGTTCCTTTTTATATATGGATATTTAAAAGTCTTCTTGTTGTTTTCAGCACTGTAAAATGTGTGCATGTAAATCCCAGTGTCCTGGCTTCAATCCACCTACTAAAATTATCCTATTAGTTCTACTAAGTTGCTATTGTGTAGCATACATGTCCCTGAGATTAACTGACTGCACATAGTGAAGTGACATTTAATTCTTGCAGGTGTTATGAAGGTGGAGTGGTATTTTTATGATTCTGTCTCGGCTACTGCCTTTTACCTTAAAATTGTCTGTGTCAACCTTGCCACCATGCCCTGAGGTCTAAGGCAGACCTCAAATTACTCTTTCTGAATACTGATAACAAAAGATAGTCACTGAGAAAATGTGCAGACACTACAATCACAAAACCTGACACCTCATTTTCCTCTCACCTCTTCCATAAGCTTCTCTAAGTACAGGCTCCCAAATACAGGTTCCTCCTGTCTTGCTGATCTGTGACCCAACTGGCCTTATCAGGACAGAACTAAAATTCATATGTTCAGTGTTTCAGTTCCATCTCCAGCTGCCAGTTTCTCTGCTTGTACTCTGCTGCCAGCTATTCAGTGAAACAGATCACATCAGCGTCAATAAAAGAAAGTGGTGAATCTGGTTTTTTCACATTTAAAGGAGGATTGTATCAGAATCTGAGTTCTTGGAACGAGGGGTTTAATGTCCCACAGAGAAACTCTACTGTACAGTGCTGAGTTAGAATATCAGGAACTGGTAACAGGACCCAGCAAACCTGCTGGCAATGCAGAGACAGGATGAAAAGGCCAGGGACAACAATAAGAAACCAGGTGCTACCATACAGATCTGCCTTTTCCTGACAACCTGGTCAAAGCAGACACCTTCAAAGGTGTCTCTGGGATCTCTTTTATAACTGGTACCAAAAGGGTCATGAAGATACAGATCTGTTAAGCAGCCATTTAGGAGAGGCACAATCAGATAATTGCTGCCTGACAGTTTGACAGCTGTCAGATGTTTAGGAAGAACAGAACTCCATCATAAGCATTTAACAGAACATGGTCACGCCAGATTTTCAGGGTCTAGGCTGAGGGTCAACTTTATTAGTGTTTTGTTTGATTGTCTCATCTTTCAGCAAGATGAGCAGGAAAACACTGCTTAGGCAGGTAGCCTTCTGGTATCTATTGCCATCCTAAGAGAAGCAAGATCCTGTTGCTCATGTGATTCGAAGATAACTGAGCCAGGCCATAGGGTTCCACAGGAGTTCAGATACCTTTAGCTGTTGAGAGCAGAGCCACTCTGCTCTAGAGCATTTGTTTCTTTAATCTTTTGATTGGGCAGGTAGGCTGGTTCACTGTTTTCTGCATAAATATGTGGAATAATAAAATGATTTATTGGTTTAGAAATCCTGAGATAAGCTGCTTGTTCTGCTGACCATAGCCAAAGGCAGGCCAATATGTACATGACACCAACACACTGATTTATGTGTAGCTCTATTGCTACACACAGAATAACTGGCAACCATTTTGCCTATGATTATTTTCCTATGAAGATGCAGCCTACACATGTCTTTAAAAAGTTTCAGATGAAAGATGATATAAATTATTTGTCCAACCCTAAAAATCCACAGGAAAAGAGAAGGAAGCACAAACTATATTGTGTGTTCAAGGCACAGGTGTATCTGTGTGCACCATTCACACCACCAAGAGCATGACATTTAAGACTAAGCAAAGCCATCGGTTATGTAATTAGTTAGCAGAGGCAAACATCCTGCCTGGAAAAACAAGAACAAAAGCTGATCTGTTATATCTTTGCCATTCTCTTTGAGCCAATATTCTGCTCCAAATACAGCACTGCTGTACCAGTGTTCGTGTTCCTTCCTCACTAACAAAGCTGAACTCGTTTTACAGAACAATTCTCTTGTAGCGACATTAGATACAAGCAGCTTCAGAAGTACTGCATTTGTTTGAAGAAGGATCCAGTTACTAAAATTAGCTGTATAACTGCATTTATCATAAGAGATTACTGTGTCAATGATGCCATGCTGCTCCCTGGCAGACTTATGTAATAGGTTTTTCTATCACTAATAATTCTAATTTTGGGATTCTCTGATCATCTGGGAATAATACAAAACATAAGCCTGCATTCAGGCAGAACTAACTGGATAGAGAGATAGAAAGTTCCAACTACTTATATTAGCTGTATAACCACATTTATTACGAGAGATTACTGTCCATGATGCTGTGCTGGTCCCCATGGGACTTACCTAATAGGTTTCTCTATTACTAATAGTTACAGTTTCATGATTCTGTGATCAGCTGGGTATGACACAAAACTTAAGCATGTGCTCAGGTAGAACTAGCTGTAAAGAAGGAATTTCACTTCTGGCTCTACAGAAATAATAGTATTTATGCACTTTCATGTATAAACACTGCCGCTAAGACTACCTTACTTCAAACAAACTTATCCTCACACTTATCCTATTTAAACACTAAAACACAATAGGCAATGCATATTTGGGCAATTATTGGATGCATTGAATGATATTTAACCACCCGTCAAGAACAATAATCCCCTAGATATGCACCAGCTGAAATACTGTATTGCTTTTGTAGACCTGAACTCACAAAGAAACAGAAGGAAAACAGTCTAAATGGGCACTGGCCTAAATAGGGTACTGCCACAGCCAAGGACTAATCTTTGTTTATATCAAGTATTCTGGAGCCATTACACAATTTGATGAAGTGTCTGAAGTATTCTCAGTAATCTGCCTAGTCAGAGTTGGTTCAGCAGGATAGGAATGTGGCACAATGTCTTAGACTTTCAGCATTTAATGAAAAATCTGGCTGGTCTATATTTGTATGGATTCCATAGTCACCTGAAAAGCTTTGGTACAGTTGCTGGTGTCTGAGAGAGACAGTCTGGATGAAATGTGGAGATAAACTTGTTATAGTTGCCTTTATTTTCTTAAAAAAACAAAATTATGTTATGAATTCATATTAGTAAAAGAGGAGAGAAGATTGATTCTACTCAAATGTTAATATGAAGTTGACCTTGAACTTCATAATTGTTTGTACTGACACAGAGGGAGGAGTCGACATAATGCAGGGGAAAAATCAACTAGGTAACCAGTGAATATGAAGCTTTCTCCTTTTCTTTGGGCTGGTATTTATTTTTATTAGCAGTACATTGAAAGTTTTCCAAGGATATAGTGTTGTGTTGAAAAAGAAACTATAGACAAGCAGTACTAGATAAACATGGGCTATGCTTATTGTTTTGATTATATATGTGTATATGGACATATTGATGACCTTTTGCATACATTTGTGCACCTAGGTATTAGTAGTTTGTATCTGTTACTTTGTGCCAGGGCCTTGCTTGAGCCTTCAGGAGCCTGATGCACACAAAGGCAGGTCCAAATTCATGATAGAGTCAGAGATAAAGGAGATCCCATTGCTACTTTTCTTAGCATTAATCTTGTCTGTTTGACAGTGGTCAAAGACCAAAAGGAAACAAACCTTCTGGGATGTACTTTCTGAGGCTCTCAGAAATTTCTTGGAACTTGAGCAGTCTGCATTAGAGACAGAGGCTGGAGACAGAGAAAATGATGGAAACCCATGTTCTTTAGTCGTTCTGAAGGATGATTAGAATCTTGGTAGGGACTCATTCCTCTTACTCTTTTTATTCTCTTACCCGAACTAGTGCTGGATTATTAGTGACGTATTTAAAAAAAAAAAAAGACAACCCAAAAAAAACCCCCACCACTTTTAATTAGATTGTCTGGACAATCTCATAAACTTTAATGTTAACTAAGATTGAACAGACTGCAGATCAATTAATTAACAAGTGTTAGTCAGTCAGTACCAATCATCTACAATAGCAGGGTGTATTTTAGTTACAACCTCTGCTATATATTTGACAGAGTTTCATGAGTATAAAAACCCCAGGAGGATTTCAGGATCTGGTTTATTCCAGGCTTCCTCCTTCCTGGTAGAATCTCCTAAAGAGATATTCCCTTTGTTTTTCTCCTCAGATTGTCCATCAAGATTAGTGCTCTAACTACTTTTGTCACCAAATTGCTTTTAAGTGGGAAATATCTCCTAGGGCAATGCTGCACCCTGTATTAGATTCACGTGCAAATAATGTAAAGAAGTTATGAGGTAGTGCTTTAACAGGGAGTCAAGGCATATGGGTGAGTAATGGGGAAGAGAATAATACAGAAAGTTTAAAAAACTTATTTTGGTATAGAAACAGACACACACACTGTCCTCAAACACACATCCATTTTCAGAATGATTTGGGTTGGAAGGGACCTTCAAAGGTCATCTATTCCAACTTCCCCAACATGAACAAAAGCTAGTTAACCAAAAGCTAGTTTATGGCAGGTTTTCCTAGGTAATAAGCACACTGTCAAAGACATTTAACTTTTTTTTTTAGGAATAATGTTCATGTGTGTTTATTAGCAGTCTAGAAAATAAATATTAGACATGTTTAGAAGTATAAGGAAGTATAAGTTAGGGGTACAGACCTCAGACTGAGTGTTGTTTCTAAGAGAATTTTCATACTTCTGGTTGTCTTTTATATGATAAACTAAATCTCTTAAAACTTAACAATCCAAAAAGTAAGGGAGCCCTTTTGGCAATAAGGGCACTGAAAAACACACAAAGAAGAAAGCAAAACACTCATCTCCAGTGTGACTTAATTCTAAGTTTAGAGAAAAAACAGAAGGGTTATAAGCCCCATAGGCAGAGTCACGTAGTCTTTATTCTTTTCATTAATTCACTGCTCAGTAGAAAAATGGGACACTTGCTTAAAATCCTCAAGAGTTCTTCTCTCACCCCTTCTGTGGTGATTCATATGGATTTTACTATCTAATTACAAATCTGCAAAGATTCCCAATGGCAGCTGGATCTGTTTTCTCTGCTCATATGAGCCTTTTTCAGAGAGCCCAGGGGTAACATCAGATACAATTCCCACATCAGTAGGTCATTTCTGATCCAAATCACACTTACAAAACTGAGGTCAGAATTTGGGATTGTGCAATAGTAATGTCTCCTCCTTGGTGTTGTAAAATTAATGTCCAGAGAATAGAGCTCATTGATCTCATTGGGGTAAAGCCATCAGGATTGACCCTGGGAATCATGTGACACAGTGTTCCAGGAAGCAGCCTTTGTTTGCACACACTGTGGCTCTTATTTATTAATATGTGAGGCCAACAATGCCTATTGTCTCTTTTCATATTAGAATGTTGTCACATGAGCAGTTCAAGTGACACCAAGGATTGCAAGGCGAAGACAAGTGGTTCTATCTGGCTCCAACTGCAAATGCCGTATATATGAATACATTAATACTCAACAAATATCCCTTTAAATTAAATCACTCACAGACTTTTTTATTCTTTTTTAATTAAAAAGCACCCAAACAGTTGTGCTTAACTAAAAGTAAGTTTACCTATCTAAACAAAGGAAGGAAACTCCAGGCAAAATACATGACAAAAAAAAATTAAGTGAATGATCCGAGTGTCTGAAATTAGGTTGGAGGTTATTTATTACAAAATTAAAAAGACCACCTACTTTCTGTAACACTTGGAAATTTTAAGTACAGAGTTATAATTTTTTTTTAATGGAGTTTTGTGCTGCTATTTGACTTATCTTTTTTGTCCTCACTAGTACAGTTTAGTCTTACAAAATAAACAGCCTATAAAATATTTAACCTTATGTACATAAACCTTATTATGTATAGCTTCATCGTTTTTTTCCCCTCTATAAACCTAGAACAATCCTTTTTTTTTTTTGCCTTACAATTGCTGCTTTCTCCCCATGTTTTAAGTGAATCAGTTCTCCATAACTGCATCTATTATTGTGTTCAAGAGAAGAGATGAAGACTCTTGTAAAAGATATCAGGCTAACTTGAAATTAATATAGCTAAACCTTCACTTATAGTGCAAGGAGTAACCTGACCCCTACGCATTTCATGATGGAATAAAATAAGAGTAACAAAAGGAAGGCACTGGAATACAGCAGAATTACATCTGATTTATATTTGAACTATCTAGACAGTACTGAGGAGATATTCTGTCCTGGGAAACATATGAGCAAGTACATAGAAGGTATTTTCAGAAAAGTGAAAGCATATTCCCTTTTGTAAAAAACTATTGAACACATAGACCCCACAAACATATTTTAATAGGAGAGAGACATAAAAATATTTTTTCTATCTAATCCTTGAAAGCCTAATCCATATCATGTATATCAAAGAACAGGTTCAAAAAGTGTTTTAAAAAATGGATTGGAATGCCATGGAATGGAATGTCTGTGTCCTACAGTTCAATACCACTGAAAACTATTAAATCCTTTCCACTTGTCTTTAAACTGTAGTGTTCTTGTGTTTCTGGCAGGAATGTGCAAACCTTCCAAAACACCACACTTTGCTCTAAATCTCAGTCTGTTGAGATAAAACAGACATTGAGGGGCTGAGGTGTATCCAGAGAAGGGAATGGAGCTGAGGAAAGTTCTGGAGCACCAGGCTGAGGGAGCTGACAGGGCTTAACCCAGAGAAAAGGAGGCCCAGAGGGACCTCTTCGCTCTCTGCAACAACCTGACAGAAGGGTGGAGCCGGCGGGGGTGTCAGGCTCTGCTCCCAGGGAATGAGGGACAGGATGAGAGGAAACAGCCACAAGTTGTTCTAGGGGAGGTTCAGGTTGGATATTAGGAAAAATTTCATCATTGAGAGGGTGGTCAAGCATTAGAACAGGCTGTCTGGGAAGTGGGGGAATCACCATCCCTGGATTTGTTCAAAAACCATGGATGTGGTGCTTGAGGACTTGGTTTACTGGTGAACATGGCAGTGCTGGGTTAGCAGTTGGACTGGATGATCTTAAAAGTCTTCTCCAACATTAACAATTCTATGATTCCATGAGATAGGGCAGAGGATACAACTAATATTCCTTTTATACAAACTAAAGTAAATTCAGTTCAGTGTTGAAATGTAGCTTGACAATACAAACACTTGTTCTGTAGGAATACATATATATATATATATATATAAAACCAGTTATACTTCAGTAAATTGAGGCACGCACTGACTCTTAAGAGCTGAGAGCTTTTATCAGTACTTCCCAAGGCTGAATTTAAATAAAATTCCATTCAGTTTATAGACTTCTGTGAAGGCTCCTTCCTGTGTCTGTCATAGATATTTATATATCTTGCTTGTGACAAGTAATTCTTTTAGACACAGGACCCTCCAGTGCTAAACCTGCCAATAACCGGGAAGTTCTGGACGTATCTACCTCCTATTGACCTTAGAGCATTCAAAAATCCTACTGTTTGGATTATCAAACATTTAGAAATCTTTAGAAGTCTGGCCTTACGTACGTTAGCTACTAAAGGTGCTTCTGAACATAATATTTCTAGCTTTGTTGTGCCATTTAGATAATATTGCATGGATTCAGAAAAGACCTCTCAAATACCAAAGGTATTTAGCATTAGCCTGATTTTAAAAGCTTAGGACAATGCTCTCCCTTTCTGTTTCATAACTTGAGGCTCTATAGAGACAGGGAAAGGGAAGGCACAGAGCCAGGAAATAGCTTATCTAAGTACCCTGAGTTTTCCATAAATCAACAATATTACCATTGAAGAGTGAAGCCAAGAGAAGAATAATGTGAGCATCACTAAATTGCAGCCACTGTGCATCCTCCATGAAGGGGATATTGGTGTTATTTCATGGCAGTTAGAAGGAATGGAAAACAGAATTACAGTTTCTCATGGATGCTCTGAAGTGTACTCCTCTCCAGATGGAAGGAGACTATACATAAAATCTATTCATTTGCTATACATATGAAGAACTGATTTCTAAGAGTCTGCCCGTCATTCTGCTGAAGTGAGCAGGAGATTTATCACTGCCTTCTCAGGAATTCAGGACCAGCTTACTAACTTATCTCTTGGAAGCTGCCACTGTCAAAACCCATGTACAGCAGTGGAATAAAATTCCAGAAAATTTTTGTTGCACAAGCAACTACCATATTTTATAATCATTATGCAATAGGCACATCTCCATTCATTCAGATTCTCATCATGTTCTGTTGAAGCCTTTGTGAGCTCTAGCACTGAGTGAATGGCCTCTGGATCATGTCCTCTACTGCTAAAATCATTCTGCAGTGATAGACAAAGCTGGAAGGAAGAACAGTGGCACCCAGTGGTGAATTGCTTTTTCTTTTCAAAATAAGTTCTCTTGAAATACTTTTTCCTTAACTTTTTGGGCAAATGGCCCAAGTAGTCAAGTTTACACAAAGGATATACAGACATTTTGCACCTATTATAGAGCAGTATACATGCGCACATATGCTGTAATTAATAAAGTAAAATGTGACTTCTATAACTACATTGTAACTATAATATTTATTTAAAAGAAAATAAACATATAAATTAATTGCAATTTAAAAAAACTAAATCACTTCAAGTAAAGTGCTTAAGGTGACTACTTAATTAATGATAATGCCAATTCTGCAGCAATTAATAGGTCTATGTCCTAATGAAACGTTAAAAATTGTCCTAAGTTGACTATCTAAGTGCAGATAGCAATCTTTTATCTTTCACTTTATTACAATAAATAAACAGTGAACGTGCTCTCACTTGTTCTAGAAGAATGCCAGCTTCTACTTCTGCTTTTTTTTCCTCCTCCCACAAACTTCGTAATTTTGCAAAGACTTGGTTTTGGAAAAAAAAAAAAGGAAGAAAAAAAAGGGTGCATCTTCTTGTAACAGTGTGATTCTTTTTTTCATAAAAATCCTCTTTGGTGGTGATTCATACTTCAGGTTATTAATTATTCAATCCAAACTATATGTACTCGTTAGTTACTTAGAAAATGGTGCAGATTGTTTTTGATCTCAGCTACTCTACCCAAGTCAGACTTCTCTTGAATGTTACCTGTTTTCTTATTGCTTTTGCCCTTACTGCAAAAAGTACTGGTTATCTACATTTTTGGCCACTTGGCCATCACAATAATACTTTGCCTTCACAATTAACTTAAATGTAGTCAGGGTTGTTATCTCTTGCTAAAACAAATGGAAAGGGAAGGCTTCTACATACTGTTAAATCCTTCAGTCTCCAAAACACAGGGACTGCAAGCAAAACACTCATTTGGAATGATCCACAGCCTTTGCTAGTTCCCAAATCTCCAATAGGAATACCTGAAAAGACTTAAGTGGCTTGGGTGACAATTATCAGAGGTCATTAAAGCAATTTATCTGGATGGACAGCTAGAGCTAATCCACAGAATATTCACAAACTTTGCTTTGTTTTTTTAACATATCGATATCTTATAAAACCACTGTAAAGAGATTTGTGAAATCCAAGCTGATCCTGTCATCCCTGAATGTGCTTTTTTAGGGCTGCAGGATAAGGGTGGGGCGTGGGGTCTGACACAAATGAGAAATCCTGGAGCAATAAGCTCCAGACTGATGGAAAGTCAGAAAAAAATTGTTTGGCGTTTGGTTGAGAGCTGTAACTTAAAGGATCACAAACAAATGTAGATAATGCTTAATTTTATTTTCTATTATAGTTGCAGTCCTTTTGTTTAAAAACAACATGGATAGCAACATGTAAAAGATTATATGGTTGAAACTGTGGTTAAGTTTTGGGCAAACTAACTACTCTATCAGGACTGTTATTCCAGTAGTACTGTACACCAGGACATTGCAGCCTTGGGATTCATTATGTAAGACCAAAACCATGGAAGAAGAGAAGCAGCTGCCTGTGCTGGACACATGACAGCTCATAGTACTGGGTCAGATGCATCTTGTTTGATCCTTTGTCATCCAGCAAGACAGATAATGGAGCCCTAGGGTGTTATATCCACATTTTGTAACAGGAGTCTCACTATGAGAGGAGGAGAGGAGCAGGTAGCTGTCCAAGTAGCTGCACAATCAAGAATTTGGAGGGTGAACTTCCTTTAGGAAAAGGGATAACACACTTTTGAATATTTTACTTTCTTTTCTTTTAATAAAGCCAATATGGTAATAGATTTGACTAATTATTTTTGAATGAGAATTTGTAGTTGACTGACAAGGCAATTTTCCAGCATTTTCAGAAATGGAGGTTCAGTTTTTTATTAGAAGCCCTTCACTGAAATTTGTCAGGCCCTATTGGATAAGTGTCGACCAGTGGCAAATTAGATCTAAATTCTACCTGATTTCTGTTCCTTTGCAAAGTCATATGATCTTGATGTCAGATGTGGCTTTTGTTATTTTGATCACATATCAGTAAGCAAAGCAAATCTTTCTAAACTGTTGTAACATTTTCTGCCTCATATACCAAGTACTGTTAGAAAAACAGGCCATAAGGAAAAGATCAGATTTCAGTAAGTGCTATGTCACACATCTTTGCATTCACAGTCTTTTAAGACCTGGTTTTTACTTACAGAGTACTACAAACATACACAATGTCTGTTACTCCACAGTTCAGAATACCAAATGCTAGGTAATTGTGCTGACAGCTTGTAAAAAAAGCAGTGCTGTTGACCCCCACTACTATAATCTGATTAAGAACAAACAAAATTAAATTCATTCACAGTTCTAAATTCGTAATCTCTTGCCAGTGTAAATTAATTAATGCTTTGCTAAGGCTACTCTAAACCATTCATGTCCAACCCAGCAAATCTGTCGTGGACAGAGACACTCACCTGGGCAAAGGCATCATATTCAAAAAACCTTAGCTACCAGTTTGCCAAATGAAAGTTTCTCTCTTCAATAAGACTAAAGATTTAGGTATTGGGGGGTTTTTGTAAACCTTCAAAATGCCAGCTAGATATAAATACTATGAACTCACAGCTTTAGCCCAGAAGTAATTACAATATCATGCTCATATTTCTGAAGGAATATTAAAAAAAATGAGGTTTTTAAATAGTTACAGCATTAAATATTAGAGAATGATCTTCTGGTAGCACATGCAGTAATGTTCAGTTCTTACACAACTTCATTGTGTAAATGTCAATTTTTCTTAAGTTTAGAAAAATGCAGGAGTCATGCCGAAAAAAATAACTCAATAATATGCAGTAGATACTTGAAATGGCTCACTAGGGATAGGATCATAAAATCATAAAATTTTAGAATGTTTTGGGTTGGAAGGGACCTTGAAATATGGGAGCATGGGCAGGGGCATGTTTTACTAGGTCTTATTGTTCAAAGCCTCATCCAAGCTGATCTTGAACATTTCCGGGGATAGGGCATCCACAACTTCTGTGGAAAACCTGTTCCAGTATCTTATCATGAAAAATGTCTTCCTTATGTCTCATCTAAGTGCACTCTCCTTCAATTTAAAGCCATTGCGCCTCGTCCTGTCACCTCAAATCTTGGTAAAAAGTCTCTCTCCATCTTTCTCATAAGCCCTCTTAGGGGCCACAACAGGACCCAATAAGGCCACAATAAAGTCTCCCTAGAGCCTTCTCTTTTTCAGGCTGAAAAAATGCAATTCTCTCATCCTTTCTTCACAGGAGAGGTGTTCCAGATCTCAATAGGAGTACATGATACCCATCAATTTTATTCTTCTTTAAAAATAAGATAAATGGAAAGACTGATTTTTTTCACAACTAAATTTTTTAGTTTATATGAATAAATTGCCTCAGTTTAGAAGCACATATATTGGTAACATTGGAGAATAAGCTTTTCAAAGTTTAGATTCATGAACTCGTTAGCAATATGTACAAGCTGACTCAGTTCTAAACATGCAATGTTTGAGATATTCAGGGGAGGTCCTGAGTTGTTCAGATCTCTCATTCATGAAGTAGGTTCAGCAAATATAGGAAATACTTGTCTATCAGTTCTGGACAGAATTAATACTGAAAAACTGGCAAATCAACAGAGCTGTATTGGAAAATATGTTCATAAGCCAAATAAAGTGATGTAAGGATTTAAGATTAATGAAAGCATTCCCTAATAGACCTTACATCACTAAGGGATTTGAGACTGTAAGCACTGAGCAGAGTGGCCAGCTGAATATTTTTAACAGCAAAATAGTCTTTTTAGTCCTGTTAATTTAGTATTTATCCCAAAAAGAGAGAGCCTGTCTGAATCTCAAGGTCAATCAGACTAGTCAGTATTAATATTACTAGTTAGTAATATAGTACTCACAATTTAATGACTATGGTTCGGGCAGTTGGAACAAGGAATAAATGAAATATGGAGGATTCCTGAACATACGAATCTGGAGCAACTTCACAGTCAGCAATGTTTTAATCCGTAATAGCAAAAGAAGGCATGGGCTAAAAGCCCCAGAGCTCAGTACTGATGAAAATGCTTGAAAGAGCTTATAACGGACTAAGCTGCATTAGAAAGATAAAACAGATCTTTCACTGACTGTAGATCTGTCAGCAGTGGGTGATTAATATGAGAATTTGATTAAACTTTAAATCCATCCTTATTTAAGTTTTTCCAAGTTCTACTTTATGCAGTTTGTGTTCCTTGACACTGTTTCACAGCACATACAGTAGAACAGAGTCTGATATATAGGCCAGAAAATGCAGCCTCTGAACAACGTGCAATCTTATTTCGGGTGATTGCCAAATAACTCTTAAGCACCAGAATTTTATTTTTAATTTCTGCTTTGAAAACCTGTCTCATTATTACCCTGAAGTAATAATGAGAAGAAATGCTGAGGGATAAAATTACATATTATTCAGTGGATTCAGGTAGAAAAATTTGGAGAAAATTATTTCTCAGTGTGAAATCTGGCATTTCTGTTTGGATGTGAGAAGAATCTGGTGAATAAGAAGTTTTAATTTCATTAGGTCAAAACCACACAGAAATGCTATCATTGACCCCACACATTGGTAACCATACCGTCAAGACTTTGCCATCTATCTCCCAATTCTGGTGCTGAAGGGGACCTTTTAAGTGGAAACCTGCACCTGAGTCCAGTTCAGTTCTGTAGTTTTCTGCATATTTCTGTTTGTAGTCCCTTTGTAATGAAAATTTTGGATTTTCAGTCTTGGTCTTCAAAGCTACTGTATCCAGTAGAAATAATAATGCTACCAACATCAGAAATTTGAGCAAAGGAAGAATGATGAAGTACTTTCACACAAAAGAAATTCTGGTGATCCGGTAGTCAACTGAGATGGAAAGAATTTGTCTGTATGCAAAGGACGTACTGGGTAACTCCATGTTTCAGCAAAGAAACCATGTGCAGAGGGGGATAAATTTAGCCTCTTTGCAGGATTATGGACAAAATCAAAGGAACCAAGAGATTCAAATTTAATTGCTAGGTATAATATTGCCCCAACATTGCTGTCCTCCTACTCATATTTTACACAGAGCTGAGATAGTTAATTATGTATGGAGAAATAGTTATCAAAGAGCAAATATTCATTTTCATATATATGCTTAAAATTGTAAAGTCTGAGGTTCCTCATGCTTGGTAGGACATGGTGAAAGATAATTGGATTTGAACAAATGAAGGCCAAAAAAGGAGGAAAAAGTAGAATGTACAAGTTTGTAAGGCACAAGATATTTGGAAAAATGATGACTTGGGAACAGAAGAAAAAAAGATCTCAAAATGAACCAGAAATGAAGAACCAGCGTTGTCTTTTCTATATCGTGGGAAAGAGGGCTTTCATCAGGAGAGAAAAACGTCGTTTCATGCAAAAAGTTAGGGATCCTCAAATGTTCTCCATTAACCCCCTATAACTCCTTCAACCTTTTTTATCATTCCTCATTCTTCTTCTCTGGAGTTCTCCAGTGTTGTCCCTCTCACTCTTTCACCACTACACCCTTACCCGCATAAAAGTTCCCACACCCTGCTGTCTTGTCGATCATATCAAATGTTGCCAACAGTACATTTAGAGGCTGTTTTGTCTGCCACAAGTCCTCAAACAGAAAAAAAGTTTGTTTGACAAACTGATTGTTTGGCTGTTAAAGATGTTGAGCGAATATGCTTCAGCCTCTTGATGCTGATACTTTAAATTCATAAAGCTGTTCAACTTAGTATTGCAAAGCAGTCTAATAATATAACAAGTGCTGTATAAAATATAGAACATACCATGTTAATATAACTCCATTGTTAATGAACACTTCACTATTGAGAGTATTTCTGATAGGAATTAGACAGAAATTTTCTTGGGACTGTTGTTAAATTTCTTACCAATAATAAACCAGATTTTTTTGATAAACTTTGTCTGTCATATAACCATTCTCTTCATAGAAACAAATAGAAAATCTCCATATTTGAAAAAAAGTGCCATAAACTCTTGTTATATTATGCTGAATCAATTATACCCTCATCAGTGTGGTATAAACATGCTTATACTGGTAGTGTTTATTTTTAAGAAAGGTACTCTAATAATAAGAAATTCAGGTAAAGAACTTTTCTAATCATACTAATTATAACTATTATAGTAGTAATTAATTGAGAAACACTCAAGGCCAGAAGTCTGTCCCCACTGCTCTAATTTACAAGTCTGATTAAATGCAACATAGTGAATGGTACTTTGATGGTTTCTGCAGTTTTACTACCTTTCATTTCACCAGAGCTGGAGTTCTGGGAATTGCATTAAAGTGACAAAGAAAGGCTTGCAGAATTGAGTCTGAGTGTTCTGTGCATATCACATTATTTTTTATATATTTCTGCTGTTCAAATTATCTATATCCCTACCTGGATAATGGAGAGCTAACTATTGTCTCCTCATTGCATTTCTCTAGTTGCCCTATAATCAGTTGCAGAGAAATTTATGTTCTTTATCTGGTTTCCCTCATCTGGGCTAGGAAAACTCAGTTCTTTAAAAACTGTATATTCCAAATAACTTCTGACACAACCAAGATAACATCTCGATGTCAAGCTCTTTATATAATGTCTTAAGCTGGACGTTGCACCTACTTAAGACCAGAAAAAACACTGTAACCCTTCATATCTTCCATGCAGCAACACTACT
This sequence comes from Chiroxiphia lanceolata, assembly GCF_009829145.1. NCBI lineage: Eukaryota > Metazoa > Chordata > Aves > Passeriformes > Pipridae > Chiroxiphia > Chiroxiphia lanceolata. The sequence continues at coordinate 41,228,786 of NC_045671.1, forward strand.
GATATATAGGAAGTGTCTTCTGTCTTAAGCCAACACTTGGCATCTTAACTGGTTAATTAATTAATCCACTAAAGCAACAGATTCCTTCCTACAACACTCTTGGGCAGTTATTTTTCATATTGCAAGCGTGCTTCCTAATTATAATACTGTACATTATGTATATGCAAGTAGCTTATGTTTTATGAATTTCATCCCCCTGGTTTTAGAGCAATTTGCTGTCAATCTCTGACTTATTTACCATGTGCTTGTGACTCCACATAGCTGCTCATATACCATAAATACATTCCTTTGCCATTATAGTATTTAGTAATGATGTCAACAGCACCTGGAAAAGATCGGATTGTCTTCCAACTGACCAGACCGTCCACAAATCTTCTATATGCCCCCAAAAAGCCGAGATGCACCCCAGTCTGACAGAAAATAATTTTAAAAATTACTTAAATACTGTTTTACAATCAGATATAGTTCTGCCTTTTTGTAATTTCAAGACAAATTATCTCCTTAGTTTATCAAGAATTTCACACAGAATTGTTAAAAGTTTTACTGAAACAAAGGCAGCCTTTCTCTTGTCTTCTTTAGTAGACATGCTGCCTAAGAAAAGCACTGGGTATGATTTCTTCTTTGATGCAAGTATGTTGACAATTTTTTAATGTCTTTATTATTCCCTAAATCCTTACACACTGATTCATATCCTTCCAGTGTATTTCTGGTAGGCTCATTGGCTTGTAATTACCAAGATAATTCCTGTCTTTTCAAAATGTACTTCTTCAGTTCACTACACTCTCCCTCTGACTTTCCTGAGTTGTCTGTGACAGTCTGTAGTGTCTTATCTAGTTCTTTACATTTCCTGACATATAGTTTAGGTAATTATTTTTCCTTTTGTGTATTTCTCAGCTTGCCTATTTTTACTGTATCTCCACTGAAAATTATACAAACATCCATCTTTCTTCTCATCTACACTTTTAAAGACACATCATAAATTGTTACATTTTATCAGATAGATAGTATTTAGACAAACACATATCACACATTAGACCTGTAATAGTAGATCAGATACATTATCCTAAATATTATGGTACTCACAGATGTTTAAAAGAAGAAAGGTAAAAAAAAACCCTGATATAGATGGACAGCAGCCAACTACTGTCCCACATCTAGACTGGCAGAACCTGTTCCCTACCCTCTTACTTGCCCTTTTTTTTCTTAAAGGTCACTCAGATGCTCACAGCCAGCCAGAACCAGGACACAGAAATATTTCTGACACATTAATCCCTGCTTCTCTCTTTCCCAGTCATGTCGTCTTCCCATTCCTCTCATTGTACAGCCAAAATGCAGGCAACTGCTAACACAACCAGCACACACAAGTGCAGCTGGAATCTTTTCCAAGATCACAAGATGAGGACACATTTTGCCCTGTGGTTGTGAATGTCTGCATTTCGGTCTAGCAAAAGGCACAAGGACCTAATTTTTTGAGCAGTTCGATCTCTTTCAAACATCTAATAGAAAAGTATCCAAAGCAGGAGGAAAACAGAAGTTTTGAATATTCAGTTGATGGAACTCAAAATGTCTTTGTTAAATCCCTTTTCCCTCTGCTTCTATACTTAAATGATTACGAGTTTGGTTAGAACTGAAAAATCGAAGCTTTACTTTCCGAGAAAATGTTCCTGGCAATTCAAACTGCAAATGAACAGCTAATGTAATTTGAGCTTTTGAAGGTCTGTACTTATTCCCATTACACATTTTTCCCACAGTTGTGTGTCAGTTATATGTGACATACTTCACAGAACCTATAAGTTGAAAGTTAGCACCGCTTTGTAGAAACTAATGAGTCTTTGTAACTTTTAGAAATCATGTGATAGGATTATTTTTTGATAAGTATTATGAACTACGAAGGAGGAATTTTGACCTGAGCTGGAAGTACTGGAAGAATAGAATTAAGTAGATTCCAAACTCCATCTGTAGTACCTAGCTATGCCAGCTGCAAAGATGTACAACTGAGAGATATTCCTTTCAAATGGAAGCAATCCATTTCATCTGCATATGCCAGCAGGGACAACACAAGAAATATCTTTCAAATGTTGAAAATCTGTCTTCATGCTCCTGTATACAGAAAAAATATTATAGCAACTGAAATCCAGTGATCTAGGGATGGACTAATTTCCCACATTTCCTTGGTTTGCCACTCTCATGCTGTGACATCACCAGCTCAATTCACTAAAATTCAAGATAGGCCAGTGTCTGGGAACAGGCTGCTCTGTGGCAGGTCCACTACTTTACTACCACCTAAAAGAAAAGGAGGATGCACCCACAGTGACTCTGCAGCCTCAGGCTCTACCATCACGTGATGTGTTTGAGCATTACAGAACATCAAAAGAGTTCTGGAAATCCACATGCTTTGAGCAGAGTGCCTAAACTTAACACATTGCCTTCCATAACCTTAAGTACAAACCCAGCCATCTTACAGCATCCATCACACTGTGCCAACAGTGTCAAGTTTCCGAATAATTTTGTCAGAGAATTTAGAACAACCACAAAAAATGTTGCGTTCTCAAGTACTATATGAAAAAACTCACTATTCAGACTAAATGACAAAGAGAATTAGTTTCTAACAGACCTAGTACAAAGCCAATAAATTTACCTTCCACTGGCTTTCAATGAAATTGGTTAGTCCCCTAGACAAATGAAGTATTTTTTTTTTCTCTATTGCCTTGTTGTGGTTAGCATATGAAACTAAGGAGAGAGTTTTTTTACTGGTGTGATAATGCCTTTTAAAGATCGAAACTAAATTATTCTACTTAGATTTCCTAGATTTAGCCAGAATTCCATTGTACTCATGTGACTTTATTTCTGTAGACTTTCATTTCTAAAACACACATCGCTGTTGCCTGAAATAATATAGCTCAGGACATTTTTATAATTAGTTATAGCAAAGCTTCATAATTAGTTACTGCAAAGATCAGATCTCTTCTAAGCTATTATTTTTATGGTGAAAAGAGTATTTAACCTACTCATTCTATTGCTTCAATGTCATTTATGGAACCAGTGTTTACATTATTTTATAGTGAGACTATAAAAGCCTAACTTGCACTGTTAAATTATTTGTGAACATCTTCTCACATGTTTGATTCTGCTACATTTGAACTTTATATCTCTAAAAATGTTCCTCATTCACACATGAATAGTGTGAACAAAGGTATATCCAACATAAACTTCTCTTTTTAAAAAAAACTTTTAGATATCAAAGCACAGTGAATATACAAGTAATAGAAGGAAAAGATGGGGGAAAAAAAATCAAAGAAACTGAAGCTTACAATCAGATGTAATTTTTTTCCCCCAGTTTCTGCCCCTCTTGCTTTCCTGATGAGAGACAGTTGACCTTGGAAAAAGCTTCGCCTGCTTTAATCCTGGGAAGTAGTTGGGGCTTGTATACTCAGGTTTCAGAAAAGTAGGGCAATGAACTATCATTCTGTCTTATTTCTGTGACCACTTTTAAACTAGTAACTCTCCCTGCAAAAGGATTTAGATTTCTCTCCATTCTTTTTCTTCTGTTCATTTTCACTCACTTTCAAACAGCCACCCTGAACTATACAAATACAATGTTCACTGTGTATGAACTAATCCCTGAACTTTCTGGGTGTTTCTCTCAAGATTATTTTTACTCCAGGAGCTTTTCTCCATTTTTTTAGGCTTCAAAGTAAGTTTTACTCCCAAACTGCAAACTCAAGCATTAAAATGAAAAGAATGAATGAAGAGAAATTTTAAGTTCAACACAAAATAGAATAAAGGCCAGAAACAGGAGAGAGACTAAAGCCCAGAAAAGCTGTTCAAACTTTTTTTGTTGAAATAAGATTTCTCCTGCTCAGGGTTACACATATAATTCTGGTAACATGGAGTGAAGGGTGAGATGTACCACATATTCTCTAGCACCTAGATAAAACGAGATGCCACTTTATTGGTGTGCTACCTTCCATTTTAAGTAGGTAATGGGAATCAGTGATATTTTGCCTGTAATAAAGACATTTGCTGCCTTTGTAATCTGTCAAATTGTTAGTGCACTCTGAGCAGATATTTCCTCTAATAAGCAATATGGAACAGAGTAAAACTGTAGAAAAAGTAGTGATGACTTTTGTAAAATGCAGTAATCACTTCACCTTAAGAAGATCACACAAGTGAACCACACAAGAAAATTGGGAGAGACAGAAAACACAGTGGAAAGAGTCTGAAAGCCCTTCTGAAATATTGTGCCACAACTGATTGCTAGAATCTCTACTGGTAAAACAAAGCACTTGAAAAGCAGCCACTTCACAAGAAAACAAATTACGATCAGAATTTACAGACCAACCCAGTCTAGGTTATGTAAGGCACCCGTAGCAGGCATGCTGGTCGTGAGACTTGACTATTTGTTGTTTAAATGCAGAAGACAAAAAGGTGACTTGATGAAAGTCAAGGTATTTTATGCTCCCACATTTCTTTGCTCTCTCTTTAAGGAGTAAATTTCACTCAAGAAGCAACTTGAAGGATAATGTAGGGATCAAAATGAGTAGAAACAGAAAAATACTGGCCTTCAAAACACAGAGATTCTATACATTGCAAACAGCAAACCAGAAGTTCTTCCACTGGTCTAAAAGGCACACCACAGGTCTAAAGCTGATTGAGGCGCAGATTACACCTCAAGGAAAATTAAAGGTAAGAATTTTAGCTGTGTCGATCAATTTTGTTCTCCAGGAGTCAACAGAGCTGTGTCAGCTCTGCAGCAGCAAGGGGCAAGCTGAAAATTTTAGTAATGTCTTAAAAGCTAGATTTCCCATAACCTCTAGTAGTTTCGTTGTCAATTTGACTTTTTCCCGTGAGAAAAATTCATTTTTGTAGATTGTTTACAAGGAAGGACAGTATTTCAGACAGGGACACAGATGATGTGAGCAATGACTGTGCTCAGAAAAGAAATACTCATTTTCAAATTATGAGAAAACAGAGAAGACATACCAGAAGGTTGTTCTTAAATAAGTTACAGGCTATGAAGTGTAAAGTAAGACAAGTGACTTTTCAAAGTCTCAAATGTCATATGCTGAACATATGCCCTGCTATTTTTGTCTCCTTCACATCAACTACTGCAGCATGATCACTGGCCTTGACTTATTATCCATGTGGGAGAAGGGCAGATGGACACCTAAGGACAAAGATGTTATGCCACTGCCATACGATTTTAAGTGAGGGGACTTGCCTTTATAAGTTGTATACCAGCAATTCCATTGCTTAGATTAGTGAATAGAGCACGAGACCCAAAAACGCAACAAATGTCAGTTTATCCATCCCATGAGTTCCCCTTTTTAAAAGCTAAGTCAGTTCAATATGCTAGTCCAATTAGGTACATTTGAACAAATTTTGGCTGACATATGTGCAACTTCTACTGACTATCAAAATTTATTCATACTATCAAAATTTATTCATACTGTTTTCTGAACTTTCAATGATTTTATAAAACTTTAATTTTTACCAGTGCCAGTGTAAAATAATTACAAACCTTGATTTAGCATACAAGCTTCCAGCATAAAAATATAAGACTATCCTTCATATCTACATGCAGTAGCCCACTGACTGTTCAAGAGGAAAATTCAAGTTAGGTCCTTTTGGAAGTGATGAAAATATTTCACCTTTATGTAATGTACACTTTCAAAACCTGAAGCAATCCTACCAGTCTCTGTTCAGCCCTGAAAAACTCAATTGTGCAGAGCAGTGGATTAGGATGAATCTTTCTACAAGGCAAGTCCATCACTTCTCCAAACTAATTGTCCAAGCTAGTATCAACTTGAATTGATTTAGAGCGAATGAGAGGTACAGCCACTCATTGCCATGTGATAAGCAGCACTTGCAGTCCAAAGAAAGAGTCTCAAGCAAAAATTTTTCCATTGTTCAGTAGCCTTATTGCTTCAGGTATCTATGATACTGTTTCCTAATTATAAATTACTAGAAAGGTCATTTGCCAAATTAAAAGGTGGTGAGTGATAGCACGCTGAGGTGACATTTCATATTCGTGTACATGAGCTAAACTTGTCTTGCCTATGCATAAAGCAGTAACCACTGTGAAAGGACTCAGTAAATGAAATACTCAGATCTGAAATTTCAGGCTCAGATAAAGACTTGAGATCTCCCAAATGAATCAAAGGGTTAGAGAGCACAGAGGCCTCCACAATTTGCTTCCATGGCCTAATTACCCTTCAGAGCACAGCTGTTCAGCTTCCAGGGAATCAGAAAACCAGTAGCTTTCAGAGTGGCCATGCATCTGGAGAATTATTTCAGAATTATTCCCAAGATTTTTCTGTCCTTAGGTTTAGAGGCTTTCCTTGGATTCTTTTTACTGCTCTAGTGGGCTAGTGGGAAAAAAAAAACAAATCTTGAAACTTTTAAGGTTTCGTAGTCTGTGGGAAGGTCTGAAAACAATAGAATGGCACTGGCATCGCTGTGTGAATAATTCACTGTGTGACTTATTGTTTTCCATAGTCGTCTGGGTGCACAAGGACCATAAGGCTTTAGCAGAAACATCCGGTTAGAATGCACATTAGTGCACTACATGGATCTTTGTTAACAATTCACTGTTCCAGAAATGACCTGCATGCTTTAACTTGCTTCCTCTTTCCAGTACAAATCTTATCAATTTATAATCTAATAATTACATAAATACTAGCTGTGTTAATTTATTCTAACCTTATGAAGCACTCCCTGCCTGAGAATTTTTAAAGACTATAATCTTACAAAAGCTTTGCTGTAGATTGCCTGTGGCTTTACTTGAGTTGAGGGGCTTTTTTATTTGTTTTGGTTTGTTTGGTGGCAGAAAATTAAATGCCTCAACAGTTCAGAAGGGAGAAGAAACAGACACTGCTCTCAGAAAGTCGTCAGCGTCCTGGGATGCTGCTTTTTGGGTTTGTTTGTGTTATTTTAGTAGTGACTCTACATTGTTGCTAATTTGAACAAGATATTAATAAATTTGGTGAACACTTCACAGTCCTCAGAGTTTTTCCTCTGATCTGTTACCTCTTCTACTTACTTCCCCCAAGAGAATTACTGGCAGAATGATGCTTTATCGGGAAAAACAGCTTTGTTGAATTTTTCTTATGCTCTAATAGAAAAGCCTAAATCTATTTTTATTTCATATTTTGTGAAAATAAATCAATATAGCCCTCTATTAACCCTGAATCTGAATAATATGTACCTGAATTCTTTTAGTGCATCATGTCATTTTCCTCTGAGACCTGATTGAATAACACCTCGAAGTCTGAGTAGCTGTAAAGTATTCATTTAAGTTTTGGGTTGTTTGCATATTAATATGCAGACTGAACTCAAAAGAATTTGAATGGAAAACCTGAAAATTTTAATAATAGAATCACAGGTAAAAATAGGGGCTTGAGAGGCTTTTTCATTTATCCTTCTCTCTAAGCAGGATTAAATCCTAAACTATTCTTACCTTGAATAAAAATTTAAATCAGTGGGAAATTTTAGCTAGAGGCATAATTTTCACAAAGTACTTTTCAAGCTGTCACACTTCTCTGAGCTTTCTGAATAGGCCTTTAACAGTTTAAGAATACTTGTGCTCGTCTGAGTCAAGGGAACTGGGGATGACTTGGGAATTTGCTTGTTTGCAGGCCATTGTCTAAATTTATAGCCAAAGCAAAGTGAGCTAAAAGGAGACAAGCTCTTTCTCAGGTAGAATTGGTGTAGTTAATTGGTAAGCAGGCAATTTGCAAATATTCCACACTAAGAACAGTAGCAGCTTATTTTCCCTTGTGTTTCATTTCCATACTAAGGCACAAGCCACAGCTTCCTTTCAGGCATTTAGAATTAGTTTATTAACAAGTCATTTTAAACTAACAGTTTTACTTTTTGCATGTGAATATACCTCTCAATCTTCTAAAATTGTGTTTGGTTTGTTTTGTTGGGTTTTTTTTAAAGCCCACACCCTTATGATATTGTGTACCTGTACTTGTCTGGTGTGCACAATTTTGAAGTTGCCTTTTGCCTTATACATGGAGAATCTACAAAATTTCAAATGAAATAATATTTTCAGAAAAACAATGAAAAGCAATAGAAAATAATGACGAAGTTAAATGCATCCAGTTAAAAACCTAATCCTCATCTCTTAATCCTCAAAATCTCTTCTATGCTAACCAAAATGTCCTTAGTGCCAACGAGAACATAAATTCCCAGTGTTGGATCTATACATATCTTGCAGCTTGCAGGAAGACAGCAGACCAAATTTAGCCCCAGTTTTCTCTTTCAAAAGCAGGATAGCAGTGACATTTTGGCAACACCTTGCAGACATTTAATTCCTTTAGGCAGGAGGTGTAAATGCTTTCCTCTCTCGGAAGCATACACCATGTACTATGGCAAACCTCCAGTAAAAGAAGGTACTAAGAAAATTGCTTCAATTAATGCAAAAGACTGCTATGAAACCAGAAGGTATGTTGCATGTGAAGGGCTTCCCTTAGTCAGGTTTCACTGCACATAGAGAGGTAGTGAATAGACAGGAGCAGGATTCTATTTGCTTGTAAACAGCAAGGTCTATTTAGAGCCATCACAGAGATCTCTGTTCTCTTCCTCAAATAGACTTGGCAGATGTTATTGTAGCCTAGGCAGTGAAAATAATTCCGTTCCCTTCAAACAGCCCTCAGGTTAGAGAGGTGAAATTATACAATGTTCCATTACACTAAATACAATGCACTTAAAAAGTTGCAAGGATCTACAAAGATGTGCTTGCCTGAGTTGTGCTTAAAATAAATCTTGGACCACACTACAGAACCTTAGACTATCTTGTTCTACAGCTTAGACCATACTTAAAGAAAACCACCTAGCGCTTTCCCTGAAATACGGATATCTATAAAGCCCATTATTCAAAGCTCCCCAAAGAGCCAGTCACAAACATATAAATAGATTTTCTGAAGATTTACCCTTCTGTTTAGGTTCTGGAATAGAAGATTTTTCAAGAGAGAGCAGTATCTGGCATTTGGTCACTACATTAAGTGCGTATAAGGAATCTGGACAAAACCTGGACTTTGGGTAGATTAGTAGAAGTTCCAGGCAAAGATTTTAATTGCAATAAACAATTAAACCATGCTGGAGGGAGAGTTTCTTGTCAGAGGGGGAGGTTTTGTCTTTGCAGCTGCCAATGACAGCATAAGTACTAAATGTGCTTTTTAGCTGTCAGAGCAAGTAGAAGGGACATGGGATGATGATTGGCCATTATTCTTTTCACCTCCAGGCAGACCATGAAATTCCAATTTAACTGACCTGACATGCCATGGCTAAGACGAAAATATGGTGTAATTATTTGCAGAGTGTAAATAATCATAGAAATAGAGAAATACAGCATCCCTGTTGTCAGTAACTGAATCACAAATAAACTTAAACAATAGCCTCTTTGAAATTTGCCTAATGCCTGAAGAGAAAAGGCAGAATGCAAGACCAAAATATAAACCCACAGTCTCAACAAACAGATAATTAAAATCATACTTGTTTATCATTGCAAATTGGTTAACCTTTTTGTTTGCTAAACCCTAGACTCCCACATATCTTATTGTAAAAAGATATATTAGTTTAGATGGACTTGTTTATACTTCCAGTTAGCTGGACAGTTTCATAGCATGTTTCTACAAAACCAGGATATTTCATAGAGTAGAATCAATGGTCTTTCACACTGGAACAATCACAAGTGGAAAAATTATTTGAAAATATCTGTTTTATTAGAATGGTATTTTAGAATATGTGAAACACAGCCTGTCCACACTGGAAACTGCAGCTCTATTTGCTTTCAACATCATTGATATTTACTAGTTTCTTATCTCCAAACAGCCCCTAAGAAGAACCAGCAACTGTTATGCAGCCAAAGCAAGGTTCAGGCTCTTAATAATTAAACATTTAGAAAGAAAATTGTCACTCACTGCTCTGGTAGCCTCAATATTTCATACACACACACAAAAAATATTATTTTCATGTCTCCTGCTCATTTTCCTAATCAAAGTGGCCCTTGGAGGTGAACGGTCTGCTTCCTTTCCTTCAAGATAATGTAATTTTTACACCCATTGCAAATTGTCCACGATGGGGTGGTTGACAATTTTGTTGCAATTATGATTTTAAAAGAAGATGTGATTATTATTTTAAAAGAATTATTATTTTAAAATATTGTTATGTTAAAATACTTATGATTTTAAAAGATTTTTATTTAAAAGAAACTCACTAATATTAGCCAATTTGCGTGAATCTTTGCTCCATGAGTCTGGACAGAAACTGCCTCCCATCTGGTCACAAGCACAAGGGGATCAGTTCAGGCTAAGTTTTTCAATCCAGCAGATGTCTCAGTTCTTCTCCACCTCTCATGCATTGCTAAGGACAAGATAACAGCTAGGCCAATCAAACAGGTATTTTTATTCTAGTTACGTAAAAAAAAACCAACTGATGTGGTAGAACTCAAACAGAAAGATGAGCAGGAACAAGAGGCATAATTATGTTGTGGAACATATCCTGCAGAAAAAAAATACTGGAAGAAAAGGTATGTCAAGTACAGTTCCTGAAAGTAAGGGTGAAGCTGATGCCAATTAACAAATTTTCATTATTTGTTTGAAAGTTAACCCATGGGGAAACTATGCCAGAAGTGATGGTTTGCCCACAGAAGACACAGGGAATATCAATTTTCATGAAGGAAAATAGGAATGTTTTGAGCTCTCATAACAATGAGAAGAACTGTCATGACTCAACCCACACTCACTCATAGCTGGCAAAGCTGGTGAATGCACTCAGCTTCAGTGTTATATTATTTTGCTTTTGGGGAGAGCATACTTGGAATTGAATATTTAATGAGTACAGCCTCCTTTTGGCTGATCAGAGGCATGTGTCTGATGCCTAAAATATTGCTAAAGAAAAAAACTCCAGAGCAGTTAATTGAGGGTGAGATAAGAAAAGGGTTTAGTTTGTTCCTAGGTATAGATGTTACAGGATGCGCACTCAGGCTGTGCCTGAGATGTTACATTTTATAATACTGCCCGACCAATCCAAGTTTTGTCCATCCCGTTGCTTTTGCCCTGGTCCACCCCCTGGCCTACCCCCTGGGAATTGGGTCTGGGGACCTTCTGGGACCACTTCTTCATCATCATCCTCATCTTCAGAGTACAGAGGGTACACAGTCACCTAGTTCTTGACTGTGTTCTGTGGTTCAGGCTAAGATATGAGTGTTCTCTAAACAGCATAGGCCTGTTGACAAAAGACTAAACATATTCTACTGAATTCAGGGGTAGAATTGATATGGGGAGCATGGAATGGGGTAAGAGGGTTGAGGAATGTGTAAACTACTTGTGCTAAAGGGTGAGGGAATAAGGGCTGTTTCTAAAATCTACTTCTACTACTTAATTACTTATAAAATTAGAAAAATCAAAAAACCTAGATGGACCTTACGGTATCAGTCTTTCCATTTGATTCAGTCACTGATCTGCAGTACATAAATTCTAAAAAACAAAATGAAAAAGCAATATATATGCTACCACATATTTTTCCAGTGTCTCATCCCAACCCTGTTGTACCACTGCCTTCCAACAAATAACATAGACCTGCGTAAACTCAGTAGAGGATTGGAGTGTGATTTTTTGTATTCAGTATTTTGAAAAACCGTTTCTTAACATTCATAAGTAATTCAAACCTCTCTTTTCTGAACACACATTTTTTTAAAATTGTGTGGCTACAGTCTAAGAAAACTGTAACCCAAAATCTTACCTGTCTCTTAGATTGCTGATTCATCCATTTCTGAGAGAAATTTTAAGCAAACAACCTACTGTAAGAAAATAAAAAGATTTAGTTGTTTTTGAGGAAAAAAATATATTACTGGCTAACACAGTGGCTTTAGGAAAGGGGTAAATAAACTGCTAAGGGCGAAGCTGACCTAGATTCTACACCTGTGTTAAATGTGACACAAGTAACTGCTAAAAGGAGTAAGTGCATAGTCCACTTTCAACAGAACAATGACTATGATGCCTTGGAGTTTTTTGATTTTTAATTTTATAGGTTTTAGAAGTAGTTATGCAGTGAATGTAGCTGCATTTATTATGTCCCTTACCCTTTAGCATAGTAGTTACACATATCCAGCGCCATTACCCCCTTCTATATCAATTCCCCCTAAATTCCGGTAGCATATTTAGTCTCTTTTTCAAGATAGGCCTTCATTCTGTTTAAGAACATCTGCACTCTGGCCTGGACAACAAGATATCAGCGAGGCAAAGCAACCTTCAAACCCAGAACTTTGGAAAGCCTCCAAGGAATTTATGTACTCCAAAGAAGATGAAGATGAGGGGTCCCAAAACTCCCCCAGACTCAATTACCGAGGGGCAGGGTGGGGGCGGAATGGGACAAAGGCCAGGGGGTGGGCGAACAGGGATTAGCTGGACATCATTATAAAAATTATAACACCTTGGTCAGGGGTGCACATGCATGGTTTGTATTTCCAGAGCCTGAGAGGCTTCATTAAAACCTTCCCTTATCTTACCTCCTACTTAAATTGCCCTGGAGTTTTTTCTCCCTGAATTTTTTAGGCAACAACTATATGACGACCAAATTTGGAAAGGAATGTCTTTCTGTACAATAAGGTTCGATCACAGGCTGTAAATTCAAATCTTCCATTTGCAAAAGCATGTAGTTATCTATGACTCTGGATCATCCTGGTTTGAAATTCTACATATGGTATCCCAAACTTCTGAATTCTCAGAAAAATTGAACTGATTTCCATATTTCATAAGTCATCGGTAGAAGTACAGTTTGTTGAAAAATCAAGTAACATATCATGCCCTAGAGAATTGCTGAATACCTAACATTTTGAAATTGATTATACTTCTCGAAAACCTCGGATTTCAAAATAAATATTCTATGGTGGGTCAACACTGACATTGCCAAACAAAGGTGAATTGTGAGATAATAAACTGCCCTCCCATACTTTTGTATTTTCTGGTAAGAATCTGAAGTGACAGCATATTAAAAGACTATTTGATGAAGCACTTTCTGAAACTTAATAAACAAACAGGGCTGACAAATTGATAGCTTGAATTAAATCAACATACAGCAGTAACAGGACATAGAGCCTCTGTTTTTGAAAAGGATTTTATGAATCCAGCAAAAGAATGTAGTGATGAAATCTTCCATGAATTCAACAGGCTAGAATCCGGATTTTGTGGCTTCTTTGGTGAGAAGATTAGTCTTATTTTCACAGGACAGCAGCAGCTCCAGATATCAGAGCTTTCAATATCCATTACCCTTGCTTTCCTTTAGCACCTTTTATGATGTTCACTCTTGTTCCAAGCCTGACTTGTGGGTTACAGGCACAATGGTATATGTTTATTGCCATACCAAAGAGTCTCCAGGTACAGCACAACTTTACTTCCACAGTATGGGAAAGATGTGAAATTTTGCTTCAGGAATGTCCTCCTACAAACATTTTAGTGGTCTACCACTCAGCTGATTATCATGCTAGTTATACCTGTTCCAAAATAAGATACCAAATGCCCAAAGCAATATACACTATTGACAGTCCTTTAATCAATTTCTATTAAGAGAATGCTATCAGAATAGTACACTAATAAGCCCTTTCACTTATCAGGGAGATGGGATGAAAGCCACCTGACAACAGCTAATAATGATCCCAGCTCTGACACAAGATGGTTATTTGTGACATGCTGGCACCATCTGTGGGTGTCACACAAAACAGGCAGGTCAACTCTAAGCCCAATATTGTAATTATAAATGGCATTTAGAGCCTAGAAACATCCATCAAGCCTCTTTAGCATCTCTGAAGTTTCTGTTAGCCATATTATATTACAGCTTACAAACATGTTTTTTTCAAACCTTGCAGTGTTTAAATCACTACAGTGAATTCTGCTACAAAGGTAGAGCAATACTCTAAGACCCGGATTATTTAACTTCCTATTACTAAACTCAGAATATTTGTGGGTACCTTCAAACTCAGTATATTCTGTGATTTGGTAATTTCATAGACAGCTGAGAATGAAAACTTTCAGATTCTGCTTACATGTTTAAGTTATACTCGACAACTAAGTCAAGACACGTGAAATTTATCTCCACATCCCAAATCTAAAATTACACAGAAAAATCAAAAAAACATTTGAAAAGTATAAATAGGGCAGAAGTAAGTGTATCACTTCACTGACTTCTCTGAAGGTTGCACTTTTAAGTGTTCCAAAACCAGAAAAAGAAGTCAAAGGGATTGGGACTGGATGTTCATGGAGAACACCATGAGTAGAATGTGCTCGCTCTCTCTCAGAGAAGGTTCCACCCTGAAAGGTAAGCACAGCTCATCTGCCACAGAATCCGTTTTGAACCTCTGCAATTTTAGGTCCAGAACATTAAAGAAATCATTACATCTCAGACTCTTCTATTTCAAGAATGATGGCTATACTCATCCAATTTTGTCTGCCAAATTTTTTTTGTCATGTGTTGTTCAGGGCTGTAAACCCTTAGGTTTTTTCTTGATAAATGAATTATATTTCTCTAATTAATTAATCCCTGTATTGACTTGAACTTAGTTTACACTGTTACAGGAGGGATTAGAATCAAAAACGATGAATTTTCTAACTTATTTTAGTTGCTACATATGATATTAGCAATAAGAAAATAAATGTTTTCAAGAGTATTTAAAAAAAAAAATTCAAAAGAAGCAGAGCAATGAGTAGTTGCTATAGTATTAGGCTGGAAATTTCTCCTTGGCACATATTCTGCAATAGTCAGGTTTTCCTTATGAGGACTTGTGACAAGAGTTATCCCAGACTAATTGTGGATTAGTTGTGAACTACTGTCTCTTCTCACCTTAGAGAGGAAAATCTCTGGGAAATAGTCTAGGTTTTCAATATTGCTGGTAGTCACATGGCCCTAGCCCACCTATAAATATAGTACAATATGCTGGTGTATTGTATTCCAGTGATATTTCTAGAATTTTGTTCTTCATCAACTTTATTTTATGGCTATCAATGGATTATGTAAAAATCTGTGTTGCAGCCACAACATGTAAACTCAGAAATGTGATCACACTGACTGAGGCCAGAGCATATTGCACTCCTCTGCAGAGCCAGAATTGCATGGTCGTTCAAATGGGCCAACCAAGGCACCTTTCTGAGGCCTTATATCAGCTTTAAATTACTTAAAAGGGAGAGGGAGGATAGAGAAACTCAACCTGAGATCTTTCTGACAGCCAGAAAGCAAACAGCATTTCAATATACTCTTAAATAGAGGAAGGATTTAGAAACTGTTGAGCTTTACTAACAGGTAAAGGTTTACTGACAGCTGCAAGGTTGATCCAAAGCTTTGATTTTCTTGCTTCTCCTCCCCTATGATTCAGAGGGAGAGTGGAAGTTTCTCCAAGAACCTAGAAAATAAAGCAAGATTGCTAGGGTTTCTGCCATGAGTTGAACTCACTATTTTCTAAGATATGCCTTCCCAACACTGTTGCCTGTGTTTTCACTGAGGAGTTTGGATGTTCCCATTGAGAATGCATGGGTTTTAGTTCATAATTTATTGGGATCAAATATGCCAGAAGTGACTCCAAAGGTTTGAAGTTCTCTTAGCAGTTTAAAACCTGCAAAGCCATCTGTAATTTGTTGTTCCAACTGGCTTGAACAGATGTGTCTTTCAGACATCAGAAGTAAATGAGCATTTATTGCTTCCGCTTTTTACTTGCACTTCAGGAGTTCCAACTTATAACTCTTCTGTTGCCAAACAGCATTTTCTGTTTTTTTTCATCAGAGTTCCCTCCCACAGGTGCAGTAAGTGAGGGTTGATCTAAATGATCTTTATCTATGTCTGATTTACATAACTGTGATGAGTCTTCTGGACTTGCTGGTGGGCCACATAGAAAAGAAATCAAGTTAATGTGATGTTAAAATGTGATGCCCTAATTAGCACCTTCTCTCTCTTCTACCTTCTATTTCTGTGGAAACTTATCTGCAGGATTCTTGGCTCCGTTTTAAATTTTGTTGAAAATTTAAAGTATTTTAATAATCAAGGGAGACTGGTAACATAATTGCAGAAGCATAGTTTCTTAGCTTAGGTTTCTACAACAGCCAGATGTGTGCAGTCAAAATTTAATCACTCTGCAAATGGCAAGGAGCAATTCTGGTTATGAAATCTCGATGAAGCAATGTTTTAGCTCAACAGATAATATTTTTTCTCCCATGTCTCTGTCTAAAGAGAGATTTCTGGTGAGTACATGTGCTGGACATGGTGTTTTTCCATGTCTTCATAGCGAGTTATAAGAATACAACATTACCTTGTTTCCTACCAGTTCCCACCCATTCCCACCCCTTTTTGGTTGACTTTTCAGGAGGGTTTTTTTACATTTCAATGAATTAATGTTTCATCAACTTATACATTGTTGAACTCTATTTCATTGTTCTCCCTAATTAATGGTTTCTCCCTCCAGCTTCAAGGCAACCAGACTGAAGTTTATTTTAAAATAGAGATTTATATAACAAAGTATACATGAAACCTGGGCAATTTCTATAATTTTATTAATAGTTAGTGTCTGTATCAGAAATCTTTTTATTCAGCTTGCCTTCCCAACCTGTCTAAAACATAGAGATCCCAGGGCACCTTGCATGCAGGCTTGTTTTTTACTGCAGTTGGAGTAAATCTACAATCTTAGTTAAAAAGGATCAGCGTTTTTATCTAGATGATAAGGAAAGAATCACAGCTGTTTAATTGTTTGCTTTCACAGGAGAGTTTCCTAAATGACTAGAAAGAGACTATAGCAACAAAACTACTGAAAACCTGGTGGTGAAAACCAAGAAACTTACTGTTTCACTTACTAGGGACAAAAGAAACACCTACTTCCTTCCTCTTTTTCTATGTCGTCATCAGGTTTTCAGTACTAAACTGCAATACTTACAGTAGCAAAACAGAATCAGCCTACAATGGAAAGTTTACAGTTCCTTTGCTATGGACAGGCATTTACCATACAGTTTTACTGTATTGATATTAGTGCCTTTTCAACCTTTGAAAACAATTTTTAGAGTAATTTTACTAGTGGGTTAGGTTTACATAAGAACAGAGTGCCAAGTGATTGATGGCAGCTACACAAATACAGTACAGCAATCTTCATTGCAGAATAACACTTGAATAGCTATCATTCAGATACAAATCTAAAGATTCATTGCTCTTCCATTTCACTAACAAGGACATTTATAGAAATTATAAACATATCTTTGCAAAGCATCAGCACATTACAGACCTATAGATGGGTAGTCAGTGAACCACTCTCACAAAGATTAAACAAACCACCTAAAATTGTTGCTAATGTCAATAGGCAAGGAGCCCAGAAGACATAATATTTCAATCAAGCATAGCTACTTTAAGAAAATAAAAAACTGAAAGGCTTAGAAAATTATGTGTCCTGTTAGGCTGGCTTGTACATATAGAAAACCACTAATTTAAAAAATGTTACTTACTCTTTGCAGAGCAGAGATTTTTAAGTATTTGCCTATCCATACCACACCCTTCAGAAATAATTAGTCAAACTCTTAGAGAAACATCCTAACGATTTATGATTGGTTCCTTACTCTAAGGTACTTTGAGTCTTCATTTTAGTTTCATGCATTGGCATAGAGGAAGGTCAATATTTACTTAACCCACATATATCCTCACTGACATACACCAGTTTTGCCCACCTATATGGCAAAATAAGTAAATGGGAACTGTGATGGAGAGCTAGCCACACTAAGATTGAAACTATTTTGTTTCTTTGACAACTTTACTGCTTTCAAAAGCTGCAAGAAACCTCCCCCAAAAAAACTATTACTAAGCATATGCATATACAAATATACCAAGAATTCTGCCTGTTCTTGAGGGTTGTGAACAAAATAATAATTTTCCCATTCAGCTTTAGCTGTGTAAGACTTACTTAACTTACTAATAACTCCAGAAAAATAATGGTCTTACAAATTTTATGTAGAGATTTGATGGCAGAAGTTATGACCAGCAAGAGACCCATATACAGCATATTCCTTTGACCAACACACAGAATTCATCAAATAAGAGGTTCCCTGCTAGAAAGGGTTAGACAACTACTACTAATAGTTCATTAAATAAAATTAAGTATGTGGAAGGAAAGATATATTTTGATATAAACTGCAATTTGTGCTTATATATATCACCCTGTTGTATCTTTTGCCATCTGTATTCCTTGTATATTCCATGTATATTCCTCACCTAAAGCTCTCTTTAGGTGACTTTCAACACAGTCCAGTAGAACATGCATGTGATTTCTTTTTTTTTTTTTAATCCTTTGTGAAAAAAGGATGTCCTGTTAAAATTCTTTCTCCCTCAGTTTTCAAACTGAGAAATATAGATAAATAAGAGCTGGGTCTTAACAGAGTAGAAAATTTCCATAAATGTTTTAAACACAAAGAGGACATTTTACAGTAACTATAATAGAAGCTAAAAAAGCAGTTTGAAGAAATTTATCTGAAGACAAGAAACGAGACAGACTTGAATGGGAGGAGTAAGAATAGAAGAAGTATTTAAAGAGAAGAATGAAATGAGAGACGTTGTAATACACCAGCTAAGAGGAATGTTCTACATTTAACTGGAGCAGAGAAGAGTGTAGAAATCAATGTTGAACAGGACCAAGCAAAAACCTCAGCAGACACTTGTGAGAAGGAGTCATAGCAGAAGCAGCATATGCAATCAATAACAAGCTTGCCTGCTGGTAGGTATGGACAGAATAGCCTTGTGCTGGACAGAATAGCCTTGTGCTGAACAAAACTTGAAATTTTCAAGCCAAGAGGAACCAATTAAAACAGGTAAATACCTAGCCACTTGTGGAGAATATTATGAGGATAAGTGAAAACAGACTGCAGATGTGTGAAAGAAGAAAATAGCATCAGCATTTCTACCCCTAAAACAGCTGGGATTTCCACTGGTCTTTACTTCAAGGATAATTTTCCCCAAATAATCTGGCTAGCAAATATTTGCAGCTTGATAGGGAATCAGTCACTCTTTTCCCCCACATACATTCTTACCTATAAAGGTTATAACTCTGCCCACTGCATCACAGTTATGTGCTCCAAATAAGACCTCTTTAAATCATCACTTACAAAACCTGTCTAGTTTGGGGTAATTTGAGACCAGCTATTGCGAAAAATGGAACATCCTTGTATAACAAAGAATACTCCTCACAGAGAGGAAACAAGAATACACTGCAGACAAGGCAGAAGAACAATACTGCCACTGTTGAAGAAAGGTATAAATAATTGAGAACGTCTGCAAAGGGACTAAGTTCTCACAGGAACTGGCTTTTAGCCACTTGTAAATTAAGTGCGAAGACACATAAGTAGGAGGCAAATAAAACTGAAATTATTAGGCAAAAGAACAGCCAAAAATCCTGGTCCCAGTCAGGCAGTCAGCACATCAGCTCTAGATGTAGGTGAAGCACAGCAGATCTTTTGTATGAGTTTGTAACCATGGGCTACAATCTTGAATGCATGACTTCAATGTGTGTGTATATATATATATGCACATGCACATACACACACAATATAAACACAATATAAACACACACACAATATAAACACATACACACACAATATAAATGTATTTGGTATGTAAATGCACACAGATGTATACATAAAAGCAGGCACCTCCAGCAACTGTATATACATATGTAAATATATATATAAATAAATATATATAGGGTATAGGATACTGGGTTTTTTTCTCCTGCTGCGCAAAGCCTGGTTGTACCTTAGTGGAACATATCCCACAGGATCTACATATTTAGTTTTTCAGGTTCCTTCACACATTAAGTGTCCACAGCTCCCAAACCTCATGCAAAACCTGTCAGACTTCAAAGTCCCACAGCCTTTGTCTTCCATGAGATGGACCTGGACTGGTCTCCA
The DNA here is from genome assembly GCF_009829145.1 of Chiroxiphia lanceolata. Lineage (NCBI taxonomy): Eukaryota > Metazoa > Chordata > Aves > Passeriformes > Pipridae > Chiroxiphia > Chiroxiphia lanceolata. The sequence continues at coordinate 41,248,711 of NC_045671.1, forward strand.
AACCAAGGTACTATTTTCTGGGACCTTCATCACCCTTAAGCTGCAGTAATTTTAGGACTATAATTTCTCCTGGAGTCTACCTCTTTCGTTGATGCTATGAAAAAAGAATTCTAGCAACTGTAAACCAGCTCTGCATTTCTCAAGAAGATTCCCTCTTACAAGCAGCAAGTATCCCAAAACAACATTTTATCTCCTTAGCTGCCTACTTTTAGTGAGCAGTCCCGTGTCCACAAGCACATTTCTCTTCCCTTTATATCCCTCTCAAGAGAGAGGGAGAAGAAGGGGGAAAAAATAAAGCGGTAAAAGCAGTCAGTGCCATCTTGGGGTCACACAACCATCCTGTCCATGGGCAGGAGAGAGTAAGACATTCATCCTGTTTTATCAGTGTAAACCAGGGCCAGAGAGCTCAAAGAGAGCTCACAGCCCCTCTGGAGGACTTGTAGGTCCTAACAACTGACTAGTACTACGAGTAGAAAACTCACACCATGGAGTTGCAGTCCACCATCAGTCTTGATGGAAAGCCCACAGACCTGAATAGATTTACAGAAAAGAGGTTGAAGAGGGTATATTTTTCCTGCCACAGTATCCCAGAACAGCAGAAATTTCAGTTTACAGTCAGATATCTGCCGTGCCACCCTTTTTTTCTTCTCTGTCCTACCAGGAGTAAAGCTGCTCTTCTAAGAACCAGAAACATTTGCAGTTGCCCCAGATTAAAAACAAGGCTGTGAGCAGAGACTTTCATCAGCCAGGGCCCATTGCTGCAGAGGAGGTGAGCCCTGGACCTCTCATACTCTCTAGTTTCCACACCACCTTCTCACTTTCTTTTCTCAGGTTTTCTAAGAAATCCTCACCATGGCACAGCAATTATCAAAGCTCCAGGGAACCTCATGTGAGGTCAATCACGCAGTGTTTCCCTCCCATCCACACACCTCTCTTCACCCCATTCCTCATAGCTGAATAATGGTGGATCTTACTCTGAAGCTGAACAGGGTTTCTGATTATAAACCCATGGTGCCAGCCTGTAGAAAAGGAGGCTCAGGGAGGACCTTCTCACTGTCTCCAACTCCCTGAGAGGAGCGTGGACACAGGTGGGGTTCAGACTTTGCTCCCTCAGAACAAGGGACAAGATCAAATGGCCTCAAGTTGCACTAGAGGAGGTTTAGATTGGATATTAGGATCAACGTCTTCTCTGAAAGGGTGGTCAGGCATTGGAAGGGGCTGCCCAGAGAGGTGGTGGAATCACCATCCCTGTAGCTGTTCAAAACACATGGATGTGGCACTTGGGGACACAGTTTAGTGGTGAACCTGTCAGTGCTGGGTTAATGTTTGGATCTGATGATGTTAGAGGTCTTTCTAACCTTGGTGATTCTGTGAGTACATAATTCTAAGATGTGCAATTTAAATGAAAGGTTATGCAGGAAAGAAAATGCTGTTACCGATGCCAGAGCAAAGTAGTTTGGTGGTGTTTATGGAGAACTCCAAGTTGGAACTTTTCCTTGAGACAAACCTTTAACGTAAGAGGCTTAACAGCCTCTCTTACTAAACACCTTAACAGACATCAGAACACAGCTGTTCTTGTGCACCTTGTGCATTCTCAACCACCACCATTGCATACAGGATATGCTGCTACCACAGAGGCAACCCTCACAACATCCAACTGAAATAGCTGTTTATGGCTTGAGAAACATTTAACAGATTCATTGATTTGCATTTTTCAAGTCGGTATACACTTGGTTTCCTTAAACTGTTCTGTAACAAAACCACAGGAAACCATCTCTCCTCCAATCAAAGGATACGTTTGAAGAAATAGGAAGCAATATTTGTTCTTTATAAAATGGCCAGTTTTACATAACACAGTACAGAACCTCTGTCACTTCAGCACCTCGAAGTTTCTGGCAAACAAACCAAAAATAGCCAGCACCACTACAGATGCTGAACATCCCTTTTACAAGGGAAGGTGGAGCTTAAAGTGATGGTCAGGCATTGGCAGATCTGGTAATGAAAAGTAAAAGGTTTGTAATGATGGAGTTGACCTCTCAGTGTAACTGCAGAGTTTCCCGTGGTTTCTTTGTGTTGAGGTCTTTCTGTTACTCCACACTCTCTGTTTTTGGTGTGTGTGCATGTCAGGTTTGGTACTATTTCATTCTTCCGTAAGCCTGTGTAAGATTGATTGTTTCCCTTTTATTTCATTCTGGCTATGTTTCCCTGTCTTTCTGTTGCATTTTTTTCTGATCATAACAACATGGCCTTTTTGGATTCTGCCTACAACTTTTCAAGACAATGTAGTCATTACTTTTTAGAGGCACCCCACTCATCTCAGTGTGTTTTACTGTTTGTATTTCCATTTCTAGTATAACTGCAGGAATTGCTAGTACTGTTCTGTGGATCCTGAGTAGGAAAATAAAGCCTTCTTCCTCTTCCCTGTTCAGTTTATCTTGCATGACAGATTTGCTTGCCTTCAGAAAGGACCATGCCAGAGAATTAATCTTTTTCCTAAAAGCAACTCTGAGTAAGGTCTATGCCTCTCCAAGGAGAGCCAGTACACTCCACCCAATCAAGGACTGACTTGTGGCAGCTCTGTGCTGCTCATTCACTTTTGCACCCAGAAAATATGTGGTTTCTAATCACTCAGTCTGCTGTCGACACACAGAAATTTGTTTTGCACACTGTCATACTGCTGTTCCATAGCCTAACTGGTCAGCATCTCATTGTTTAGGAGCAATGCATGTTTCTGAATTGTAACTGAGATGATTATCATCATACCTTAATTCATTCATTCAGGCGCCTTTCATAAGTAGGACTGTCAAGAAGGGTGATCAAACCAATCTGTATGAGCCAAAGAATTTTTCCTACATCCCTTCCACATTTAACCTACTGCCAAGAGTAATTTAGGTCACAGTTACACTAGTAAGCAATCGCATCAGTTTACACTGGTATGTAAAATTTTTATTTTCTTTTAGTCCAATCAGTTATTGAAACCTTTAACTCAGTGATAAAGTAATGCAAATTTAGTGGGTTTATTGAGATTACTGCACTGCTGATATAACCGTTTGGGCTTGGATATGGATTATTCTGCTCAGGAAAGATTGAACTTTAGTTAATCTCATAAATGTCAAAGGCTGGTAAAGAAATTCTGTCTAAATGGGAGCATTAAATAGCTAATACTTTCAGTCCAGATGTACCATCATTTGTTCTACATTTTGTGAGGCTGAAAAACAAGGAGAACATGAGGACAAATCTCCCAGTAATAGCACATATTCTGTGTGGTGGACCCTGGACAATGAACCCACCTGTGGCAGCAGATGCCTGATGCCTTTGTCCCTTAGGTCAAGGTTACCCTTCAAAGATTTTGTTTTATCTCATCCTCAATTCAGATTGAAAAGGCAATAGAGAGCTCAGCACGAACTCATATTACAGGAAATAATTGTTCAGAGAAATTCATAGAATAAATAGAGTGAAGTTATTTTCCTTGGCAGAGCTCTGTGCTTTTCTCTGCGGAGGTCAGAGGCAGGAGCAACACACTTTCTCTGACCTCCTGGCTGCTCTGCTCTCCTGTCATATGAATCATCCTGACCCATTCCTGCAGGTCTTCCCTCCCACTCCCCAGGCCATGTTTTCAAACTCGTCCTTTCACTAGCAGTGGGCACTGAGGAGCAATACTTTAATAGCAACCGCGAGCCTCCAGGCCTGATCCAGGCTTGTTGTGTTTGATTCACCACTTCACCCTGGCACTTTCTTGGCAAGGGAGAATTAAGCAGGCTTTATCCACATTCCTCATAGCCTCAAGTGGAAGGTGTGTGCCTGGAAATGAGGCATAGCTGACGCAGTATTGCACAGCCTGTTTCAGTGACTGACAAACAAAATTGTTCCTTAGGTCTGTAGAGAGCTGCGGAGAAATCGAGGCAGTCTAGCTCCACTTCTGTGATCTACAGGAGACATGAACTGGTCCCACTATTAGAAAGATGCAAGGAAAGTCTGGTATTTTCCATCTCAGGCTCAGCTCAAATTGTGTTAAGCAGTGGACAGCAGGGTCAGGGAGTCCTTAACCAAATATTGTTGTAGAAAAGCAAAGAGATGCCAGCACAGATTCAAATATATGTCTTATAATACTTCTAACTCTGAAAGATAAATCTTGATTTTTTTTAAAAAATCCCAGCTTTTAAGGAAAGAAGAACAGAAATCAGCAGTGGCATAACAGGGTCACAGAACAGCCTTGACATTTATACCAAATGAGGTGAGCAACTTCTAAGTATCTAACTGGGATATCTCAGAGTATAGTGAATAGAGAGTGAATACACTCTCTATGTTACGAGAGTGTATTTACTTTTTCAAAGCCTGTACCAATCACAAACACAGTCCCAAAATCAAAATAATTTGTAAATAACACCCAATTTAGAAATTTAGCACTGTGAGATGGAAAGTTGAGCACCCTACAGAGTTTATAGGCTTATGCTTATATTTTTCAATTTTTACACAGTATTCTGAAGATATACATTAATTACATAAAAAAGTCCACTGGACATCTCTTTGTTCACTTGTTTCAATTTTACATTATTTGATTATAATGGATATATGTAGCACACTCAAGTATATATGCTGAAGATGTGAATTATTATCATTATAATGTGGAGGGGAAACACATGAATTAATTGACAGCATCATGTCAAGTAACTAAGTGGATCGGACACATTGGAAATTTGTTATTTTTATGTCTTGTTTTTCAAGGTATTACCAATTGCAAAGATCTGTATTATTTATAACATTTTAAAAGCAGGAAAACACAAATTACTGGATATACAAAATAATTCAAAGTAGCTGCCTGAATATTATTAATAATGAGATTATAAAAGTTTAATACTCACAGAAAAATTATAGTAAGCATTTCAAGGACTGCAATATGTCTTCAAACTGTTTGTAATATACAAATTCAATTATATTTTTAGTAATGTGGGGGGGAAGCACTTCAGTAGCCACTATTTGACTTTAGTTTTTAAAACCTCAGATACAGAGATCAAACCAATGTTCATATCAGTACTCACAAAACATTACGGTTATTCCCTTGCTTGCAGTGCTCAGGTACCTGCTTTTAGAATATTATTAAAGGTTACTGATACAGAGTGAAAAAAGGGTCAGTTTTTTCCATCATCCATGTAGGCATCTTTCTCTCTCAAATTGGCTTTAACTAATTTAGCTTTAGTTTTATGGCAAGTCTTCTATAAAGTCTTCTAAAAACTAAGTCAAAGTATGACTGTCCCTGAAGTGGCTTATTATGGCTGATTTTATAGAATGCTTTTGATCTGTGCCACACACTTTGCAGACAGAATTCTTGCATTAGAAATTTGTTTAGCATGAGGTTAATTTTATAGCGCACTTCAACAGAGCTAACCAGATATGTTAAACAACAGTGATGTTTCACAATAGGGCTAAGAAAAACAGGCTGTACTCTGAACTGAATTGATCTTGGTATGTTAGACAAGAATAGGAACAACTTCCACAAATGAGGAGCTTTTTTTCCTGCGTGATTTTTTACTGGCAAACTGAAAGATACAACTGAATAGCCCAAAATGGATTCCACGGCAGGTGGAATAATGCCATTAATTTAAATTAAAATAGAAACAGTCACTGTCTAAAATTATATTTTATCTTCAGATTGTATCAAATTTAGCGTTGCAGTTGAGCATCACAGGGAACTCTGTGTTCTTGTGGACTTTGTTTAGCTAAGAGCAAAGTGGTTCATGTTTTTCCAGGTTATGGTATCACATGCAATATCTGTAATTACTCCCTGCTCCTTCATGTCCCTGTAGTGTCCACTGTGTGCAGAGCACAAATATCAGTGTTTGCCTCTGTTTTTATCATACATACATGCACATGTCAGATGGGGCTTTTAATTTGTTTCCCAGGATATTGTTCTTCCGGATTCATGCTCCTTCTGATATGCTGTCCTTTAACTTGGCAGCCTTTATTATGTGTCACAGTCTGGTAGATCTATGTGCAAGTTTGCAGCTTATTTATGCAGAGTAAAAATAAGCAATCAAATAGTTGTTTCTTTACATTTATCGAAGTGCAAAAGAGATTGCTTGATCTGCTATTGAAAGTTAAGAAAGGACTTTTTGTCCTAACAGCAGTGCTTAACCAATTCCATGTTATACAAAACCATAGTATAATTATTGAGTACCTATTGTTGTTGTAGGCCATCAGTTTGTACTACCCTCGACTGTAGCATCAGCTACTGAATCCACTTTAGTTTTATTGTACACAATTCAAAGGAACAGATGTGTGAACAAAAAGAAGAGAGTGTGTGTGCTCACACTTCTACACTAACCTTGGCAGGAAATACACTGACAGTCCTACCATTAATTTTCACAACTAAGTCCTACCGTTAATTTTCACAGCTAATGAGGGAGAAGGTGGGTTCTAACTGAGACATCTCCCATAGACCCTGTTCTCAAACTTGGGAAGGATTTGAGAAATACGTACATCTTTCTCTTCCTCTCCTATTCCAACTTTTTGAAAGAAAAATAGAGGAAAATGACAGCTTTTGAAAAAATATTTATGTATCTTTGAAAAAGATATATAAATATTTTGATTTTCTATGAAAAAAAAACCAACCACCCCCAAACCCAAGAAAAGAATACTGGAGATATATAGAGGAAAAAAAAAAAGACTCATTCTCCTAATACTGAGGTATGTAGACCTAGCATCACTCAACATAGACCTTTCTTTTTAGTAAAGTTGTTATTCAAACTATAGATTCTAGTTGCACTTGTTCACATAAACTGAAAGACACTTTCCCTGAGTGCACATAACCTAAACAATACAAACAGTGTGGAAATGCTGAAGGCCCAAACTCTATACCAAGAAAAATAAACCCAGGAAACCTGTCCAAAATTCTCTAGTGTATCCAGTATTTGAAATACATATTTGACTGGGTGGGAAAAACAGCTTTTTGAATACTTCTAGGTGGAGTTGCATTTCAGCAGCAATAATGATTTGTCATTAATACTTGCAGCCAAAATATAGCTCCTGAAACAAAAAGGCAACACTCATAAAACCATTACATGGGAGACCCTCCTGTTCTGCTGTGGAAAAGATCTGTTCTGCCATGAGTTGTTAAGAAATACCTTGGCATTTGATAATTTTAATGGTATTGATGACAAAATGGTCGAAAGACATCAGACAGACTACAGGAAGAGACAATGAACTATACTAGAGTAAGGAATACAGTTATTTATTCAAGTTATATGAAAGGATTTACCAAATGTCTTTATGAAGAGGAATTAAACTGCAGACCAGTAGTCCTCCCTTTTCAGCTACCAGTACTAAGACAAGAACTATTCTTGCATGCCCAAGCAAGCACAGAAATTGATTGCAGAAAAGGGGTTTTTTTCTGTTGCTCTTGTATTTTTTTGTGTGTTATGGATATGGATTGCAGGGAGGATTTTAAAGGGGCTACAAATAAAAGGAAACACATTGTTTTTCCTACTACCATTACTGAATCATCAAATTTCTCTGGCTGTACTTCTCCACAAAGAGAAAATGAAGAAAATTAGGCTACCTACAATTATCTCTCTGGATTTTTAATTTGAAAACTTACAGATGAGAAAATCCGTGTGCTATTTAATTTTGCTTGTGTGAAAGAAAGCCCCCAGAAAATAACCTCCATGACAGTAGACTTCAGACAGCTGACTTCCAGTGTGATTGCAAGAAAAATGCACTTGGAATTAGTGAGCAGTGTTGCTGTGAATAAAACAACATAAGCCAGCAGTGTGCTCTTGTGGTGAAGGCAGCCAAGTACATCCTGGTCTCTGTTAGGGAGGCTGCAGCCAGCATCTCCAGGGCACTGATACTTCTCTCTCCTGCACTATCCTTTTCCTTTTGTGATTCTGTGACTCAGTGCATTTATCAGCAACTTCTGCTAATGCTGCTAGTAATATGCATATTAAAAAAAAAAAATCCTCTCTTCATCTCTAATGTTGATGCATCCTTTGTATGTTAGAACAACTACATACTTCCCAGACACTGTTTTTGTTTCATAAACAGAATTAATGGGTCTTTTCCGAGGTTTCATTTTTGGTTTTACATCATGAGAACCATCCAAATATACAACTATCATGGAGTGGAGGAACAAGGAATTTTCACTAAGATTGTTACATGGACTATAGTGAGTGCTACAGTCCAGAGTGAAGGGGATGCTTGTGAGGTTTATATAATTTCACTGTAAACTCTGTATCTTGGTTATCAGTACCAAGAGCTGACAAAGAGCTTAGCAAGGGTTACTGAACCTATCCAGGATCTGTTCAGTGCTGACAAAAAGCATGCTTTTTGCTGCTGTTTCTGGGCTACCAGAAATCTTGTTACTCCAGATTTTAGTTGTGTTTTCCTGTAAAGACTGCAAGCACAGTAGACACACTATGTATGTCTGTGTAATGCAGCTATAGATACAAACTCCGCAAGGAGGGGCAGAAGAGTGATTTGAAGCAGACATACAGTGATGGCGGCTATTGTTCTTGTTTACATTAGGATTTTATGCTATTCACTATATGCTTAGAAACTAATGCTCTATATAACGCTATGACACAATGCTCTATACATTATGTCATAGCAGTAACTGCTTCAGGTAATGTCACATCTTTAGTTGAATGCAATTAACCATGTCTTCCTTTATGTAAATGCATTGGATTCTTTTCTGCTTTCATGAAATCAGAAAATTTGAGTATTTTGATAAATATGAGTTGAAACAAATCAAGAAGTATTTCAAGTCATATAAACTAATTTCAGCCTGCTGAAGTGAAGAGAGTACTTACATACCAGCGATGATAAACAGTTTTTTAAAATGTATTAACTGGCAGTTATTAATAACTATTTTCTAAACACATTGGAGACTTCTTAGTTTTAATATACTGCTTTATACAGTATTTCTGCATTATCCATTTGTTTTAGGCAAGAATTTTCTCCAGGACATATTTAGCAAATTGTGGTTTTGTTTATTTTTTGTGTGTCTGCTGCTATGTAACCAGCAAGACATGGACTAAACAGTACTTGCTATCAATGAAATTCTGCAGAACTATATATTGCATTCACCTTAAACCTTTCATTTTAATTACTGTATACATAAACATTGTCCTACTTTAATAACACCCCTTTTCTCTATGGCCTAGAGAGAACCTCAGAAAAGCTCAAAACATTGCATGATATGGTAAATTCACACTGTGTTGAAATAATTGCTAATGAGAATATGTAGGGCCAACATACTGGTGTACTTCAGGGAAATAAGATGCATTTTTGTACATAACCTAGTCACATTGGGTTAATGGAAGTGATTCCACATTAATGGAAATGATTGATCCATATTTATGGTAAGATCTACAATGACTACAAATACAATCTTAACCAGGTATTCTGCAAGCTATGTCTTGGGGAAATAGAAGATGGAAATAAAAATCACAGTTGTTCAACTGTTTTAAAGCTCTGATTGATCACTAAAATTCTTTCATTATGTATTTTGTTACCTGGGTCACTCTCTACCTAAGGCATAAAACTCTGAAATGACAGGGTAGGAAGAGGAAAAAATCATTTTTAAGAAAGAAAAGCAACAATGTGTAATGAAGCCTTCTGGCACCAAGAAATCCAGATGGTAAACAGAGGAGGCGTCTTACTTTACACAACCACTACATTCACAGACATGTTTTATGGCCATTCATTTTTGATTATCAAACTTTGCACTCTGCTGTTCACCATAAAAGACAAAACACAGGAAATATGAGCGAGATTTTTTTTTTATTTAACAGGTGGTTAAACTTAGAACAAGTGAGATATTTTTTATCTATCCAAGTCTACTAGAAAACAGTAAAAATGTTCCAAAAACCTCAAATCAAGATTCTATAGGAAAAGTGACAATTTTCAAGTATTTGCAGAAAACTCTCCAAAGTATAAACAAAAAAAAAAAAAGCAAACCAAAACCCCAAATCTATTGTGAAGACTAACCAAAAATAGTGATAGAACAGAAATGTGTCATGGACAGTGAGATCTAATGCACCATCAGGAATTTTGCCAACAACACCAAGCTGTGTGGAGCTGTTGTTATGCTGGAGGGAAGGGATGGATCCAGAGGGACCTGGATAGGCTTGAGAGGTGGGACCATTTAAACTTCATGAAGTTCAACAAGACCAAATACAAGGTCCTGCGTGTGTGTCAGGGCAATCACAAGCACAGATACAGGCTGGGTGGAGAATGGATTGAAATCTACCCTGAGGAGAAGGACTTTGGGAGTTGGTGGACAAGAGCCTAACTTGACCCAGCTATGGGCATCCAAAACAGCATGGGCAGCAGGTAAGGGGAGGATTCTACCCCTCTGCCCTGCTCAGGTGAGACTCCACCTGCAGAGCTGCCTCCAGCAGGAGGCCACAAAGAGGCCCAGAGGGCTGGAGCACCTCTGCTCTGGAGACAGGCTGGGAGAGCTGGGGCTGTTCAGCCTGGAGAAGGCTCCAGGCAGACATTAGAGCCCCTTCCAGTGCCTAAAGGGGTCCTGCAGGAAAGCTTGAGAAGGACTTTTTACAAGGGCAAGCAGTGATAGGACAAGATGAAATGGATTTAAGCTGAAAGAGGGTTGATCCTTCCCTGTGAGGGTGGTGAGGCTCTGGTTCAGGTTGCCCAGAGAAGCTGTGGCTGCCTCATCCCTGGAAGCGTCCAAAGCCAGGTTGGATGGGTCTTGGAGCAACCTGGTCTAGTGGCAGGTGTCCCTGTCCATGACAGGGAGTGGAACAAGATGGTCTGTAAGGTCCTTTCCACCCAAAACTATTCTATAATACTGTGATTCTAAGATGTAATCCCTTACTCTATCCCTTGTAATTTTTTCCTAGTTATTTCCTTCTGGTTTTTTCCTCATTAGACAGTCAAAAATCTGATTTTTCCTTTGATCATGTTTTCATTGTGTGTAAAGCAGTTGTCTGCTTAGATGTATTCTCAGTATCACTTCTATGTACTTAAACCTCTAATATCAATTCTAAGAGGCAAGGTAGGATTTTAAACCAGCACGGATAAAAGTAGAGAATCTCACTCAAAATGAAATCCATGAGTGGAAGTATAATCTAGTTCAGGCAATGGGTATTAGGTGTCTGGTACAGCAGCACTACACCAAATCCCACAGTTCCCTTGGAGACCTTGCAGGTTGAAATAGCAGGTTGGTTGCAGCGGCTGCACCACTGCTTCTCCCACAGTAAAAACCAGAACTCATACAAGGCAGAAAACAATGTGATAGGACTTACTGTGCTTTACAATTGTGTCAGAAGTGAAGGATGCGTTTTTTGCTGCCCTACTAACACAGGGTCCCTTTAACATGGGACAGAAACCTGCATTTCATAGGTCCTGCTTTAGCACCGATAATATGTCTTTTTATATCTGCTGCCCTGAAAAAGTACCTTAACTCCTTGCTGCTCCTTCTAGACCATGAAGATAACAATGCAGATGTCTAAGGGCATGATGAGGATTGTTTGTTAGTGTGTCAAGAGAGGAAAAACCAGAAACTGCTAGAGTGTCAGCTGCTGATCAGTGATGCTGTCAAAAGAACAGGAGCCATGGCAGCCTCACCTATTAATGATGCAGAAATGACATTAAATTTATCTACTAAAAGTGTCCAAAACAAGTGTCCAAGCAGAATTCCAGAAGCATTGAATGCAAGGTGGAAAACGAACACGTTTATTTTCTGCAGATGACATCAGTATGAATAGACATTTTCCGTGTTTTACAGACTAAGCACATTTAAATAAACCAGGATGAAAAAAAAACGAGATTCTTTGTTGGAAAAAATTCAGGTCATGGCCACAGTCCCAGTTGTGCTGTAAATGACAGGTTTTCATCTTCCCTGCAGCTCATGGGGTCTGTGGGCTGTGTAACTGACATGGGCAAGTTTGTTGATCTTTAAGTCAAATTGAATATAAATTCCTACCAAACAGTCTACAGATCAGAAGTTGCAATTTCTTATTTAGACTTCTTGAAATTATCCCATGAGACCACAACTCATATGTGTAGGTCTAATACCTCTGTGTAGAGCTCCCAACCTGGAAAATCCTTCTGTATTGATCCCAATAGGCTCACAGGGCATGTAGCCACACACCAGGTATCTCCAGCCCTTCCTCTGGGGGATTGTGTGGTAAAAGCTGACTAAGTTATCTTTCACCGACCACTACTCACATAACCCCATAGATAATGCATGGTAAAATCAATGGGTACTGTGTCTTTAAATGAAGGTGAATAAACATTTAGCCAATGAATCTAGTTTTAGATTGTCTTCTAAAGGGGGGCTGTTGATTTGTCACTGTTTGAACGTTGTAAAATTGGGTATTTGGCATGCAGAGAGGGTGAACTTACCACCCAGCACCCATCTCTGAGCAGACAGGGAATAAATATCTCTATCTATCTATCTATCTATCTATCTATCTATCTATCTATCTATCTATCTATCTATCTGTTTTCTTGCAGTCTGGATAGAACCCATATTTGGGACAACACTGACTGCAGTGGAGAAGCAGCTTCAAGGACTGTTCTCACACAAACACACTCCCCCTAGACATCACTGAGAACAGAATTCCCATCTCAGCTCCATGCTGTTAGTCCCGCACTTTCATTTAAAGGTCAGGGATATAAAAGTCTTGAAATCCTCATTGGAGTAAAACAGCTTTACTTCCTACCAGTAAAGAGTTTTATCCTGTCCTTATTTGGCCTTATGTCTCTGCAGCAACCCTCTAACTTAAACTCCTTAGACTGAAATTGAAGAAACTAACATAAATGTGGTATTTAAAAGAATTTAAAATGCAAAAACCTGCACATATTCCTCTCCATTCTACAGTATATATGACTATATATGCTTAAATTATATAAAGAAATATTAATTCTAAGAAGCATTTTTAAAAATTCGACAGGATGTTCAACAGAAACTGATAGAATAAACAAAAGCCTATATACCAGAGTGATGCAGATGTGCCTGAGCACAGCTGCATTAGCACACAGACTCTTCCTTTCCAGTCTCATTAATACTTCAGTCTTTCCACAGCTGCATTAGCACACAGACTCTTCCTTTCCAGTCTCATTAATACTTCAGTCTTTCCACAGGGAATACATATTCTTGTGAGGCAAAGATGTGTCAGGGCCTCCTTTGAGGACTGGAATAGTAATATTCCCATTCAAAGTCTGGTCTGGTTTCTCAAGAGGACAAAAGAAAAAGTGAGGTATCATGAAACTGAGTTGCCATCATGTCTTCTCTTAACCTTTGAGAGTGTGAAGGGGAAACTCTGCTGCGCTAGGGGAATGGGTGTGAATGTCCTGGTTTTGCTATGGTCAGTTTAGCAATATCCACAGAAACGCTGACTTAAAGTGACTTTCAGGTGGTATTAAATTACCCTTAATTTACTGCCTTATCCCAGTGGCTTACAAAAAATACCTCCTTGGAATGGTTCCAAATATACCAGAGATACTGGCCAGCCAAGTCTCCAAAACAGTCCTCAGTTAGCAACTTCCAAACCTCACACAAGAATCCAGTTGCGTCACTTGAACACTGTTCTACGTTCCCTTGATCAGAGTCATGACCTCCCTCTGAGGAGAAGTCTTTCTCTTTTAAAATAAAATGTATAGGATCTCCAAACAAACAGAACCTGAGGAGAGGAATCCCAGGCAAGTGGGAGAAATGCTGTTACTGCTCCTTCATAAACATTGACAACACAGGGCTTTAGGCAGCATCAGAGCACCAATAGGAACATTTCTTGTACGCCATGCTGTCATTACCTTTGTGAAATCATCTGAAGGTTTGAGTTTGCTATGACCTAGGTGCCCTGCCACTGATAGATATGTAGCTAATGCCAGTACCTCGTGGCATCTGTAATACATAGCTGTGTTCTTGTCCCCCTCTGACCAGGTTACCTTATCATCCCTGCAAGAAGTTGTGCTCCTATTTCAGCAGTGACAGATCACAGCCCAGCTTCTCCCCGTGGACTCATCAGGGAGCTGTGTTTGGAGGTGTGGTTGCTCTCCTGTGAACTGTGATAGCCAGTGTGCAGAGCTACCCCTCCTTTCCCTGCCTCTCCTACAAATATCTGCAACCTCCAATGGACAGCCAGGACAAGCAGAAAAGGGAAGTAAGTAACTCTAAGTGCCACTGCTGGAGTCACAGCCCCAGCTTGGATGAGTCACTACAGCCCTAGCTGTACCAGACTTTGCGTCTCCATTTACAGACTGCAAGCCAAAGCATGAAGGAAAACTTCCCAATTGCTTGCCATTGTTAGAGGACGAGTGAAATAGCTAAATCTAAAGCTTTGTCTGAAAAGATGCAGCATACATCTCCCTGTTCCCACTCCATGATGTTGAAGAAGTCTGGCAGCACTAGGACCATTTCGGAGACTCATCTGTTCAGGAGCGTGGCATTTTACCTCCTGGCAGTACATCAGGTGTTGGTACCGCTAAAATATTTCGATTCTGCTACACAATGCTTGCAAACGTCCACTTAACCTTTAAGTAGTTCCACTAAATTTTAGGCAGTCTTGTAAATCTTTGTTCCCCTGATCAATTAAGGTTTGTTTGTTTACACCAACTTCTGGGAATGAGTCTTCGCTGTACAAATGCATTCAAAGACATTTATGAATACAGAGTGGTGGTTGTTTGTTGATTCTTGGCACCAATATTTCAGTCACCTCAATAGGATGACCATTTGATCCACCAAATAAACACACTGAGTGAATGCTGGAAACACAGGGTTTGAAAGACATGCAAGATTGAGATTCATTTGCATATGGTGCTGTAGGAACAAAGCAAAAATCTATCTTAGTAGAAATCATTTTTTTCAGAAAAAGACATAGATAGGCCAAAATAATTACATATCTTATTCCCAACAGATTACAGTAACTGATGTGTTAATATTTAGTAGCTTAATCATTGCTTAATGCTAAGAAGGAACATCTTATTGAATACTTGGGAAAACATGGATGATTTTTTTTTCTCCTGAAGTTTCCTAGCTCTTTTGATCTCATCTTATGGAATGAGATGCTTCCTCACTGGTCTTCAGAGTGCAGGATACAGAGTAACAGCCTTGGGGAACTTGAAAAGCTAATTTATATCTTCCCCTACAGGCTCTTGTTAATGATAAAAAGCCTGTGCAAGAGATGATGTGCTCTGGTATCTCTTAGCTTGTTATAAGAGATCACATACACCACATATTGTTTCAATGCTTTCTGAAGAGAAATTTTCCTCATGCAACCTTAGGTTTTTCACAGTGAGGAGATTCACTAATCTACTTTCAATAAATTTTTTTTGTTATTTAATTAAAATAAAATTCATTGTGTAAATATTTGTATATTGCAACTCCTACAATTTTTGGAAAAATGTAAACCAGAAACAAAATAAAGAGACATTCTGGGGTATTTCTTTATCAGAGTGCTAAATAAGCCTCCATAATTCTCAGTCTCCAGGCAAGAGCATAGTCAAACTGTCCTGTCTCCAGACCATCAAGTCTAACTGCCCAGGCTGTGGTTGGCATACTCTGGTACGGGTCAAGGAGAATTCAAAAGGAGCAAAAATCAGGATTCTCAAGAAAATAAATAGGAAAATCACAAAGGAAAATGTTTTCTGTTCCAGAGTCATGATAGAATTTAGTGTCTGTTCCCAGAGGGCACCAAAGAGGCAATGACTATGTCTCCATCCATCACTCAGGGAAGCTGAATCAAATAGTCCTCCCAAAGTTGACTCTTTTCATCATCATTTTACTGAGGTTAGAGCAGAAGCCATTTGGATGCACTTTGCTCTCTACAGGGCAAGGGGGAAGCAATGTTCACTGTAAAAACAGCCCTTTTATTTATTTACTTCAGTACAACTCTCTCCCAGTGGAGAAAATTGGGATGGAAAAGAACTCAACAGCAGGTCTGCTTGTTCTGTGTCATATATGAGAGACCTGCTAGACATCCTGGCCCACTCTGTTGACAGTGCAGAACCCAGACACTGATACACATCCCTAGGCTCTGAGCTGGCAGTAACCTCTCCCTACCTACCATGTCATTTGGACTGGGATAGAACATTTCTTTCCTGCAAGGGGGGAAATGAATGGTTTAATTACACTGTTGAAGTGGGTGGCACACAGAAGGGGCAAATTGCATGTCTTACTGCAAGACAGGTGAGCTGCAGCTCCCCCCTACTCTAAGCTGGGGGAGGGGGGTTTGAAAAACAATGTAGGTATGGCTCTATACACAATGACCAAAAATGTTTTGATGTGGGATAGACCAGGATCTGCTGCAGGCCAGCAAAATCCAAGTGTCCTCATGATGGAAGGCAGCAACCATTCAGTGCCTGTAAGGAAAGGCATAAATAATTTGTGTTTGAAATGAGAGAAGATTTAGGAAGGCAGTCTGGAGTGAGTCAAGTAGTAATTTAGTTCAAGGTCAAATGTTTCCTCTTCTTACTTAAAATCAGAATCAGGCTTACAAACACAGCTAGTAAGAAAATATTTTTTATGTCACTAGCTCTGCCACATCACAGGAGTTGCCAGGATTTGGGATTGAATTTGGCTGTTTCTAGACAACAGAACATATGCTGTGCTACCGGCTGCCTGGTATGTCTGCTCTCTTGCCTGTCTGAGTGTCTGTGTACCACTGCCTCCTCCTCCCTTGCACATTGGATTTTCCTTCCAGTGGGAAGAAGTCACTGCTGGGATGCCACAGCTTGGGCCTGGTCATTGGCACCTCTGGAATTACCTATAAAGTGTCCCCAGGAAAAGAAACGCTTCAAAACAGGTCGAAGGACAGGTCTGTTTCAGCTGAACATTGTGTTAATGGCAAGAGGAAGGAAAATAAACAGAACAGAATGCAGCAAACAGCATACACAGGTGAAACTTTCACAAGATCATAACCACTCTGTCACTGGACTGTGTTTTCATTAGCATGCCCCAGTAAAAACAGGGTTTTTTACTGAGGATTAAGTGGATTAAGAAAGCACAGTCATACCAGAATTTTGTCAAGATTGTTCTAAAAACTGTATCTTAAACAAAATAGAGAAAGCATTAAAGCAGCAAAAATATTGTGACTGCATGGCTATTACTGCCTGATTTAATTTGTGTTAGAAAGAATAGAAAGATCAAAAATCTTCCACTCTGAAAAGAGTGTCTCAGCTACCAGCTGATAAATGTAGAGGGCTGACTAATAGAAAGAGCTAAAACTTTAGGAATAATTGGTTTCAGAAAGCTGACAGACTTTTTTTTTTTTTTGATGGAGAGATACCTGGTGAAGAAAACAATAAATTCTAGTGTTAAATAATGTTGTTATTAAAAAAAAAGAAGAAACACATAAACTGAGGTAGTGTCCCATTGTGGCAGTGATGCTACAGTGAAGGCCAAAAGTAGTGGTCCGCCATTTCAAAAGACCCCTGATATTCTCTCTGCAGAAAGCTTTTCAGCACACACATTATGTCATAATCTTTAATGTTATTTAAGCATATTCCCTCAGGTATACACATATTTATACGCAATTAAAAGTCTTTCCTAAAACTGCAGTCACACGAGATAATAACTGTGCTTGCTTTCACAGACCAGTGTTTTAGGAAAGATTTTCCTGACTTTTTTCCTGGGCATTATCTGAACATAGTTAACAGGCATGGGAGAAAAATGCACATGGAAAATCTTTGACTGCCAGAAAAGATCAGCTTTTGATAGCTCACTTTAAATGGCGACACTTAGAATAGACAAAGGATTCAGTACACAGTATCTTTCTAGTTTTGAAGAAATTCGGTTTTTAAAAGATACATGTAATTAATTACTCAGCAAATGCAAGTTAGTCGTTTTCCTTTTGAGATCAGACTAAATATCTGAGGGGGATAATACCTATTTATACTAGTGTATCATCCCATCCATGTTGCTGCAACACAGCACAAACACTCTGAGACGCAGAAGCTCTGGAGCTGACCATCAGTTGTCATAAATTGCTCCAGTATAATCAGAAGTACACACAGATTAACACTGGTGAGGAACTCGGAACTCAGGAAACTATTGAGTCTGAACTGTGACATATACAGTATATGTATGCATGGATTCAAAGCAAATATTTTAGTTAAAAACATTAACAATGAAACACCACATAGAGTGGTAGTGCCTAATTTATTGCTATTTCTTGACAGATCTTTACAGTGCACAATGATCTGTGTAAATTACATAACAACAAATAGAAAAGCCTCTGAAACCAGCAAGTTCAAACTAGGAATCTAACCAGCAGAAAGCCATTGGAGGTACAGGGGCCTGCAATCTTGCTAACTAAACACATGACCAAATTTCCTGCTACTGCAGCAACTTATACAGTTCTGCTGACTTAATCACCATCTAGCCCACTTACATTTTTGGCCTTTTAAAATTTGATTGATAAAAATTAAAATTAAGCAAAAAACACATCAAGTCGTGTAAACACACAAACCAAGATATTCTCTCTTTTTTAAGTCGACACTCAAGGACTTTCTTTTGCCCTTCTTGTTCACTCAAAATTTAATGGCCTAATCTGTATGATCCTGTGACTTCACTGGGTGCTTCACAACATATACCTGATAATGTAGGTATCCTATATTAGTGGAACAATTGGTTTTCCATTGTGAAATATCTCATGGAATGTGGCAAGCACACAGCTGTGCCAAGATCATGTGCATGATTTTCCTATACCACCCATACTAGTTTCACTGATTACTCACTTCCTCAGCTACAAAAACACATGGCAAGTTTCTTCAGGCTCAAACATCTGTACACAAACTATTTGAGCAAAGATATTTTCATTCATTCACATCTCAGTTGCTGTGACTAACATTTTAAGCCTATATTGAATAAACAAAACTTGATTACAGAAAGTACTAGGCTAACAAATTAAATTACACATGCCTTTCTCTTGTGCCCAGCTGTATATTACATTCCTCCATACTGTATCCTGGACAGTTGGTTGCTGCACAGTCTACACTAACAATGTCCTTTTCACCTATGTCTCATCCTTTTCTTCTTATAAATTCAATATCAAGCTGACATTGCCCTTGTCCTGCAGACACATATCCTCTTCCTCTCTGAACAGCTTTTAAAGACAGATCTTTGTGTGCAAAAAGAGCTTCTTTGAGCGCCATTCAGTTGTTGACATTGTTAAAGCAGGTTAAAGATGGGTTTAATTTTAACAATAAAACAATGCTAGAAAAGAGCTGTTCTCTTTTTTTGGTAAGCTGTGTGAGTGTAGTTTATACATAAAAAGAGTCAAAGCTATCCTAACTGTGAAACTTCATTATATTTGCACCACTGAGGAATTTATGCAATGACTTGGAATATGCACCCAACAGGCTGTCCTGCTTCCTCTCTCTACACTCTTCTTTTAAAAATAGGGTGTGCAGATACACAGCCATCAGTATTGCAACCCTTTCCTACAGCAAATATCTTAAATGCATAGTAGTAATAAGATAACCAAAAACACTAAAGCTTTTAAAGCCCATAACCTGGCTAACATCCTTATAGGCTGATGAATCAGCAACTTAAAAACTTGTTATCTTACCAGTCACAAATCCTTACCAAAACAATATTTGGAGCTCAAAATTACAAGGAATGGATTTTATGCCACCCTTTCTGGCATCATTAAAAGATGAACTACAATATACATTCCATAAAATCAACAGAGAATACACAACAATATAGTCAGTATACATTAATTTAATTATTGCTACTTTTAATCCTAATATCACTATTCCTGTTATATAGGACATAATAGACAGCCAGGAATATGCAATATAAAGGTTATAGCCTTATTAAATAAATAAAGAAAATTAAACAACTTCTGTGAAACAAATACCTTCATCTAGTCGAGAGGGAACTTGACCCATTTCCCGCTGCACCAGTTACAGGTAGTTATAGGTATCTTTAGTTTCCATTCTTCTGCACTTTCCTTGTGTTTCTAAATATAAAGGATCAGGGACTGCTGAAGAAAATGGTGAATATGCAAGTTCAAAAGCTGTGGTTTAAGGCTTAGAATTTTACACAAAAAAACCCTCCCCACGAACTTGATTGAAAATTCTATTTGTGTCTAAGAAGTAACTCATAATAATTTCTTTTTTTTTTTACATTTCAGCTCTGCCTCAGCACCTCTGCAGTAGATTCTGCTTGGGTGAGTACAGCAGCCACCTCGCAGCCTGCCTGAATTCTTCTTCAGCAGAACATTAATGTTCAAAAGGTGTACCACATGATATTCCCATACCTTTGCAAAATCAGACCTAAATCTGCTAGAGCCTCTCTCTTTTACTCTATTTTTAGTTGTCAGTAATCTGAGTTTTTAACTGCAATTAACATAACTTTTGTCAGTGAATCTGAATACTGATTACAATTTGTGATCCTCAGCCAAATACCTTAATCCCTTACAGAGTTAAAAATCTAGTGGATTATATAAGTGCAGTAGTGTATTTTCTTTAGAAAATAAACTGACTATGCAATGGGAGAGGTGTAGTCAGTAACATTTGCTGCTTCACTTCTGAACTCCTATCCAGGTATTTTTGCCCTGGGAGTTATATTTCTTTCTACACCCTAAAGCTGTCCTTGATATAGCTGCTTTTTAATTTGAGGGGAAAATATCTAACTAAAACAAGAAGGTCCCTGTTTTCCTTTCCCATGAGAAAAATGAAGTCAGTTTTATAATGTCAGTCAGATAGGCTGATTAAAAAATGTAGGGTGGTTTTGTTTTGTGGGGGTTTTTTTGGGGGGAGGGGGTTGTTGTTGTTGTTTTTGTTCTAAGGGTTTCTACTTAAAAGCAAGCAGATACATACATGCACACATAGAGACCCCAAAGCATTTTAGGTTTGTAATTTCTTTTGTTCTCTTGCAGTGAACTTCAGTTTTCAGATATTCCATATTTTCCCAGACCAAAAAAAAAGAATATGGGATATTATTTTCCTCCCATATTTCTTTCAGGCTTCTTGTATGGACAATAGATTTGAAGAATTCACCAGAATTCACAAGAGCTCACAAGAATTATCTTCCTTTCTCTGCCCCATGAGGATTTTCCTGTGGAAGCATCTTTTATTTTTAAACGTTAACTCTGTCAACTGCACTGTGGTTGTCAGGGTCAACCTTGTGGAGCGTGGGACCGTGGTTTTGTGCATGTGGTAGGAAAAATTTGATTGCAGAGATGACGCAGAGCTGGCACCCAGGCTGCCACAATGCAGAGTGGAACCCACCACCCCTGTGGGTGGTCTGCCTTGAAAACATTCTGGCTTTTTGTAGCAGTTTTACTATAGGCCTTCCTGGCAACCAGCTTGAAAACAGGGAAGTACCCCATGTTCCCAATATTCCATTCTATTTCTTATGTAAGCAGATGTACTAACACAAGGGGGAGGAAATTGGTTGGTCAGACCTCTTCTGGCTGGGTTGGAGAGAAGGGGCAGCCTTGCTGGGCTCTTGTGTGAGGGGATTGTGAGTCTTGTAGGCCTTGGGAGGCGGTTGCTTTGTTCCGACTCGTAGGAAAAGTCTTTTGGCGCAATTCTGCTTTTTCAAGGAAAGTATTAAGACTCTTTTTGTTTGCTAGCTCTATTAGTTGTGTATATTTAGGTATATCTGGTTTTCAGTTTTTGGGGTTTGGGTTCTCTTTTCTTACATGTATACAGTTTTTTGTAATTATGTGTAAATATATTTATATTGCTTTAGTTCAGTTTATTTTGGGTCCTTTGGATTTTTTTTTCCTTTTCCCTTCTCTCTCCTTTACCCAATGGAGCCGGGGGGGGGGGGGAGGGGAAGGCGTTCGCTGTAGTTCGGGGACTTGGCGTGGAACCAGGTCTAAACTGAGACAGATTAATTTGGTACATTGACTGGGAAACTTTTGGTTATCTTGGTTTGTTTTGGTACCGTGTCTGGGAAGGCAGCCAAGTTCATATGAATATAGCCCATTGTTTGGGCACACTACCGGAACAGCTGCCAAGAGCAGTTTTGCTTATATAAACGTACCTTTGTTTAGGAACAGAGAGAAAGAATATATATAAACAATGGCCATTTTACTAATTTTTTTCATGATTTTAGGTATTTTCATACCTGTTCTGGAATACCCTGTAGAAGATCGCTCAGATGGTCATGGGGTATATGAATTTTTCTCTTTCCTTAATTTTGGCATCAGAAGCCTGGTAATGGAGATCCCTAGGATTAGAATTGGCCCCAATCCTTACCTAAATTGTTTAGCAGCAATGCTACTATTGATGAAGGCAGTGAATATGTTACTTAAAATTGGAAAGGTGGTGCTGTATTGGTCCCCTTGTTGTAGGAAAGGCCAAACCTCAAGAGGGATCACAGATGGTTCTTGCTATATTGTAGGGAAGAACTGGAAGTGGAAAGCAGCTGTTTGGAGTCCCACCCGACAAGTGGCAGAAGCTACTGAAGGAAAAGGCAAATCTAGTCAGTTCACAGAGCTCAAGGCCATTCAATTGGCCCTGGACATTGCTGAACAAGGATGGCCAAGACTTTACTTTTACACCAACTCATGGATGATAGCCAATGCTCTGTGGGGATGGCTGGACAGATGGAAGAAAATGAATTGGAAACGTAAAGGAAAACCCGTTGGGGCTGCTGATTTGTGGCAAGACATTGCTGCTAGAGTCAAAAAGCTGACTGTGAGAGTCCGCCATGGAGATGCCCATGTACCCAAGGGTCAAGCCAATGAGGAACATCATAACAACAGACAAGCAGACCGAGCTGCACATGTCTAGGTGTCATAAGTAGACCTAGACTGGCAGCATAAGAGAGAATTGTTCCTAGCTCAATGGGCCCATGATGCTTCAGGCCATCAGGGCTGAGATGCCACCTATAGATGGGCACGAGACTGAGGGGTGGATTTAACCATGGACACTATTTCCCAGGTTATCCACGACTGTGAAACCTGTGCTGCTATTAAACAGGTGAAAAGATTGAAGCCCCTGTGGTATGGTGGACATTGGGATAAGTATAATACAAGGAGGCCTGGTAAGTTGATTACATCACATTGCCACAGATCTGCCAAGATCAACGCTGTGTACTTACCGTGGTGGAAGCAACCACCAGATGGTTAGAGACTTATTCAGTACCCCACGCAACAGCCCGGAATACTATTCTGGGTCTTGAAAAGCAAGTCCTGTGGAGACATGGCACTCCAGAAGGAATTGAGTTGGACAATGGGACTCATTTCAAAAACAACTTAGTTACCACTTGGGCACAGGAACATGGTATTGAGTGGGTATATCATATTCCATATCATGCACCAGCTGCTGGGAAGGTTGAACAGTGTAATGGACTGTTGAAAACCACTATGAAGGCACTAGGGGGGGGAACTTTCAAGAATTGGGATAAACACTTAGCAAAGGCCACAGGGCTGGTTAACACTAGAGATTCTGTCAATCGAGCTGACCCCGCCCAAGCAGAATCCCTCCACACTGTAGATGGAGGCAAAGTTCCAGTGATTCACTTGGGAGGTATGTTAAGTAAAGCTGTTTGGGTTACCCTTGCCTCGGGCCAAGACAAACCCATTCGTGGGATTGTCTTTGCTCAAGAGCCAGGATATACCTGGTGGGTAATGAAGAAGAATGAAGAGATTCAGTATGTGTCTCAAGGAAATTTAACTGTGGGGAAAAACTAATTTTGTGCTCTGAGTTGTGTTTTGTAGGAGGCCAGTTACCAGATGAGAAAGACCTGAAATAAGCTAATGCCGGTATCCGATGATGAGACAGCCCAGAACAGTGAACCAACTCTAAAACCAGAACTGTGGTCATGACCAAGAAAAGGTGAAGGATCCGAACTGAGCTGACACTGGTACTGATCTTCAACAACAAGACAACAGCTTTGAAGACAAAACAAGGACTATATATATATATAAACATGGGATATGGGTGTTACGCGAGATACAGGTGTTACGTAAAAAATAGTATGGAATAAAGAGTGGAGAATGCAGTAGTTTTAGTATAGGCTTTCCTGGTAACCAGCTTGAAAACAGGGAAGTGCCATGTTCCCTGTACGTTCCCAGTATTCCATTCTATTTCTTACGTAAGCAGATGTATTAATACAAGGGGGAGGAAACTGGTTGGTCAGACCTCTTCTAGTAGAGTTGGAGAGAAGGGGTAGCCTTGCTGGGCTCTTGTGTGAGGGGATTGTGAGTCTTGTAGGCCTTGGGAGGCGGTTGCTTTGTTCCGACTCGTAGGAAAAGTCTTTTGGCGCAATTCTGCTTTTTCAAGGAAAGTATTAAGACTCTTTTTGTTTGCTAGCTCTATTAGTTGTGTATATTTAGGTATATCTGGTTTTCAGTTTTTGGGGTTTGGGTTCTCTTTTCTTACATGTATATAGATTTTTGTAACTGTAATTATGTGTAAATATATTTATATTGCTTTAGTTCAGTTTATTTTGGGTCCTTTGGATTTTTTTTTCCTTTTCCCTTCTCTCTCCTTTACCTAATGGGGAGGGGGGGGGAAGATGTTCGCTGTAGTTCGGGGACTTGGCGTGGAGCCAGGTCTAAACTGAGACACTTTTTTTGCTTCATACAACTATAAACAAAGAGGAAAGCACCTCCTCCTGCTGTCACATAAATACCTCCATGCAGAGCCCCTTCAGAACCTTACTCTTTGCAGGGTAAGCAGGTAACAAGGGCTATCCTGGGACATTGGCACGCTTTCTGAGTGAATGTGACTATTATTTCAGTTGCCAGCGTGTGTCTTTGCAGAGCAAAGAAGTATACAGCTCAGAATAAACCATGAGACAGTCTGTCATATGAGTTCATTAAGCTCACATCAGGGTATGCCTCTGCTTCTACAGGAAAACATTTCAGGAAGGATTTTTCATCTCCTTGTTCTCCTCCTCCACCCTCTGATTCCCTCAGGATCTGTTTCTCTAGAAGAGCTTCAAAAACGGTATCCTAGGGCCCCACTGATATGGGAAGCAACTTCTGGAAGGATAATTGACGAGGTTTAATGACCCCTCCTTGCTTGGAAGATTCATAGCAAGACTTGACTAAAGATGCTGTAGTACATTCCCAGAAGGTTTCTGGCGTAGAGATTTCATAACATCTGACAGAAGCTTTATATTTTGCCTTTAAGTACTCTCATATCACACAAAGTCCTACAGACTCAGTAGCACATTACTGCAGTGCCACTGCTCTGTGATCCAGGCAAGCTGGTGTTGTTTCTGGGAGTATGTTTTTGTCAGGAAGAAACTCTTAATCATTTTAAAGGAAATACTTCACTTTAAACAATTCTCATTGTGATAAAGTTGTCATCCATTTAGTTCTAAGAAACTGAACAAGTTTGCAAGAAAAGAAAGAATGATTCATTTTTCAGAGGAAGAACAGTCATAAGAGTGAGAATCTATAAATAAAGCACAAGGGAACTCCCATGGAAGGGGATGTTTTTTCCTAACACTTTATATATATTTTATATTAAGTGACCGTTGGATTTTAAAAAAGTCAGAAATAATCCTGAGAACCATCTTGTTGACATGTAAAAATTGGATGTTGCTGCTGCCACATTCTGTGAGTTGGACTTCAGAGGAAGCACATGCAGTGCCTTCCTAAGATCTGGTCCCAGTGAGGTTAAAGCAGGAGCCAGGAAATAAGTGGAAAAGCCCTGAGGTGCCTCTGGTCACAGAGGGAAGACAGGAAA
Organism: Chiroxiphia lanceolata; assembly: GCF_009829145.1. NCBI lineage: Eukaryota > Metazoa > Chordata > Aves > Passeriformes > Pipridae > Chiroxiphia > Chiroxiphia lanceolata. Next base: position 41,274,337 of record NC_045671.1, read on the forward strand.
ACAGTCTAGTGAGTTCAAGCAGTTGTTAGCCAGGGAGTGTTTTGGATCTCAGTTGCACAGTTATGTTCCTATAGTATCCTCAATGTTGCTTTAGGCACCTAAAGCTTTTGGGTGTGACTTTTGAGTTTAACAGATGCTACAGGGTCAGTTCTTGTAGGGCGTGCAGAGAGTGCATCATATCCCCAAAGGGCTTCTGAATCCAGAGACAGCAAACTCCCAAGACTCTTATTTCATTTGAAAATATGCTTTGGAATGAAAATAATTTAAAATTCTGCAATAAATATCAGAAAACTTTGCTGTTTCAAGTAATTTCCTACAGCAATAGTAATGAGGTAAATTTGCATCTCCAGTCATTTAACAGAAAAGTTCCTTTAGTTCTCTTCAAAGAAAGCTTTTTTCTCAGCCAATATCATTAAAATATTTTCCATAGCTTTGACTTGCTTCGCTATGAAGTTGTGTTTCACCCTTAACAACTTATTGAAAATGGAGACTTGGAGATAATTATGTTTAATATTTAGATGTGCTTCAGTTCCAAAATCTATATCCATTTCAAATAATGTAAATAAAGGGAGCCCTTCAGGAAAATTAAACTAATTTTGGTTAAAAGCCATAACTGCAATCCTGAGACATTCACTGGGACTCAGTAGACACTCCCGCCAACTTTTTAGTGTGCTTCTATTTTTGCCTGGTCACAGATCTGTTACTTACATTTGGGTGCTGGAGGTAGGGGCCCTGAATTGCTGCTTCCCACCCAGAGAACATGAAGTAGCATCCTACTTGCAGATTTTCTGCCACCATACTCACACAGAGGAGAAAAAGACCATGTAACCTTCTTTTTCCTGCAGCAGTTGCTCTCACATATGTTTTTACTGAGCTTCCCCAACCCTTATAGCCAAGACCAGAGATAAAAATGGCAGGTGCTTTTAGTCCACAGGTCACCATTTCCATTGCTTCTTCCTTTTTCTCTGCAGATGGCTTTAATTACCACTGACATCTGGAGAGATCCTTCTCTGACGTGTGTTTGGCTGGAAGAATGAGCTGATCCTGGCAAGTTCTGTGAACATCCTGTCTGCAGGCACAGAGTTGCATCAGGCACCTCTCAGGGAACATGGACGTTCCCATCCCTACTCTTTCTCCCAGGCCACACAGCGCTCCAACTGGCGCTCCCTGACCTCCACCACAAAACACACCATGCAAAATAAAATTTCGCTGGAGGTCTCAGGTGAGGCCAATCAGCTGATAAGGGGGCAGCACCCAGCACTGCCAAGAGGGATTTAAACAGCTGCTGGGAGCGCCAGCGACCCGGAGTGCGGCGAACAGGAGCAGGCAAACAGGAACGTGGCACGGCAGAGCAGGCAAACAAGAACGTGGCACGGCAGTTAGCGAGGCAGTTTGGCAGTTCATGCAGTCAGGGCAAGCAGGAGGGGCACAGCCACCTCCCAGCTCTCTTGAAGTGTGAGTGGGGTCTGTGTGCGATGCAAGCAGGTGAATGATTTGCTGTGCCTGGTGGCAGAGCTCAAGGAAGAGGTAGAGAGACTAAGAAGTATTAGGGACAGTGAAAAGGAAATTGACTGGTGGAGTCGCACCCTTTCGACCCCAAAAGAAGTCCAGCAGGAGATGGTGAAGCCCTGCCCCTCCTGTCATCAGGCAGTTGGAGCAAACCTGGTGGGTAGGGGGGAATGGAAACAGGTCCCTCACCGGAGGGGTAAAAGAATCCCCTCCCAACCCCCACCATCCCCCCAGGTGCCCTTAGAGAACAGATATGAGGCCCTGGACTCAGAGAACCAGGCAGAGGACAGACAAGAGGAAGATCTGTCTGGAAGGTCTCCTGTTTGCCCCCCGTTCTACCAGACGGGTTACAACTACAGCTACAAAGAAGAAAAGAAGGGTAGTTGTAGTTGATGACTGCCTTCTGAGGGGAGCTGAGGGCCCTGTATGTCGACTGGACCCATCCCACAGGGAGATCTGCTGCCTTCCAAGGGCCCAGGTGAGGGATATTAGTAGGAGACTCCCTCAGATAATTTGGCCCTCAGATTATTATCCACTGTTGGTAGTCCAGGCTGGCACTGATGGCATCAATGGGAGAAGTACCAAGGCAATTAAAAAGGACTTCAAGCGCTGGATCGACTAGTTGATGGGACAGGAGCACAGGTGGTGTTCGCGTCAGTTCCTGCAGTAGCAGAGATGAATGACGAGAGGAGTAGGAAAACCCATTTATCAATAGGTGGCTAAGGGATTGGTGCCACTGGCAGAACTTTGGGTTTTTTGATCATGGGCCAAATTCCATCATACCTAGTCTCTTCAAACCAGATGGGCTTCACCTATCTAGCAAGGGCAAAAGGACTCTAGCCCATAAGTTGGCAGGGCTGATAAGGAGGGCTTTAAACTAGGTTTGAAGTGGGAAGGGGTTGAAACTGGGCTCTCCAGAAAGGAGCCCAAGGGTGGACAGCCCAAGTTAAGAGCCAAATCAGCAGCCCAGCTGAAGTACATGTACACCAATGCACGCAGTGTGGGTAACAAACAAGAGGATCTGGAAGCCATCGTGCAGCAGGAAAGCTATTATGTAGTTGCTATCACAAAAACGTAGTGGGATGACTTGCATGACTGAGTGCTACCATGGGTGGCTACAGGCTCTTCAGAAGGGACAGGCAGGGTAGGAGAGGTGGAGGGGTGGCTCTGTATGTTAGAGAGTCTCTTGACTCTGTAGAAGTTGAAGTCAGTAACAATAAGGTTGAGTGCCTGTGGATCAGAATCAGGGGGAAGGCCAACAAGGCTGACATCCTGGTGGGAGTCTGTTACAGACCACCCAATGAGGATGATGACGGTGATGAATTATTCTACAAGCAGCTGACAGATGTCTCAAAATCGCCAACCCTTGTTCTTGTGGGTGACTTTAACCTGCCAGATGTCTGCTGAGAACTGCACACAGCAGAGAAGAGGCAGTCTAGGAGATTCCTAGAGTGTATAGAGGATAATTTCCTGCTCCAGCTGGTAAATGAGCCTACCAGGGATGGAGCCCTGCTAGACCTCCTATTCACAAACAGAGAGGGGCTGGTGGGAGATGTGGTGGTCGGTGGACATCTGGGACACAGTGATCATGAAATAATAGAGTTTTCAATACTCAGGGATGCAAGGAGAGCTGTCAATAAAACCTCTACGCTGGACTTCCGGAGGACAGATTTCGGCCTATTCAGAATACTGGTTCAGAGTGTGCCCTGGGAAACAAGCCTTGAAAACAAAGGGGTTCAGGAGGGATGGACATACTTCAAGAAGCAAGTTTTGAAAGCACAGGAGCACGCTGTCCCAGTGTGCCGAAAGGCGAGCCGGCAGGGAAGACAACTGGTCTGGCTGAACAGGGAGATTTTGAAAGAAATTAGGGTAAAGAAGAGAGCCTACCAATTATGGAAAAAAGGGCTGACTACTCAAGAAGAATTTAGGAATACAGTTAGGTCGTGTAGAAAGAAAATTAGAGGAACAAAGGCACAACTTGAACTGAATCTCACCACCTCTGTGAAGGATAACAAAAAGTCCTTCTACGGATACATCAATAGCAAAAGGAGGGGCAAGGAAAGCCACCACTCTTTACTGGACATGGGGGGGAATATAGTTATCAAAGATGAGGGAAAGGCTGAGATATTTAACACCTTTTTTGTCTCACTTTTCAACATTAAGACAGGTTGTCCTGAGGACAACTGGCTTCTGGAGCTTGTAGAAAGAGACAAGAATCTGAACAGCCTCCCTGTAATCCAGAAGGAAACAGTTAGTGACCTACTGAGCTGCTTGGATCCCCACAAGTCTATGGGATCAGATGGGATCCACCCAAGAGTGATGAGGGAGCTGGTGGAAGAGCTCATCAAGCCTCTCTCCATTATCTACCAACAGTCCTGGCTCACTGGGGAGGTCCCAGATGACTGGAAGTTGGCAAATGTCACGCCAATCCACAAAAAGGGCCGAAAGGAGGACCCGGGAAACTACAGGTCCATCAGCCTGACCTCAGTGCCTGGCAAGGTTATGGAGCAGATCATCCTAAGTGCAATCACACAGCACCTACAGGATGGACAAGGGATCAGACCAGTCAGCACAGGTTTAGGAGGGGCAGGTCCTGTCTGACCAACCTGATCTCCTTTCATGAGCAGGTGGATGAGGGGAAGGCTGTGGATGTGTCTACCTGGACTTCAGCAAGGCCTTTGACACCATCTCCCACAGCATTCTCCTGAAAAAGCTGCAGCCCATGGCTTGGACAGGGGTACTCTGTGTTGGATTAGGAACTGGCTGGAGGGTCGGGCCCAGAGAGTGCTGGTGAACTGTGCTGCGTCCAGTTGGCAGCCGGTCACTAGTGGTGTCCCCCAGGGATCAGTGTTGGGCCCAGTTTTGTTTAATATCTTTATCGATCATTTAGATGAGGGGATTGAGTCCATCATCAGCAAATTTGCAGATGACACCAAGCTGGGGGGGGGAGTGTTGATCAGCTGGAAGGCAGGAGGGTTCTGCAGAGGGACCTGGACAGGCTGGAGAGTTGGGCTGATTCCAACAGGATGAGGTTCAACAAGGCCAAGTGCCGGGTCCTGCACTTTGGCCACAACAATGCCCTGCAGCGCTATAGGCTGGGGACAGAGTGGCTGGAGAGCAGCCAGACAGAGAGGGACCTGGGAGTTTGGATTGACAGGAAGCTGAACATGAGCCAGCAGTGTGCCCAGGTGGCCAAGAAGGCCAAGGGCATCCTGGCCTGGATCAGGAACAGTGTGGCCAGCAGGACCAGGGAAGTGATTCTTGCCCTGTACTCAGTGCTGGTGAGGCCACACCTGGAGTACTGTGTCCAGTTCTGGGCCCCTCAGTTCAGGAAGGATATTGAAGTGCTGGAGCAGGTCCAGAGAAGAGCAACAAGGCTGGTGAAGGGACTCGAGCACAAGTCCTGTGAGGAGAGGCTGAGGGAGCTGGTGCTGTTCAGCCTGGAGAAGAGGAGGCTCAGGGGAGACCTCATCACTCTCTACAACTCCCTGAAAGGAGGTTGTAGCCAGTTGGGGGTTAGTCTCTTTTCCCAGGCAACTATGAGCAAGACAAGAGGGCATGGTCTCAAGCTGTACCAGGGGAGGTTTAGGTTAGATATCAGAAAGAATTTCTTTACAGAGAGGGTGGTCAGACATTGGAATGGGCTGCCCAGGGAAGTGGTGGATTCTCCGTCCCTGGAGGTTTTTAAGATGAGACTGGATGTGGTACTTAGTGCCATGGTCTAGTAACAACAGCAGTAGTGGATCAAGGGTTGGACTTGATGATCTCGAAGGTCCCTTCCAACCCAGCTGATTCTATGATTCTATGAAAACCACTTTCTATGATTTTGTCCCCTCTGAGTCAAATGCACTGTGTTTTCAGAGTAGCTCCATTGTATTTCTTGTTTTGTGAATATGTGGGGAGTTTTCCTTGGCAAGTGTGTGAAGGTGCACGAATATCTCCCTTAACATAGGCCATTCAAAATCACAGTGTAGTTTAGACACTATCTGAGGGCAGTAGCCAAGCGATATGACTCCCAGCTTCTTATTTGTAGAAGTATCTGGATCACACATATTCCCTATGGTAATCTCTGAAGAAGACCTTGACATGACTCAACCTGTTTCACTGCCTTGTGTATTTAGCACATTCTATACTGGAATTTCATCTCTGTGATCCAAATATCAGCCAGCATTTTCCATGGCAGTTGCTTCAGCTCTTCCACATACGTTCAGTTTGCCAAATTAAAACTCTCTTTTTTTGGGGGGGGAACCAAGTAAAACTGAAAACAATAAAAAAATGGAGCATTTCTAAAGGGTACTTCAAACTAGACAGCAAATATCTACCATTGCCAGGGCAAAGTGGGATGAAATATTGGGGAGGATAAAATGTTCAGAAGTCTGAGGGAAAAGTCATATTATAATGGAGATTTACTTTGGAAACTATGTAGCTTCCCCTGTTCTAACACAAGCAGGTATCTCATGTTTTTGCATCTATTGCTGTAGTTTTTGCCCCATCCAGTGCATAAACTGGAGAGCCTAGAATTCTGGCTTGGCCAGAGAAAGCTGTGCGAGATTTCATTTTACTCTCAGTGTAAACATCATCCATATTCTGATGGTCAATGCTGACGTATGTTTATATGGTCCTAACCTACAGAGACTTCTAGAACCTGGCTAAGAACAAGGAGGAAACAGCAAATGTTGGGGCAGGCAGGGCTGTTTTAGCTTCCTGGAAAAGGAAGGTATTTCTGGGGGTATCTAAAGCATCAGTATAAGCTTTCACATTTCCTATTTTTGTGTTTTACTCTTATGTAACCATGCTGCATCAAGCCCATTTCAGATTCCTCCCAAGCTTCTCCGTTATGGTTTTGCCACAGAAGATGACAAACTCTATCTTGCTTTGAACTGCTTGGAAATTGAGTCACTCACCTCTTCCTGACATTGAAGGCTGCCCCGAATGGGGACCAGCCACAGACAGCAGAGTGCAGTGTGATGTCTACGAGTTGCCTTATGCCATCATCTTAAACCAGGGGTGGCATTCATTCCTCTCTACTTTCCAATTTTGTTTTAATGCAGCCTAGATGTGACACCTAACATAACACGACTGCAGTTCTGCTGCCAAAACATAAAGGTTTGTAAAAACTTCTACTTCTCTTCCTATAGCTGATTTATGCAGGCAGCTGTGTAAAATTTGGGTGGTGTCTGCACTACATATCTCGTGACTGGCAGCTCCAGAAAAACACTGATTTAAACTTATACTTTGCATGGACACAGTAGAATAAAAATGTACAGATAGTTCTGTCTTTAGTCCACAGTCTTACTGGTAATCAAACAAGCAATGTGGAATTTTCTAATGTAATGCTAAAGATTAAGAGGTTGAATTAGGATGCCTTCCAAAAGACATCACTGCTTTATATAGGAATTGTGATTTGGTATGATAGAGTTCAGTAAGGTCAGCCAAGACATATTTTATGTCTAAGTCTCATTAAAATAACCCCAGAATAACATCACTGAACAGATTTTAGTAAGACATTATAAACACTACCTAACATTCACATTCCCACATTAGTTAGCTTGGCTTAAAAGTCATCTCAGAATAACATAAAGAGCTTTGGAATAATGAGTATGAAGAGATGTGAAAGCTTAATGAGCAGGCTGCTGGCTTTCTCGCTGTTTGATTTTGACCTGATTATCAGTAACTTTACAGACCTGAGAGCTACTGCTGAGGAGTGAGATAGGATTGTCTCGGCAGAAATGTTGAGTGTTCCGGCCATACAATTGCTGACCTTTAGAGCAATTTGGAATGATGAGTATGTTTTTCCCTTTCAAGACTCCTTCTTCCTTTACAAAAGGAAGACACAATGATGTCATCCTCTGAGAGTGTGTCATGAAAGCAAGAGGTAGATCCCTTAAATAAACCCATATAGTTAAAATTTCTATACAATGTGCTACAGAATTCCAGAGGAAGAAGGTGGTAACGCCCAAGTGATTCTTATCCACTGTTTTGGTTAAATAAGGGTCTTAAAGGAATGAAAATCATTCCTGCTGGCTAACCCAGAAATGCCAAAGGTGACATTGCTTTTTCATTAAAAAAACATGGAAATTCCATGATGAATGTTTTACACATCCAGCAATGCAACAGCTCACACTGACACAGCCAAAATTAGATTTTTTTTCCCCATAGTTAACTGTTGTCATTGATCTAATGTCACACACAAATGTTTTGTATTTGGAGCGGAAAACAACAGAATATATCATGTAATTTAAGAAAATGTTCATAAAAACAGTTATTTAATGTAAAGAATACTACTTGCACAAAGGCTGCAAACATTTCAGATGCGAGCATAAAGATTTAATGTGACAAAATTTTAGTTATGCAATTCTCTTTGCCAAATAGAATAATAATTAGCATACTTTAATGCCATCTCTTACTATCCTGTCTTGTGGAATTTATAATCCTCCAAAAGTAAAATTAATCTCCTTAATTAAAGCTGAATCATGTGAACCCATATAAAGAAACACACACCAACAGAGCTATTTACCACTCCAGGTAATTTATATTCAAGATAAGCTCACATTTTCCCAGATTGGGGCAACTGACTTAATTCTATTTTAGAAGATAGTAAGGAATGTAAGGTTTTCTTTTAAACGCCCTTAGCACATTAATTAAAATTAATCTGAAGGATTCTGTGCTAAAGGGAGCATGCTCTTGAACAGTGACAAGCAAGGGAAACGTATGCTAACCCGTAAAAGATCCACTGGAAAAGATATTTGAAAAGCAGGAAAGGTTCAGTACATACTACTACATTTTCCAACGTCAGCAATGTTTTAATTTACTAATAGAAATACACTAAAAATATATAACTACTAACTTGAATCATATTATAACTGCTAATATATTAACAAAACCCATCTACATTCCTATTTTGAAAAACAATTGTTTTATACAGCCTTAACTTTGTTTAGGCTGATAGTTAAAAAGCCATAAACAGCATTTAAGTTACTGTAGACTGCTTTTGGACAAGCAGCAGTGAAAAGAAATTCCCCTCCCTTTCCACTCCCTCCTATAATCTCGTCCAGGTTGTCCATATATTGGTACTTCCACTGCAGCCACAAGGAACTGATGAGTTTTTCTTCCAGAAAAATCTGCAGCCAGCCATTTGTCTCCCTACTTTGAGAGATACTTTTCACACTGCAAGAAAGACAGTAGGTGACAAAATGAGGCAAACTCACCCCCACCCCACCTTCCAGCCCCAAAGGCTGTCATCATTCCCTCTGCATCAGGCACAGCTCTTGTGCAACTACAGCATAAATTAGGTATGGAAAATCCATCTGAGGAATAAAAATTTAAAAAAAACAAATAAGTTATCACCCAATCAGTTAGCCCCTCTCTAGATGGGCACAGAGAGCAGACACAGGAGCAGGACCACCTCTTTCAGCACCAGCTTATTATTAAATTGGCTTAGGCTGCAGCTTGAAACTTCATCCTAAGCCCTTCATGCAAAGGTGGGGAGCAAAATGACTGTGCAGTCACCTCTTCTTAGAAACAAAGGAAGAGATTAAACCAGATGGGAGGATCCCTTGGTGTGCCAGAGCTGTGGGTACCAGATCTGCAGCAGGATTGCAACAGATCAGGGTTGAAAGGGGTAATTTCAGCAGTCACAATGAGGCTGCAGGCATGGAGAGGGGTGAAAGCAGCTGTGGGAGGAGATAGGGAGAAGCTGTAGGAAAGAAGGCTGAAGACAGAGAACACCTGGAGCGCAGGGAATTGCAAACCTGTGGTTTCAGTTAAGTGCACATGAGAACAAGAGAAGGGTCTAATGACTGAAAGGAAGAGAATTCTTCTGCAAATCAAAACACTGGTGAAGAAGCCACAAGAAAACATCAGCTAAGAGTGCATACTTGAAGACACAAATATATATATATGAAGGTATCTGGACTGTAACCATGCCATAAACTGAAGGTGCATCTGGTGAAGAAGCAGAATTACTATGGCAAATAATAATCTATACCCACACTTCCCTACACTGTTTGTACATGCCCTATCATGTCCAGCAGTCACATTTCTTATGGTTGGACTGTACGATCACAAGGCAAAACAAGGGGAAAACTCCAGTGCTGGAGTTCTGGGAGGTGGTTTATCTATCACATACTTGCTAAAGCTCCAGAAGGTTATTTATCCATTTAAAGGGGAAAAAAAAAAAAAGGAATATCTAAACGTCTTCCTTATGTTCTTTATGCTTCTTAAATTATTTCAGTAAGAAATGGAAACCATTTCATTTGAAATAAGACAGAATTTTTTTGCAGTGAGAACAATCAAACACTGCAACAACCTCCCCAGGGATGTGGTGGAGCCTCCACTGCTGGAGGTTTTCAAGATGAGATTGGACAAGGTGCTGGAAAATCTCATTGATGCTGATTTTCCCACAAAAGAGCTTCTAAGGTTCCTTCCAACTTGAGTTATTCTGTGATTCTGTGATTCATTTGAAACATCTGATATGTCAAAAACTAAAAGCAGAGCAAAAAGAAGAGGAACAATAAGCCTTTTGCTGGGACATCTCGTTACACATCAAAAAGCTGCAAAAAATTATCCACAATATTTTCAAAATGTTTTCAATACTCTTAATTTGTTCTGATTAATGTCAGTAGAGTACTTTGCAAACCAGCTTCAAGTATCTTGACTTTCAGCCTTCTTAAAAGAAGGTACAGGAAAGGTACTGGGGTGATTTCTAACTGCAGGTTGCAGCAATGAATATTGAAAATGCTACCCAAAGAGAGTATCATTGCCTTCATGAACACAAGCATTTATCAGGAAAACTTTCTGATGCCATTAGACCTCTGTAGCCCTCAAGGCCTTCCAGATTATGAAACCACATTTCACATGAGTTGCATGCAAAACTGAGATATAAAATAATATTGAGACAATTGGCTTAACAGAACTGGAGACTCCTAGTTTTTTTTATCTCTGGGTTTGCAATGGTATGACAGTATCTCTCCCATGATGCCCCTCAAGGTAACTTTGCTCTGGTTTGATGGGACATCAAACTAGAAAAAATGCTTATATTGATTCATTAACTCTAATTTATTCCTTTATTGCCAGCAAATAAATGAGATATTAAACAAAATCCTCATCTGACTTCAAACAGGGATCCTGGGTTTTTTATTTAAAACAAAAACTTCACTATATGCTGTATAGCTAACAGCATGGATCTCAATACTGCTGTCAATGCTAGCAAGCCAGTTTATTTAACAAACAGTTTTTTTCTTTCCTACTAACAGGAATTATTTGAAATACTTCCTTTTGAGGGGTGAGTACTAAAACTCACAGCCTAGCAGTGCCTAGTCATGTATCACACCCTCTTCTCCTACACTCAAAGCACATTAAGAGGCAGCAAAATACAGCCTTGCCTTGTCACAGCTGCAATTACCACAGATATTAGAAACAACTGCAAAATAATCTATTTCTGTTGTTTATCCTGCTATGTTGCTGGCCTCACTGTCTTTCATTTCAGTGAATTCTAAATGCCCATATCAATACTTTGGCTGAAATTAATATTTTCAGGTTTCACATAATTCTTCATCACAATTAAGGGAGCTATTATTACATTCTCTTTGACTGTTTGCAGTTCAGAAGAATCTGCCGTGCAGGTTTCTTAGTAGACTTGAACTATTTCACTTTTCTGTTACCAAAATGTCACAGATAAAAGGCTACTTCCGCAATAAGGGAAAGATGAGAGACTCTAAAATGTGTAAAAAGTAAATGTAAATTTTGTTTCCTGCAGAGAATTTTGATCCTGGAGATATGGCATTTTCCAGTGAAAGGCATTTATCTGAAAATTCTCAAAAAAGTTTATTAATTGACTAAAAATACCAAAATGACATCTTCTTCAAAACATAAAAATAGGGATGCAAATCTCATTGTCCCATTCACAGCCTACTCCTGTCATTACAAACGAAACTTGAAATTTATGTCTTTTCAGTACATTATTTGAAGCCAACATGAGATTTTCCCAAGGCAAAACCACTTACAGCAAAGTTGCTGTGGTAGATGTTTGACATTCAACAAAGAATGTTTCTCCTTGTCCTCCTCCTCTTTCATTTTGTGAACTCATTTTGTGCATTTAGGTCCCACTTGCTCTTAAGTTCTGCATTTTGATGGCTTGAATCTTCATTTTTCTCTAAGTGGAAGCTGAAGTTCTCATATGGTCACATGTCATTAGGAACTGGGTTTTAACTAAAACATCAAATAGCCATAATTGAATTGCTGGAGTTGGCAGCACTGTCTTAACTCACTGAGAAAGAAAAGCAGGCGAGTTTTTGAGTAGCCAGAGGCTGTCAAGTGGGGCTCTGACTCACACAGAAAGAAAACACAAAGCCTTGTTTTGAGAGCTTCTCTGTGCACATTATTCTAATTTGGCAGTCCGGGGGCTCAGCTGGTTTTCAGAAGAGCAGTACCAAAAATCACTGTCATTTCAGCCCTTACCCACTGAGAAAAAGACACTGTGTTATAGAACTGTCTTCTTCTGACACAGGTTTGTTTGGAAACACTTTGAACTCCACATCAAATGTCCCTCACAGTACACATACAAGCTTCACAGAAATGTTTAAACAAGAACTGTGTGCAGCTCACCACAAATCACTGAATCTGTGACTAACTGACTGACTTTCCAGGGCAGTTGTAATGCTGAGGTGAAAAAGGCTGTGCTTTTCCTGCCAAGATACCCACCAGACATCTGTGGATAGGTTCTCTGTTCTCCCATTGTCCTTATGACCAAAATAACAATAAAAAAGAAAATTACTTTTGGACTCATCAAATACGATTTTGGAAATGTACCATCTTTAAATTAAATTTCATAGTTTTTGGAAAATCAGGGCTCAAGTAAAGAGAACTGGTCAGGCAAAGGCTCAGGAGAGACCCCAAAACAAAATGGCCTTCTGACAAATGACATTGTTAAAGTCCCAGTGCTATGGAAGAATATGCCAAGCACAAGTGCATTGTGCATAAATGACAATGAAGATTAAAGTTATCTCCAAGGGAAGAAGGACAACAGAAGGAAGGTCAATAGGTTGCTCTGTGTTTGGATCCCTAAGATATGGCTGGGGGTAAAGCTTTATCTTCTCAGAGAATGGACTCTACCTGAATTCTTAGGTTGCTTTAATTTAGCTGATAGATCTGGAAGAAGAATTAAGAAAAAATCTAAAGTTATTTTATGTGTTCAGCTTACTAAAGACAAGTGTTAAGTACAGTGTAAGTACAGTGACCTTTTGCTCTTATAATGTTTGGTAAAGAATAAAACTGGATATTAGCCCTAGGAATAACTGAGCACGCTAATACTTTCTTCTCCAGTCCGTATATAGAAGAGAGACAGTAAGAACACAAAAGTCTGAAATACACTTATAAAATAAAACTAACAGGAGAAGCAGAGCACAAAGATATTTCTGAAGAGAGAACAACTTGTCTCATAAGAACTGAGAAAACTTGAGGACACAAGTAACTGAAACATGATTTAATTTTTAGAATAGAGACCCCTGCTATGCACTCAGAAACAATGGAAAACTTCTGTTTGAAGCTGAGAACTCGCTAAAAAGTGAATGGAAAGACCTGGCAGTATGCATCTGATCAGCAGATGGGTACAAGTACTCCAGATACTGACTTAAAGCACTTAAATTAGGTTCTTCATGTCACTTTATACAGCTATCCACCTCTATAGACCAGAGAAGAAACTGCGTCCCATAAGTCCTTTTTGGTTATGGGTGGGCTCAGCATCAAAAGATAGTTCAGATATTTACCTGGATAATAAAATTAACCAATTAAACCCTCTACTCATATCTGTGGGTAGAAATGTTAAAAAAGCAATGAGAAAAACCTGTACAATAAGTCTTATCAGATGCTACACTGATTCTTTATTATTTGCTACTTCCTCAGAAATTCCATGCAGCTCTGTGAAAACACAAGAAGACTGGAAATAAACACAGTTCTAACTTTATAAAATGTAGTCAGAACTTTAGCATTAGGAGCTGTCCTCCCTATTTCTCAGTCTATCCTAGGTGCCTCTGTATAACAAACTAATTAGCCTGAAATGGGCTGAAATATAGATTGTTCTATTTTTTAATATGTTAAAAGTAATACAAGATTAAATTCAAGGTGAGGTACAGAATACTGCATTCTAATTTTATTAAAAAATCCTGCAATGTGAACATGCTGAATTGTTGGGCAAGGGTGCTCCTTCTGGGAGATCCATTCCCCAGTGTGTGACCACTGACATTTTTCCCCTAAGGATGGTGGTGTGAATAAATAGGGTTTCCTCACAAACTCCTGAGGTCAGGCAGCCTCTCAGCATTTGCCTGGCATGGACATGAACCACGTTTCCTCACCAGCTGTGCTTGGATCCAGGTGCTTCCCCTTGTTCAATGACTGCATTGTGGCTGTTTGTTAACCACAAACTTGTATATCCACAGCAGTGACAGGATGGGAGTAAATGCCACAGATGTGGGCTTGAAACGCTTGTCTTTGTGTTGTTTCCCAAGAGTTCTGGTCCACACTGGAGGAAATGGAAGTTTTGTACTCAAGTACGCACTCCTGAACAGGAACAGGCACGGGGCTACTAGGAACAGAAAATAACCTGACATTTACTTCTTGATTATTAGAGAAATTATTATCCTAGGCTGATGACTGAGATCTCAATAACATCACCAGCTACGTCTACTAGATGTAGTTGTACATGATATGAACATTTAGCTGAAATGAATCAGCTGAATGCACACTATCTGAATGTCTTTGCAAAGAGCCACAACACCGAGATACTTAACAGACTTGCCTTTTTCCATACATATTTCTTAAAAAATACTGAAAACTGATATTTTCCATCTAGTTGAAAACCTAAGAAAATATGTCTGTTGTATAAGAGAGAAAAATGTTGCAAATTATTTAACTTACAGGAGGAGCACTATCAACACAGTGAGGTGACATTGTCATAGCAGTTTGGAGTCCCAGCTGGAACAGAAAGAAGAGATACTGATAAATATGGCTAGTGGAAATTATGGACATGAATTTTATCTGCCACAGCTTCTATTTAAGATCTTCCAAAAAAAAAAGAATTACTTCCAGTATTTTCTGCAGAAGCCTGAAACAATGGGATAAACACTCAGATAAATACTCAGAGATTAATTATGCTTCCCTGATTTTATATGCATTTAAACTGCCTAAGGATCTCCAAGGAGTAGGTTAAATCTGAAATACAGAGGACTATTAAAAATAGCTTGTTTTAATTAATTCCTTCAATTTAAAAAATACCTCTCTACCACTATTGATCCAGTGAGTTTTCATTTCTTTGGACCACGTACTAAAACATCCCTCCAAGAATAAAAAAATCAAAGGAAAAAAAAAAAGAAGAAAAACATTTCTGAGGCCTTGAAAAGAGCTGAATGTTTAAATTAAAGAAACATTTACAGAAAAATTCCCTCACAGAAGGAAGGATAGGAGATTGTGATACTTCCTGCAAATAGGACGATGTGTCATCTCGGGGGAATGATCCTTTTGATTTTTTTATCAGGTTTTTTAATAACTTTTTTGCTATAAAGCAAAACTGACTAAAAAGCTAGTTTTACTTATGAGATTCTCGTAGCCTAAATAAAAATACCTGCCCAAAATCTTTCAGTATTTTCATGGGTTTTTGTCCAAATCTTTCTGAACATTTCCTATCAATTTAAGACAAATATTCAACAAAGCTTTACTACATTCCCATCAAACTGCAAGAGTACTTTTTCCAAGTAGTTGACCTTGGTTTCAAACTACAGGAAACAGAACTGACACCTGAGTTATCTCTGAGGTACTGTTTCAAGGGCAACATTTCCAATGGGAAACAATTTTTGAAATACATAAAAATTTTAGGCAGAGGTTAACTGCACTTCTAGCACTGAAAGGATCTAAATGTACTTTTTCACTACCATGACTGAGCTCTTCTGTTCAGAGTCATGACTGACCAGGAGAGCTCCGTTATTTAAGCCATATCATTCATGTGTCACTTGGATTCCCTACTCCTGGTTAATGAAAGTCATTTGTTCCTCCCAGGGCTGGACCCTGCAGTCCCCAGACATCCAGCGCCATCATGTGGAGACACGAACTGTTTCCATCTGGATACCCCAGAACACTGAGGAGGAGCTTTGTCCAGGGACAAAACAGTATTCCCTTAAAATCTTGTATTTGCAATAATGAAACCAACTTTGGAGGAGGAAAAAAAGTCACATTGCTAAGGTGCTTGGCAGTTAAGATCTTCTTGGCTATTAAGATCATCCTTAATGCCTGAGTTCTGTTCTGCTGGCTGCCATGTCTTCCCCCTAGGTTAAAATAACACAGATAGGAGTCCTGTTTGCTCTGATCTTCTAAAATGGTGTGAAAACATCATCCTCTTTTACTTGGTATTATACTTTTCAGTGTCCTTCGTCAAGGACAAGGCTACAGATTCCTTCTTCAAGAAGAAATCTGTTTTATCTTTCATTCATATATAAATATACACTCATATATACACACACATATATTCACATGCACACATACATAAACATACACAAAAATGTTTAACTTTGAGATAGAATTTGGGGGATATGCTGCTCTTTTTGTGGTCACCAGACATTTCAACTTTCCTGAGCCAGGATTTCAACCCGTGTGGGTTCCAGAGTGAGTGGTGGAACTTGATGGTCTTCGAGGTCTTTTACAACCTTAAGAATTTGATGATTCTATGCCTAGTTTAAGTCTAGAAGACAAGGGTCACAACTCTTTTTCATGCCCTCCATCCGTTTCACAGGGTTTTTTTCACCACAAAATCTCTTGTGAAGTCACTGAACTCAATCTGCTTGCCTGTGCCTAATATCAGCCCTGCACATCCTAATTTTATTTTATACGATGATTTATTCCGGTACCTTCTGAATGCTTGCCCGTACCTTTTCTTTTAGCAGTCCTGACTGATGGATATAT